>NC_090926.1:546553385-547178385 GCF_040938575.1 Ambystoma mexicanum
CGTCCACACTCACGACAAATTATGTGAATGGCTACACACAACCACAGGAAGCGTGAGGGAACAGCAACCACAAGCAAACCCTCTAAAAGGTTAACCCCATTTGATTATCAAACAAGAGGCTTATGGGTACAACATCTGTTTGAAGAGGAAGATTCTTCTAACCCAACAGTCGGGAGAAAAAGTCAATCTGTAACAGATTCAAATCATCACATATTTTATAATTATCACATAATTTTTAAAACCAAATTTTTTAATAAATTGATTTTATAGCACCAATTGTAAAGTTGTAACAGTACAGGGAAACAGACAATAGACAGTACCCAAAAATGTGTTTAATAAAGTGTCTTGTGCTGTGCAAATCTCAAACACTACTCAAACACACCATTCATACTAATTATATCCCAATCATACTAGTTCATAAAACATATTAAAACCCAACATGCTTCTTTCCTATGGTTATTGATTTTACAAATACAAGGACATTCTTCAGGGGCTACCTGTTTCAACAAAAGAACCACTGTTCAACTATCAAAGTGCAACCCAAAAGTCAATTTTGGTAAAGAGAGCTAAATAAACATTGGTAGTCAATAACCATATGTGAATGAGGTTCAATCTCATGACGTCAAATTACTTCGATGGAACATATCGATGTGTTTTAATTACACTTTCAAGGAACATGAGCAAATGAGGTTGATAAATAGAACAGCATGGACTGCATCCGCGCAATGTGACACAGGTGATTGATATTTTGCCGACTCGAGAAAGGTATAATTTCTTATACTGAAATCAGGGCATAGGCAGTTACTGGAGCACCAGTGAAATAACTTCACCTTAAAACATCATACACCTGTTTTACCATCAAGATCCGAAAGTGTTTTATGCCTGTGGATAGCTTAAACCAACATCGAGGTAGACTGGTACCAAAAAACCGCTCACCACATCTAAATTGGAGGACACTGTGGCAGGAAGCAAACTGTGTGGAAACAGACAACAGATGTTACCTAAAATGCTTACTCAGCCTGTGCATCAAGGCTGGTATGAAGTACTCAGGTGACAAGTGTTCCCGTGCAAGATCGGTATCATGGCACAAATCATCTTACCTGGCTCGCTCTGTCGGGGTCCAAAAGAGCAGGTGTCAAATTTCTAAACGATACAACCCATCAATTAAACCGACGCTGGTAAAGTGTTTGTATGGGAACATGTGCTACTTGCTGCGCCTGAAAAGCACATGGAGAAAATGCTCAAATTAAAGGTCAGAAACAGCCTCACCTACATAATTCAGTTACTAGACGCGACCAAAAGACAGATTAAACCACTATCATTTGCCTGGCTGTAAGAAGGCACGTAGTACCTGTCCAAAAGGATGCAACGTAGAGACGAAATGTGTTCATACATCGAGATGTCATCGCCTGCCCTATGTGGTGATGGCGCGAACTTGTAGACCATCGATCGATCAACAGTCTTGCATTCTTTCTTCCACCATCAACCGTGTCTGGGGTAAAAAATGTCTAAGTGGAAAAGAGGGAGAGGGGAGGAATTATAAGAAACAGATAAAAGATATCAGGGTATCTAAGCTGTCTATCATTCGCCGTCCATACTGCTTACCGCATCAAGCCTAGTCTCCTTGTGGAAGCCGTGTATCTTGTCTTTGATCCTTGAGCGTTTGGAGGCTTGTAAGGGCTGACGTCGGTTCTATTTAAATACGGTGCTACAGCGTCAGAGCTCTGCCCGATAGGTTGCTGCAGGAGTAGGACTTCCTGCATGCACAATCTGCACTACCAGTCCTATTTTGCGCTCTAATATTTGAAATGTGCCTCACCACCTCTCCTTTGGAGGACCCATAACCAAAGCATTGTTGTGGGTGGAATGACATAGTTGATAAACTGACTCAATTTAGCTGTGCAAGGAGTGTTACGCGGCCTGTCAACATAACAGGTAATTTCTGATTAGCCTGCCAGTCAAGTCAAAAATGCAGAACTGTCAGCTATGGTTCACAGGGTCATTAAACTGTCGGACCTGGTCAAACTACCCATTCTATTTTGTCATTACGCCCCTTCAGCACGCTTTTTGTCAAGAATATGAACGGTTGTTCCTTTATCAGGAGTGTTTTTTTTATCCCGGTTACTGTCCATACTGGGTCTTAATTTATACACGATAGACCATTTTAGGTCATCTGGTTTATGAACCCGCTCTATCCAATGGTCCACCAGCGCAGAGATCTGTGTGCGGTTTCTAGGGCAGCTTCTGGGTTATCCTTATCATAGGCCAGGTGGGAACTACTACCACATCTGCAGCATCTTCTACTCGAAGTGGATCTGGACTCCTTCGGAGGGCACCACGATCGCCCTGTGTTTTTGTTGTTGTGAAGTCCAGTATCACCTTGGGCTCTTTTGCTTTTCTGTCTCTCTTTCACTTTGCACCTGGCCATTGCTTCTTAGATGCTTATTAGCTTTGGTTCACTGAACCCTCATCTGGCGCTGCCTTGTGACTTTGAGAATTCTTTTCCGAGTGAAGGGCTTTGATACAATTTTCTGTATGCTCTATGCATTTTGCTATTTCGATTGCCCTTGGCAAGGTGGGATTTTGCTATTTCCACATCTCTTCCCGTATCTTGTCGTTATTGGACTTAATCATAAGTTGGTCTCGAAGGTGTTCATCCTGACAATGGGTAAATTGGCACTTGACAGACAGACCTCTCAAGGCTGTAACAAACTCCTCACTGCTCTCATTCACCTTCTATTCTCTGGTGGCAAAGTGATAGCGTGCTAAAAGAATATTCTCTTGAATTTCATAGTGCTTGTTAAGTTTAGCTATTGTCCTCTCAAACAAGCCTACGTCTCCTAAGCCAACTGGTTCAGGTAGCTTTTTTAGAATGTCTTGACCAGCGGACCCAAGACAGTGAAATAATAGCACTTTCTTCCTGCCATTAGAATAATTAGCACCAAACACAGTCAATACATATTTGGTGAATCCATCTGTCCAGTCTGTCCAGCGTACTCTGGGTTCACCAGGTGTGGGAAGGAAAAATCTGGCACTGATACATTGGCCATAGCAAAAGGTTACTCCAAGTGCAGGTAGGTTGTGTGCTGCTGCAGTGTTTAAGTTGATTCTTTAATACACTGTGAACGTGGTTACTTAGCTACCACTCTTGGCTATAACTGTGGACCTGCTTGTCATTGTCTTGCAACAGTGCTACTTTGAAAGTCTTTGATGAACGCTCTGTGTGTACAGTCATTTCTGTCATGCGATCTTGTTCATGCCTCTAGGTAAGGCTTGCTTCAACTGCACTTGATACTCTTGATACTCAGAGGAGTTCACTTCCCAGGTGATTTGTTGTGGCTTGACAGCTTAGCATTGGCACAGTAACATTGGAGATGCTTCCGTTTGCAAAAAGATGGCCATGCGTACTATGATGCCCTAGCGTCCTTTCCTCTAACGGGAGCGTGGCTGACAGCGTCTGAAATGATGAAGGCTCCGTTCTGGCCACTGCATATAGCGGGCGCACAGGCATATGGCTAACTCCTTTTTTTAACGAAACATGGCACAGAGCTGCGGCTACCCCTGGGTTTCTCCGGTACTTGCTCGCTGTCGCAGTCCTCACCTGAGACTTGTTGGCTCAGGTCACATGAGGGTCAGACGCGCTACTTTTACTTCGCTCTGCGGATGCCGGAGGTTGCTGCTTGTTTTTTTACCTCGTAGCCAGTTGTTAAGGAATTTCAGCCTGAGGAGGCACTCAAGAAACACACAGGAAGACCTGTGGGACCTTTGCAGGCATTGCCTTTATTGAAATTCAGGTAAGGCAAGTCTTCTCCATACCAACCTCCAGCTTCACACACACCAACTGACACTTCATGGAACCTGGAACCCATCTAGTCTGGCCCTGGTTCCAAGTTCCATGTGATGATGCATGAAACCAACAATGATAATGATAAATGTGAACTGTGTATGAAATGTGACCTATGAATACAACACGTATCAAAGATGATAAGCTCTAACATGCATGTTGAGCACTACTAACAGAAGGGGGTTTAGGACAATATTTTTTAATGATTTTTTTAAGACAAGATGTGGTACAATGCCGAACAGTCTTAACTCCGCTCCCCTTCAGCTTTGAATGGTTCATTATGGAAGTACAGGATCTGCTGCCACTGCACCGCTTCGCCCTGCCGCTCTGCCGTCTCAGGCACGCCTCCATGACACAAGAATCCAAGCCTGGTTCCACAGGGCCTACCTAATCAAAGCTCTGCACACCAGCAAACCGGGAGAACAGCATCCACGTCTGTCAGACTATAGGATGTCAGGAGAGTGGCTGGTCTCTCCACTGGACTTCCGTGCCGGCACTCCACACCTCTTTGTGGCATCAGTAATTGATTAAAGTGATACACATTTGTAGTAGCAGTCTCTCTTCAATGCCAAAACACTGTGTTGCAAGCTCAGAGGAGGCTTTAAGGAGAGTGACTGGGCTCTCCACTGGGCTCCCGGGCCGGCGCACTGCCCCTCGTTGTGGCTTAAGTAATTTCTTAAAGTGATACACACTTGTAGTAGCAGTCTCTCTACAATGCCCAAACACCATGCTGCAAGCTCAGAAGGGCTTTAAGTAGAGTAGCTGGACTCTCAACCAGACTCCGCCGGTGCTCAGTGCCCCTTTGTGGCTTAAGTAATTTCTTAAAGTGATGCACACTTGTAGAAGCAGTCTCTCTCCAACGCCAAAACCCGTGGTGGGGGTCCCATGACACCTTTAGTGGGCAAGCTTTGGAAGTGATGGTGCCAAAGGTTGCATGTAAGTTGATTCAATTACTCATGCTTGATGCTTCCTTGATTGGGCTAGGGTAACACTGCAGACGAATGTGCCGAGCACCTGCAAAACAGCCAGGACATGGTTGTTTGAGCCAAAGGATCCTCACCAAACTGTTCTCAGGCCCAATATTGCATAGTAGGTGCTGGTATCCGGCCCTCATATCTAACTCACCCTCTACCCCAAGAGCCAGGTGACTTCCTCACAGTCTGTAGAGGAAACATGTGGCCTGAAATCATCACCATTGTGGCACTCATGAAAACCATCTGGCTTTGGTGGCAATAATGAAAATTATGTTAGGAATGTTCCCAAGGTGGATCAACTAAATCTCTTGCAATGGGGAGTGGACAGTGACAGGGGGTGATGTTTGGGGACCCACATTTTTAAGACACCCCCAACAGGCACATGCCGCTTCCATAAGTGACACTCAATGTGGCTCAAATTGTAGATTACATTTCTGGCTTGGTGCTCCCCAGGTTGTAAGGAGCTTCCCCATCCATTAGTAGGAAGTGAATTATGGAAAATCCTGCAGACATCTACGAAAAGCACTGTTGGAGAATACATACATTTGTATTCTGTCCGGGAGACTCAAAGCATAATACATGCATTGAAATGTTTTAAAGAGTTTGTAGTCTTGAATAGAATGCAGAACGTTATATAGAGAATGGAATATAGTAGGACGGAGAGAGTTACACAGAGCATCTGAAGGAAGTGGGGCACTGAATATTTTAACTAATAAAAGGACTTGGAGTAAAATAACGTGCATGCCACTTTTTCACTGGTGACGAGTTTAAAAGGACCAAAAGACCGACTGAGTAGCTGGTCATCAGGATTCTCTGTTGTGTGTGGGATGTCAAGCAGTTTGTTCATCCTGCTTCTGATGAACGTTGCAGGGAGTAAGCGGGTGTAGAAGTAAAGGGCTTCTTATGAAATCAACTGTAAGTCAAAATGAAGGTGACAACAGGAAAACCACCAAAATGGAGGAGGCACACCGATAACCGGGGCAGGAGCCTCCCTCCTCTTCTCTCTCGCTCCTGGGTAGAGGGGGAGGCTTTAGCACAAATGAGCACCAAAGCACTCAGAAAGCCTGCAAAGGGCAAACAAAAGGAAGGGGGGGGCAAGCCCCATGTAAGCAGCGGGCATCCTGCTGAAAGGGACTTGCAGTTTTACAACAGCAGGACGCCCGCCGCCAAAGAATAGGATTTCGTTTTGATGGCTTCGTTTTCTTGATCTCGTTTCGCTCAAAGTGCTGTCGGAGATCGACTGGAGTACCTGGGTGCTGGTGACGCCGCGGACAGCAGGAGCAGCTCGGTAAGAAAGTGAAGCAGGAGCAGCCTCATCGGAACAGGAGAGGATCCGTGCCACCGTTGGGGTACCAGAGCTCACCGTTGCAGAGTCCCTGGTGCCGGGTGCCACCGCAAGGAAGGAGGCGGAAAGGAGCAGCACGCACAATAGAAGGGCTGCACGCATGGGACAGGAATCGCGGCAGCCGTGTGAACGGAGGAGGTGTACGAAGAGTGGCACAGCTGTTTGGAGCGGTCGTGAACGAAGAGGACCATGGGACAGTGCCGGAAGAACGTGGTTGTGGGTAAGGGAGTTAGTTGGAACACCCGATTAGCATTTGATACCCGTTACCGTACCGGGCCGCTTGGGGTGATCGGCTAAACTAATTTATTAACAAATTTGCATTGGGCCGCCTGGGTGAATCAGAAGGGTGATCTATTAAAGACTGGGGCCTGCATCGACATTCCTGATTGACTTAGCTAAAAGCTAGTTGAATTTCTGTCAAGGAACATAGCTGCCTGGTTGAACCAAAGTGGAAGAGTTGGAAACAGTGAACGCAGTGGCAGAATTTTAAAGACAGTTAATTCTACAGCACAGGCAGGCAAGGAGTAGAGGGTGAGCTGCGCTAAGCAGGCTTATCGGGGGGTCAACACAGATATTCAGAAAAGGCCCTGCAAATAGGGTGAGCTGCGCAAAGCAGGCTCATCTGGGGGCACTTCACAGGCCTTTTTAAGGATCAAAGGGGCCTGGTGTGAGCTGCGCAAAGCAGGCTCTGCTGTGGGCGCAGCACAAGTCAACACAGATATTCTGAAAAGACCCTGCAAGTAGGGTGGGCTGCGCAAAGAGGGTTCATCTGGGGGCACTTCACAGGAACTTTTTCAAAGCGGGCTTTGCTGTGGGCGCAGCACAAGTCCTCCAAGGATCTCCGATGAAGTCTGTTGAGCTGCGCTAAGCGGGCTTAACAGGGAAGATGGAGGCGCAAGGTCAAGGAACAAAGTGGCTGAATTGCCCTCAGAAGGACCAGGAGGCCTTCCTCGCCATGGCACAGATGGCTGCCGACAAGCATGGCACAAGCTGGATGAAGCTGATGACATCCCAAAAGGGGGCAGAGGTTGCGGGGCGCAACCAAAGGGCGGAATCTCCGCTGTTGTTCCCACCTACATCACTCGAGGAAGCTTGGGTGGAATTACATTCCCATGAAGAGGGTGAATAAGAAGAGGAAGAGCGCATTGAGGAAGAGGAGCCAGTCAACAAGAGGAAGAGGGTCTTGATGGAGAAATCCAAGGCCAGCCAGCGACAGGCTGAAACTGCCTGGAAAAGCAGCGGCCCCTAAGGGAAAGGGGAGGGCGCAGGAGGTTTTAGCAGCAACGGCGCCTGTACCTGCCGTGGCTACTAGGAATCGTAGCAGCACCCCCAACTCACCTGTAGCCAAACCAGCGGTAGCAACAGAGGGCCCCACCACCTTGGAGATGGTTAATAGTATGGTCATGCAGCGTATGCAAGCATAGGGAATGGGAGCAATGGGCAAATATTGTGTAACAATATTAATGCATTTAACCAGTTAGGTAGAAATGCTGAGGCAGTTCACCTTCAAGGGGAGACCTTCAGTAAACTCTTCACTGCATCTTGTAGACGGGCAAACAAAACAGCATTACCAATGTGTGAGTCCAGAAAATACCCTACCATTGCATAGATGCTGTATTATGTTGGCCGAAAACCAATTGCATCATATGCCCAGCATCGCCAGTATAGAATCGTCAGCATAACCATAGAGTGTCCATTTTGTGCTCACAGAATCTGCCATTTTGCTTTCTCATGCTTTTCTGTTCAAACGCTTTGAAAAAATGAATTATATTTCGTTCTGCTCCGGCACAGAGCAAGACCACAAGTTACATGTTGAGAGACCAGCCCAGACAGAAATACTTTGTTTTCCTCCCTCACAAGTCCTTGAAGGCGAGCAGAGAGTCATTTAATCACCAAGCCAGGTGCCAGCTGGTCTTGCTAAAGCTGTAGAACAGACCGTTAAAGGCATGAATTATACTCTCCTTACAGCCCCCTCTTTGGGCCTGCTTAGATCAGACTGACCCTTAGTCCACGAATAGAAACTAGAAGATAGCCTGCGTTGGAATGTGTCTCTCCAACGAACATGGTCTGTTCACTAAAAAAGTGCATTATGTTCTCTGTAACAAAGAATCCTGTCTGTGTCTTGCAAACTGCAACTGTTGCTAAATCAAGGAATATAGATTAACAAAGAAACATCTCAGATGGTGTCATATTTGTCATAATTGTCAATCACCGAACCCTAGCTCAAGAAGATAGATTATGGGCATTTATGATGTGTCACAAACTGATAGAATGATTGTCTTTTTGTATATATGACGCTGTTGTAGAATGCTCGCTCTCTTGCGTCTCACAAGCTCTCGGTGACACACGTTGTGAGATGTGAGACCCTTGTCGGCCGACTGAGAATATTTGCTTTGCAATAAACCCTAGATTTTGGGAATTGAACCTCGTGTCTGTCGTATCAGTTCGTGTATGGTGATAGTGCCTTGTTTCCATGCGCAAGGGTCTTCAGGGCCTAGCAAATGGGTGACAAATAAATGCCATTTGTTTGGAAAAATTCTGCATTTCCACAACTAATGAGGTCATTGTTGCAGAAGAACATCCCAGCAGCGGACAAAAAATTATACATGCTTCTGTTGATGAGTCACCTTCCTGCCTCTGGCTCGGAACAACTTCCAGGACCAATGTCCCATACTCTTCGTGGTGTTATGGATGAGAAAAGCACCTTGGCAGTGGGAAAAAACCCTATTCACTAAATTAGCAACCTCTTCAGTCGATGGAACAAGCCTAAACAAGACACGTAACCCATATGCATGCCACCGTAGTGGATGACGATAACATGGGCTCTAGCAAAAGTGGCCAGGTCTTTGCAAAGTGCATGCATGTCGGCAAAACTGCACTCGTAGACACCGTTCCACAATGCGACCACTCCTTCCAACCCAAAATTGTCATCAAAGTTTCTTTCCAGGGCATACTTGTGCAAATCTAGTAGAAAGGCATCACCTACAGGCAACACAATGCGTTTTGCCATGTCAGCCAGCCTCACTACGCAGAGTGTAATGTACAGCAGTTTGACCGCCCCCTCCTGTGAACCACTCCCACAGTACCTGGTTGGATAATCCCGAATGTCCCATGTGCATTGGCCAGCAAGATAAGAAGCGCAGATTGTGGCATGTGCGGTGCCCAAAGTACCACGAGGACCGCACCCCAGTAAAGCAGGAGCAGTTCTTCTTCCCTTTCCACTACCTTTAGTCCAGCACGACCTCATTGGGTACGGGTAAATGGGCACACATGATTCCACCAATGCCAACCAAGACGTTACCATTACAAATTCACCCAGCTACTGTTCTGTCACTGGACAGCACGTCCAGTAGAAAGTTCAGTAAAAGATTTCAAGATTTGTGCATCCACATTCATCCACTTGTGCACCCATCACCACAAAATGGAGGTACAGAAATTTTTTCTGCACTATGTGTATTACTGTGTTATAAGTGCCTCTGCGCATTGGATCTGCCACTGAGCAGCCATTACGTTCTTTAAAAGCATACTGGTTATTTTCCCATCCCCCACCATAAAGTGGCTCTTCAGTGATATGTGCTTGCAACTTTCTCATTTAGCCATATCATACAGTGTAATATCGAAACAGGAACTCTCTGCTTTCCTTCCGACAATGCTACGAAATGTTTTGCCCACTAACCCTCCTCCTACATAAATCGTAAACAAATGCCACCAATAGCAGCATTGAATGTATGGTACCAAGCAAAAGCAACTTTCCAAAAGATCACTGTGTGCACAGCTGTCATTCTGTCTACGCTGCACTATTGCCACAGGCTCTTTTTAAAACTGCCCCCTTCTACTCTCCGCCCTCTGTAACGCATCCAGAAGAGGAGTGCACAACTTGGGATGGTATCTCTCCTGCACTGAAATGTCGGCAATAGCTCTCAATGGCTGCAAGGAATAAAGTGAGAAGACTCTGCATTATGCGGAAGGCCTTCTGGCCCCTGGGGCCTCAATACCTTCAACTCCTATATATTTGCATGCGCAAGCTCTTCCCTCATCTACCTCCAACTCCCTCAGGAACAGACGCTTCTGCAAAAAAACTGTTGGTGGTAGTTGTGCTTTTTCACCTGCGGCCTCCCTCTGCAACAGCCTCCCTGACACTTCAGGGGAACCATCGCCAGTTCCGGAAGCACCCCAATGCCTTTCTCTTAGCGTATGCTGTTTCTGCTCCTCTCCCCGGCTAACTGCCTGACGTAAACTGATTCTGCACTACTTACCTGGCGACTCTGTGATGTCGGGCCCATGTCACCTACCCCCGACAGGCGAACCCCTGCACTGGCTTTCTAGCAAACCCCGCACTTGAGGACTGTTTTCTGTATGCCCAACAGTGCATCCACCACCTGTAAAACACGGTAGGGGTTTGGGTCATAGTACTGTCTCAGAAATCAAAAGGGTTTTTTTAAATTATGTTTTTTTGTCCTGTTTTTGTTATGTACGTGCTTGCATACCATTTTTAAAAAAAAATCTCTTTTGATGAGTTTCTATATGCTTTTCCTCCTCACATTTGTACGGACTGAACGTCAACGCTTCTCTTACAGTTCTTCAGGAGTGTCTGCAACGCTGCGTGCAGAGTGGCAAACAAAACAGCATTCCCAATGGAAGTAAAAAGCAGTTAAGGATGTCATGCCATGTTACACACTTTATAAATGAATACTAATTAGGGTTTCTAGAAGCCGGAGACAACTGTCTTTGTGGAATTTCATGTTCTGGTCCCCTTTTCTCTAACAACATGCACAGTTGAATTAATGTTTTACTGATTGGTTTTGGTATGTGCTTTATTTTCTAGTTTGAATATGTTTCATTGTCTTACCTATAACCAATGCAAATGAAAATGTGTTTCACTTTGTTGACCTACCCATCCATTCTGACCTACAAATGCAAACACATTCATGCAAGCATACCATTTTTATTCTGGCATAAATTCTGTGTGGTCCGTCCAATGGGATCTGACTGATTTTAGACTGGCTTAAAGCAGGCAGATTGCATAGGAATCCATTGTAAATGCTGCCTGCCATGATTAAGTTGCAGTTGACGTTCATACTTAGTTTGCACTGTGGCACACAATTAATTCCTATGGAATCTGCCTGTTTCTTGCTGGTGTAAAAAACAAGTGAGTTCACTAGGAATTAATTGGTTTTACATGACCATGAAAAGGTTATGCTGGCATAAAACCATGTCATTTTTGTAGGTGGAGGGTAAAAGGGTGGTAGAAACGTACATCCCGTTCGGCCTCTGCCCTCCTTCTTCAAAAACATTGAAAATGCACTGGAGCATGGATGAAGGCGTTAAGAGAGGTGTAACACTTTTCAGCATGTCTTTTACATCTCATTTAAGCTATGGGTCTTCAGGAAAAAGCCTATGTGTTCACTAGTGCTAATTAAAAAAAAGAAAGATATTACAGAAATTTAAAAAAAACCAGGAAAGTACGAGGTCAGCAAAAAATATTTTTTGTTAGATTTAACCAGTATGGAATGGAAAAAACTGGCTCTCCACAAGAGTACTCGAAATGCTGTTCCAATAGAAACACAAACGTGACCTGTCCCAATGCAGCCCTACTTTAACTGTGCAGCTTTGATTACACTATAAACAAAAGCACAGGGAGCAGAGTAAAGAACACAGGAGGCGGCGCACACCCTTCCAGGAAACTCATCATTCGAGTTGGCAGGTTCAGCGCTAGTCACTGTGCTTTGAAATCACAACAAACACTTTCAGATTTTCCAGCCTCATGTAGCATTTTAATAGACCAGCAAAAAACTTGCTATGTGGAGTTATAAATTGGGGTTCTCCTACTCTGAATGTGCAATTATTCCAAGATAGTCTACAGAAATAAATCAGTATTCATCAGACATTCTGACGTTTTATTTCTTTAAAACCACAGTAATGTTAAACAGGGATAGCATTTGACTTTTTGGGCGAGTGTGTTTTCCCCAAATCAGTCTAAGCACATGAGCCTAGAACCATGAAAGGTGGTTAGTGGGGATCCCCACACCTGAAAATGCTTTAAATTATTAATTGAAATGATGCATTTCTCAGCATACATTTCAGAGAAACTGGGTAAAAGAAGCCATATAATTTACAATTGGTTCTGTAGATCCACAATTGAAAAACTCCAATTGATGGCAGGTTGTTAGGTAGATGTTCATGTTTTATGCAAAATCCCCCTCACATGTAAGCCCCCATTATTTACATGTGAGTCTGGCTGACTTAAAAGAACTTGACCCCAAGAAGGTTGCACTAGCTGCTGACTTTTGGGTGGCCAACAGGCTCCAGAGTTTCTGTGAGAACAGGAAACGGGGGTGGACTCAGAAACTCTGCTGTTCTTTGTCTTCTTCTGTGCCTGCTTGTAACCATGAAAGGACATCCACCACCAATAGTTTGAATGGTGCATGACTGCTGATTGGCTGGATTGCTGCATAAGAGGCATGGATCCTGAGGCTGAAGATAAGTTGACCACTGGAACTGAAGAAACAATGAGAAAGAAACGGAAAGATGCGCACAGCCCTTTACAGAAAAACAGAGATGGCTTCTTTGTAACTGCTGCAGTGCGAACCCTTCTTCCAAGCATCAGGAGAACTCTGAAAGATATGACTATCTCCAGAAGACTTCTGAGACCACTCAATCTGGAGACGACCTGCATATTGAGCCATCCCAAGATGAGCTATGACCTTCACAGCCAGCAAACCGCCTATACCTTGAGACCTGTGGGCATTGTGCTGTGCATTATCTTCCAAAGATTGAATCCTCCTGAAACTTTGGTGGACTCCTTTAAAACCTCCAAACGCAAGATTTGACTCCTTGAAGTTGCCTCAGCAGACTGCTGGGCCAAGAAAGTGAGACAAATCGACCGGGCGGGAACTGTTCCACACAGGTGTTTTGAAAAGGGAGCAAAATCACAGAACCATGAAGAATCCTTTGCTGAGAGCATCCTTACTTGACTGCTGCTGTGCGATCCCTTCCAGTGTCCCTTCTTTTGTCTGCCTGACCAAGAATCCGGTGACCGGGTCTGCTACCGCTGCATTGTGGGGGCGTTGTGCTTCATCCTCTTCTTCATGCCTAAGGTACTGTGAGACTCTTTGTAGAACTTAAATAGAGTTGCTTTGCTGGTCCTGTGTTGCTGGAGTGCTGATTTGTGTGTTTGGGAATTCACCCATACACATTTGTCGAGGCCTAATGGCCTTTGTGCCTTCAGGGAACCTTCTTTGAAGTTCCTGACTTTTTCCCCAAAAATGAGTGTACTCACTTGTTACTGAAGACATCCTCTGGAACAGTTACACTTTCTGCAGCATGTACCTTATCTGTTTTGACCTCCAACCTGACTCTGAGACACCCATAACTAGACAGAGATGGACCTCTAAAGTGAAAATAATTACAAGTATTTACTTGTTTTATGTTGTTTTCTTTTTATCCATTGTTACTTGAAAAAGATATTCCGAAAAGGTATTACACAAGTTTTACATACCTTTGAATTGCATACTGCCATTCTACAAGGAGTACATACATGATTTACCTACTGTGTACATTGCATTGTTTTTTCTAAGTTACTTATTGTATGTTATAATACCTTTCTGAATAATTACTTACCTATGTGTATATATGAAATAAACCATTGTTTACAATTACAACTTTTAGTGTGTCAGTGTTTCTTTGGTCTATGTGAATACTAGTTATGTGTACCTGCTACAGCCCTTCTCACTCCTGAGCCATTGATACAAGCAGGCATGTGTGTATCCGGCCTGTACTAAGAGTTGGAGCCCTGTGTCCCAAGTATGAGTCTTTTGGTGGACCTTTGCAAATCTCCCTAAACAGGTCACCAAACGTTTGCAGGAGAATTAGCATGCTGGCTGTGTCCAAAGAAAAAAACATGAGCTCTTTCTAAACAGTTTATGCCACCATAGTACCATAGGGCACTTTTTCATGCTGCCAGTGTAACCGTATTTGCCGGAATTGGAAAGTCTTTTTCCCCATGCCACTCTCACTAAACCCAACCCGTCCTTGCTTCTCTCACTCTCTCACACACACACACACCTCTGCTCTGAGTTTCAATTTGGCAGGCAACAGGTTCCTCACTTTGCTGCTTCATAACCATTCATGGAGTTTGGATCAGGGTTCTGAGCCCACTTTAGCATGACACAGGTATGGAGATGAATGGGTAAAGGGACATTCAGAGTATATAATTGCATAGCTGTAATTACTATCACTCATGGGACACAATGATGGCTGTGACATCACTGTTGCTGGTGCTCAGTTCTCCATGCAGTGCTGCACAAGGATTCGGGTCGGCAGGTTGAAATAGCCCTGACACTGTGGCATGCACATTGCTCTGCATGGTGAAAGAGAGACCATGTTTTGCATTTGCAAATAATTTACATATTTTTAGATTATTAAATGCAATGACTTTGCAATGCCACACCCTTCTCCTTTGTATTATTGAGCATCCCAGTGTCCTTCCTTACGCTCAGGACATTCCCAAGAATTCTCACTTTCAACTCTTCCTTCTCAAAGAAATTCCCCCTTTACTCACTTTCCCCCAGAAGCTCAATGTTACCCAAGGCCTGGTTCTCTCTAGGCTTGACTACTGCAATAACATTCTCCTGAATCTACCTTCTTCCACTTTAGGACCCCTGCAGATAATCCAGAATAGTACAGCAAGACTTATCCTTGGCCTCATGCCCAGGGACCGCATCACTCCTGCCCTAAAAACTCTTCACTGGCTCCCGGTTGTGGCACAGATTAAATTCAAATCCCTTTGCAGCATCCACAAGGCTGCCTGGGGCTTGGGACCACGCAATCTACACCTTTCTCTTACTAAATACTCTCCCTATAGACTTCTGCAATCCTCTGGCACCAACTCTCTGTGTGTAAAACGTTTAGCTAAACAGAGGGCCAAGGACAATCACTTTCTTCAGCTGGCTCCCTCTTAGGGAACAACCTCCCCCTCCGTCTCTGTCTTGAGCAGGACTTCCTCAAATCTGGGACGCTCCTCAAGACTTTCCTCTTCACCTCCTCCTTCCCTTCGTCCCTCCTCTGCTAACCTCACATTCACTGTGATTGCTGGCCAGGGCACGTATGTATCCCTCAGGGACCTGGCCTCCCATACCCAATCGCTCTAGCCCCTGTCTACCTCTCAGCACTTGCCCAGCACTCACCAGCCTCCATCCTATAAGCTTGCACTTTCTACCCAATGCAGCCCAAGGTGCATAGCACTTACCTTACTATGCACTTCATCCGCTGCTCACCCACGAGCACGGACATTCCAGCACTTACCCCCACCCTCCACTTCCCCTCTTCTCGCTGCACTTGCACTTTCTGAACACACACAAGGCATAGTATGCTTGTCTTTATCTTCCACTGTATTAATTGGTTTTCAGTCCCATGTTCCCTCCCTGCTGCCCTGTGGGCGCTTTAAAACAGAATTGACTTACTGTATAAGCACCTAATAAATACATAATAAATGAAATACTTGCTGCACAATGCATATGGAGTTCAATTTTGCCAGAAATTTTGGTTCCTGGAATGGAGAGGGGTGTACCCGAACCCCCATCATTCACAAACTACCCCTTGTCAAAAGGGAAACAAGAAACACACGTGGGGCATAAGCAAATACGATTTACAGTGGCACCAGGCATGCTTACATAGGTTCATATGCCATCTGTATGCAAACTAGTACATCAACGGACACATAAATTAATGATTTATTATTCAATGATTGCTATAAAAGAGTATACAGTATTTCATTTTGCAATGCATAGAAGAAATGTTGCATGTCAAGAGCTTTGCTATGCACAGTATATCAGCCTCCCTCAGCATCCTTGGATTCCTCATCTTCCGCCAACCAATCAGAAGTGATGTCTAGCTGTAGAGAAAAAATGGATGTGAAGCTAGATAGAAAGGACTGTCTTCTCACTGTTCCATCAATGACATGTCCAGATTACTTTGCCTAATCATAAATACCACTTCACCATTCCCACTCCAAATGCTAAATCTGCCAGACTCCATTTCCTCGCTCACCTTTTACCTCGATCCCAGGACAGTCATGCAAGACTAGATACTTCAGAAGAGTGTGAGAAACTGAACAATGCAGTAAGATTGGCAGTCTGTATTGATCTGTCTGTTCTTATCCTGGCCTTCTCTCCTTGCCACCTTCCATCCTAAACTCTGTAAATCTCCTGCGCCCATTCTTTGATCATCCACATTTCTGCCAGCCTGCAATTCTTTACCTTTCTCACCTTCTACATTCATATCCTAATTAATGGTTTAAGGATGAATAGACCGAAAGGTTCTGTTACATCATTTTGTTCCTGGAAATAAGCAGAATAGGTGGCATGTCCTCCCCCCCAAATCCCCCTTGTGCCTGTAATCTTTTTCTGGAAACTCTCCAACTCCTTCTCTTTCTTTCCGATGCCCAACCCCAACTGCAGGTACAGTCATTATCTACATCCACACCATCAAGAATGGTTATAGTTTTAGAGGGCTTAAAAGTTATGCAATATTGTAGTTGGCAGTCAAATGAACAAGCCGAACAATACAGAGCTAAGCACAGCAAATGCAGCAACTGCTGCCTATCAATGCAAAGGACATCCTTATTCTGGAACCTGTGCCAAAGACATTGAGCAGGGATCACAGCGGTATCAGTCAACACATAGGGCCCCATTACGACCCAGGCGGTAAGTTACTGCCTGGGCCGTGACTTTACCACCATGGTGTAAACTACGTTTACACCATGGTGGTTGGCGGACTTACCGCCCCATTCCGACCTTGGCGGGGCGGTAAGTCCCCAATCCCCATTTACCCTTCCCCATTCCCATTTTTGCCCCATAGGGCATAATGGGAGTGGGGAAGGCGTTAATTACGCCACCGTAAATTACGGTGGCGTAAACTCCATGGTCCCTTAGCGCCATGGATTTTAACACCCGCTAAAATCGGGTGTTAAAACCTCCATGGCGCTAGGGGAACTCGGAATTGGCGGTAAGGGGTCGGCGCAGCTAACGTTGGCGTTAACCCCTTACCGCCAGGGTCGTAATGAGGCCCATATTCATGTGGTGGAGCTGGAGGAGTCAGTGCAGTGTTGCAGCGAGCACACTGGACAGACTGAGGAGTAGATGCCCAGAGTTCCTATTCTGTAAGGTTGAAGGCAGGGGTTTCAGTTACTCTAGCCAAGAGCATTCACTCATGACAGGTCGCCCATTCAGCTTGTTGTTGTATCCCTTTACGGTTGGCAGTATAGACTAAAACTTCCCAATGCATAGAACTATTGAGGAGGAGTGCAAGATTGTCCTGATTGGATTGCAACGACATTGCTCTTCACCAGAAAAATGGTCATGGGTTTAAAACGAATCTATCATTGACACCAAAATATTCCTCCACCGATGCAAACAATCTGGAAATATACCTCCAAAATATTTATCATTTGCTCACAGTTTATTTCAATATTGATCAACATGCAATTCATCTTGTTCTAATTTATCAGTGCGCTTGATCCAAAACGCTTTAACTTTCTCCCAATTGGATTTATTGTATGTGTCAAAAATGCAGTCAATGTGAATCTATAAAACGTGTCACTCTGTGGTAGAAAAGTTGCAAACTTGAATAATGTTAACTGTGAACAAACGCTAAGAATCTGGCCTCAAGAAGCTGTCCATTTGGCTATAGAAATTCTCAATATCGTACCCTCAAAATGTGGAAACCGTGTGACAATTTTATGCTAATGCTGCTGACACCAAGGCTAATCAGATTAAAAATGAGTTAACTCCTCATTAAATAGAGACAAACTAATTGCGCTTCACAAACATCTGAAAATGTGTTTTCTTATAGGAATAATGGCTTAAAAATGGCCGTTGATTAATCAATTTATTGGTTCATGTGTGGCTCTACGCATAAACAAAACAAGGATTAAAAAAGGATGCTAAGTTAGCAATTGTAGATGAATAAGGATACAATGATACTGAATGACGTGTCATTTGGTTCAATTCAGTTTTTTGTCAGATTCTCATGATTAAGTTTGTTGTGACAGAAACAGTGTCAATCTCCCTGTTGGGGTTGCTGTTCACTGATGTTGGGGCAAACAGACGCCTTCTTTGTTATTTACCTTTTGTTAAATATTCATTAGGTGATGTTTCCTTTTCCTTCTCATTGCTGTGGTTTTTCATGGTGTACAGTTATCTTTGACCTGTGTCAAAAATACAACTATTTTTCAATGTATCCCAGCAAATGATCTTTTGCTCCACTGTTCAGGGTCTAGTTTACCACCCATTAGTGATGGTAATGCCATCTTCACAAGCCTCCCCAAGTCCAACCTTGCCCTCATCTAGGGCGTATTCCAAATCTTGGAAAGCCTAGGCTCAAGTCAGCATAATTTCAACCACATCACACACACACTTCTGGACTTCCTTTGGCTCCCTCCCAAGATATTATGTTCAGGACACTCCGCGCTTATATAAAAATGACTACAGAGAGTAAAGAAATTGGCAGGGAGAACACCTTCCTCATTGGACAAACCCTGTCTACAGACATCTTGAATGTAAGGCTTCCTGGGAACTAAAGAAGCTACAAAGAAAAATAAAGAAACTGGCCTCCTCAAGCTACAGTCCTCTATTCTGAAAAGTTGAAACATCTTTACCTTCTAATAATGATATGCCAGGGCCACATATAGCCAAATTACACGTGTAAATATTAGCCCCTGGGGGAGGGGTAACAGTCAATCAGATTCCTTGGATCACAGGCTGAATCCAATATTCCAAGCCCACATTCTGAGCAACCTGAAGACTGCTCACTCCCATCCTGCCATCTTCCAACCACCTTGTCTCCCCTGCCTGTCTTTGGTCTCTTCCCACTACCCACCCTACCCCACTTACATAATTCCTTTGACAGCA
The DNA here is from genome assembly GCF_040938575.1 of Ambystoma mexicanum. Lineage (NCBI taxonomy): Eukaryota > Metazoa > Chordata > Amphibia > Caudata > Ambystomatidae > Ambystoma > Ambystoma mexicanum. The sequence continues at coordinate 546,572,457 of NC_090926.1, forward strand.
GTGCCCCCGCTGCTTTGCAATCCCACTGGCTGCCATGGAAATGGAAGATAGGCTCCACATGGAGCCCCGCCTTCCATCTTCACGGTGGCCATCTTTGGTAAGTATTGTGTTTGAATGAATGGGAGGCCACAAGTTTGTCCCGTTCATTCAAACAAAATTACAGTGCTGTCAGCACACCAGGTGTTCGAATTGGAAACCTGGGGTGCAATTAGATATAACACCCGATCCGGGCCACTGGATCAGGTGTTAATGCCGCTGGGCCCATCAGTAAGGCCCATGGGCTGTAACTTTGGCCCCAGGCCATTACCACCTGTTGCGGCCTGACAGATTACGTGCTCTTGCTTAAATGTTATGATTTACATACTACGTGGTAACATGCCTTACCAGGTATTAGTTTGAAGAGCTTTGGTGAAGCAAAAAGGCATTCATTTGCATTCTGAAATAATTAAAAAGAGATTCATGATGCAGAAATAGTGCATGTGCATCTACATTAATTGTCAGTAACATCGGAAATATCGGTCGACACATGGGTATTAGTTCTATTGTCTTGGAAAGTGGCATTTTATAGATGTATGTATGTCTTTTTTCAATTGCTAATGGTCCTGAAAAGAAATCAAGGGCACATCCCCACTCTCTTTCGCACCTTGAAACACTTGTGTATAGGCGCGTTACAAATGCCATATCATATCTCCACATTGTGGTGCTAAACAGAAACCATGCTGACCATGTGCAAGGTTTAGGCTGAAACAATTGCATAGTGATGTTTGAGAATGTGTGAACGCTCATTTCTTATTCAACAGGCTTCATAAGTCCAGCATTAGATATAAAGTGCTTTGGACGTCCACCTCCAAATGGGAAGCCCCCCCACCAACCACTTTTTAGTTTAGTTTAGTTTCTTTATTTGTACCGCGCACCAAACCCTCAGGTAATTGGGCACATGAAGCTTATACAACAGTTACAGACAGTTTAGACAACAACAGAGAAGAAAAACAACAGCAGAGATAAGTGCAGATCGACCAAGGTTACATGGGGTCAAGAGACGAGAGAATCAGTTACATTACTAAGCATCTAGTGTTACAACCAGCATGAAAGAGAATTAGCAGGCAATGTGTACACAGGGTGAGATCACTACTGTTTCTTACCGAAGAGCCAACTCTTTACTTTGGTTTGGATGGTTGAGAATGAAGGTTCCAATCTCAGCCTAAGGGGTAGGGCATTCCACTGGTTGCCAGCTAACACAGGGAAGCTTGCTCCCCCTGCTCTTTTCAGAAGAAATCTAGGAAGGGCTAGGCAGTGTGAGTTCATGGCTCTAGTTGGTCTAGTTGGTCGATGTTTGTTGTCTTTATCTGCCAGGTATTTGGGGGCAGTATTTGAGAGGCACTTGTGAGTGATGACGAGCGTGCGAAGGGCAATTCTGTCCCGTACCGGAAGCCAATGGGCATCCTGTCTGAAACTAATGATGTGAATAGATCTTGGTATGCTTAATCCTGCTCTTAAGGCATTATTTTGAAGGACCTGGAGTTTGTTGAGGTTCCTTTCGGAGGTGCCTAAGTAGAGGGTTTTACAGTAGTCAATCTTGGATAACACTAGTGCCCTGGCTAGGGTGATGTTACTATTAGGCGAAAGGAATGACTTGCAAGCGTTAATTGGTTTGTTAGTGTAGGCCGTGGAGGAGGCAGTGGCGTTCACTTGCTTCTCGAGGGAGAGGGTGGAGTCTAGGTATACCCCCATGGTTTTGATTTCTTTGGCCACTTTGATTGAGTTTCCATCGATGTTGATGGCTGCATAGCGGGGGTCTAATTTGTTAAGGCGGGTTTGGGATCCAACAATCAAGAGCTCCGTTTTTTCATCGTTAAGGCAGAGCCAGTAGTCTGCCATCCACCCCTGGATTTCCAAGTAAATGTAGTTAATCCTTTTACAATCATCTTCATAGCACCCAGAGAGTGTGATGAGAACCTGGGTGTCGTGGGCATAGTTCGTATATGTGACACCCAGGTTGTCAAGATGGTCAAAGAGGAGCTTAGTAAAGATGTTGTAGAGCATTGGCGAGACGCACAAGCCTTCCGGTATGCCGCAATGGATGGGAATTGGGTCCGCTGAGGCAGTAGGAGCGAAGACCCTAGTGGTGCGATTGGACAGGAATGATTGTATCCAGATAGAGGCATTGCTTGCGAAGGCAGCTGCTGTGGACAGGTGATCAGTGAAGATCTGATGGTTGACAAGATTGAATGCTGCCGATAAGTTTAACAGCAGGAGCATGGCAACTTTACCATTGTCCTTGGCCTCATCCATTTAGGGGCAGCTGTAGTGAGAATGGAGGATGGGGAGTATGAAACATTGACCATGAAATGATTGCCAAAGCATTATTCCACACAGGTGGCAGAACCTGTAGCTTTAATCAAGGCTCTTCAAGCGTCCAAAGGATGTTATGTGACAATGTTATCTGATTCTGCGTACGTCATCGTGACGGTACATGCAGGACTATCCAGATGGAGAAGAAGGGGGTTTATAAGGGCAGACGGCTCCCAAATATATCATGCAGAATTACTGAACAAATTGATGTTGGCTCTTGCAGAGCCTTCCGTAGTAGCTGCCGTCAAGTGCCTAGCTCACACTCATAATACAGACAAAATATCAATAGGAAACGCTGCAGCAGATGTGGTAGCCAAAAAGAAGCTTATCTCCCAATTCATATTGGTGCAGAATATGTCATCACCAACACATCATGTGGCTTTCTTGATGTATCAGCCTCCTATCTCCCATGGCCCCTAGTTGGCTCTACTGACTTTGCCAAAAAATCCCTATACTCACTGGTACCTCTCTCTCTGCCTCAATACTCTTTTTCTGCAACACTTTCCTAACTCCAAACTCAACACCGACCCACTGAGTCTTTTTCCTCATTCTTCTATATGAGTTTATTGGAAGAATTAGTCAGCACTGGTCCTAAATGGTGGATCAGTTTCCCTGGCCGTATCTGATTGGTGCATTCAGTGCACTTCTACCTCCTCTCTTTATGCTTCACCTCTTTCAGTTATCAGCCGCAGGTGTTGTACTGTCCCATGGAGGACACATCAGAGGAACTGAATGGGGGTATTGAAGGAGGTTATAATGGCTCCAAATCCTAATTTGGCAGCAAGCCCTTATGAATCCTCTGTTGATCAGAGCCTCAGCCTAAATGCATCCCATTAATTGAGGCAAAAGACAAATCCCACCCCAGCACATGCACCTTGTCCAGCCCCTGCTAAATAAGAGGTGACTCATCCTGAGAAGAGAAGGACTTTAGACCACCCCTGGAGTCAAACAGGACAGGACTATAAAGGAGGAACACCTACAGATGGAGGTCAGCATCCATCGATCAAGATGTACATTGTAATCCTCCAGGTGTTTCTGAATTTGAAGGTAGGCCACTCTGTCTAGAATCTTTAGGATGTAGGGAACAGTGGTGATGGGACTATAGTTAGTGGGAATGTTGGGCTATAGGTTCGTTTTTTTTTTAAGAGGGGCATAACCCAGGCCTCCTTAAGGTTGTTGGGTACCGTCCTGGTCTCGAAGGAGGAATTGATTAATGCCGAGATGAATGGGGCAAAGTCCTTGGTGCCTTCCTGAATGATTGCCGCTGGGCAAAGATCTCCTTGGCATCTGGATGGTTTGAGGCGTTTAATGATCTTTTCCACTTCATTGGCTGAGACCGGTGAGAAGGAGAAGGTTGGGCAGTTGGGGGTGTTAGTAGGCGGAGGGTAGGTGGGGTTGGCGTTCTTGACTAAGCTGTTCTTTTTTGGCTCAATTTTAGATTGGAGCATAGCAATTTTGTCTGCAAGTGCTTTCTGTTAGCGCACCAGATTGCGTCTTTCACACAGGTTTCCGATGGCGGTGCTGGGGACTCAGGTTCCCTGAGAATACTGAAGAACTCTTTAGTCTTAGATTTGGCATTGAAAATATGGTTGTCATAGGTTTCCTTTTTTGCGTTGAGGATAGCAGATTTGTAAAATGCAGCAGCTCACGTGAACAGCGCCTTGTTAGTGCGGTTAGGTGATTTTCTTAATGGATTCTGCCACTCTTTTGGCATTCCGGAGGATTTTTAGTTCAGGTCTAAACCATTTGTTGAGGTGGGATATTGGTTTGGCTTTGGTTAGTTTAATGGGGGTGATGCAGTTCACAGCAGCCTCCAGTGTGCTATTGAATAGGTCAAATAGTTTGTTTGAGTCCAAGTTCTTGAAGTTGGCTGGGTCTAGGACCTTCTGGATCAAAGGATGAACGCTTTGGAGCGTTAAGTTTCGGTTGTTTCTGGCGAGGACTTGCGGGGCAATGTGGGGAGTTGGAGTGGTAGGTACATTCCCCTGGATGGGAAAGGAAATGAAATGATGATCAGACCATGCGGTGGGGGCGTTTTGAAGGATGGCGGTAGAGCAGTTGAAGTCTGCCAACCAGTCCAATGTCCTTCCTTTATTGTTTGTCAGGGTCGTGACACAGTGGTTAAAGCCGAGCTGGGAAATGGTGTTTTCCAGGGATGAGGCATTGAGATCGTTAGGATCAGAGAGACCTAAGTTAAATTCACCAAGAAGGATTATTTGCGATCCTGGTTTAGTGTTATTAGTCAGTAGATCAGAGATATCTTCCGCGAAAGAGGAGGTATAACCTGGGGGCGGTAGATGAGGTGCATTAGGATGGTTTGGGTTGCTGATAGGGGGATCTTGACAGATAGTAGCTGCGTTGATGTGGGGCTGGCAGCGGGCTAGGCTCTGAGGCCTAGGGACGTTTTAGCAATGACTTCTACTCTGCCTCCTTTGCTGGCCTCTTTATCTTTCCTTATTATTGAGTAGCCATCTGGGATGGCTAGTGATAATGCTGGGCTTGCTGCCTGATGCAACCAAGTCTCGGTAATTGGCATGAAGTGCAGTTCATTGCTAGAAATTAAGTCAGCAATGTCTTTTATTGGCCTGTGTTTTTTTAATCTATTTTATTTTAACAAATTGAGCAAAAGCATGAATACTGTAGGCATTAGATCATGCACCCGTCTAGCAGGTTTGTGCCTCATAGATTGATGGCTCTTTACATCCAACAACACTTTTTAATTCCCTCACCAGAAACAGTTTCACGGGCTCACCTGTTGTGTGACATTAACACTGATCAACGCTAGAGCAGCATTTATCTGCACAGTGAGTTTAGACAAGGGTTGGTGTCCTGTGTAACAATGCTAGACAGGCACACGTTGGAACACCCTTGACATCCACTGCTGCTTTTCTGTCCCCCCTCCATCAACAACTGTTAGCCTTTTCAATTACTACAGAATAAAAACAATGTCTGCTTTATCTTATTCTTTTAATTAATTTCTGTAGGCTAGTTTTTTCATGCTTGTCATCCTACCATGTGCAATCATTGCCCAAGTCGCCTGAGCAATACTGGTCGTCCATAGGCTCACCTGGTGTCATTCTGCCCCAGCCCAAATACCCTCACAAGACCAAAACAACCCCACAGTCCACCAGAAGAAGTATTTTGTCAGTAGCTTTTGTATGAATTTTGGTTTGAGTTGCTGCGGTGTGAGGTCACCATGGGGGTCATTTCGGCAGGAGTGGACTGGCCTACAGGGGACTCTGGATATTTCCCGGTAGACCTCCGCATTCGGGCCTCTTTTGTGTGGTAAGCTATTTAATTTGTACATTTTCTATGAGGAAAAGCATTCTGCTTCCTGAAAATGTGTTATTTGGGGCCACTTTGACCATTATTTCCAGGGCCTCTTTTGGTTCCCAGTGCACCCCTGCATTTGGTGATTGCCAGGGGTACCAAGGATACCCCTGGCAATCCTTTTGCTGCCCCTGTCACTGCTATTACAACCCCTGTTCACAAAGCCAGTGCCAGTGGCCAGTGACAGGCAGCCTCCTGCTGCAGGACTGGCGGCTGATACCATCAAAGGTAGATTACTTGTACTGCCTGACCTGAAGGGTAGAGCTGAAGAACGGAGAACTCAACATGCATTTCTTTTTGGCATTAATGGAGATTCTGGGGCACAGCAGAATGTAATGCAAGTTGTTAGTATACCCCTCAGATAGCGGAGTAAGTTGAATGCTCACTGCTGTGGTCTAGGTACAGACTGTAGATTACTGGTTAAACTGTTGGCATGTCTGACTCAGATGTTTACCCAAATTGAGCATTCTTACATGTAATTTAACAATTACATATCTTACAATGATTTCAATACATTAAGTATCCTTACATTTCCCAATAGTAACTCGTATTATTTCTAGTGATAGAAATGGCTATTTAAGAAGCATCAACAACGTGTATAGGTAGTTTTTCTACCGTAAATAGATTTTCCGTGTGAAGCATGGAGTTGTTTTACCTTTGTGAGGTTTTGTAAAACTGCACAGAATCCACTGACACATATGATATGATAATTTATTTGTATCGCGCTCATGCGCAAGTGTTTCAGAGTGCGCCGAGGCAATGGAGAGGAACAAGGGAGGAAAAAACAACGATCTTACTAGGCCCAGTGACATTGAGAACGTGCAGATCAGCAGGGGAGAGGAAGGGCAAAGGTAGAAGCAAAGTGGAAGGTCTTGAGGTGCTTCTGGAACCGAAAATGGTTCTCCCCAAGTTTCACAGAGGCAGGGAGGCTGTCCCAGAGGCAAGCCCCAGCCGTGGAAATAGATCTACCCCCAACTCGTTGCTTGGAGAAGCGACTGACCCTGGAGGAGTTTCAGCTTCTATGGGAATTATACGTGGGGCCCGGAACAATAATAATTCTGAACAGTAGGAATTGTGGAAAGTTATCAGCACTCACTGACTTTCACACTGCACACAAAGAACCATCGCCCACCATTTCCGGTGGGCACACACTGTACTAACAATCTGTGATGATAAGGACATTTGATTTTTTAAGTAGTTCAGGGGTAATAATAATACATCAACGTGTTCCCCAGAATTAGGATATTACCATGCAAGCCCACGATACATAGACAGCAATGTATTAATGTGAAGGAAAAGGATTTTGAAGCAAAAATGTCTCAAGTAGTTTGCAATCTGTCGTTTAGATAGCAATCCATGAGTTCACTACTGCTTATCAGATTTACGTTTTGAATCATAAGGAACGCTGATTCCTACACAGGAGTCAAAGGCTGATGTATTATCCAATTAACCTTCTAATGCATTATGCTTGCGAGCATGAGCGACACTTCTTTCAAGCCAAAACCCTTCTCATTACTTACAGTTAATATAATTGGTGGCAGTAAATTGGTGTTAGACAGCGTTACATTTGATGAAAGAGTGGTGCATCTTTCGGTAGGTTTGCTGGTGTGCAGCGTAATCGATAAAGGTGCCAGTCATATTATTTGTACTTGCTGCTCTAATTCCTCTCTCATACAAAATGGATTTCTTTGCATCCTGCAATATACATAACGTATTAACCAACTTCTTTTACATTCATATTCATGTGGATTATGCTGTTAATTGGAGATTACGCAAACATGATATCAGGGCGCATATTTCAGATTTTCTCCTTGACAAAAATGTTTGATCCTGGGCACATCACTTCACCTGGCAGTGACTAATTGCTCTGAAGTGCCAGAATTGTGATCTTCTAGAAGTAACTCAGGTCAGTTCACACTACAAAACAAATACATCAAACACATTGAAGTAATGCCTAAAATGCATCAATGGGCCTCATAACGACCCAGGCGGAGGACCATGGTGCTATTAGCACCATGGTCCATGCCGGTGTCCACCATGGCAGAATGGGGAATTACCACCCATTCCAAGGTTGGCGGGGCGGTAATTCCCCATGCCGCCATGGCCCTTCCTCATTCCCATTTTTGCCCCATAGGGCTCAATGGGAATGGGGAAGGCGCTAATAACGGTACCGCAAATTGCAGTACCGTTATTAGCACCAAAGTCCCTTTGAGGGTCTCTACTTTAACGGCTGGAAAAACCAGCCGTTAAGGTCGGGTCCCGCAAAGGGACCTCGTAATTAGGCGTTAAGGGTTTAACGGCGCCGACACCTTTTACGGCGCCTTTAAACCCTTAACACCAGGGTCGTAATGAGACCCAATGTCCCATATAAGACAACCACTGATGGACTAGGCGATCTGGTGCGAAGAGCATGTGTCATCCCTTCTGATTTTTGGCTATACACTCTGGAACTTCACTTCCAGCAGCAATCTTGGATCGTTGACATCACTTCCCGTGGCCAACTTGGATCTGTGACATCACTTCATGTGGCCATCTTGGAACAGCCCAATCGTCAGCTGAAAGCTACAAGAGGCTTGAAAGAAACTCGGGGACACGGCAGGTAAGTGGAAGTTTCTTTATTAAGCGAGTCCAGCCCAGAGGGAGACCGCAGCCAACTGTCTCTGCTGTCACGCGACCCTCTCGATAAAATCATAACAAGGAGAGTTGCGTGTCAGCACGAGACCCTAGCCGCAACACTAATCGTTACATATCTCCCTCCCCCAAAGAGCAAGATGAGAAAACTTAAACATACAACCACAACAACTGCGTAATTGTAAACTGTACAATTTCGCCTAACAATTTCACATCTAAAAACAACCAAATACAAAGAAATATTGTAAAACAGTAAATAATGTGCTTGTGTAATTAAATCCAAATCACATTTGTTGGACCCACAACCCCGGCAAATTGCCAAAATGTGTAAATCCTCCCACTGTGCCACTTACAACTACAAGTGACATTTCTTAGTATACATAGTCACTCAACCAAGCAGGCTTTGATCTTGACCTATGAGCACCCTCAGCAAAACAATCATGCCTATTGACCCCATTACCTCCCTTCCTTTCTGCACGTGAGCCTCCTAGCTCACCATCCTCCTTCATATCCCAAGCCCTAGCAAGTCTTCTTTTTGACAATGCTTCTCCTCCTTCCAGAATGACCACACTCTTCCTCACCGCACATATCTTCTTCGGCCCCAGAAATGTACTCTCCACACATTTATTTACCAATCTAGGATTTTTGATATAGACCATATTACCAACAAACCACTCTCGATCCTTCACTCTTTCTCTTGTGTCAAACAGTTCCTTATTTTTCTCCTGACTTAAGCCAATATGCCTCATTATCTGGTCCCTATCCACCTGAACAACCTTCGCCATTCCTAGCCACCCTGGGCAAAGTCTCGTCCATGGTTCTCTCCCCTTAATAGACACAAAGGGAGAGACGCCCATTACCGAATGCAGCGTTGTTACATAATTCCATGTCAACATGTTCAACGCATCTCTTCATTGCTGTTTTAACCTCATTGCCAATTGTATACCCCCTTTCAAATACCTGTTCACTCTCTCTACAAGACCGTTAGCCCTTGGATGATATAACGCTGTTCTAATGTGTTTTATACCATAACCACTCAAAAATATCTTCATTGCTTCCGATACAAATTGCACCCCATTATCTGACCCTAACTCAGAGGGTACACCTGCCTTAAGAAAAACTTTCTCCAGAAACACAATTAAATCCTTGGCAGTGACCTCCTTGACAGCGTCCCACTCTATCCATTTCGAATGAAAATCCACCACTACAAACAAGAACCTTCACCTAACCCCAAAATTGGGCCCGTGATATCTACTGCCAACTTGGTCCATGGCTGATCAGGAATAACATTAGGGATCAACGGTGTCTCTCTTGTGACCTTGCTCTTATCACTTGTCTGACATGCCATACAATACTTTACCTGTTTTTCCGCCATCTTGTCAATACCTGGCCACCAATAACTTTGCCTTAATTTTCTTTTCATGGCTCCCTCCCCTGGGTGCCCCTGGTGAGCAAGTTCAACTAAGATGGTCCTAATTGTTTCCGGAGGAACCACACAACGTCCCCTCCTTAACCTGTCCTCAAAAATATTCAAATCATCTTTGACCTCGCACCAGACATCAAACTTCCTGTCCAACATTTTCTTATCTGGCCATCCTTTCACAGTCCACTCTTTGATCAACTTAAGGTCATTGTCCAAACCTTCCTCATATAACCATTTTTCCTGTCCTACAGCACCATCCACTTCCGCTACTACCGACTCTTCCTCTTCCACACTCTTGACCTCCACTTCCCCTCCTAATGGTAGCCTGGATAGGCAATACGACACTACATTTTTCTTTCCCGGTAGGTAACTGACATCAAAATTATAATTTTGAAGACCTAAACCCCACCCGCTAATCTTGGGGGACCCCAAAGCCCACCTTCCACTTTCAAACAATTGTACCATGGTCCGATCTAACCACAAACTTTCTGCCCCACAAAAAATACCTAAAGTGATCAACCGCCCAAGACATTGCTAAAGTTTCTCGCTCAATCACTGAGTATTTACACTCTGCATCCCTTAGCGCCCTTGAAGCAAACGCTATGACTCTTTCATTATTGTTCTTATCATATTGTACCAAAGAAGCACCCAAACCCAAAGCACTCACATCCACAACTAGAACATTCTTGTCCTTGGGATCAATTGAGGGTGCATTGCTTATCCCTTCTTTAATGCTATCAAACGCTTCACCACACTCCGGAGACCACACAAACTTTGACCCTTTTTTGAGCAACATCCTTAAGGGCGCAGACACCATTGCAAAATCCTTAACAAATTTATGATAATATTCGGCCAATCCTAAAAAAGACCTCACCTGGTCTTAATCGGTCGGTACTGGCGCACACCTCACAGCCCTCACCAAACACTTTTTTGGCCGCACCCCTTCCTTATCAATCTCATGCCCAAGATACTCCACACTATCAACCGCAATCCTGCATTTGCTCCTTTTTACAGTCAACCCAGCTTCTGCCAACCCGCATAAAACCTTACTCAACACTATATCATGTTCACTTTTAGAGTTAGCATAAATTAACACGTCATCCTGAAACACTACAATATTTTGTACTCCATCCATCATAGTCTCCATTATTCTTTGGAACACTGCCGCTGCCGAGGCCAGGCCAAACGGCATCCTACAATACTTAAAGGTTCCAAACGTTGTTATAAATGCAGTTAGATGCTGACAATCTTCCTTCAACGGAACCTGGTGATATGCTTGAGAGAGGTTTATCACTGAAAATATCTTTGCATCGGTCAGTGTCGATAACTTTTCTCCAATCAAGGGCAGAGGATGTCTGTCTATGAGGATACTCCTGTTGAGGTCTCTTAAATCTACACATAGCCTTATCTCTCTGCTCGATTTTGCCGCAACCACCACTGGGGACAACCACTCTGAACTCTCAGATCTTTCTATGATCCCCTTCTGCAACAATGCATCAATTTCTCCTTTTAGTTTATCGCTGAGGACATGAGGCACGGGCCTCACCTTATGCACCTTTGGGATCGCCCCAGCCTTTAACCGGATCTCATGTTCAAATCCCTTTAGCATTCCCAACTCCTCTCGGAACACCATTGGAAACTCTTTGTCCCACTTGTCTCTGACCTCAGCAATCGTCACTGGTTCTTCTGCATTTGCTTGGATTCTAATTCCCAATTTGCGCTGTTCACCCCAACCTAAAAGGGAAGAACCTTCTTGCGTGACAAAGATGTCCGAATCACAGCTCCTGCCCTTGTATTTTATGGATGCTTGAAATTTTCCTAGAACTTGAATTCACACATTCCCATAAGCATAAGGTTCAATTCCATGCTCCAATAACTGACTTACATCTCCTTGCAAACATCCTTCGAAAGTTAATTTCGACATCAGAGTCCAAGGTGAACAGCTATCCACCTTCATAGTGACCACCCTCCCATTGATCAGAAACACATCCGTAGGCGCACTACCCTTATGCGAGAACTCTGATACTTCCAACACATGTTTAGCTTGACTACCTTGCAGAACTACAGGACTTTCTTCTTGCTCTGGAACTCTTCCACTGCACTAAATGTTTTGCACCTGGCCTGATTCCCGACAGACTCTCGTAAAATGTCCTCTTTTTTTGCACTTCAAGCACGAGATATTCCTCGGGGGACAAAACGCGCTCGTGGATATGTGACGGTTGCTGCCACACTTGTAGCATCTGACTTCCTTGCTAATGTTTGTTGTTCTTATCCCTCTCACTGCAGCAACTTCTCCTTCTTGTTTGTCACTCCTCATGGTTGACATATACTTGTGTGTCTGGTCCATGCTTCTAGCTGTTTCTACTGCCATTTCCAATGATACATCTTTAGACAACAGTCTTTCTTGTATTTTCATGTTATTCATGCAGCAAACTAGTTGGTCACATATAAGTGAGTCTGTGAGTGCACCGAACTCACACGTATGACAGAGACCTCAATGCTGCTATGACATTCTCTACAGGCTCTTGCGAATCCTGTGACCTTTGGAAAAATCTATGCCTTTCAAAAGTGATGTTTTTTTTCACTTCAAAATGTATCTCTAGTTTTCTCTCTGCCACAGAATATTGGTCCACGTCTCCATGACATTCTTGTGGAGGCTCTGGCAACCCATCATACACACTATGACCTTCTGTGCCCAGATTGTGCAGTAGAATTGCTTCCTTCCTTGCGGGTGCGAAGTTTTCCCCACCTATTGCAACCAAATAGGTGTCAAATAACTTCTTCCATCTGTCCCACCTTATAACTGGTGTGCCAGGTTCCAATGAGAAAGGTGGGGGTGGGGGCATGCTTGCAGCAGCCATGTTTGTAAAAATTTGCACTTGGTGCACTTGCTTGTTACTAACACTGCTGGGGTGCTTTCCCTGTCAATACCCCAAATATGCCACTCCAAAAAGGATTGGGTGAGGATTCACGTTCATATGTAACTTCTTATAGTTCATCCATTGGTGAGCCTTAACACTTGCACTTTACACTGATCTGCCTTATTTTAAACTGTCTCTTTACTTCCTCTGCACCTTTACAGGGACCTCTTCCTAACCACTTGGTCTTTCCTTCCTCACTCCTTTCCAGGCCGATTGGGGTTGTAATTTCAAGTTGAAGCTTGCAAGCCTGTCAACAGCAGCCAAGCAGCCAATGAATATCCCAGAGAGGGTTCTCTAACTCATCCCCAACAACGTGTGTTCTCCTATACTGGCTCTTGTCCTGGCTGTCCCCTCCCTCCCCCTCCTCCTCACCTCTGTGGCAGATATCGCAGTCCAGTTCTTGGAAGGCGGGGCGCCAGGTGCCGAAACTGCTGGGAGCCTACACGAAGCAGGGGTCGTCTCCCCCCAACACAGCTGTGCATGCCCCAGTACGCTTCCAGGACAGCCTTAGACCACATGAGGTCTATAGCGGCAACACTGGCTGCTGCTCAGAGAGGGGGGGGGGCTGCAGCTGCTGTCCTGTGGCGCCTCCTGTGGAGCTGCTCACGCTGGAGCGCTCCCGCTCCGTTACGGTTCACTTTCCCCCGCGGCGGGCTGGGCTCGCTTGATGGCTTAACGCATCCTTGTCGCCACTGAAAGAAACTCGGGGACACGACAGGTAAGTGGAAGTTTCTTTATTAAGCGAGCCCAGCCCAGAGGGAGACTGCAGCCCACTCTCGACACATCATCTCCAACTGTCTCTGCTGTCACTCGACCCTCTCGATAGAATCATAACAAGGAGAGTCGCGTGTCAGCACGAGGACCTAGCCGCAACACTAATCTCTACAAGGCTGATCTGGGAACACCAATCGGGAAGAAATTGCCTCATCGTAGCAACACCAGGGACAATAGCAGAGATACCAACCACTGATGGATCAGATGACAAGAGCATGTGTCATCTCATCTGAACTCCCTAGTGGCATCAGCCAGGGGCATCCCAGTTAAGCACAACAATGTGAAGTGTGAACAACAGACATTGACCAGTCCCTTTTCCTCTTCACCAATGAGCCTTTGCTTTGCTGTGTCCTGCTACGTGTCTGTAAGTACCCTGACAGCATTGGGTAGGCTGCTGGTCACTTTTGCTCCATACACCTCAATTTTTCATGCCTTCCAAGCCTCTGCTTAAGGATTGTAGTCCAGCTTCAGGTAGACAGCATTGAGAATGCTGCTGGTCACGTGACCAGACCCATCATTCAGCTGCTCTGCCCACCTCCAGTTCCTGTGCCTTCCAAACCCCTGCTTAAGTACTGTTGGTCAACTTCAGGCAGATAGCATTGAGTAGGCTGCTGGTCACATGACCAGGCCCTGCTACACAGCTGCTCCGCACACCTCTAGTTTTCGTGCCTTCCATGCATTTAGTTAAGGACTGTAGGCCAGCTACAGGCAAACAGAATTGAGTAGGATGCTTGTCAAATGACCAGGCCCTGCCACTAAATTGCTCTGCTCACCACCTATTTAATCATTCTTTCTTAGGTGTCCTCAGAAAGGGACGTGCGAAGACAAAGAGTTCACCTGTTCAGGACTGATAGGCCTAAGGAGCTGACCCGCTATCCAACATATCACCTACAAACTAATCACTACTACTGCTACTCACCAAACAACATTACCATGTGTCTCCTCCCTCCACAGCCCAGCCCCACTCTCTCTAGGGATCGAATGGCCAAGTGCCCTGGGCAGCCCCATCAAGCTACCCTATTGAACATCATCAATATTGCCCTTAACCCCATCTAACACCCACGGACCACATGCACACACCTCTTATGTTGGTCAATGCTTGCTCAGCAATCGCTCAACCTGCAGAGATTGCTGACCTCATCTCCTATAATAACCTTGATGCCCTGTTCATCACTGAAATATGGCTACCCCATCCTCCCCACATGTTTTCGACATCCTCCTAACACAAGGATACTGCAGCCAACATGCCGACCTGCTAGGATGAGCATGAGGAGGAGTGGCAAACATCCACAGGAGTGATTGGTCATGCTCCATCATCCCATCTCCCAGAACAGGCTAATTTGAATCACTTGCCTGCCGGGTCCTCTCTATTACACAAGGAATCCATCACCTTCCACCTCATCTACAAGCCACCTCACAGGAGTGACTCTTTCATTGCGGATATTTCCAATTTACTCTCCTCTGCCAGATTAGCACATTCAAATAATGTCCGTCTCTGTGATTTTAACGTACCGAGTTACAGGCTAACAACCACACTCGAAGCACACTTTTGCACTGACTGCTTCCTTGGACCTTCAGCAAATTGTGCTCTCCCCCCACGCACAACAAAGGCAACACTCTAGACTTAGTGTTCACATCCTCCCTCTGCATCACCTGTTCAGATCCTATCCCGCTTGACTGTTCTGACCACACCTCCATCCCATTATCAGTCACCCACTCCACTATGGCTCACAAACGTCAGGCTAAACACCCCCTCACTCAACTCCACTCATTCAAAATGTTCCCATGACCTAGAAGCAAACTTTGCAGACTTCCCCACCACAGACAATGCCTAGGGCCTCCTGGCATTATTCAGCAACTCTGCTATGAAACTTGTGGATACTCATGCCCCCCTAAAATCGAGCTGGCCAAGACCAAACCATCCGCCCCATGGTACAGCCCTGAGCTAGTCTCCAACACACGTTTAATCAGTTGCCTAGAGAAACAGTACAACCAAAACCATATTGTGGGAGATCTCACCAACCTCAAATATCTGCGCAAACCGTAGGATTCTGATAACCAAGGCCAAAGCTAGTTACTACTCCACCACTATCGCAGCAGCCTCTAACAGGAGCAAAGCCCTCTTTGAAGTACTAAACCATTGTACTAAACCCAACCCCTAACCCGACCAGGAACTCAGGAAAAATGCAACAGAATCAACATATTTTAATTTTAAAAATAGACAAAATCCAAGAAATCATCAAATCAGCCTCTCAAAGCATTATCATCTCCTGCACCCTGGCATGCACTCTGCCCAACAAAAACAACAAGAGGTTGATGGAGTGGAAAGCCCACTTCTACCCGATCCTCATACAGGAACATCACCTTTAGCAACAAACACAAAGGGTTAGGAGGGCAAAAACACTCTATTGTGATCAGGTGGTTGCCTAAACTGTACCAGTATATCACGACAGCAAATGCTTCTTAGTCAATCACATTAGTGAGCAGATGCAAATAAGTAAAAAAGTACAAAATTGTATTCATACACCAAACTAGATCACATCATAATTAAAAATATTAAAACGTAGGTTGAAGTAGATTTAGACATCTCAGTACGGATATGGTAAATTCACGAGATGAAAAATGTCCGACTTGGGGCCTCATTAGGACCCAGGAGGTAAGGGGTTTACGGCGGCGTAAACAGCGCCGACCCTTACCGCCTGATTCCGAGGTCCCTTAGCGCCATGGAGGTTTTAACACCTGCTTTTAGCAGGTGTTAAAATCCATGGCGCTAAGGGACCTTGTTGTTAATTACGCCACCGTAATTTACGGTGGCGTAATTAACGCCTTCCCCACTCCCATTATGCCCTATGGGGCAAAAATGGGAATGGGGAAGGGTAAATGGGGATTGGGGACTTACCGCCCGCCAACCTCGGAATGGGGCGGTAAGTCCGCCAACCACCATGGCGTAAACGCTGTTTACGCCATGGTGGTAAAGGTACGACCCAGGCGGTAACTTACCGCCTGGGTCGTAATGAGGCCCTTGATCGTCTACTCAACGCTAAAGAGACTGTGCAACGTAGAAACAGACAGTAGTACAATACAGTTTATGAGCAGAAACTAAGCCCTATAAAGTCCTGTGGTGTCAAAAATGTGTCATGTGCTGTGCAAAATCCGCAATTTGAGCTACATCCAACACTCCAGTCATTCTTGACATCATTCATTCATCCACATGCTATCTACAAGATACATCCAACATGTTTCTTTCCAGAAAAGTGCAAAGGTGCAGGGAAATTCGTCAGGGACTGTCTGAGATAAAAACAGAGCACTGAAGTGTGCAAATTACACAAGAATAAATGGTAAGGTAACCGTAAATGGGAACACAAACTAGGAAGCAAACAAACACTTGTAAGGTTCTCAACAAGAACACCACTGCAAATACTACACAGAGAATTGCAAAGTTGAGGCAGCGTCCATGAAACGACAACTGGTAGCTTGACGTGTCACCTGCAATAGAGGAGACACTAGGGTCAGTTTCCATATGTCCAATGTGCGACTGTTCTGACATCAACAATCTACCCACCTTAACTAATATTTCAGGAAGGTATATCACAAGGGCAGCCTAATTGCCCGTTAAGTTTGCATATATGGGAACTAGTGGAGAAGATAGAGAGGAAAAAAACAAAAGGGACATGGAGCACAGGGCTCTCTCAGAGCACACAAGGGTTGATTTGAAAGTGTATCTTACCATCAATGGATGAGGCCGCAGAAGTTCTGAAGCAGTCTAGGGTACGCTAAAGCTGATGCAGAAAATTGCCTTTCATTGCTGAAAAACGGGACGTCATATGATGGCCACCAAAAACGTGGGGGAATCCCACCGGGAGTAGGTGCTGAATGAGTCTGAGGGAAAGTACACAAGAAGCCAGTGAAATGGAAATGCCTAATGGGGCTCGTAAGCCTTAATATGTAAAACTAGGCTTCTAGAGCATCGCTGCTGGAATGCAGACAAACAGACAAAATTACCTTGTTCCAACTGGTACGGGAATTCCGTCTGGGGTAGTCTAAGGTCTCGTCCTCTAAGGGGCAGCCTGTGAGTATCTGTGCGGCACTGGCATCACCGAGGGTAAGTAGTCGGCAGTTGCTGTTAGCTCAATTGGGCAAGCGGCCGCGAGCAGCGTGCGACTAGAACTAAAAGGGGAAGCAAGTCTCACTGTTCTGCATCCGAAACAGACCACTAGATGTAAATGGTCTAGTACCAAAAGGCATAGCCATGTCCGGTTCCTCGGTTGCAAACAAAAACTGCCATGAGACAGATTCGATGTAGGGTTTACTGTGTATATGTTAGCTGACTCCCATCAGCCCGATTTGTCTGCGTCGCAAGGTGTACGATCATGTGATGGGCCACTGCCTGAAGTACTGTGTCGTGCGTAACTCGACGTCGATCTCACTGGGTGGAGACGACGTGGTGCATGCGCGTTATCACGGATTCTGGGCATTCCTGCTTGGGAGTGTCCAATTCCAAACATGGATGTCATGTTTATCCAAGTGATAGTTAACCCTTGGAGCTAATGCGATGAGACAGGATGGCGCACAGCAAACGTTATTGGACACTGTATTGTGTGAAGAAAAGGAATGGCGCTAGAGATTAAAAAATAGTGTATGGCGCCACATGTATGTCAAAGTTTAAATATCATGTGTCTGTGTCAGAGTAACAGTATGTTACTGCACAAAGGCTAGTACATAGTATGTGCCACAGTGTGCCAGCTGGTAATGCTACGAGTGTGTCAAAATAAACTTGTTGGTTGACGGTCTCAGGGCCTCACAATGGTACTGATATAGGTGGTATTTCAGTATGCCGCCCTCATCGCTTGGTAGAAATCTCCACTATTGAGCTGAATCTCAGGCTCCACAGAAAAGGCGATGTTGGATGGTGGACCTAGGGGCCCATAAATAGAACCTTATCTTCTAGTATTCGAAAATGGCACAATGGGATGGCAGAGTTAATGTGTCGCCCTTACCTGCGACTTAATCCTTTGTCACACGTTTAACCAGTCCACTTTTTCGTTGAGGCCAGAGATCGTGCTTTTCTTTAAGAAAACAAGTTGTTGTTCTCTGTGCAATAGCTTACTTTTATCTCTATTTGTGTCCATACTGGGTAATAGTTTGTACAGAACTGTCCACTTAAGGTCGTCAGGTGTATGTATATTTTCAACCCAAGGGTCCACCAATGGCGCATTGTTGGTTCTGTTTTTAAGGCAGCTTTTATGTTCCCCAATTCTAAGTTTCACTTTTCTGTCAGTTTTTCCTATGTAAATTTTAGAACATGGGCACCATATGGCGTAAATTACCATAGCAGAATTGCAATTGGTGTGTTGGTTTTTTCTCCATGGTGAAGCAAGGCTCAAGTCTACTTCCGTGCTTCTGCTAGTATATTGCCAATATATACACTGGCCACATGGAAAAAAGCCAATCACAGGCGCATATTCCAAGTCTCTGTTAGTTTTGTCTGTCTCCGTTTTTTCAGTGAGATGTCGTTCTGGGTTATAAGATCCTTAATGTTCTTGCTACGTTTGAAAGCGACTGTTGGTCTGGGTACCGGTGTCTCGCTTTTTTCCAAAATCGTCCAGTTTCTCTGGATGATTTTTTTGATTTTGTTAGACATATTGCTGAACGTGTTGACGAAAACCAATTTGTCTTGGTGGTCCTTGTTTGACTTGTGTTCTTTATATTCAAGAAGAGACTCACAATGGTTATTTTTGGCTCTTTTGAGAGCTTTTTTGGTCACCTCTCTTGGGTAGCCTCTTATTTCCAGGTTCTCTTGCATATTTTTAGCACCCACCAAAAAGTCATTGGTGTTTGAGCTATTCCATTTAAGCCTTAAAAATTGGCCAAGTGGGAGGTTGTCCCTCACGTGTTTAGGATGTAAGCTCTTATAGTGCATCATGAGTATTAATCCATATGAGGAACTCTGCGAGCACGTTTCTGGAGCCTTGCCAAATGACAAAAATATTGTCAATATATCGCCTCAATTTTTTTATATTCTTCTATAAGGGAATATTGGTGTGCAAGATAACAGTTTGTTCAAGCAGTTCCATACACAGGTTCGCAATGCTACGTGCCAAAGTGGTCCCCATTTCGGTCCCCTGGATTTGTTTATAAAAATCCCCATTGAAGTGGAAATAACTTTCTTGCAGGCTCATTTCGGCGCACCATAGAATGAAGGAGATGGGTGTTTTGCCTACCTTATGATCTGTAAGTAGTTTTTCTTCTAACATTTCTATGAATGCTCTCTGCGGTATACTGGTATATAATGCCACCACATCCAGACCTACAAGAATTTCCAAATCTGGGCGAAAGGAGCACCTTCAACTTCTTTAATCATCTGCATCGTATCTTGTGCATATGATGCCATTTTCCAGACTAGTGGCTGAAGGAATATGTCTGCAAATCTTGACAGTGATTCAAGTACGGACTCTACCCCTAAAACCATAGGTCTAGCAGGTGGTTCTGATAGGGACTTGTGTATCTTTGGAATAGTGTAGAACTGGGGTATTCTCGGTTGTTCCTAAATGAGAAAGTCTGCCTCTCTGGATGTAATCCACCCACTTTATCTTGCTTGTTCAACTTTAGGGCTGATAAGTTCTTTGAGTCTTGATGTGGGGTCGTTTTCAAGGTGGAGGTAGCAGTTTAGATCCAGAAGTTGTCTGTTACATTCACTAATGTATTTTTCACTATCCTGTAAGATGATCGCACCGCCTTTATTCGTTTTGCAGATTATGATGGCCTCATTGTTGCACCCTGCCCCTCTAGACTGAATTCTCTCCTCTCTTTCCCCCGGATCTCCTAAAAAGGTTTGCCTCCCTCAAATCTACTTCTTAATCTGATGACATAATTCTGGTATCCATCATTAAACAATTGATGTGCCTGGAGCTCAATGAGCTCCTCAGCATTATCAATGCCTCCCTTGCAGAAGGATAATTCCCGGACACCTTTAAGGCTTGTTTCATATAACCTCTTTTGAAAAAAAACAACCCTAGATCCAGACAAGTTGGCCAACTACAGGACCATTACGAACCTCCTGTTTTTTGGAAAATTCTTGGAAAAAGTTGTTGCTAAGCAACAGAATTGAACAACTCCACCTTCTAAATGACTAGCAGTCAGGGTTCTGTCCAAAGTGGAGCATTAAGACAGCCACCATCCAGGTGGTGGATGACGCTCTCCAAATCATGGATAAGAGTGACACATCTTCCTCGTCCTCCTTGACCTCTCACCTGCATTCAACACCGTCGACCACTGCGTCCCTCTCTCCCTGCTTGCTGACAGGATGGGATTCTCTGGCACTGTCCTGAATTAGTTTACCTCCTACCTCTCAGGCAGATACAAGGCTGTCCAGATGAACTGGTTGTGTTCTAATCGACTACAGGTCTCCTGCGGAATCCCCCAAGGCTTCATCCTCTTACCAATACTTTTTAACCTTGACATGAAGCGTATGTGCACTCTCCTCAAAGATCCCAATACAGCCATCCACCAATCCAATACGCATCGATACTCAGTTGCACATGAGAGTAAATAGTGCACAGGAAATCATTCATCTCCACGATTACAGTCCTGGATGTCGACTGCATATCTGAAACGAAACCCATTCAAGACTTAATTTGTCCTCATTGGTACGGCAGCAATTTGTCCAACAACAGCTCAATGATATGCACCTAGAAAGATTTGAACCACAACTCTCAGACTCAGCAACATCCTAAGGCTTCACAATTGATAGAAATCTGTCCTTCCAGAACATAGCTAAGAAGGCCCATATAGACTGATTCAGAATCTCTACCCTTCAAACAATCAAACACTTCATCCCTCCACAGGAAATTCCAGACCGTATTGCATGCACTTGTGGTCTTGAACATCAATGGGGAAAATGCTCTCCTGACAGGGCTCATAGCGGATCAGTTGGCTCTCCTAAGTTCTGTCCACCAGGCTGCAGAACATCTTATTACGAGAGCATGGAAATTTCACTGAATTAACCTCATTCTACGTGAACTACATTGCCTTCCACTCCAAGCCAGGGTACTCTTCAAGACTGCATGCATAATCTGCAAAGCAGTCAGGAGTAGCACACCAGCATACCTGATGGCTAAGCTCCATTTATCTGGTGGCACACTCTCCTTGTGCAGCAAATCGACCAACCGGCTTGAATCAAAACTTGTCCAGCTTGCAATGACCCTTTAGTCACTTAGGGGCTGATTTATGGAAGTTGTGCGCCAAAAAACAGGGATTTGTGCGCCATTCTGCCTGCAAATCCCTGTTTAACAAATGGGGATTTGCAGGCAGAATTGGTGAACAAATCCCTGTTATTCGGCACACAACTTCCATTAATCAGCCTGTTAGTATCTTCGGTCCCCTCTATGCCCTCACTTTCAAATGGAAACTCCATTGACCTTATTGTCATCTCCTCTCAACTCTCTGCCTCTAATATCTCCACTGTGCCTTCTCCCTCTATCATCTTTGTCTCAATCCTCAGTCCTGCTTCTTCCTCACTCTCTCCATTGACTACAACTGTTACTGAGAAAAATGTTCCCTCCTCTAAACTACCTGACTACTATCTGACCTACACCACTCTCTCTCCTCATATGCTGAACTCACTTTTCCATCCATTGAAGAAAACTTAATTAACTCTAAGAATGGTCTTTTATGCTCCCTTTTATCACTACCCTCTTCTTCCACTGACTCTTAAATCCTTCTCTCCACGACCCTGGATTACACCTTTCATCCGCACCCTGAAAGCAACAATGCGAAAAAAGCTTCACACTTAGCATAGGTCAAGACACTCCACTGATCTCCAACTCTATCTCACTGCTCTTCAAAACTGTTCGTCTTCTCTTGGCTCTCCCAAACCTGACTTCTATCTCTTTCTCATTTCATCTCAATCCTTACAAACTAGGCACCTCCAAAAATCTCTCAACTCAATTCTCTCACCTCCTAAAGTCATCTCCATCTCCTCTACTCTTTCTGCAAATGATCTTGCTCTCTAATTTGCTTCTAAAATTTCTAACACCCATAGTACCCTCATTAATTACATTCCATCCCCTCCTCCTGCTCACTTTTCTCCACCACTCCTACCCTCTTCTCCTGATACTATGTCTTCCCTTGCCCTCACCAACCCTGATGATATTCTTGCCCTACTCCTCAAGGCTAACCCTTCCTTTGCCCTACTGACCCACTTTCCCCACACATTGTGAAGCACAAATCTCCCAGTGTTGCTCCACTTCTTACTTCCCTGAGCAACTCCTCTCTTGTCAATGTCCCTTTTACCTCATCCTATAAGACAGCTACTGTTTTGCCTCTCCTTAAGAAAGCTGGTCTAGATGCTAACTGTGCTGCAAACTTTCATCCAGTCTCTCTTATGCCACACTATGCAAAAATCCTGAAGAGAATAGTATTCAGTAGACTCACTGAGTTCCTTGATACTCACAACCTCCGGCAGCCTATTCAATCTGGTTTCCTAACTCTGCATTCTACCAAGAGAGCTCTCCTCAGTGTCAGTAAATTCCTCTCTTCTGCTTGGCCTGCAAACCTTTATTCTACTCTTATTCTTCTCAACCTCTCTGCTGTCTTTGATACTGTTGACCATTCTGACTATCTCTCTACATTATCTCTCCTTGACATCAGAGATAGGTCCCTCACTTGGTTTGCATCATACCTTGTTCCCAGAAACTTTCAGGTGTCCTAAAACAGCCCTTAATCCCAAATCACCCTCATTACTGTTGGAGTCAATCATGGATATGTCCTTGGGGCACTTCTCTTCACTCACATTACTTAAGCTCTTGGCACCATGATCCCCTCTTACGGCTTCTCCTGTCAACTCTTCGCTCATAATTCTCCCTCTCTCTAGGTCCCTCTCTGGGCCTGCTGCTCCCAGTTGTCTGCCTCCTCTGCCCTTCCCCCTGGTCTGCAGGCTCTACAACTTTGCTGGCCTCTATTTTACTCTGGCCACCAACTACAGGCCACCTGGCCAGGTCACCCTTTTCCTCTCTGATAGGGCTGATTGCTCATCCTCTCTCCTTGCCTCTACCTCTAAGCTAATCTTCCTCTGGGCTTTCAACATCCACTTGGAAGTCTCTGACCACTCTGGGCTTTTCTGCAACCTTTGCGACTCTCTCTACCTCTATATTCTTCCCTCTGATCCGACACACTCAGCCAGACACAACTTGGATGCTCTCATCACCTCAAACATCCCCCTCTCTAACACTCTCACTACTCCAATCTCTTAGAATGACCACTTGTGGCTTTCCTCTCACCTGAAACAGTTTGTCCCCCTGGGAAAACCTACCCCAGCACTGCCGCCCTCCTTCGCAGTTATTCGACCTATGAAGCGGGGGTCAGCTGATGCCTTTGCCTCTAATTTCTCTTCTCCTCCTACCCCTGCAGCTGACTCCAACTCTGACACAGCCTTCTCCAACCTTCATCTCTCTATCTCCAATGCTCTCGATATCCTTGCCCCTGTAATGAGGATTCATCTGAAGCCTGCCTCCAAGTGCAATTTGTGGTATGACTCTGACATGGCTGCTCTGAAATGCAAGTGCAGAGATGCCGAGCAGCAGTGGAGAGCTTCGGGCACATCCTCTGACAAACTGGTCTGCCGCCTGCTCCAAAGGCAATACAGACTCTCATTGTTTTCTCCAAGGAGAAGTTTCACATTCAAGCCTGCATCTATGCAGCCTCAAAAAGCACAGCCAAAAAGTTAAAATCTGCAAGGAGCTGGCCAATCCAACTGCAGACCCTTCCTCTCCTGCTCCTTACCAGGCCCTCTGCACAGCCCTGGCTTCTAATTGCACCATTAAAACTCAGGACATCCTGTCCACACTATCCTCTTCTCCTCATCTCTCTCCCTCGTCCTCTCTCACGCCCCCTCTGGCCACCCTTCCCTCTCCTCTCCTTCTCTCCTCTCTCTCTCTCCTATAACACCTGATGATGTTTCTAGACAAGTCAGGTCTTTGAATGTTTCACCCCGACCGGTGCTCCCGTGCTCCTCCAGAACCATTAATGACAACATTGTCGCTCCACTACAGCCTGGCCCGATTTCTGCTATCATTCATTTGCCACTGGATCTTTCTCATTCATGTCTTCTCATGCACTCCCTTGTGCACCCCTCCTGAAAAAGCCTTCTGCTGATCCTTCCTGCCTGGCCAACTATCGCCCAATCTCTATCACTCCTTTCCTGTGCAAACTCCTTGAG
The DNA here is from genome assembly GCF_040938575.1 of Ambystoma mexicanum. Lineage (NCBI taxonomy): Eukaryota > Metazoa > Chordata > Amphibia > Caudata > Ambystomatidae > Ambystoma > Ambystoma mexicanum. The sequence continues at coordinate 546,597,103 of NC_090926.1, forward strand.
AAACTGGCCATCTCTCAGATAAACTGCCACACTGAATCTGCTGGTTATCCCCATGACCATCAGTCTGGCTTCAGATCGGCCAGAGGGAGAGAAACTGATCTCCTGAACTCCTGTGAAGGTCTGCTCTCCAACTTTGACCCCAGCTCTCACTCTTTCCTCATCCTCCTTGACCTCTCCTCTGTCTTTGACACAGTCAATCATGCCACCCTGATCAACTGTCTTAGTGTAAACCTTGGCATCACTGGTCAGGCTCTGTCATGGCTGACCTCCTTCCTCTTGGACCGACCCTCCCAGGTCCAACTTGGGTTCTTTCTCTCAATCACCTCTTTTTCCATCAATGGTGTTCCCCAGGGCTCTATCCTCTCACTCTGGCTCTTCAATGGCTATCTGGCCCCCCTGGCCCACCTTGTCTCTACTTTCTCTTCTAACATTTTAGTGTTATGCAGATGCCACAGAGTTCTCTTTCAGGCTACCCTCAGCCTCCTCCCCCTCCTCACTCAAGACTGACTGCCTATCCATTATTCGGGGATGGTGTGCCTCTAACTACCTATGCCTTAATTCCAGTAAGACAAAGATTCTTCTTGCTAGGACCCCTGCTCCCGCTTTTCATCTCTCCCTCTGGCCACCCTCCTCGGGCTCCCTACCCTCACCCTCCTGTGAGGCATAAAACCTTGGTATCATCTTTGACTCCACTCTCCTTCTCTCCACACAGTACGGATTTGGCAGACAGCCTATTTACAGCCACATCTACTCAGAGGTATCTCACCTTCCCCCAGAAACTCCCTGTCTGCAGAGCTCTGGTTCTCTCCAGGCTGGACTGCTGCAACAGCCTCTTTCTCAACTTTCCTAACTCTGTGCCCTCTTCAACTAATCCAGAAAAGTTCTGCAAGATTTATCCTTGGCCTCAAGCCCAGGGACTGCATCTCTCCAGCTCTGAAATCTCTCCATGTGATCCCAGTGGCAGCGAGGATCAAGTTCAAGACCATCTGCATCATCCACAAGGCTTTCTGGGGCCGTGGTCCTCTCTATATCCAACACTCTCTTCCTAAATACCATCCATCTAGAGCCCTCTGCTCAGCTACCTCAAACTCTCTGCGGGTCAGACGCTTCACCAAACAGAGAGTGGGAGATAGATCTCTCCCTCTGGAGGCTGGTGCCTCCCTCTGGAATGCCCTCCCTGCCCTTCTCAGACTTGAGCAGGAACACCTGAAGTTCTGGAAGCCGTTCAAGACCTTCCTCTTCTCTTCCTCCTTATCTCTCCCTCTTCCCTGTTAATCTACCTGTCTTTCCATCCTTTCTGGTGGCATGGTTTCCCTCAGAGCCACAAAGGGTACCACACCCCCCCTTGACCAGTCACTCTGCACTGCCTTCTGGCCTACCCAGCTCTTCCAATCTGTGACCGCATTTGTGTAGTCCTCTGCCATCTATCGCCATACATCTCACTTACTTAGAGCTCTGCTGCCCTGACTGCACTTCTCCTCATACCCCTTCACTGCACTTCTCCCTTCAGCCTCTCTGCTGCACTTCTTGTTGCACTTGCACAATCTGAATATCAGAAGACCTAGTAATATTGCTTGTCTTGTCATCCCTCCGTCTTGAGGCACCTAGAAACACTTGTGTAGAGGATTGTTATAAATACTAAATCATATGATATCATACTCATACTCCTACTCCTTTCACTCCTTATCCAACAATCTGCTGTAAATGGTCTCTCTGCCATCAAATATTGGATGGTGTCTCACTCACTGATGCTCAACTGCACCAAGACTGAAGTTCTCTACTTCCCAGCCAAATGTGCTATCTCTTCCCCTTCTCACCTGACTAACTTCCTAACTCTGCTCCTGCTCGTAACCTTGGTATCATCTTCGACCCATCAGACAACTTCTTGCTCTTCATCACCAAATCTGCCACTGCAGCCACATTCAACCTCCTCAATCTCGGAATAATCCATCTTCTTCCTTTCAATACTGCTAAACAGCTAATCTCCTCCTTAGACCTTTCTAGATCTGACTACTGTGCCAGTGTCCTCTATGGCTTTCCCAACTATGCCTTTTCACTGCTGTACAAATTCCTCAACTTCACTGCACACTTTTCAACCTTTTTCACTTTACTTCTACCTCCTCTGACAGTTGCCAGATTGGCTGGCTATCTATGAAACAAAGGGAGAAGTATGAACTTCACCTCCTCATCTTCAAAACTATCCATGGACTTGCCCCACTCTACCTATATTCTCATCTTACTCCATACTCTCCTTCCTTTACCATCCCATTACTTTATCAGTCTGTCCTGTCCTCACCCATGGTTTATGTTTCCACCTCCCTCTGCAACTTCTGGTCTTCAAGTCACATTATCTCACCCGATTGTAAAGGACTCATGTTCCCACTCTGTTATCAATGGTACATTTTGTAATCATTGTTGTGCTTCCCCTGTGATATTTATAAATAAATAAATACATAAAAGACCACTCACATTCAGCCTCCTCCAATCCACGTTGCTAGCTCCACCTCCACACCCACTCACTCCATTTCTTTGTTTTTTTCTCTTCGATTTGTTGAAGAGCATGCACATTGAGATGGCGACATAGGTGTAAACTAATGTTTGTCAGAAAAAGCCTTGATCAACCATGCTGATGAAACCAGCCTTCACATCAGTTGGAGGATCCCAGTTTTAAATCCATTGTGTCGATCTTTTCCAGGGTAGCTTGTCATATAATTTACCCTTCATATCAAGGAATTAAATCAGATGATATCCTCTGGTTAAAAAGGTATTGAAACTCAGCTGTCAAACAAGATGCTTTTATATGTTATGTTGTCTTATCACAAAACAATACTCTAATCATAAATGAGCATGTCTATGGGCATCTGAGGATCAATGGCTATCATACACTTGCCCGAGGCCAGGTTCTGATTTCTCAATAAATCAATCTTAACTTTGCAAAATAAGCTGCAAGCTCAGGTGGAAGATTTGTAAGTGAATAATTGCAGGCTCACAGAGCAGAGCAGAAACAGAGGGTTTAAGAAAAAAAGTCAAGGCATCAAGTTCCCTGGGGTTAGACTGATATGCAAATGGCCATTTCTCTTCAGTGAAGGGTGCACTAAGCTAAAATGTGGTTGCAGACCCTCCTGTGGAATAAATCCCATAGAACAGGGTATTTGACCCATGTTCATTCTCAGTAGAGGGGCTCCCACACCCTTGACGAATTTGTAAAACTTGGGGTTTCACCCTAAGTGACACAGGGTAATACAGACGTGGACCCCTTGCTCACTGTGCTCTACAGAGGCGCAGCTTCACCTCACTGAGGAGGCCCAACAAGGCCGAAACACGTGTCTGGGTTTGCTGATGGTACACTTGTTCACAGGAGAGTAGCCTAGCATTTAAAAGCTGGATAACCCTTGTGGATGGGACCAGACTGATATGCAAATGGAAATATCTCATCTGTGAAGAGTGCAGTGAGCTAAAATGTGGTTTTAGACCCTCCTGGGTGTAAGAAATTCCATAGAACAGGATATTTTACCCATATTCGTTTTCAGTAGAGGGGCTCCCACACCCTTGCTGAATTTGTAAAACTTGGGGTTTCACCCTAAGTGACCCAGTGTATGATATGATACGATAAGTCCTTTATAACACACCTGTACACAAGTGTTTCTAGGCGCGACAAGACAGGGAGGGTATACAGAGGGAGGACAATACAAATGTTCTTACTGGGCCTTGTGATATTCAGATTGTGCAAATGTGATAGTGCCAAAGTTCCAGGGGGAGGTAGAGGGTGGAAGTGCCAGGGAGAGGGAGGGGAAGTGCGATCAGGGCAGCAATGCTTTGAACAAGTGCAATGAGGGCAACACAGCTCTGGGTAAGTCCAGGGAGGCAGGGGACTGTAGGGGTTACATTTACAGCCCCTAAGTGCACAGTGGCCCAAATGCAGTGCAGGGGAGACAGATCATGGAGGAGCCTGGTACACGCTATACTCAGAGGAGAGGCATACAGGTAGATCAGCAGGGGACGGAGAGAGAAAAAGCAGAGGAGAATAAGAAGGTCTTGAGCTGCTTCCGGAATTTCAGGTGGTCTGGCTCAAGTTTGAGAGGAGCAGGGAGGACATTCCAGAGGGAGGCACCTGCCGAAGAGAGAAATCTACCCCACTCTCTGCCTAGCGAAGCGTCTGACCCTCAGAGAGTTGGAGGAAGTTGAGAGTAGGGCTCAAAAAGGAAGGTATTTTGGAACAGAGAGTTGGATGTAGTGTGGGCCCAGGTCCCAGAAAGCCTTGTGGATGATGCAGTGTGTCTTGAACTTGATCCTTGCAGCCACGGGGAGCCATTGGAGAGAATTCAGTGCTGGAGACATACTGTCCCTTGGCTTGAGGCCAAGGATAAGACTTGCAATCCTGTTCTGGATTAGTTGCAGAGGGCGGAGAGTAGAAGAAGGCATATTGAGAAAGAGGCTGTTGCAGTAGTCCACCCTAGAGAATACCAGGGCTCTGCAGACAGTGAGATTCTGGGGGAAGTGAAGAATACCTCCAATGAGGTGAAGCTGGTAGTGGGACCTCTTGGCGAGGTCCGAGATGTGAATGGGGAAGGAAAGAGTGGAATCGAAGATGACACCAAGGTTTTTTGCCACTCAGGAAGGCAAAGGAAGAGGGCCCAAGGAGGGCAGACAGGGTGAGAGGGAGAAACCGGGAGCAGGGGTCCCAATGAGAAGGATCTCCATCTTAGTGGCATTAAGGCAGAGCTCGTTGGAGGCACACCAGTCTTGAATCGTGGATAGACAGTCAGGAATGAGCCAGAGAAGACGAAGCTGAGGCGAGCCTGAAAGAGTGCTGGGCGTCATCTGCATAACACTGAAAGTTAGAGGAGAAAGTAGAGATCAGATGGACCAAAGGGTCCAAGTAGACATTAAAGAGGCAGGGAGAGAGGATAGAGTCCTGGGGGCCACCACATGTGGAGGGGGAAGTGGTGAAGAGAAAGGACCCAAGTTGGACCTGGAAGGGCCTATTCGAGAGTAAGGAGGTCAACCACTCCAAGGCCTGAACCGTGATGCCCAGGTTCGCACAGAGTTGATTGATCAGGATGGCACGTTGACAGTGTCAAAGGCAGAGAAAAGGTAAACGAGGATGAGGACAGAAGGAAGGAAAGGTCTCCTCTGTGAAGGGTGCAGTGATCTAAAATGTGGTTGTAGACCCTCCTGAGTGGAAGAAATTCCATAGAACATGGTATTTAACCCATGTTCGTTCTCAATAGAGGGGCTACCACACCCTTGCTGCATCATGTTTCCTCATTGATGTAAGATTTTGGTGTGCACACTCATTTGCTAGCTCCCGTGGCTACTATTATGCACCAATGTATGTCCTTAAGTTTGGTTTGGGACAACCTGTGTATTGTTTTCTACATACATTTAAGTAAATTGTTGCAGTCCTTCCTACATTGTTGGTACTTGATTAACAATTTCTTTTTTTTCATTTTCTTCAATAGCTTATCCCTGCTCGTACATTTCTAGTTGTGCTTACCCTATCCATAGGTGGGTGTTTCACTAATTCTATCACCATAGTGTTTAAGATATTTATTGAAATTATGAAGACCAAGGACCTGATTCACAAAGAAATTGCACTGAAGAAAATGAGGAGGGACTGGATCATATATCAGATGCTAATGGTGGAATGAGATCACACAGATTCGCATAAGAGCATCTCGCATATCTTCCTGGTATCGCCAGGTTTGCTCTAGTTTTAGGCTTAGTGAATCATATGCAAGCTAGCAGTTGCATATTTGATATGTTCACATGTACCTCCCCAATGCAAATATTTGCTAATCAGGATCTAAATTTGCCTGGACTGGGATAAATTACGTCATATGATAACCAAGCATTTATTGATTAACGCACCTGTTTGTGGAATGGACTTTGAATGTTACAAGCTGCTGGTATTTCCGTGCTGCATCCTATTCAAGGCTTGCATTGTCATCCATATATGTGTGTGGCATCGTGTGTGATTTGATGCTGGGGTTGGCGATGTGCCCTACTCGTTGTGGTCTAAAACACATTTTAACTGCCAATGATGCGAACGCCAGGCTGCCCAGAGAAGACAGCACACACTTCCTTTGCTTTCATCTTCACCACCAAATGGCACATCCGATGAAAGTCAGTGCTATGGCTGGCTGGGGAATGCAGGCTGCATCCTGACTCTCCTTGAATATTACCATGCACCAGTTCTGCCGGGTTATTGCAAAGCAGTTGCAACACAAGATTGTTAGTAAGCACTCAAAAGGCCTGATTATTGGTAGAGATTCAGTCTCTCTCTACCTCTCACTCCCTCTGTCTCAGAATATGAATGTGTGCCACGAAAATGGCGAGGTTAAATCTAACAGCACATGCACTTCACTACTGCCGGATTTGTGTTCTGCCAGAATATAACTGGACAAGTACCTAGTCAGTGTGTGAGTACTACTGCGTTCTACTGCTGTCTGATTTGTGATGCTGCAGAACACCCATGCTGCCTCGTCATACCTGGACACCTATAGTATCGCTATAGAGCATATTGTCAAAAATAGTGGCTGGTGCTGAGCCCTAAGCCTTCTGACATGTATTGCCTACCTTTGAGAAACCACAACACCTATTCGGTTCTGAGCAGCCGCCATACCTAATGACTGCTTGTCGCCGATAGTACATGATGATAGCTTTTGCAAACTGCCAGGTAACTTTGGAAAACATGGATACTATTCCATTTGGGTCATGTGCCCATAGCCGTGCAAGCAAACAGCTTGCTTATTAGTGGACAATCCCTCTGGGTTTTATAAAGAAGCTCCACCCATTCTCATTCGTTGTGCGTACCTCTGCTGTCTGGTTATCATGGAACACTTACCCACCAGATTATGGCTGAGCATCCATAGTGCTGGATTATTGATTTGCACCCGTATTATATGATTATCCCGGTGCATACCAACCCTGCCAAGTATTGCTGGGAATCTGCATTGTTTCATATTAGCTAACACAAAAGACTGCTTCTGATTTTTCCTGACCACCTAGGTATCTCCTTAGATTTCGGTTGGAGACTGGTAATTGGTGGAGGTAATATGTATGTCCCATTGTTCTTGGTAAAGGAACATTTAAAATGATTAATTTCACATTCATTTCCCGCAGATCGGAAAACATGCTGGCATGTTTTACTGCCATTTTTACCACTACATTGATTTTCTTCAATTTGTCAGACACAGTTGGAGAGTTGGGCAGACTGTAGATGTGTGCCTGCTGTACACGTTCCTCCTGACAACAGCACTGTGTTAGTGTTTTCATACAGAGTGTAATGCAATGTATTCCTATGTAATCTGGCTGAAATTTCCATCTGGTAATAGTTGAGGATTCCATTGTAATACATTGTAAATACCTCTTGTAATCATTATTTGCAGAAGGCATTAACACTTGCTACTTGCAACGGGAACTACTGGATAGGACTTTGCTATTTGCAGGGCGATCCCTCACAAGTGTCGGATCTGAGTAATTGGGGTAAATTGTCACAAATGAAAAAACGTCTGATCAGAACAGAGCTACATGGGTCCATTATGATGGAGTACCTAAGAAATGGTACTCTACCACAGGGGCGAATAGTACGTAATTAACCAAGAGTATTTCTAGAAAACATTTATAATACAATGGAGCTATATAGCCAGTAAGTGCGACCCTGTTTGGATAATACTAATCATAGATAAGGCAAAGGAGATGTCTGATAAAACAATAATTGACCTGGGAAAATTGGAGGCAGAATTCAAAGAGTTGGTATCTCTCGATGTCGTTAAAAAAAGGTTAGAGGAAACAATAGAGTGTTTTAGAAGAATGAAAAAAGATCTCTCTAACTTTAGCCACGAAAGGGCTTTCAGATATACGCAGGACGGGTATGATCCTTCTGCAAATCCACCGCAACAGCAATTGCCACAACAACAAAAGAACAAAAGAGTCTGGTTTGGTCACACATCATATAGCTCATATAGTTCTAGTGATCATATTACAAATGATGACTTACAACTACAAAATCCTAATTCAAGAGGGCAAACTTCTTCAAGAAATAGAGGCTGTCACAATAGTAGAAGAGGTAACATGCAGAGATTTAGAGGCCATAGGAATAATGGTCAACAACACATTTTAGTACAGGACCCTGAAAGAATAGACTGGGACTACGAAGCACAGCAGACCAGGAGCAGGCAGAACTACTGATTAATTTATCGACATGTACATCAAATAGTGATGAATTTAAAGTACTTAATGAAGGGTTTGTCTTTGTACCCAAAGCACCATATAACAGTTTTAAACAAAGATCAGAAACACAACAATTTTTAAGCAAGATCCAGCTAAAAAAGTACTTTATGCATACTATATTTGATATAGAAGAGAATTTCGGTGGCCTGCAAAAACCCTCCACTTTTTGTCCTCCTGGCACTAGTCATTCACCTGAAGACATTGGGCCTCATTTTGGCGTTAACCCTGCCGGTTCTACTGGCGGGTTGCTGCCAGATTTGTACAGTTTTACCAGTGCCTGACTTCCCAGTGCCACCGGGAGATTACGAGTCTGGTGGCCCGGGAAGTCAGGCGCCGATAAAATGTAAGTCACCATTTCCATAGAGTCTGAGAGGACTCTATGGGAGTGGGGATTCGGAAGCACCGGAACCGTGAGCGATCAGCCTACCATGGCACCTGTGCCCGGCAGGGACAGACCTGTAAGGCACAGCAGCTACGGCAGGCAGACTCCTAGTTTGCCATTCTGGAAACAAGGGTGACAGTAAGCTTACCAGACCGGCAAACGTGTGATGAGGCCCAATATTGTCTTTGAAAATCGGGTTTTGAAAGAGATTAGAATCCAAATAGAACAAAAGGATTTTTCAAAATGGCTCTAGTAATGAACATAGAGCAATCACAAATTAAGTCAATAATAAAACATAATATTGCAAAAGGCTGATAAAGGAGGAGCCATCGTGATATTAGATAGATCTATGTACACCGCTGAATGTGAGCGACAATTGGAAGATAGGTAATTCTATGAAGAATTAGACATAGACCCTTCTAGCAGGGTCAAGATATTAATCTCAACAAAAGTTGAAAAAGCTTCAGAGAGGGAATGGATATCAAAACAAGAGTCGGAATACCTTACAGCAGAAAACCCTAATGTTCCTAAATTGTACATTTTACCAAACATCCAAAAAACACTGGTGAACCCTCCAGGCCACCCAATTTTGCTAGGAATTTGCTGTCTTTGAACCATTATTGAAATTCACAGATTTTCATTTGAAACCATATGTGTTAGAAATGACTTCCTTTATTCAAAACACTACGGAGGTAATTAATCTAATAGAAGGACATCATTTTGACAAACAGTAGACATATATATATATATATATGTATGTCTAGACACAGGGCCCGATTCATGGAAAAGTGCACATTTATCCCGCAACATCCATGCACAGAGAATATCACTGCAGGAGCCTGTGTGCAGAAGTGCGCTCCGCGTGTTCATGTAATCTTTTGCGCAAAGTAACCACATATGCAAGTTGCGGCCGGAACTTCCCTGACATGGCCCCATGCAAATCTATAACAGCCATAAACAGCTACCTTTGCATGCTCTTTGGGCGTGCATTCATGCACCTTCAAAACAGTGTGCAGGGACCCCAGCAAGCATGCCTGCATTTCGGGGACCTTGCGCAGGGTCCCCGTAACTGTTACCGGCACCCCGATGACATGCGTATGATTTATAGTAACTCGGGTAAAACTCAGAAAATCTGCATGAGATCCCCTGTAAACCAGCCCATCTCCTCACCATGCAATGTACGCGCACCCCAAAATCCGACAGGAAACTCTGCCTGCATGCAAGCACTCCTAAATCTGACGTGCAAACTCACCTCTGCACTGTGAATCCTATGCACAAGTGTCCTTACGCCTGCCTTCGGGTGGCAGAGAGATTGAGGGATTTGCGTGGGCATTTCGCAAGCGAGAGGTTGCATGGTCACACCTATGAATACACTTTGCTGTGCGCATTTGTGGGCGTGCTATGGATCACGTGCAGCCCGTCCCTCATAACACCCACTTTTTCCCTTCTTCTTCTTCTTCATTTTCTGAGTTCTGCCCCTTACTCTGCCCTCTGAGCAGGCCTCCCAGAGGCTCTGCATGGAGTCTCGTGCAAGGCACTCGGCCGCTCAATGAGACGTGCCGAGCCTGCGTGAAAGCCACTTAAGGCCAGGGAATATCCTGCGCATTTGAATCCTTGAATCGACAAATGGGATTCCGCATGCAGTTTGGAGCGCAAGCTCCCTATTTTCTGCACAAATGATTCCATGAATCAGGCACACAGTGGGCCTCATTACAACCCAGGCATTAACCATGGCGCTATTAGCGCCATGGTTGACGCCGGATTCCGCCATGGTGAATGGCGGAATTACCGCCCCAGTTGGAGAGGCGGTAACCGCCCAAGGTTGGCGGGGCGGTAATTCCCCATTCACCATTGGCCCTTCCCCATTCCCATTCTTGCCCCATTGGGCTCAATGGGAATGGGGAAGGTAGTAATTACGGTAGTAAGGTAGTAATTACGACCTCGTAATTGGGCGGTAAGGGATTACCGGCACCAGTGCCCTTACAGGTACTGGTAATCCCTTACCGCTCGGGTCGTAATGAGGCCCAGTGTCTTTTTATACCAGGATACCTCAGACTGTAACACTTGAGATGATTGAAGTTACTGTTGATCAAACAATGGAATAGCCCTACACCAGACTCATTCATATTATGGTGTACAGAATCAGCCCCAATAGAACATTATTTTACATCCAATAATACATGTTGCCACAATTTTAACACCAAATACATGGAACAGCAATGGGGTCAGCTGTAGCTCCCACCCTCGCAAACCTTCATGAAGACAGTTTTGAGCTGAATAAAGTTTTGAAAAATAGCAATCCATATGTAGAACACATCACACTTTGGAAGTGCTATATTGATGACATCCTAATGATCTGGCATGGAGACTCGACATCTTTTGATTTGTTCTGATTGAAAAACCAAAATCAATTCCTAACCTATCATAGTAAAAAAAAAAAAAAACTTTTTGGATATCACAATTGAGAAAGATATTGTAAACAAACTACTATTTGTTAAGCCATATTATAAAATCACGGACAGGAAGTCTACTAATTTTGTCAAGCTTTCAGCCTCGACATACAAGAGAGAATCAACTGGTGGGACAGTTCTTTTGCATACGACCTAACAGCCCCAATAAAACATCATCAGGGTAATTCATGGAAATTCGCCAAAAGTGTTGCACGCGGCTGGCGCACAGCGTGCCCGTGCGAATGTCTGCGCCAGCCGCGTGCGATAAAATCGATTTCCGCGCACAGCGTATTCATGGATTTTCGCATCCAAAACCAGCCATGGCGCAGCGTGGCGCAGCGACCCTGCAGCAGCGCCAGTTACGCCCCCAAGAACGCCCTCGCGCAAGGAAAAGCCTTCAAAATCCCCAAATAATCGCAAAGGGCTGCGCTAACCCTGGACCAGTTCACAGGGCTGGCAAACAGCAAACACCAAGCGGGGAACGTGTATTTCAGTGGTTCGCGGGAAGTTCCACGCGCGATTGTCCTGTGTACGTGTGCATCAGGGGTGCGCGGGAAGTATTATACGCAAAATCAGCAGGGTACGTGTATTTCAGGGGTGCGCGGGAAGTATCACACGCGATTCCAGCAGGGTACGTGTATTACAGGGGTGCACGGGAAGTATCACACGCGATTCCATCAGGGTACGTGTATTACAGGGGTGCGTGGGAAGTATCACATGCAAAAGCAGCAGGGTACGTGTATTTCAGGTGTGTGCGGGAAGTATCACACGCAAAATCAGCAGGGTACGTGTATTTCAGGGGTGCGCGGGAAGTATCACACGCGATTCCATCAGGGTACGTGTATTACAGGGGTGCGCGGGAAGTATCACACGCAAAAGCAGCAGGGTATGTGTATTTCAGGGGTGCGCGGGAAGTATCAAACGCAAAATCAGCAGGGTACGTGTATTTCAGGGGTGCGCAGGAAGTATCACACACGATTCCAGCAGGGTACGTGTATTACAGGGGTGCGCGGAGATCACCACACGTGAATTGCATGTGTGGGTCCTCCCAGGTGTTCCCTCTACACCCTCCACGGCCCCTGCAGGTGGCCCACACCACAGGGGCCTACCCTGCACATGTCCTCCAGGCACCCCAGCCACCATGGCCATGCCCCCCAGCCAACCCACATGTCACCTTGCACTACTGCCCACCAACGCATGTCCCCCTGCACCCCCACCCACCTGGGGCAGCCTCCACCAGGCCCCCACCCATGTCTACCACCACCCCCGCCCCCCAGCAGTGCAGGGGCAGCCTCCACCAGGCCCCCACCCATGTCTACCACCACCCCCACCCCCCAGCAGTGCAGGGGTAGCCTCCACCAGGCCCCCACCCATGTCTACCACCACCCCCACCCCCCAGCAGTGCAGGGGCAGCCTCCACCAGGCCCCCACTCATTTTTCCCACCACCCCCACCCCCCAGCCACCAGGGGCAGCCTCCACCAGGCCCCCACTTATGTCCCCTATCACCCCCACCCCCCAGCCACCAGGGGCAGCCTCCATAAGGCCCCCACTCATGTCTCCCACCACCCCCACCCCCCAGCCACCAGGGGCAGCCCCCACCAGGTCCCCACCCATGTCTACCACCACCTCCACCCCCCAGCAGTGCAGGGGCAGCCTCCACCAGGCCCCCACCCATGTCTCCCACCACCCCCATCCCCCAGCCACCAGGGCAGCCTCCACCAGGCCCCCACTCATGTCTCCCTGCACCCCCACGCCCCAGCAGTGCAGGGGCAGACTCCACCAGGCCCCCACTCATGTCCCCTATCACCCCCACCCCCCAGCCACCAGGGGCAGCCTCCACCAGGCCCCCACCCATGTCTACCACCACCCCCACCCCCCAGCAGTGCAGGGACAGCCTCCACCAGGCCCCCACTCATGTCCACCACCACCCCCACCCCCCAGCCACCAGGGGCAGCCTCCACCAGGCCCCCACTCATGTCTACCACCACCCCCACCCCCCAGCCACCAGGGGCAGCCCCCACCAGGCCCCCACCCATGTCTACCACCACCCCCACCCCCCAGCAGTGCAGGGGCAGCCTCCACCAGGCCCCCACTCATGTCTCCCTGCACCCCCACCACCCAGCAGTGCAGGGGCAGCCTCCACCAGGCCCCCACCCATGTCTCCCACCACCCCCACCCCCCAGCCACCAGGGGCAGCCTCCACCAGGCCCCCACCCATGTCTCCCACCACCCCCACCCCCCTGCCACCAGGGGCAGCCTCCACCAGGCCCCCACTCATGTCTCCCTGCACCCCCACCCCCCAGCAGTGCAGGGGCAGGCTCCACCAGGCCCCCACTCATGCCCCCTATCACCCCCACCCCCTAGCCACAGGGGCAGCCTCCACCAGGCCCCCATCCATGTCTACCACCACCCGCACCCCCCAGCAGTGCAGGGGCAGCCTCCACCAGGCCCCCACTCATGTCCCCTATCGCCCCCACCCCCTAGCCACCAGGGGCAGCCTCCACCAGGCCCCCACCCATGCCTACCACCACCCCCACCCCCCAGAAGTGCAGGGGCAGCCTCCACCAGGCCCCCACTCATGTCTCCCACCACCCCCACCCCCAACCACCAGGGGCAGCCCCCACCAGGCCCCCACCCATGTCTACCACCACCCCCACCCCCCAGCAGTGCAGGGGCAGCCTCCACCAGGCTCCCACTCATGTCTCCCTGCACCAACACCCCCCAGCAGTGCAGGGGCAGCCTCCACCAGGCCCCCACTCATGTCTCCCACCACCCCACCCCCAGCCACCAGGGGCAGCCTCCACCAGGCCCCCACTCATGTCCCCTATCACCCCCACCCCCCAGCCACCAGGGGCAGCCTCCACCAGGCCCCCACTCATGTCTACCACCACCCCCACCCCCCAGCCACCAGGGGCAGCCCCCACCAGGCCACCACCCATGTCTACCACCACCCCCACCCCCCAGCAGTGCAGGGGCAGCCTCCACCAGGCCCCCACCCATGTCTCCCACCACCCCCACCCCCCAGCCACCAGCGGCAGCCTCCACCAGGCCCCCACCCATGTCTCCCACCACCCCACCCCCAGCCACCAGGGGCAGCCTCCACCAGGACCCCACTCATGTCTCCCTGCACCCCCACCCCCCAGCAGTGCAGGGGCAGCCTCCACCAGGCCCCCACTCATGTCCCCTATCACCCCCACCCCCTAGCCACCAGGGGCAGCCTCCACCAGGCCCCCACCCATGTCTACCACCCCCCCACCCCCCAGCAGTGCAGGGGCAGCCTCCACCAGGCCCCCACTCATGTCTCCCTGCACCCCCACCACCCAGCAGTGCAGGGGCAGCCTCCACCAGGCCCCCACCCATGTCTCCCACCACCCCCACCCCCCAGCCACCAGGGGCAGCCTCCACCAGGCCCCCACCCATGTCTCCCACCACCCCCACCCCCCTGCCACCAGGGGCAGCCTCCACCAGGCCCCCACTCATGTCTCCCTGCACCCCCACCCCCCAGCAGTGCAGGGGCAGGCTCCACCAGGCCCCCACTCATGCCCCCTATCACCCCCACCCCCTAGCCACAGGGGCAGCCTCCACCAGGCCCCCATCCATGTCTACCACCACCCGCACCCCCCAGCAGTGCAGGGGCAGCCTCCACCAGGCCCCCACTCATGTCCCCTATCGCCCCCACCCCCTAGCCACCAGGGGCAGCCTCCACCAGGCCCCCACCCATGCCTACCACCACCCCCCAGAAGTGCAGGGGCAGCCTCCACCAGGCCCCCACTCATGTCTCCCACCACCCCCACCCCCCAACCACCAGGGGCAGCCCCCACCAGGCCCCCACCCATGTCTACCACCACCCCCACCCCCCAGCAGTGCAGGGGCAGCCTCCACCAGGCTCCCACTCATGTCTCCCTGCACCAACACCCCCCAGCAGTGCAGGGGCAGCCTCCACCAGGCCCCCACTCATGTCTCCCACCACCCCACCCCCAGCCACCAGGGGCAGCCTCCACCAGGCCCCCACTCATGTCCCCTATCACCCCCACCCCCCAGCCACCAGGGGCAGCCTCCACCAGGCCCCCACTCATGTCTACCACCACCCCCACCCCCCAGCCACCAGGGGCAGCCCCCACCAGGCCACCACCCATGTCTACCACCACCCCCACCCCCCAGCAGTGCAGGGGCAGCCTCCACCAGGCCCCCACTCATGCCTCCCACCACCCCCACCCCCCAGCCACCAGGGGCAGATTCCACCAGGCCCCCACTCAAGTCCCCTATCACCCCCCACAACCCAGCCACCAGGAGCAGCCTCCACCAGGCCCCCACTCATGTCTCCCACCACCCCCACCCCCCAGCCACCAGGGGCAGATTCCACCAGGCCCCCACTCAAGTCCCCTATCACCCCCCACAACCCAGCCACCAGGAGCAGCCTCCACCAGGCCCCCACCCATGTCTACCACCACCCCCACCCCCCAGCAGTGCAGGGGCAGCCTCCACCAGGCTCCCACTCATGTCCCCTATCACCCCCACCCGCCAACCACCAGGGGCAGCCCCCACCAGGCCCCCACCCATGTCTACCACCACCCCCACCCCCCAGCAGTGCAGGGGCAGCCTCCACCAGGCCCCCACCCATGCCTACCACCACCCCCACCCCCCAGCAGTGCAGGGGCAGCCTCCACCAGGCCCCCACTCATGTCTCCCACCACCCCACCCCCAGCCACCAGGGGCAGCCTCCACCAGGCCCCCACTCATGTCCCCTATCACCCCCACCCCCCAGCCACCAGGGGCAGCCTCCACCAGGCCCCCACTCATGTGTACCACCACCCCCACCCCCCAGCCACCAGGGGCAGCCTCCACCAGGCCCCCACCCATGTCTCCCACCACCCCCACCCCCCAGCCACCAGCGGCAGCCTCCACCAGGCCCCCACCCATGTCTCCCACCACCCCACCCCCAGCCACCAGGGGCAGCCTCCACCAGGACCCCACTCATGTCTCCCTGCACCCCCACCCCCCAGCAGTGCAGGGGCAGCCTCCACCAGGCCCCCACTCATGTCTCCCTGCACCCCCACCCCCCAGCAGTGCAGGGGCAGGCTCCACCAGGCCCCCACTCATGCCCCCTATCACCCCCACCCCCTAGCCACAGGGGCAGCCTCCACCAGGCCCCCATCCATGTCTACCACCACCCGCACCCCCCAGCAGTGCAGGGGCAGCCTCCACCAGGCCCCCACTCATGTCCCCTATCGCCCCCACCCCCTAGCCACCAGGGGCAGCCTCCACCAGGCCCCCACCCATGCCTACCACCACCCCCACCCCCCAGAAGTGCAGGGGCAGCCTCCACCAGGCCCCCACTCATGTCTCCCACCACCCCCACCCGCCAACCACCAGGGGCAGCCCCCACCAGGCCCCCACCCATGTCTACCACCACCCTCACCCCCCAGCAGTGCAGGGGCAGCCTCCACCAGGCTCCCACTCATGTCTCCCTGCACCGACACCCCCCAGCAGTGCAGGGGCAGCCTCCACCAGGCCCCCACTCATGTCTCCCACCACCCCACCCCCAGCCACCAGGGGCAGCCTCCACCAGGCCCCCACTCATGTCCCCTATCACCCCCACCCCCCAGCCACCAGGGGCAGCCTCCACCAGGCCCCCACTCATGTGTACCACCACCCCCACCCCCCAGCCACCAGGGGCAGCCCCCACCAGGCCACCACCCATGTCTACCACCACCCCCACCCCCCAGCAGTGCAGGGGCAGCCTCCACCAGGCCCCCACCCATGTCTCCCACCACCCCCACCCCCCAGCCACCAGCGGCAGCCTCCACCAGGCCCCCACCCATGTCTCCCACCACCCCACCCCCAGCCACCAGGGGCAGCCTCCACCAGGACCCCACTCATGTCTCCCTGCACCCCCACCCCCCAGCAGTGCAGGGGCAGCCTCCACCAGGCCCCCACTCATGTCCCCTATCACCCCCACCCCCTAGCCACCAGGGGCAGCCTCCACCAGGCCCCCACCCATGTCTACCACCACCCCCACCCCCCAGCAGTGCAGGGGCAGCCTCCACCAGGCCCCCACTCATGTCTACCACCACCCCCACCCCCCAGCCACCAGGGGCAGCCTCCACCAGGCCCCCACACTTGTCCCCTATCACCCCCCCAGCCACCAGGGGCAGCCTCCACCAGGACCCCACTCATGTCTCCCTGCACCCCCACCCCCCAGCAGTGCAGGGGCAGCCTCCACCAGGCCCCCACTCATGTCCCCTATCACCCCCACCCCCTAGCCACCAGGGGCAGCCTCCACCAGGCCCCCACCCATGTCTACCACCACCCCCACCCCCCAGCAGTGCAGGGGCAGCCTCCACCAGGCCCCCACTCATGTCTCCCACCACCCCCACCCCCCAGCCACCAGGGGCAGCCTCCACCAGGCCCCCACACTTGTCCCCTATCACCCCCCCAGCCACCAGGGGCAGCCTCCACCAGGCCCCCACTCATGTCTCCCACCACCCCCACCCCCCAGCCACCCGGGGCAGCCCCCACCAGGCCCCCACCCATGTCTACTACCACCCCCACCCCCCAGCAGTGCAGGGGCAGCCTCCACCAGGCCCCCACCCATGTCTCCCACCACCCCCACCCCCCAGCCACCAGGGGCAGACTCCACCAGGCCCCCACCCATGTCTCCCACCACCCCCACCCCCAGCCACCAGGGGCAGCCTCCACCAGGCCCCCACTCATGTCTCCCTGCACCCCCAACCCCCAGCAGTGCAGGGGCAGCCTCCACCAGGCCCTCACTCATGTCCCCTATCACCCCCACCCCCTAGCCACAGGGGCAGCCTCCACCAGGCCCCCACCCATGTCTATCACCCCCCACCCCCCAGCAGTGCAGGGGCAGCCTCCACCAGGCCCCCACTCATGTCCCCTACCGCCCCCACCCCCCAGCCACCAGGGGCAGCCTCCACCAGGCCCCCACCCATGTCTACCACCACCCCCACCCCCCAGCAGTGCAGGGACAGCCTCCACCAGGCCCCCACTCATGTCTACCACCACCCCCAACCCTCAGCAGTGCAGGGACAGCCTCCACCAGGCCCCCACTCATGTCTACCACCACCCCCACCCCCCAGCCACCAGGGGCAGCCTCCACCAGGCCCCCACTCATGTCTAAAACCTCCCCCACCCCCCAGCCATCAGGGGCAGCCCCCACCAGGCCCCCACCCATGTCTACCACCACCCCCCAGCAGTGCAGGGGCAGCCTCCACCAGGCTCCCACACATGTCTCCCTGCACCCACCCCCCCCAGCAGTGCAGGGGCAACCTCCACCAGGCCCTCATTCATGCCTCCTACCACCCCCACCCCCCAGCCACCAGGGGCAGCCTCCACCAGGCCCCCACTCAAGTCCCCTATCACCCCCCACAACCCAGCCACCAGGAGCAGCCTCCACCAGGCCCCCACTCATGTCTCCCACCACCCCCACCCCCCAGCCACAAGGGGCAGCCCCCACCAGGCCACCACCCATGTCTACCACCACCCCACCCTCCAGCAGTGCAGGGGCAGCCTCCACCAGGCCCCCACCCATGTCTCCCACCACCCCCACCCCCCAGCCACCAGGGGCAGCCTCCACCAGGCCCCCACCCATGTCTCCCACCACCCCCACCCCTCAGCCACCAGGGGCAGCCTCCACCAGGCCCCCACTCATGTCCCCTATCACCCCCACCCCCCAGCCACCAGGGGCAGCCTCCACCAGGCCCCCACTCATGTCTCCCACCACCCCCACCACCCAGCCACCAGGGGCAGCCCCCACCAGGCCCCCACTCATGTCTCCCTGCACCCCCAACCCCCAGCAGTGCAGGGGCAGCCTCCACCAGGCCCTCACGCATGTCCCCTATCACCCCCACCCCCCCTAGCCACAGGGGCAGCCTCCACCAGGCCCCCACCCATGTCTACCACCCCCCCACCCCCCAGCAGTGCAGGGGCAGCCTCCACCAGGCCCCCACTCATGTCCCCTACCGCCCCCACCCCCCAGCCACCAGGGGCAGCCTCCACCAGGCCCCCACCCATGTCTACCACCACCCCCACCCCCCAGCAGTGCAGGGACAGCCTCCACCAGGCCCCCACTCATGTCTACCACCACCCCCAACCCTCAGCAGTGCAGGGACAGCCTCCACCAGGCCCCCACTCATGTCTACCACCACCCCCACCCCCCAGCCACCAGGGGCAGCCTCCACCAGGCCCCCACTCATGTCTAAAACCTCCCCCACCCCCCAGCCATCAGGGGCAGCCCCCACCAGGCCCCCACCCATGTCTACCACCCCCCCCACCCCCCAGCAGTGCAGGGGCAGCCTCCACCAGGCTCCCACACATGTCTCCCTGCACCCACCCCCCCAGCAGTGCAGGGGCAACCTCCACCAGGCCCCCATTCATGCCTCCCACCACCCCCACCCCCCAGCCACCAGGGGCAGATTCCACCAGGCCCCCACTCAAGTCCCCTATCACCCCCCACAACCCAGCCACCAGGAGCAGCCTCCACCAGGCCCCCACTCATGTCTCCCACCACCCCCACCCCCCAGCCACCAGGGGCAGATTCCACCAGGCCCCCACTCAAGTCCCCTATCACCCCCCACAACCCAGCCACCAGGAGCAGCCTCCACCAGGCCCCCACCCATGTCTACCACCACCCCCACCCCCCAGCAGTGCAGGGGCAGCCTCCACCAGGCTCCCACTCATGTCTCCCTGCACCAACACCCCCCAGCAGTGCAGGGGCAGCCTCCACCAGGCCCCCACTCATGTCTCCCACCACCCCACCCCCAGCCACCAGGGGCAGCCTCCACCAGGCCCCCACTCATGTCCCCTATCACCCCCACCCCCCAGCCACCAGGGGCAGCCTCCACCAGGCCCCCACTCATGTCTACCACCACCCCCACCCCCCAGCCACCAGGGGCAGCCCCCACCAGGCCACCACCCATGTCTACCACCACCCCCACCCCCCAGCAGTGCAGGGGCAGCCTCCACCAGGCCCCCACCCATGTCTCCCACCACCCCCACCCCCCAGCCACCAGCGGCAGCCTCCACCAGGCCCCCACCCATGTCTCCCACCACCCCACCCCCAGCCACCAGGGGCAGCCTCCACCAGGACCCCACTCATGTCTCCCTGCACCCCCACCCCCCAGCAGTGCAGGGGCAGCCTCCACCAGGCCCCCACTCATGTCCCCTATCACCCCCACCCCCTAGCCACCAGGGGCAGCCTCCACCAGGCCCCCACCCATGTCTACCACCCCCCCACCCCCCAGCAGTGCAGGGGCAGCCTCCACCAGGCCCCCACTCATGTCTCCCTGCACCCCCACCACCCAGCAGTGCAGGGGCAGCCTCCACCAGGCCCCCACCCATGTCTCCCACCACCCCCACCCCCCAGCCACCAGGGGCAGCCTCCACCAGGCCCCCACCCATGGCTCCCACCACCCCCACCCCCCTGCCACCAGGGGCAGCCTCCACCAGGCCCCCACTCATGTCTCCCTGCACCCCCACCCCCCAGCAGTGCAGGGGCAGGCTCCAC
The DNA here is from genome assembly GCF_040938575.1 of Ambystoma mexicanum. NCBI lineage: Eukaryota > Metazoa > Chordata > Amphibia > Caudata > Ambystomatidae > Ambystoma > Ambystoma mexicanum. The sequence continues at coordinate 546,617,697 of NC_090926.1, forward strand.
CAGGCCCCCACTCATGCCCCCTATCACCCCCACCCCCTAGCCACAGGGGCAGCCTCCACCAGGCCCCCATCCATGTCTACCACCACCCGCACCTCCCAGCAGTGCAGGGGCAGCCTCCACCAGGCCCCCACTCATGTCCCCTATCGCCCCCACCCCCTAGCCACCAGGGGCAGCCTCCACCAGGCCCCCACCCATGCCTACCACCACCCCCACCCCCCAGAAGTGCAGGGGCAGCCTCCACCAGGCCCCCACTCATGTCTCCCACCACCCCCACCCCCCAACCACCAGGGGCAGCCCCCACCAGGCCCCCACCCATGTCTACCACCACCCCCACCCCCCAGCAGTGCAGGGGCAGCCTCCACCAGGCTCCCACTCATGTCTCCCTGCACCAACACCCCCCAGCAGTGCAGGGGCAGCCTCCACCAGGCCCCCACTCATGTCTCCCACCACCCCACCCCCAGCCACCAGGGGCAGCCTCCACCAGGCCCCCACTCATGTCCCCTATCACCCCCACCCCCCAGCCACCAGGGGCAGCCTCCACCAGGCCCCCACTCATGTCTACCACCACCCCCACCCCCCAGCCACCAGGGGCAGCCCCCACCAGGCCACCACCCATGTCTACCACCACCCCCACCCCCCAGCAGTGCAGGGGCAGCCTCCACCAGGCCCCCACCCATGTCTCCCACCACCCCCACCCCCCAGCCACCAGCGGCAGCCTCCACCAGGCCCCCACCCATGTCTCCCACCACCCCACCCCCAGCCACCAGGGGCAGCCTCCACCAGGACCCCACTCATGTCTCCCTGCACCCCCACCCCCCAGCAGTGCAGGGGCAGCCTCCACCAGGCCCCCACTCATGTCCCCTATCACCCCCACCCCCTAGCCACCAGGGGCAGCCTCCACCAGGCCCCCACCCATGTCTACCACCCCCCCACCCCCCAGCAGTGCAGGGGCAGCCTCCACCAGGCCCCCCTCATGTCTCCCACCACCCCCACCCCCCAGCCACCAGGGGCAGCATCCACCAGGCCCCTACACTTGTCCCCTATCACCCCCGCAGCCACCAGGGGCAGCCTCCACCAGGCCCCCACTCATGTCTCCCACCACCCCCACCCCCCAGCCACCTGGGGCAGCCCCCACCAGGCCCCCACCCATGTCTACTACCACCCCCACCCCCCATCAGTGCAGGGGCAGCCTCCACCAGGCCCCCACCCATGTCTCCCACCACCCCCACCCCCCAGCTACCAGGGGCAGACTCCACCAGGCCCCCACCCATGTCTCCCACCACCCCCACCCCCTGCCACCAGGGGGAGCCTCCACCAGGCCCCCACTCATGTCTCCCTGCACCCCCAACCCCCAGCAGTGCAGGGGCAGCCTCCACCAGGCCCTCACTCATGTCCCCTATCACCCCCACCCCCTAGCCACAGGGGCAGCCTCCACCAGGCCCCCACCCATGTCTACCACCCCCCCACCCCCCAGCAGTGCAGGGGCAGCCTCCACCAGGCCCCCACTCATGTCCCCTACCGCCCCCACCCCCCAGCCACCAGGGGCAGCCTCCACCAGGCCCCCACCCATGTCTACCACCACCCCCACCCCCCAGCAGTGCAGGGACAGCCTCCACCAGGCCCCCACTCATGTCTACCACCACCCCCAACCCTCAGCAGTGCAGGGACAGCCTCCACCAGGCCCCCACTCATGTCTACCACCACCCCCACCCCCCAGCCACCAGGGGCAGCCTCCACCAGGCCCCCACTCATGTCTCCCACCTCCCCCCCCCCCCAGCACTCAGGGGCAGCCCCCACCAGGCCCCCAACCATGTCTACCACCACCCCCACCCCCCAGCAGTGCAGGGGCAGCCTCCACCAGGCTCCCACACATGTCTCCCTGCACCCACACCCCCCAGCAGTGCAGGGGCAACCTCCACCAGGCCCCCACTCAAGTCCCCTATCACCCCCCACAACCCAGCCACCAGGAGCAGCCTCCACCAGGCCCCCACTCATGTCTCCCACCACCCCCACCCCCCAGCCACCAGGGGCAGCCCCCACCAGGCCACCACCCATGTCTACCACCACCCCCATCCCCCAGCAGTGCAGGGGCAGCCTCCACCAGGCCCCCACTCATGTCTCCCACCACCCCCACCCCTCAGCCACCAGGGGCAGCCTCCACCAGGCCCCCACTCATGTCCCCTATCACCCCCACCCCCCAGCCACCAGGGGCAGCCTCCACCAGGCCCCCACTCATGTCTCCCACCACCCCCACCACCCAGCCACCAGGGGCAGCCTCCACCAGGCCCCCACTCATGTCTCCCACCACCCCCACCACCCAGCCAACAGGGGCAGCCCCCACCAGGCCCCCACCCATGTCTACCACCACCCCCACCCCCCAGCAGTGCAGGGGCAGCCTCCACCAGGCCCCCACCCATGTCCCCCACCACCCCCACCCCCCAGCCACCAGGGGCAGCCTCCACCAGGCCCCGACTCATGTCTCCCTGCACCCCCACCCCCCAGCCACCAGGGGCAGCCTCCACCAGGCCCCCACCCATGTCTACCATCACCCCCACCCCCCAGCAGTGCAGGGGCAGCCTCCACCAGGCCCCCACTCATGTCTCCCTGCACCCCACCCCCCAGCAGTGCAGGGGCAGCCTCCACCAGGTCCCCACCCATGTCTCCCACCACCCCCATCCCCCATCCACCAGGGGCAGCCTCCACCAGGCCCCCACTCATGTCTCCCACCACCCCCACCCCCCAGCCACCAGGGGCAGCCTCCACCAGGCCCCCACTCATGTCTCCCTGCACCCCCACCCCCCAGCAGTGCAGGGGCATCCTCCACCAGGCCCCCACTCATGCCTCCCACCACCCCCACCCCCCAGCCACCAGGGGCAGCCCCCACCAGGCCCCCACCCATGTCTACCACCACCCCCACCCCCCAGCAGTGCAGGGGCAGCCTCCAACAGGCCCCCACCCATGTCTCCCACCACCCCCACCCCCCAGTCACCAGGGGCAGCCTCCACCAGGCCCCCACCCATGTCTCCCACCACCCCCACCCCCCAGCCACCAGGGGCAGCCTCCACCAGGCCCCCACTCATGTCTCCCTGCACCCCTGCCCCCCAGCAGTGCAGGGGCAGCCTCCACCAGGCCCCCACTCATGTCCCCTATCACCCCCACCCCCCAGCCACCAGGGGCAGCCTCCACCAGGCCCCGAGCCATGTCTACCAGCCCCTCCACCCCCCAGCAGTGCAGGGGCAGCCTCCACCAGGCCCCCACCCATGTCTCCCACCATCCCCACCCCCCAGCCACCAGGGGCAGCCTCCACCAGGCCCGCACCCATGTCTCCCACCACCCCCATCCCCCAGCCACCAGGGCAGCCTCCACCAGGCCTCCACTCATGTCTCCCTGCACCCCCATGCACCAGCAGTGCAGGGGCAGACTCCACCAGGCCCCCACTCATGTCCCCTATCACCCCCACCCCCCAGCCACCAGGGGCAGCCTCCACCAGGCCCCCACCCATGTCTACCACCACCCCCACCCCCCAGCAGTGCAGGGACAGCCTCCACCAGGCCCCCACTCATGTCCACCACCACCTCCACCCCCCAGCCACCAGGGGCAGCCTCCACCAGGCCCCCAATCATGTCTACCACCACCCCCACTCCCCAGCCACCAGGGGCAGCCCCCACCAGGCCCCCACCCATGTCTACCACCACCCCCACCCCCCAGCAGTGCAGGGGCAGCCTCCACCAGGCCCCCACTCATGTCTCCCTGCACCCCCACCCCCCAGCAGTGCAGGTGCAGCCTCCACCAGGCTCCCACCCATGTCTCCCACCACCCCCACCCCCCAGCCACCAGGGGCAGCCTCCACCAGGCCCCCACCCATGTCTCCCACCACCCCCACCCCCCTGCCACCAGGGGCAGCCTCCACCAGGCCCCCACTCATGTCTCCCTGCACCCCCTCCCCCCAGCAGTGCAGGGGCAGGCTCCACCAGGCCCCCACTCATGCCCCCTATCACCCCCACCCCCTAGCCACAGGGGCAGCCTCCACCAGGCCCCCATCCATGTCTACCACCACCCGCACCCCCCAGCAGTGCAGGGGCAGCCTCCACCAGGCCCCCACTCATGTCCCCTATCGCCCCCACCCCCTAGCCACCAGGGGCAGCCTCCACCAGGCCCCCACCCATGCCTACCACCACCCCCACCCCCCAGAAGTGCAGGGGCAGCCTCCACCAGGCCCCCACTCATGTCTCCCACCACCCCCACCCGCCAACCACCAGGGGCAGCCCCCACCAGGCCCCCACCCATGCCTACCACCACCCCCACCCCCCAGCAGTGCAGGGGCAGCCTCCACCAGGCCCCCACTCATGTCTCCCACCACCCCACCCCCAGCCACCAAGGGCAGCCTCCACCAGGCCCCCACTCATGTCCCCTATCACCCCCACCCCCCAGCCACCAGGGGCAGCCTCCACCAGGCCCCCACTCATGTGTACCACCACCCCCACCCCCCAGCCACCAGGGGCAGCCCCCACCAGGCCACCACCCATGTCTACCACCACCCCCACCCCCCAGCAGTGCAGGGGCAGCCTCCACCAGGCCCCCACCCATGTCTCCCACCACCCCCACCCCCCAGCCACCAGCGGCAGCCTCCACCAGGCCCCCACCCATGTCTCCCACCACCCCACCCCCAGCCACCAGGGGCAGCCTCCACCAGGACCCCACTCATGTCTCCCTGCACCCCCACCCCCCAGCAGTGCAGGGGCAGCCTCCACCAGGCCCCCACTCATGTCTCCCTGCACCCCCACCCCCCAACAGTGCAGGGGCAGGCTCCACCAGGCCCCCACTCATGCCCCCTATCACCCCCACCCCCTAGCCACAGGGGCAGCCTCCACCAGGCCCCCATCCATGTCTACCACCACCCGCACCCCCCAGCAGTGCAGGGGCAGCCTCCACCAGGCCCCCACTCATGTCCCCTATCGCCCCCACCCCCTAGCCACCAGGGGCAGCCTCCACCAGGCCCCCACCCATGCCTACCACCACCCCCACCCCCCAGAAGTGCAGGGGCAGCCTCCACCAGGCCCCCACTCATGTCTCCCACCACCCCCACCCGCCAACCACCAGGGGCAGCCCCCACCAGGCCCCCACCCATGTCTACCACCACCCCCACCCCCCAGCAGTGCAGGGGCAGCCTCCACCAGGCTCCCACTCATGTCTCCCTGCACCGACACCCCCCAGCAGTGCAGGGGCAGCCTCCACCAGGCCCCCACTCATGTCTCCCACCACCCCACCCCCAGCCACCAGGGGCAGCCTCCACCAGGCCCCCACTCATGTCCCCTATCACCCCCACCCCCCAGCCACCAGGGGCAGCCTCCACCAGGCCACCACCCATGTCTACCACCACCCCCACCCCCCAGCAGTGCAGGGGCAGCCTCCACCAGGCTCCCACTCATGTCTCCCTGCACCGACACCCCCCAGCAGTGCAGGGGCAGCCTCCACCAGGCCCCCACTCATGTCTCCCACCACCCCACCCCCAGCCACCAGGGGCAGCCTCCACCAGGCCCCCACTCATGTCCCCTATCACCCCCACCCCCCAGCCACCAGGGGCAGCCTCCACCAGGCCACCACCCATGTCTACCACCACCCCCACCCCCCAGCAGTGCAGGGGCAGCCTCCACCAGGCCCCCACCCATGTCTCCCACCACCCCCACCCCCCAGCCACCAGCGGCAGCCTCCACCAGGCCCCCACCCATGTCTCCCACCACCCCACCCCCAGCCACCAGGGGCAGCCTCCACCAGGACCCCACTCATGTCTCCCTGCACCCCCACCCCCCAGCAGTGCAGGGGCAGCCTCCACCAGGCCCCCACTCATGTCCCCTATCACCCCCACCCCCTAGCCACCAGGGGCAGCCTCCACCAGGCCCCCACCCATGTCTACCACCACCCCCACCCCCCAGCAGTGCAGGGGCAGCCTCCACCAGGCCCCCACTCATGTCTCCCACCACCCCCACCCCCCAGCCACCAGGGGCAGCCTCCACCAGGCCCCCACACTTGTCCCCTATCACCCCCCCAGCCACCAGGGGCAGCCTCCACCAGGCCCCCACTCATGTCTCCCACCACCCCCACCCCCCAGCCACCCGGGGCAGCCCCCACCAGGCCCCCACCCATGTCTACTACCACCCCCACCCCCCAGCAGTGCAGGGGCAGCCTCCACCAGGCCCCCACCCATGTCTCCCACCACCCCCACCCCCCAGCCACCAGGGGCAGACTCCACCAGGCCCCCACCCATGTCTCCCACCACCCCCACCCCCAGCCACCAGGGGCAGCCTCCACCAGGCCCCCACTCATGTCTCCCTGCACCCCCAACCCCCAGCAGTGCAGGGGCAGCCTCCACCAGGCCCTCACTCATGTCCCCTATCACCCCCACCCCCTAGCCACAGGGGCAGCCTCCACCAGGCCCCCACCCATGTCTATCACCCCCCACCCCCCAGCAGTGCAGGGGCAGCCTCCACCAGGCCCCCACTCATGTCCCCTACCGCCCCCACCCCCCAGCCACCAGGGGCAGCCTCCACCAGGCCCCCACCCATGTCTACCACCACCCCCACCCCCCAGCAGTGCAGGGACAGCCTCCACCAGGCCCCCACTCATGTCTACCACCACCCCCAACCCTCAGCAGTGCAGGGACAGCCTCCACCAGGCCCCCACTCATGTCTACCACCACCCCCACCCCCCAGCCACCAGGGGCAGCCTCCACCAGGCCCCCACTCATGTCTAAAACCTCCCCCACCCCCCAGCCATCAGGGGCAGCCCCCACCAGGCCCCCACCCATGTCTACCACCACCCCCCAGCAGTGCAGGGGCAGCCTCCACCAGGCTCCCACACATGTCTCCCTGCACCCACCCCCCCCAGCAGTGCAGGGGCAACCTCCACCAGGCCCTCATTCATGCCTCCTACCACCCCCACCCCCCAGCCACCAGGGGCAGCCTCCACCAGGCCCCCACTCAAGTCCCCTATCACCCCCCACAACCCAGCCACCAGGAGCAGCCTCCACCAGGCCCCCACTCATGTCTCCCACCACCCCCACCCCCCAGCCACAAGGGGCAGCCCCCACCAGGCCACCACCCATGTCTACCACCACCCCATCCCCCAGCAGTGCAGGGGCAGCCTCCACCAGGCCCCCACCCATGTCTCCCACCACCCCCACCCCCCAGCCACCAGGGGCAGCCTCCACCAGGCCCCCACCCATGTCTCCCACCACCCCCACCCCTCAGCCACCAGGGGCAGCCTCCACCAGGCCCCCACTCATGTCCCCTATCACCCCCACCCCCCAGCCACCAGGGGCAGCCTCCACCAGGCCCCCACTCATGTCTCCCACCACCCCCACCACCCAGCCACCAGGGGCAGCCCCCACCAGGCCCCCACTCATGTCTCCCTGCACCCCCAACCCCCAGCAGTGCAGGGGCAGCCTCCACCAGGCCCTCACGCATGTCCCCTATCACCCCCACCCCCCCTAGCCACAGGGGCAGCCTCCACCAGGCCCCCACCCATGTCTACCACCCCCCCACCCCCCAGCAGTGCAGGGGCAGCCTCCACCAGGCCCCCACTCATGTCCCCTACCGCCCCCACCCCCCAGCCACCAGGGGCAGCCTCCACCAGGCCCCCACCCATGTCTACCACCACCCCCACCCCCCAGCAGTGCAGGGACAGCCTCCACCAGGCCCCCACTCATGTCTACCACCACCCCCAACCCTCAGCAGTGCAGGGACAGCCTCCACCAGGCCCCCACTCATGTCTACCACCACCCCCACCCCCCAGCCACCAGGGGCAGCCTCCACCAGGCCCCCACTCATGTCTAAAACCTCCCCCACCCCCCAGCCATCAGGGGCAGCCCCCACCAGGCCCCCACCCATGTCTACCACCACCCCCACCCCCCAGCAGTGCAGGGGCAGCCTCCACCAGGCTCCCACACATGTCTCCCTGCACTCACCCCCCCAGCAGTGCAGGGGCAACCTCCACCAGGCCCCCATTCATGCCTCCCACCACCCCCACCCCCCAGCCACCAGGGGCAGATTCCACCAGGCCCCCACTCAAGTCCCCTATCACCCCCCACAACCCAGCCACCAGGAGCAGCCTCCACCAGGCCCCCACTCATGTCTCCCACCACCCCCACCCCCCAGCCACAAGGGGCAGCCCCCACCAGGCCACCACCCATGTCTACCACCACCCCCATCCCCCAGCAGTGCAGGGGCAGCCTCCACCAGGCCCCCACCCATGTCTCCCACCACCCCCACCCCCCAGCCACCAGGGGCAGCCTCCACCAGGCCCCCACCCATGTCTCCCACCACCCCTACCCCTCAGCCACCAGGGGCAGCCTCGACCAAGCCCCCACTCATGTCCCCTATCACCCCCACCCCCCAGCCACCAGGGGCAGCCTCCACCAGGCCCCCACTCCTGTCTCCCACCACCCCCACCACCCAGCCACCAGGGGCAGCCCCCACCAGGCCCCCACCCATGTCTACCACCACCCCCACCCCCCAGCAGTGCAGGGGCAGCCTCCACCAGGCCCCCACCCATGTCTCCCACCACCCCCATCCCCCAGCCACCAGGGGCAGCCTCCACCAGGCCCCGACTCATGTCTCCCTGCACCCCCACCCCCCAGCCACCAGGGGCAGCCTCCACCAGGCCCCCACCCATGTCTACCATCACCCCCACCCCCCAGCAGTGCAGGGGCAGCCTCCACCAGGCCCCCACTCATGTCTCCCTGCACCCCACCCCCCAGCAGTGCAGGGGCAGCCTCCACCAGGTCCCCACCCATGTCTCCCACCACCCCCACCCCCATCCACCAGGGGCAGCCTCCACCAGGCCCCCACCCATGTCTCCCACCACCCCCACCCCCCAGCCACCAGGGGCAGCCTCCACCAGGCCCCCACTCATGTCTCCCTGCACCCCCACCCCCCAGCAGTGCAGGGGCAGCCTCCACCAGGCCCCCACTCATGTCCCCTATCACCCCCACCCCCCCGCCACCAGGGGCAGCCTCCACCAGGCCCCCACCCAAGTCTACCACCACCCCCACCCCCACCCCCCAGCAGTGCAGGGGCATCCTCCATCAGGCCCCCACTCATGCCTCCCACCATCCCCACCCCCCAGCCACCAGGGGCAGCCCCCACCAGGCCCCCACCCATGTCTACCACCACCCCTACCCCCCAGCAGTGCAGGGGCAGCCTCCAACAGGCCCCCAACCATGTCTCCCACCACCCCACCCCCAGCCACCAGGGGCAGCCTCCACCAGGACCCCACTCATATCTCCCTGCACCCCCACCCCCCAGCAGTGCAGGGGCAGCCTCCACCAGGCCCCCACTCATGTCCCCTATCACCCCCACCCCCTAGCCACCAGGGGCAGCCTCCACCAGGCCCCCACCCATGTCTACCACCACCCCCACCCCCCAGCAGTGCAGGTGCAGCCTCCACCAGGCCCCCACTCATGTCTCCCACCACCCCCACCCCCCAGCCACCAGGGGCAGCCTCCACCAGGCCCACACACTTGTCCCCTATCACCCCCCCAGCCACCAGGGGCAGCCTCCACCAGGCCCCCACTCATGTCTCCCACCACCCCCACCCCCCAGCCACCTGGGGCAGCCCCCACCAGGCCCCCACCCATGTCTACTACCACCCCCACCCCCCAGCAGTGCAGGGGGAGCCTCCACCAGGCCCCCACCCATGTCTCCCACCACCCCCACCCCCCAGCCACCAGGGGCAGACTCCACCAGGCCCCCACCCATGTCTCCCACCACCCCCACCCCCAGCCACCAGGGGCAGCCTCCACCAGGCCCCCACTCATGTCTCCCTGCACCCCCAACCCCCAGCAGTGCAGGGGCAGCCTCCACCAGGCCCTCACTCATGTCCCCTATCACCCCCACCCCCTAGCCACAGGGGCAGCCTCCACCAGGCCCCCACCCATGTCTACCACCCCCCACCCCCCAGCAGTGCAGGGGCAGCCTCCACCAGGCCCCCACTCATGTCCCCTACCGCCCCCACCCCCCAGCCACCAGGGGCAGCCTCCACCAGGCCCCCACCCATGTCTACCACCACCCCCACCCCCCAGCAGTGCAGGGACAGCCTCCACCAGGCCCCCACTCATGTCTACCACCACCCCCAACCCTCAGCAGTGCAGGGACAGCCTCCACCAGGCCCCCACTCATGTCTACCACCACCCCCACCCCCCAGCCACCAGGGGCAGCCTCCACCAGGCCCCCACTCATGTCTAAAACCTCCCCCACCCCCCAGCCATCAGGGGCAGCCCCCACCAGGCCCCCACCCATGTCTACCACCACCCCCCAGCAGTGCAGGGGCAGCCTCCACCAGGCTCCCACACATGTCTCCCTGCACCCACCCCCCCAGCAGTGCAGGGGCAACCTCCACCAGGCCCTCATTCATGCCTCCTACCACCCCCACCCCCCAGCCACCAGGGGCAGCCTCCACCAGGCCCCCACTCAAGTCCCCTATCACCCCCCACAACCCAGCCACCAGGAGCAGCCTCCACCAGGCCCCCACTCATGTCTCCCACCACCCCCACCCCCCAGCCACAAGGGGCAGCCCCCACCAGGCCACCACCCATGTCTACCACCACCCCATCCCCCAGCAGTGCAGGGGCAGCCTCCACCAGGCCCCCACCCATGTCTCCCACCACCCCCACCCCCCAGCCACCAGGGGCAGCCTCCACCAGGCCCCCACCCATGTCTCCCACCACCCCCACCCCTCAGCCACCAGGGGCAGCCTCCACCAGGCCCCCACTCATGTCCCCTATCACCCCCACCCCCCAGCCACCAGGGGCAGCCTCCACCAGGCCCCCACTCATGTCTCCCACCACCCCCACCACCCAGCCACCAGGGGCAGCCCCCACCAGGCCCCCACTTATGTCTCCCTGCACCCCCAACCCCCAGCAGTGCAGGGGCAGCCTCCACCAGGCCCTCACGCATGTCCCCTATCACCCCCACCCCCCCTAGCCACAGGGGCAGCCTCCACCAGGCCCCCACCCATGTCTACCACCCCCCCACCCCCCAGCAGTGCAGGGGCAGCCTCCACCAGGCCCCCACTCATGTCCCCTACCGCCCCCACCCCCCAGCCACCAGGGGCAGCCTCCACCAGGCCCCCACCCATGTCTACCACCACCCCCACCCCCCAGCAGTGCAGGGACAGCCTCCACCAGGCCCCCACTCATGTCTACCACCACCCCCAACCCTCAGCAGTGCAGGGACAGCCTCCATCAGGCCCCCACTCATGTCTACCACCACCCCCACCCCCCAGCCACCAGGGGCAGCCTCCACCAGGCCCCCACTCATGTCTAAAACCTCCCCCACCCCCCAGCCATCAGGGGCAGCCCCCACCAGGCCCCCACCCATGTCTACCACCACCCCCACCCCCCAGCAGTGCAGGGGCAGCCTCCACCAGGCTCCCACACATGTCTCCCTGCACCCACCCCCCCAGCAGTGCAGGGGCAACCTCCACCAGGCCCCCATTCATGCCTCCCACCACCCCCACCCCCCAGCCACCAGGGGCAGATTCCACCAGGCCCCCACTCAAGTCCCCTATCACCCCCCACAACCCAGCCACCAGGAGCAGCCTCCACCAGGCCCCCACTCATGTCTACCACCACCCCCACCCCCCAGCAGTGCAGGGGCAGCCTCCACTAGGCCCCCACCCATGTCTCCCACCACCCCCACTCCTGCTCAATGTCCCGGAGGCGCTCCTCCTCCATGGCCCGAGTGTCCGCAGGGCCGTCGACATGTTCCCCCCAAACTCCCTGCGGATTGCCTCGAGGCACTCGGCACGCCTCAGGGCCCTCCGCATGGAGTTCTCCGCCCTGACCATCATGAGCCGTGCCTCTTCCGCCCGCTGCCGCTCTGCATCTATGGCGTTGCCCAACCGCTGCCACACGGAAGACACTTCCCGTCCTGGGTCCTTCTGCCCTCCGGCCGATGCCTGCCCCTCCGATGTGGAAGGCCCCGAGCCATCATGGCTCCCACCACGTTGCTGCTGCTGCGGCTCTGCCCGTGCACTGCCTCCTGCTGCCTGCACATCCTCCGCTGGCTGGGGTGCAGTCGTTGATGTGGCCACCCCGGCTGGACGTCCGACTCCCGACTGTGGCAGGGATGCCTCCTCCACCAGCCTGGCCGCACCGTCAGAGGCAGCTCCACAGGGCACCCAGGTGACTGATGGGTGGGAAGATGGCACGGAGGACGACTGGCGCATAGGGGGTTCAGTTGATGAGGGGGTCGTAGCAAGCCCCATCAAACGGAGGAATCCGGCCTGTGTGACCTGTCCCAGTAGGCCGACGCGGTCAATGAGCCATTCGAGATGACGTGCAGTCTCCTCATGAAAAGAGTGCAGGTCACCTCGCATGGCCCGTTGACGCAACGCCACACCAGTCAGGACAGGCTCAACCCGGACCCGGATAGCCACATCTGCAGGCAGAGGAAGGCCAGTTGTTGTGACCTCATCCCCTGCCTGAAAACGGGTCTGGACGTAGGCATCCCTGCTCGTGCAAGATGATGCAGTGACAGGATCAGAGACAGGATTGCACACAGGCACCTCCGCGGCGACCTGTGCTGCCTCCTGTCCCTGGACCTGCACTGCACCACTAGCACCAGTGGAATCCCCACCTCCAGACCCCGCCTCTGTTGCTTGCACGGCCTCCTCCTCCACCAAACCCCCCACCAACCTGGATGACTCCGTGCCATCTTCCCCCGTTGGGCCCTGTGGGCTCCCAGCTGCCCCTTCTGCTGCCGAGGAGTCCAACTCCGACCTCCGCCTCTTGGACCTCCCCCCGGCAGCTGCGGCCTGGGACATGGCACCAGACTCCTCACTCCACGACGACATCACAACTTGGGAAGGGAGCCGGGCCTTGTGTCTCCGGCTGGCGGTGCGATCCCCGCCACTGTGCTCCACAGCACCTTCTCCGCCCTCTTCATCAGCTGACGCTGCAGACAGGGAGAAATAAAACACAGGCATCATGGCACTGTACAATGGTCACATACACACATGACAGTTGCACATGAGTGGCATTGGCAAACCTCACACATGGCATCACAATCGGCAACACACATGTCATTTCAACTTGCACACATGAGCCATACCACAGCCACACCGCAACTGCCAGCACCATCCATGCACATACAACAGCATGAGCAGGCAAAGGTGAGCCAGACATCACATGCAACACAGGGAGTGCACTACACATGCACGCCACCACCACACTCGCATGCATGTGTACACCTCAGCCAACTGTCGCAGTGTTCCGATGGGCATCCATGTCACATCTGCCAATTAGGCTTCCACATCCCGCTGTCACATGCATCCATGTTGCCTCACTGTTGCACCCTTGTCAAATACACACACATGCACATGTACACAGTGCTGATACATGCAGCTGAAAACAACATACATGCGTGACATCACGAACATGCCCACTTACATACACATTCATCCAAACATGTGTGCCCACGCAACTGCATTTGGCATGCAAGCCTACACACACAAGCACCATCCATGTCTCACACATGACAGCCCTCGCATGTGTTAGCCTCAAGGTCCTGTACACCCCCACCCATACTCGGCCCCATGCAAACAGATGTGCAACCGGCACACTACTGGCACATCACCACACGCATAGCTTACAATCATGATGCATGTACACTTACCGCTCGACTCCAGGCGGGTCTGCCTCTCAAGGACCTGGACGTGGAGCGCTGGGGATATGCGTTCCAGGACCCTCATCTGATCTTCCGACAAGTGTCCCCGGCGCCCCTTAGCATCCGCTGCCTTCAAGTGGCGACGGGCCATGTTCAGGGTCCTGGACCTGAAGTCCTCCCAGCGCTTCTTGACATGTTGGAAGTCGCAGACTGCCACCCCCTCCGCGTTGATGGCAGTCACGATGTCGGTCCAGATCCGAGTCCGTCCTTCCTTGTCGGCGCGCACACTTCCGTAGAGGGCATCATACTGCCCCAGGACTTGCTCCACCAGGACACCAACTTCCCTGGCACTGAAGCTGGTGCGCCTCTGCCTCTCTGGCTGGGGGTTGTCAGTGGTGCCAGATGTTGCAGTGCCCGACATGACAACCCCAGAGGCAGGAGTGGGTGGGCAACTGGGTCCTGGGGCTGGGCTGTGGAGCGATGGAATCCCAGTCGGGAGTCTTCGGTTCTAGCAGGGGTGGTCACAGCAACAACACCCCTGGCTGATGTGCAGGCAGCAAATGGCAGGGCAGGTGGGCAGCAGGCAGTCAGGCAGCAGCAGATGGCAGGTGGGAGCGTGCCCGGGGCTCTGGGGGGCAGTAATTCGGCCTTGTGGGCAGGAGCGTGGTCTTCCATGTGCTTACGCGTGGCCAGCTTGATACGGAGTGATTTGGCACGTGAAAATCCTGCACGTCTGCGTGTAAATCGAGGAAAGGCCCTTAGCGCGTATGCACGTCAGCACGCATATGCGATTTCATTGGACCAAAGGCCCTTAGCGCATGAGCGTGTTTGTGACGTGAGGCGCGCGGGTGTTTCCCTCATTACACGTGATGACAGAGCACACGTGGATTATCACCAATCGCGTGTGGAACTTCCTGCGCACCCCAGAAATACACGTACCCAGGCCAATCGCGTGTACGCTCACTTCCGTCCGATTACACGCGATTACACTCGGACGTGCAGTTTTACCATGTGTGCTCGCATATGCGATTTCATTGGCCCAAAGGCCACCATGCGCAGCTGTGACATCACGCGCATGGCCGTAGAGAATGGCGCGTGTAAAAATGAAGAGATACACGTCCGAGTGTCAAAGCACGTAATTGGTGGAAATGGCCTCATTGCGTATGCGCGTCTGTGACGTGTGTATAAAAGGTACGTGTAGAACGCCATTTCCTTGTACGTGCTTTTCGTGGAGAGCGAGTGGGTGAAATCTGTACTTCTTGTCGGTTCACACGCGATTTACTTCATGGCGTTTCCAGTTCGTACTCCCTGTTACCTCTGACAGCTTTTTCTCTTTTTCTCTTTTTCCTGGGCCTGTTTCCTCAAACAGCGTTCCCTTCTACTGTTGTCCTGTCTCCTCAGACAGCGTACAATTCTTCTTTTGGCGGGGGTGTTGCCAACGCGCACACGCGCATATTTTTCACGCTTTTGTTCCTGGCAGACGGTGAGTCGCACACGTATTTAACATCTGTGCTTGCCCCGTGTGTCGCGTAACCCTTCAGAGGTCATTCTAGGCTGCGTGTGACACGCATACGTTCATTCTTGTGTTCCTGTGTGACACAGCGTAGTGCAGGTTTATTTTTCCACGCACGTGGTCTAGGAGGGGTTGCGTGCACCTTACTTCACTTTTTTGGGGTTCCTGTGCGTTGCGTGACCCGTCATCTTTCCCCAGGGGTGACATACAGCCTTGCTAGAGCACTAGGGTACGATTACCATCTGGTACCCAACCCCTTTGACCCCCAATTGCCCAGGACAATAGTTCACATCGACTCCCATATGCACAATAACATCAGTGCCGTGGCTGGGAGGCGACCAAGCCGTAATGGTGGCAAAGGTGGCCGAGCCCCAAGTGGTGGCCGTGGTGGATCCAGTAGGGGACGTGGCCGTGACTTGCAGGGTGCTCCTAGCCCCCCATGTGTGGAGGAGCAGTCAGGGACACCCATGCCCCCCCCCCCTGGTTGAGGTTACCGTGGCTGACACCATCCATGCTCTGCCCTTGTTGGACCAGCCCACTGTGGAACCAGACCTGGCACAGGTGACTTCATGGCTGACTTCCAGGTCAGCAGGTCTAGGCCACATGCGCCGGTGAACGTTGGTGTCATCAGGCCACGTGGATCAGGGGCAGCTAGGTCATCTGCTGCCAAGCGTAGGCAGGCTGGGGAGTCTGCAGGGGCAGCTGCGGCTCCATCCACCCCACCTCTCACACACCCATCCAGGACAGTGTCGGTCCAAGTCCATCATGCTGACATTCCCCCTGACACCATCACACTTGAGCTAATGCCTGCACCAACTCCCATGCTGAGTGTGCAATCCCACGCTCCTGCCCCTAGTGTCCAGAGCGGCGTAGGACACTCAGGATCCTCACCACCTTCCAAGCGGAAGAGGAAGAGTGCTCGTCCAGTAGAGGCTGATGCCCCAGACACGGCTACACAGTCCGGCCCGTCAAGGAAGCCTAGCTTCAATGAGGCCGAACTGAATGTACTTGTAGAGCATGTGTCCGCACATGACCGCGAAATGGTGATTGTTGCAGGATCCAAGACCACACCTGCACAGCGTCAGGCACACTGGCAGACCATTGCGGACATCATAAGTGCCCTTGGAATCGTGAGGCGCACAGCTAATGAATGCTACAAGCGCTGGAATGACCTGAAGCGCAGGGCAAAGAATAAGCTGGCCTCAAGTCATGCCGCAACTCTAGTGACTGGAGGTGGGTCTCCAGCAGACGACATAGAACTCACTCCACATGAGCAGGTTGCTGGGACCTACGTCACGGAGGAACAGATCCAAGGCGTGGGAGAAGTGGCAGATTACGAGGCATTGTCCGGTGAGTGCACATGCATGTGTGTGTCATCCATGTGCATGGTGTGTGTGGGAGGGCTTCTGTTTGGGTGCCAGGGGAGGGTGTGTGTGCCTGAGTGGTTCGGCTCACCCATGTGCCTCTTCCTATACATTCTTGGCACCAGCATTTGGGTATAGCAGCATCCCTTTGGCCAACATTAGACATCCAGCCCAACACCAAGCCAGTTGCCCTTGGAGTGTCATCTTGCCACAACACTGTTGCTTATTTACCTCTGTTTATTCAGGCAGATTGTTTGCATACCACCACTTTAACTCGGGATTTCTCAGTCCTATTGTCACATGTCTGACATGGCTATGGTACAGTGGACTGGCTCAGTTTCCTGGACATGATTAGTTTAGACATGTCCCTGTGCTATAGGACCATTTTTGAGTGGCAGCTGCAGGTTAAACATTTGAACCATTACAATGAAAATAATCAATTATATGAGCAAACTGGACTGAATGAACAATTGGTGACCTCTTCTCCCTCTTCACTTCATGGCTAGGGTACATGCCATCTGTGTGATGGCATGTGTATTTGACCTGCCAATCACTGGCCAATGTGTGATGCCACTGCTAGGCAGCATGCAGCAAATGTGTTCATCTTCCATCTTGGTGTCATCAATGTGTGCCATCTGCCTCCCCATCACACGCAGTGACGGTGCATGCATGGGAGTGTTTTAGTCATGTGGGACATGTACTGTTTCTGTAGCCTCTCAGCCCTAATTGTGTGCCATAGTGCTAATGCCTGTTTCCATTTCTTTTCTTTTATGTCTTTGCAGGGGAAGACGCACTTGATACTGCTGGGGTTGTGGAGATGGTGCAGACCCAGGAGGGGTCTGAGGGCAGACCGACCAACAGTGAGGGACGTAGTGTGGTGGTGGGTGAGAACCCACAACTGCTGCAGGTCGTGCTCTCAAGGGGTGTCTCTGGCTGCACCTCCCCCGAGCTGTATTCAGGTGTCGATTCAGATGATGAGACCTACGTGCCGTCGCAGGTGAGTGTTCCTGGGAGGGATTCTGACTGTCCGACCGACCTGCACCAGGGTTAGAACCCTCAATGGGGATGTCAGTGTTGACAGGTGCGCCTTTGGTGGTTACGGATGCAGGGTCACACTCCGAGACATCTGATCCTGTTCCTGGGCCAGAAGATCAGAGGGGGAATGCAGTCCTGCAGCCTCAGGCAGTGCCGGCACAGCAAGGCGCAGTTCGCCTTGCCCCAGACAGGTGTGGTGCCTGTGTAATGCTCACCTGGTTCCCACGGAGGCGCGGCGTCGAAGGTGCAGAACTCTGAAGATGGACAGGAAGGGCCCCTCTATTCTGGCTTCCCTGGCTCGTTGGATACCCTCCTTAGGGTTTGAAAGGATGAGCTCTCCATCCTGCTTCTGATGCAGGGGCGCGTTGAAACCCAGTTACTTCACTGGATTGAGGATTGATGGGAGTTCAGGTAAGCTTGACTGTTCAGGTAAGGCGCTGTAAAAGTTCTGTTCAAAAGTTCAAGCTTAATAATAATGTTCGTTGTCTAATTGCAGCAAGCGCTAATGCTTATGTCTTTTTCCCCTTAGGGGCCGGGGTTCGGAGTGCCAGAGATATGGCGCCGACCCGAAGTGAAACAGTTCTGGATGAGCGCTCAGGTAATGTCTTTGCATTCGCTCATTCAATGTTTTTGTCTTTTTTCCCCATAGGGGCCGGGGTCCGGAGATGCCAGGAAGCGGCAGGACCCGAAATGCAGTGGGAATAATCCAACAGGTAAGACTTAAAAGGAAACTGAGCTTTCCTTATTCCTTTTCTCCCTCTCACCTTTGTTCGTGTCTTTTTTCCTCTAGGCGCCGGGGCGTAGCTGAATCTGGAAGATCGCTGCTGAAGATGGAAGCGCCTTGCAAAGGTGAGTAAAATGCAGCGCTGCAGCGATCGAAACGAAATGCCTTTAAAATGATGTCTTCCTTTTCAGGGCCGTTGGAGAAATGACTCCGGGATGCAGATTTAACAGGTAAGGGCTTTTCTTCTCCTATTCTCTTCCTTTCTCCCCTTGCAGGTGTTCCAGGGTGCTGGCAGGCGCGGCTAAAGTCAGGATGCAGGAGCTGACACGGTGAGCGTCCAGCTGCTAGGTGCAGAACAACGCGAAGCATGTGTGGCTGTTCGGGTGGGGTTTAAATAGCCTTGGAAGAAGTTCCTGGTATGTATCCTTCCCCGACCACACCCGGGTGGTGAAGTAGTCCTACAGGTTAAGTAGTCCCATTCAGGCCTCAAGAGGGCCTGGATGAAGCAGCAAGGTCTGCATCAGGTAAGTGTGCACCCAAGCACTTAAACACATATCCTCTTCTATGAGCCTGGCGCCTAAGGCGCCAGGACTGGGGTCCGCTATGAGCCTGGCGCCTAAGGCGCCAGGACTGAGTCCAAAGGGCCCCGACTTGGGCCCGCTGAGACTTCCCTGGGGAAAATGATGTCTGCCTCTGGGGTTGCTGGGCCCGGCCTGGCTCCTTAGAGGTAGGCATCATGACAGTACCCCCCTCAAGGCCCCTCCCAAGGTCTTTTCCTCCGGGGGTTTTGGTTTGTGCGGGAATCTTCGATGGAATCTTTGAATTAATCGTGGTGCGTGAACATAGTTACTGGGTTCCCAAGATCTTTCCTGAGGTCCATATCCTTTCCAATCAACAAGATAGAAGAGTTTCGACTTAACTATCTTGGAATCTAAAATGTCTTTCACTTCGAATTCTAATTCTCCATATATTTGGACAGGGCCTGGGGGCTCAGACAGTCTGGTTCCAGGTTGTACTGGTTTTAGAAGAGATGCGTGAAAAACGGGATGAATCCGCATGTTGGATGGTAAATCGAGTTTAAAGGCCACTGGGTTGATAATAGCTTTGATGGGGTAAGGCCCAATGAATCTGGGATTAAAAGTTCGCTGACCCTTGAGGGGTAGATGTTTAGTTGCTAGCCATACCTGATCTCCTACTTGGTAAGGAGGAGTTTTACTTCGGTGCAAATCAGCGTTTTCTTTATACTTTTTCTTGGCTTGCTGTAAGTGGGTTGTAGCTTCTTTGAAGGCTTGGGTTATTGTGGAATGTAGGTGATTTACTGCAGGCATCTCCAGGGTCAGAGGTGGATCTAGGTCAGAGGTCCGAGGATGGTGACCATACAGGGTATAAAAAGGAGTCTGTCCGGTTCCAGAATGCACTGAATTGTTGTATGCATATTCTGCAATCCAAAGGATGTCCTTCCAATTCAACTCGGATTGGTGTAACATGCACCGCAGATATTGCTCGAGAGTCTGATTGGTTCTCTCGGTTTGTCCGTCGGTCTGGGGGTGGTGGCTGGTGGATAACCGCACGTCTATTTGTGCTAGTTGGCAACATTTCTTCCAAAAGTGGGAGATAAATTGACTTCCACGGTCTGAGACTAATATGGAAGGGAAACCATGTAACCGCACTATATTTTCCATAAATTCCTTGGCCAAGGTGGAAGCTGACGGCAATCCTTTTAAAGTGATAAAATGGGCCATTTTGAAGAATAGATCCACTATTACGAGAATCGTGTTGTAACCACCACAAGGAGGCAGGTCAGTTATAAAGTCCATTGACAAGGTGTGCCAAGGTGCTGGTGGAATGTCCAAAGGTTGAAGTAGGCCGGCTGGCCTTTTCTTTTGACTCTTATTTTGGGCACAGATTCCGCAAGACAACACAAATGACTTTATGTCTTTTCTCCAAGAAGGCCACCAGAAGTGGCGTTTGATCTTTTCTTCTGTTTTCGCGATACCGGGGTGTCCTTCCATTAATGATTCATGATGACGGGTAATGACAAGTTCCTGCAATTCTTTACTTGGCAGAAATAACCGCTCTTGGAAGTAGGGTAAATCATCCTTAACGGTGTAGTGAGGACCCTTTTGACTCCATTCCAGTAAGGCAGAAGAGTCAAAAAGCTGTTTTACTTGAGCTTGGATGTCCTCAATGGTTTGCAATGAAGTCAAGCCCAGAATTCTTTGTTCCGGTATGATTGGCACAGGTTCTAAACTCGAATTGGGTTCTTCCATGCCTATCCGGGATAAGGCATCTGCCTTACCATTCTTGCAGCCAGGGCGATAGGTAATTACAAAATCAAATTCTGCAAAGAATAAAGCCCATCGGAGTTGTCGCGAAGATTGAGCTTTGGCCGTCTTTAAATACTGCAAATTTCTGTGGTCCGTAATTACGGTGATGGTGTGTCTTGCACCGAGAAGATAGTGACGCCAAGCCTTGAAAGCTGATTTAATAGCCAGTAGTTCTTTGTCGGTAATTGCGTAATTGAGTTCAGGTGGAGAGAATTTTCTGGACCAAAAGGCTACAGGGTGTAGTTGGTTAGTTTCTGGGTCTCTTTGCGACAGGACAGCTCCCATGGCCGAACTGGATGCATCGGTTTCCACGATGTAAGGGAGATCTGGGCGTGGGTGCTTCAATACAGGTGCAGAGGTGAATTTGGTTTTCAGGTCCTGAAAGGCTTGTTCAGCCTCAAGAGTCCATTCAAAGCGTTTGTTTTTCTTTAGGAGAGCTGTGATGGGTTGAACAGTTCGAGAAAATTCCGGGATGAACCTTCGATAGAAATTGGCAAAGCCAAGCATGCTTTGCACTCCCTTCACAGAGCTAGGAGATGGCCATTTGAGAATGGCGTCCACTTTCCGCGAGTCCATTCGGATTCCTTGAGGTGTCAGGATGAATCCGAGAAACTCCACTTCTGTGGTATGAAAAACGCATTTTTCGAGCTTGGCAAATAATTTGTGCTGGCGCAATTTCTCAAGAACTGCCCTAACATGGTTTCTGTGATCAGATTCTGAGGAGGAATACACCAGGATGTCGTCAATATAAACGATGACACAAACATCGATAAGTTCCCGAAGAACATCATTCATGAAGTACTGAAAGGCGGCAGGTGCGTTGCACAAACCGAAGGGCATTACTTGATATTCGAAGAGCCCAAATTTGGTGCGGAATGCAGTCTTCCACTCGTCGCCCTCTTTTATACGTACCAGGTGGTAAGCTCCTCGGAGATCTAGCTTGGTGTACACACGAGCATCTTTTACTTGGTCGATAAGCTCAGGTATCAGGGGCAAAGGGTAACGATTCTTAATCGTTATCTGATTTAGGGCGCGGTAGTCAATAAAGGCCCTAAGGTCTCCTTCCTTTTTAGGTACGAAGAACAAAGCGGAAGAGACTGGTGACTTTGATGGGCGAATGAAACCATTGGCCAGGTATTGATCCAAATACTGGCGCAAATGCAGGTTCTCAGGTTCAGTAAGAGCATAAATCCTACTACAAGGTAGTTGTGCATTGGGTACCAAGTCGATTTGGCAATCGTAAGATCGATGGGGAGGTAAGGTGTTAGCCTGCTCTTTCTGAAAAACGTCTTGGAATTCTTGGTATTCAGATGGTAGCTGTACAGGGGTGGAAGTTACAGAGGCTAGACCCATAGCTGGATTCCTTGGGTAACAGGTTGGTTCACAATCAGGAAAAGTTATCTTCTTTGCTCGCCAGTCTATTCTCGGATTATGTGTTTCTAACCAAGGGATTCCAAGAAGTACTTGAAATTGTGAGGCCTTGATCACATCAAACACGATTGCTTCCCGATGTCCGTCCTGACCCACCAGAGTGATTTCAACTGTGGAATGCGTTACAGGCCCTGAGGCTATTTCGGTTCCATCAACTGTAGTAATTACATCTTGGGCTACTTTCGGGCGGAGAGGAAGCTTAATCCTGGAAGCCAATTCACGGTCTATGTAATTTCCAATAGCTCCACTGTCTATGTATGCTTTTATAGCATGCAACTGCTGAGGCTGTTTTGGGTTCACAAGCACCATTGGCATGACAAAATGCGAGGTCAAAGAGTTTGTTTTCAAGCTCGGCAAGCGGACCCCTACGCTTGTCGGGCTAGGTCGTTTCCCGAACCAGGTGTCAATAACTCGTTATCAGTGGCTCCAACCACCTTCTTGGGTGGTTTAACTGGACAACTTTGAAGAAAGTGACCGGAAGTTCCGCAATACAGACAAAGTTGCATTTGTCGCCTTCTCTCTCGTTTCTTCTGCGTTAATGGTCCTTTAACACTGCCAATTTGCATAGGTTCGGAAACGTCAGTACTCTTGGAGTTAACGTGGGTCTTGATAGGTACTCTGGTTTCATACTTGAGCCGATCTGCTTTTCTATTTTGAAGTCTGTGATCAAGTTGAACAACTAAGTCTATGTAGTCTGCGCAGGCCTGGGGTGGATCTACTATCTGAGCTATAACATCTTTAAGCTCTCCGCGCAGGCCTCGATGAAACAATGTGATCCTTTTATTTTCAGGCCATCCGGTTTCCACAACTAGTCTATTAAAGGTGGCGATATAGGACAAAAGATCCTGATTACCTTGTCGTAAGGATAGCAGTTCGTTGTCAAGGGCCTGTCCCTGCGAGTGTCGAGCGAACAATCTTTCCATACTGGCCTGGAAGCCCTGGAAATCCCGGAGAATGGGATCATCCTGATTTACCAATGGAATAGACCAATCGGCAGCACAGCCACTGAGGTAAGATAGTACAAAGGCTACTTTGGTCCGGTCGTTGGGGAAGGCCCCGGGCCTGCATAAAAAGTGAAAACGGCATTGGTTCATAAAAACGGCATATTTCTTGGGATCCCCCGCAAAACGTTCCGGCGGGGCCAAAGGCATGTGTCCAGGTAGATTGATTTGTACCGGGTTATTCGAACCCAGTGTTGTAGAAATATCTCCGGAAACAGGTAAAGGAGTGTGCTCTGCCTGGCCCTGCAATAACCTTTTGGCCAGATCATCAGTTCTTTCCTTGGATAGGATTAGTTCCCTTCTGAGAGCATTAGTCTCCTGGCGGGCTGAGTGCACTTCTGCCCGTAATTCCCCTAAAAGATGGGCCAGCTGATCTGTCTCGGAAGTCTCCATAGCGCCCAGGTGGGAAATTGTGGTAAGGCTTCGCGTTCTGTAACGCTCACCTGGTTCCCACGGAGGCGCGGCGTCGAAGGCGCAGAACTCTGAAGATGGACAGGAAGGGCCCCTCTATTCTGGCTTCCCTGGCTCGTTGGATACCCTCCTTAGGGTTTGGAAGGATGAGCTCTCCATCCTGCTTCTGATGCAGGGGCGCGTTGAAACCCAGTTACTTCACTGGATTGAGGATTGATGGGAGTTCAGGTAAGCTTGACTGTTCAGGTAAGGCGCTGTAAAAGTTCTGTTCAAAAGTTCAAGCTTAATAATAATGTTCGTTGTCTAATTGCAGCAAGCGCTAATGCTTATGTCTTTTTCCCCTTAGGGGCCGGGGTTCGGAGTGCCAGAGATATGGCGCCGACCCGAAGTGAAACAGTTCTGGATGAGCGCTCAGGTAATGTCTTTGCATTCGCTCATTCAATGTCTTTGTCTTTTTTCCCCATAGGGGCCGGGGTCCGGAGATGCCAGGAAGCGGCAGGACCCGAAATGCAATGGGAATAATCCAACAGGTAAGACTTAAAAGGAAACTGAGCTTTCCTTATTCCTTTTCTCCCTCTCACCTTTGTTCTTGTCTTTTTTCCTCTAGGCGCCGGGGCGTAGCTGAATCTGGAAGATCGCTGCTGAAGATGGAAGCGCCTTGCAAAGGTGAGTAAAATGCAGCGCTGCAGCGATCGAAACGAAATGCCTTTAAAATGATGTCTTCCTTTTCAGGGCCGTTGGAGAAATGACTCCGGGATGCAGATTTAACAGGTAAGGGCTTTTCTTCTCCTATTCTCTTCCTTTCTCCCCTTGCAGGTGTTCCAGGGTGCTGGCAGGCGCGGCTGAAGTCAGGATGCAGGAGCTGACACGGTGAGCGTCCAGCTGCTAGGTGCAGAACAACGCGAAGCATGTGTGGCTGTTCGGGTGGGGTTTAAATAGCCTTGGAAGAAGTTCCTGGTATGTATCCTTCCCCGACCACACCCGGGTGGTGAAGTAGTCCTACAGGTTAAGTAGTCCCATTCAGGCCTCAAGAGGGCCTGGATGAAGCAGCAAGGTCTGCATCAGGTAAGTGTGCACCCAAGCACTTAAACACATATCCTCTTCTATGAGCCTGGCGCCTAAGGCGCCAGGACTGGGGTCCGCTATGAGCCTGGCGCCTAAGGCGCCAGGACTGAGTCCAAAGGGCCCCGACTTGGGCCCGCTGAGACTTCCCTGGGGAAAATGATGTCTGCCTCTGGGGTTGCTGGGCCCGGCCTGGCTCCTTAGAGGTAGGCATCATGACAGCCTGCCGACGTGGTGGCCATACGCCACCTGGCAATACCGCATGGGAGCAATCCATTTACGGTATGGCAACCCAACAGGCAGCATCATCAGAGATGATGGCTCAGGCCATGGATAGGGTGGCCACTTCCATTGTCCCCCCCGAAAGGCTGATGGAGCGACTACAGCAGGCAACCGACTCCATCTGCCAGTCACACAGGGAGGACATGTTGGCGTCCGACAGGGACAGGCAGGCGGCACTGGCGACTCTGCAGGAAGCCATCTCCATAGAGTCCCAGGGCCACAGGGAAGCCCTGAGGCTGGAACTCCTTCACCTCAGGACGACTCTTGTTGAGCTTGAGGCTTCAACAAACCGAAGGACAGAACAGCAGCTGGAGCCTCTCACTCGTACGCTCTCAGCTGAGATGCAGGCAACTAGGGCGGAGGTCCGGGCATCCCATGAGTTGTTGCATGGGGACCTCCGCACACTTATTCTCCAGAACGAGACCTACCACACCCGCATGCTTGCAGCCATGGAGGAACAGACTAGGGCTTTGCGTGGGCTGCCTCCCATAGTGCCACCACCTCCTGATGCAGCTGCAGAGGGTGAGGATAGCGACAGCAGTGATACTCCCATAATAGGGTAGCCGTGTAGGCCATGAGCCCATGGAGGTGTTTTTTTTTGCAAGATCCACACAGGTGGGTTTTGGTGTGCACCCTGTCCTCGGACCTCCTGGGTGGCCTCCCCCACACCCCCTGGCCCATTAATGGCAATTTTTGATTTTTTTCTTTTTTTTTTGGGACAGTGTGTTGCCTTGTGTGGCTCCCGTGGGCATATGCTGCATTGTGGCTGGGCACATGCAGGCTTGTCATGGATTTGGTTCAGATGCTTGGGTTTTTGTCACACACACCCCTCCTGCTTCCCGTTTCCATGGGCTTGCAAAGGGTGTGCCCAAGTGACATTGACGTACATGGTGACATTGGACTCCCATGAGCTGTGTGGGCAGTCTGTAGTCAATACTGTGTATACATTCATAGTGCATATTGTTGTTGTATTGTACACTGCGTGGTGTATTGATATGTGCCTCTGCATCCATCTCATCCTCCATATTTGCAGGTCCATTCCTCATGTCTTTACAATGCGGTCCACCTTGGAACTGGAGTCCATGTTGTAAGCAGTGCACCTACACTCTTGTGTGGCGCTAACACTGTATGCTTGAAAGTGTTTGCAGGGCTGTCATCATCAGGTGGTGAGGCTAGCTAATTTTTAAGTCTGTAATGTCATGCTTAAGGTAGGTTGGAGGTTGTGTAGGTGATTGGTATTCTTGGTAAGTATTTGGTAATGTGGGTTGTAGGTCCTGCATTACTGTGAGCATTTCATGTGTGGACATGTTTCCATTAGGGACACTGTAGCTGCTGACACTTGGGGCATGTTGTGGGGATTAATTTCTTTCCTCTAACATTGCATGACATGTGTTGTGTGGCCATGCCGGGGAGGGGGTGGGTGACATGGCACTGTTTTCACGTAGTATTTTGCAAGTGGGTATTCATTTCTGCAGCATGGAAGTGTCTTTTCATGACACTGCATTGGTGGTGTTTGTGTAGGTAGGGATGCACACATTGTGACACTTCCACATGAACAATCTCAGGCTGCTATGGTTCTGACAGTTGACAGTCCCTTTGTTCGTCTTAATTGTCAGGTCGAGTCATCATTGCTTATCAGATGGTATGTGCCAGGCCTGTGTGTACTCCACTGGGGTGTGATTTCTATGTGAAGTAATTAGCCACCAGCTGCGTACGGGCTGCCTCACCCCGTGCCCTCTCCCCTCCCATACGCAGCGGCCATGCATGTGGTTGGGGATGTGGGGGCACCACCATGTCCACAGCCAGGCCCCGGCGTGTTGCAACATTGTGCAGGACACTTGCTGCCACTATGATCCTGCACACTACTGGGGGCGCATATAACAGCTGCCCGCCAGAACGGTCAAGGGAGCGAAAGCGTGACTTTAGCACTCGGAATGTGCGCTCCGCTATGCCCCGGGTTGCAATATGGGCTGTGTTGTATCTTACCTCTGGAGGCGTGATGGGGTTCCGAATTGGTGTCATCATGTGGGTGCTCAGAGGGTAGGCACTGTCCCCTGGTGAGGAGGTGATGGGTATCATTAGTGGGGTAGTGACATAACTCTGCATCTGACGTGCATGCATGTGCAGTGGCATTGATACTCACCAAGCAGCCATGTATCGCCATGCCGCCCAGCTTCTAGGTCCCGGCTTAGGGTAGACATTCGATAAATTAAGCTGTCGTGGGTGGACCCTGGATAGTTGGCATATACTGAGGTGATGATTCCCTTAGCATTACATGCTACCTGCACGTTGATGGAATGCCAGTGCTTGCGGTTCCTATAGATGTGCTCAGATGCCCTGGGGGGACGTAGTGCCACATGGGTGCAGTCAATGGCACCTAGCACTTTTGGGAATTGTGCCACACCGTAGAAATCGAGGGTGGCAGCCTGCCTTCTGCAGGTGTCCTGGGCAGGTATATGTGCCTACGGACTGATGGGCGTGCAGTGATGATGTTCAAGACCTGGTGTAGGCAGCGTGACTGCGTGGCCTGTGACACCCCACCCACTATGGCAATTGTCTGCTGAAATGATCCTGTGGCCAAGAAGTGCAGTACATTGAGAACCTTCTCCAGGGGGCTGAGTGCTTGGGAGCACAGGGTGGGTGATGTGAGGTCATCCTCCCACTCACTGACCAGGTCCAGTATTATGTGTGGGGGAAACCTGTACCTCCCATACACCTGGTCATCAGGCATCCCAAAAAGGCTTGTTCTGGGAGTGGAAATTCGGGCCCTCGCTCTCCTCCTCCTCCTCCTTTGGTAACCCACGGCCACTGCTGCTAGGAATGGTATATTCATCCTGGCGTATGAGCTTGTTTGTTGTTTGCGTGCACTTTTATGCTGCGCGGGTCGACGTACGCCTGCTTCATGCTGGCATACGTGTTTCAGGATTGGACCATTTATTTTTCGGCACGTCGTAGGCGAACGTGTGAATCTTCCCGCCCACCCCAGGAATACACGTAGCACGCTCTCCCAGGCCCAGTAGCGGGTAAATATTCCCGCCCACCCCTGGAATACATGTACCCCACTCTCACAGGCCCAGTCGCGTGTGGAAGTTCACGCGCACCCCGTAGTACACGTACCCAGGCCAATCGCGTGTGGAAGTTCACGCGCACCCCGAAGTACGCGTACCCAGGCCAATCGCGTGTGGGACTTCCCGCGCACCCCGAAGTACACGTACCCAGGCTAATCGCGTGTGGAACTTCCCGCGCACCCGAAGTACACGTACCCAGGCCAATCGCGTGTGGAACTTCACGCGCACCCCGAAGTACACATACCCAGGCCAATCACGTGTGGAACTTCCCGCGCACCCCGAAGTACACGTACCCAGGCACATCGCACGGCTGGGGGTGGGGGTGGTGGTAGACATGGGTGGGGGCTTGGTGGAGGCTGCCCCTGGTGGCTGGGGGGTAGGGGTGGTGGTAGACATGAGTGGGGGCCTGGTGGAGGCTGCCCCTGGTGGCTGGGGGGTGGGGGTGATGGGAGACATGAGTGGGGGCCTGATGGAGGCTGCCCCTGCACTGCTGGGGGTGGGGGTGCATGGGGACATGAGTGGGGGCCTGGTGGAGGCTGCCCCTGCACTGCTGGGGGTGGGGGTAATAGGGGACATGAGTGGGGGCCTGGTGGAGGCTGCCCCTGCACTGCTGGGGGGTGGGGGTGGTGGGAGACATGAGTGGGGACCTGGTGGAGGCTGCCCCTGGTGGCTGGGGGGTGGGGGTGTTGGGAGACATGGGCGGGGGCCTAGTGGAGGCTGCCCCTGGTGGCTGGTGGGTGGGGGTGGTGGGAGACATGAGTGGGGGCCTGGTGGAGGCTGCCCCTGGTGGCTGGGGGGTGGGGGTGGTGGTAGACATGGGTGGGGGCCTGGTGGAGGCTGCCCCTGCACTGCTGGGGGGTGGGGGTGCAGGGAGACATGAGTGGGGGCCTGGTGGAGGCTGCCCCTGGTGGCTGGGGGGTGGGGGTAATGGGAGACATGAGTGGGGGCCTGGTGGAGGCTGCCCCTGCACTGCTGGGGGATGGGGGTGGTGGGAGACATGAGTGGGGGCCTGGTGGAGGCTGCCCCTGGTGGCTGGGGGTGGGGGTGGTGGTAGACATGGGTGGGGGCTGCCCCTGGTGGCTGGCGGGTGGGGGTGGTGGGAGGCATGGGTGGGGGCCTGGTGGAGGCTGCCCCTGGTGGCTGGGGGGTGGGGGTGGTGTGAGACATGAGTGGGGGCCTGGTGGAGGCTGCCCCTGGTGGCTGGGGGGTGGGGGTGGTGGGAGACATGAGTGGGGGCCTGGTGGAGGCTGCCCCTGGTGGCTGGGGGTGGGGGTGGTGGTAGACATGGGTGGGGGCCTGGTGGAGGCTGCCCCTGGTGGCTGGCGGGTGGGGGTGGTGGGAGACATGGGTGGGGGCCTGGTGGAGGCTGCCCCTGGTGGCTGGGGGCTGGGGGTGGTTGTAGACATGAGTGGGGGCCTGGTACAGGCTGCCCCTGCAGTGCTGGGGGGTGGGGGTGATGGGAGACATGAGTGGGGGCCTGGTGGAGGCTGCCCCAGCACTGCTGGGGGGTGGGGGTAATAGGGGACATGAGTGGGTGCCTGGTGGAGGCTGCCCCTGGTGTACGCGTACCCAGGCCAATCGCGTGTGGGACTTCCCGTGCACCCCGAAGTACACGTACCCAGGCTAATCGCGTGTGGAACTTCCTGCGCACCCGAAGTACACGTACCCAGGCCAATCGCGTGTGGAACTTCCCGCGCACCCCGAAGTACACGTACCCAGGCCAATCACGTGTGGAACCTCCCGCGCACCCCGAAGTACACGTACCCAGGCACATCGCACGGCTGGGGGTGGGGGTGGTGGTAGACATGGGTGGGGGCTTGGTGGAGGCTGCCCCTGGTGGCTGGGGGGTAGGGGTGGTGGTAGACATGAGTGGGGGCCTGGTGGAGGCTGCCCCTGGTGGCTGGGGGGTGGGGGTGATGGGAGACATGAGTGGGGGCCTGATGGAGGCTGCCCCTGCACTGCTGGGTGGAGGGGGTGCATGGGGACATGAGTGGGGGCCTGGTGGAGGCTGCCCCTGCACTGCTGGGGGTGGGAGTAATAGGGGACATGAGTGGGGGCCTGGTGGAGGCTGCCCCTGCACTGCTGGGGAGTGGGGGTGGTGGGAGACATGAGTGGGGACCTGGTGGAGGCTGCCCCTGGTGGCTGGGGGGTGGGGGTGTTGGGAGACATGGGCGGGGGCCTAGTGGAGGCTGCCCCTGGTGGCTGGGGGGTGGGGGTGGTGGGAGACATGAGTGGGGGCCTGGTGGAGGCTGCCCCTGGTGGCTGGGGGGTGGGGGTGGTGGTAGACATGGGTGGGGGCCTGGTGGAGGCTGCCCCTGCACTGCTGGGGGGTGGGGGTGCAGGGAGACATGAGTGGGGGCCTGGTGGAGGCTGCCCCTGGTGGCTGGGGGGTGGGGGTAATGGGAGACATGAGTGGGGGCCTGGTGGAGGCTGCCCCTGCACTGCTGGGGGATGGGGGTGGTGGGAGACATGAGTGGAGGCCTGGTGGAGGCTGCCCCTGGTGGCTGGGGGTGGGGGTGGTGGTAGACATGGGTGGGGGCCTGGTGGAGGCTGCCCCTGGTGGCTGGCGGGTGGGGGTGGTGGGAGGCATGGGTGGGGGCCTGGTGGAGGCTGCCCCTGGTGGCTGGGGGGTGGGGGTGGTGGGAGACATGAGTGGGGGCCTGGTGGAGGCTGCCCCTGATGGCTGGGGGGTGGGGGTGGTGGGAGACATGAGTGGGGGCCTGGTGGAGGCTGCCCCTGGTGGCTGGGGGTGGGGGTGGTGGTAGACATGAGTGGGGGCCTGGTGGAGGCTGCCCCTGGTGGCTGGCGGGTGGGGGTGGTGGGAGACATGGGTGGGGCCTGGTGGAGGCTGCCCCTGGTGGCTGGGGGGTGGGGGTGGTGGTAGACATGAGTGGGGGCCTGGTAGAGGCTGCCCCTGCAGTGCTGGGGGGTGGGGGTGATGGGAGACATGAGTGGGGGCCTGGTGGAGGCTGCCCCTGCACTGCTGGGGGATGGGGGTGGTGGGAGACATGAGTGGAGGCCTGGTGGAGGCTGCCCCTGGTGGCTGGGGGTGGGGGTGGTGGTAGACATGGGTGGGGGCCTGGTGGAGGCTGCCCCTGGTGGCTGGCGGGTGGGGGTGGTGGGAGGCATGGGTGGGGGCCTGGTGGAGGCTGCCCCTGGTGGCTGGGGGGTGGGGGTGGTGGGAGACATGAGTGGGGGCCTGGTGGAGGCTGCCCCTGATGGCTGGGGGGTGGGGGTGGTGGGAGACATGAGTGGGGGCCTGGTGGAGGCTGCCCCTGGTGGCTGGGGGTGGGGGTGGTGGTAGACATGAGTGGGGGCCTGGTGGAGGCTGCCCCTGGTGGCTGGGGGGTGGGGGTGATGGGAGACATGAGTGGGGGCCTGGTGGAGGCTGCCCCTACACTGCTGGGGGGTGGGGGTGGTGGGAGACATGAGTGGGGGCCTGGTGGAGGCTGCCCCTGGTGGGTGGGGTGGTGGGAGGCATGGTTGGGGGCCTGGTGGAGGCTGCCCCTGGTGGCTGGGGGTGGGGGTGGTGGGAGACATGAGTGGGGGCCTGGTGGATGCTGCCCCTGGTTGCTGGGGGTGGGGGTGGTGGGAGACATGAGTGGGGGCCTGGTGGAGGCTGCCCCTGGTGGCTGGGTGGTGGGGGTGATGGGAGACATGAGTGGGGGCCTGGTAGAGGCTGCCCCTGCACTGCTGGGCGGTGGGAGTGCATGGGGACATGAGTGGGGGCCTGGTGGAGGCTGCCCCTGCACTGCTGGGGGGTGGGGGTAATAGGGGACATGAGTGGGGCCTGGTGGAGGCTGCCCCTGGTGGCTGGGGGGTGGGGGTGATGGGAGACATGAATGGGGGCCTGGTGGAGGCTGCCACTGCACGCACTGCTGGGGGATGGGGGTGCATGGGGACATGAGTGGGGGCCTGGTGGAGGCTGCCCCTGCACTGCTGGGGGGTGGGGGTAATAGGGGACTTGAGTGGGGGCCTGGTGGAGGCTTCCCCTGCACTGCTGGGAGGTGGGGGTGCAGGGAGACATGAGTGGGGGCCTGGTGGAGGCTGACCCTGGTGGCTGGGGGGTGGGGGTGGTGGGAGACATGAGTGGGGGCCTGGTGGAGGCTGCCATTTGTAAGAAGAGTCTCTGCTCAGAAGAGTTCAGATCAAATTGGGCCTTCTGTAATGCCAGCAGTTGCCTACTCGCCAGATCTTGGCCTTCAGCACATTTGTCCTGCATGGCTCCCATATGTAAATATAAATATCTCGCTACCCTGACAATCGTGTTGTGCTCATCCTTGGCCTTAGGAACATATATAGTTCACTCAGGGCCACATGTAAGGGACCCTGGTCTCTCCATATATCTGACCCTGTTTCAGTGATCTGGGGTGCGATTGCCTGCAACCAGACCGCCTGGTCCTGATGAGTCCATTCGCCTCTCACAAATAGCTTATGTAAGAAGTGCTCTCTGGCTATTTTCATATCTACCAAGGTCGTCATTCTGGAATTTGAGTTCCTTCCTGACTTACAGAAGTGTGTACTTTATTTTTGCAAAACAGACCTTTCCCTTAGAGCGTCCTTTTGAGGAGTGCTTTACAGCGTAACACAGCGTGGTGATCCGACCGGATGTATGTATCTTGTCAGTTAGCACACTGTATTAATCTGCACAAGTGATAGATCTAATCCGGAATCCCCGGCTACGAGCCCCCAATTTGTAAGAAGATTCAATTCAACACTACAGCTAAGTCAATGCCTAGTCTGGGATACTGAATGGAAACCCTTATTGATATATCTTTATGTCCAGTTCATGAGTTCTGGATGACTACCCCTATATAACACCCCTCTCTTAGAATCCCCCTGACCCCACTGAGCCAAGAAGTAGTTCTGTTTTGCAAGTTTAAAAGGTTTATTTGAGAAATAAAACAAAATATAGATACCACGCTTTTATAATAAATTAATAATCGATATCGCCCTTATAAATATAATGTTAATCAACAATGGGTAATCTGACACTAGCACACTTCTTTATAATCAATGAGGAGTTAGTATAGGATGGATCAAGTAGCAAAAATACTTTTATGATTTCAAGGGAAAAGCAATGAGGAATAAAATGCAGTACAGAAATACTTGAGATGATTTTAGCAAAACATAAGATAATCACTTTTTCTCCGGCAATTCACCACCCTCCCCTATGCAATGTAAGAAATGGAAGTAGATGGAAAGAGGAGCACACAGTTCTCAGGAATGCAATCAAATACAATATGAAATTCAGTTCCCCCCAGCAAGCTTAGAGAAAACCGGTATGAGTTTTAAAACACAGGCCCAAGTGCTTTGAATGTGGTGGCAATGAAGTGAGAAATATGCTGAAAATGCTTTTAATTCCCTTTAGGAGGTTCAGGGTGAGTGAGAGATACTTGGGATGAGCTCAGGCTCACTTTAGCAATGATTCAGGGATGGTTATTAAGAGACAAACACATTTTTAGCAAAGGAAAGCAAAAAGCTGCTATCTTTTTACAAGTAAAGAAATCAGGCCAAATCGCAAATCGCGGCAAAATTCGCGAGTGCGTGAATCGTGATTATGGCAAAAGTATAAGGAGTATACCAAACGGTTCCAGAGATACGGACGATTAAATAAAGGTAGATTTTCGGATTTAAAGTAAACTCAAAATGACAGGTGACAGTTGTGCAGCTTTACAAATGACAGATGACACGATTTCTCGGAGGCTGTTCTACTTAGGTTAAAATATTTTGGATTAGATTATTTTAACTAAGAGATTGGTTCTGCACAGTTCTGCTAGGTACTCACAATATAAATTTGAAATAGGCCTCGCCACAGATCTGGTCAGGTTTTGGACTGGGCTCCGGTTCTGGTCTCGGCACTTCAGTAATCTGGGTCAGCTCTCTGGTTCTGCTCACAGCGGTCTGGGTCACTCTGGATCTCTGGTCTAGTCTGTCCGGATACAGCGGTCTCTGCACGGCTCCTGGATCTCTGCACTGGTCCTGGCAAAAGTTCTTGGCAAGGGATTCAAGCAGCTCGCCCGGCTGTGAGTAGCTTGCAATGATTTGAGGCCTGCTGCAGAGAACCCCGCTTGTGGTTTTAGGCCTCTGATTTAGGTTCTAAAGTATAAGTTCTAGGTTCTGGAGTATGTAGCTGGAGTCAGTCTGGAACTGGTATCTTCTGGATGTTGTGTGGTCCGGCAAAACGCTCCGCAGCAACTGGATTTGAATGTCCTCTCTAGCTTCCAGTGGCTCTTTTTATGTCTTTTGAAAGTGGGTGTGTGCGCAGCATCACTAAGCCAGCCCCTCTCTCAACTGATCATTGGTCAAGCTTTTCTCTCTTCCTTGAAAGGGGAAAGGAAATGTGAGTCATGGTGATGCTGTTTTATGGCCTGCAGAAAGGACACTCCCCTGTCAAATTGCACACAATTCTATATTTGACCCAAATACATATTCCACAGATACACAGTTGTTTGTCATTGCATACACACATCATGCATTACTGATGGGAGGTACAGTTCCGACCCTGGCGTTTCTAGGAGCTTGGGTAAAGAAATGGCAACTTTTTGCGCTTTTTAGTAGCTTTCTCCATATCGGATTTTTCTCCAAATTTATACAATTGTGTGCAAGGCATGTGGGCATTTAGATAAGGAAGTGTCAAATGTTTAACATGCATACATTTAGAGTAACAGCCTCTTTTCCGCTCGTAAACCCCCAGATCATACCACCGGGTCCTAAAACCTCTTAAAATGTGGGCAGAAAAATCACAAGAATTATGGTATCATTTAGATAATTTTGACAAGTCCGCACCATGAGTTATACATCTTTCTTAAAATCATATTCTGGCCAACAGGGGTGTGTCTTCCCAGGTCACATGGTGGAGAAACCAGTCTATCCACTTTCTTTAAGCTCAGCCTGTCCTCAGAGGGGGCTGCCCCTCCCCGTTTCTGCCAAGAGGAAGCCACTTTACGACCCCCCCAATAAACCATCTGCCTGAGTCAAGCAAGGGCTTTCTTCAAAAGGAAGCCATTCACGACCACCCCCCAATAAACCATCTGCCCGGGCCCTTTGTTTAGTTTCCTGCAGTCCCCAGGTAATTCAATCAGAGAGTGTGTGACCTCCTTTTGGCAGGGGCAACAGAATGCAGCCAGGCCTGGGAACCTGTCAGGCAGAAACATTTCGATTTTAGTGTCTTTCAGTTCAGTTTAGCACTCAGCCAGTCTTGTTATCAACATTATTTTGGGCTCTTCATCTTCCCAGATTTTGTAGGCACACAAAACTTCATTCTGCCAGATGTCTGCTGGTGTTCAGTGAGATTTTTGGATGTGTTGCAATGTTTGAAAATAGGCGTTTTGAGCTGGCATTCAGAGAAACCAAAGGTAATTTTAAAGCGTTTTTTTTTTTTTTTTGCTAACAGGCGCTGCTGTTTTACCTTTGGCACCCATTCCACTCATGGCACCCTGGCCCATCATGCTCGCACTGGTGGGTGGCAAGTTAGGCAACCATTTTGGTGTGCGCACAAACTGCGTGGTTCTCCTGGATTCTGGCGCACATGTGGGCTTTTTGGCCATCTTGGATTTTCTACGCCCACAGCACCAAATGTTGCAGCATGATATCTCAAACGTGGGTCAGGACACCCAATAAGGCCACCCCCACGCGACTGCACTTTGAATTTGAGTCGATGGGGAGTCGGGTGCACAGAAGGTTTTGACCCACGCACTGGTATGTCCGCATAATCTTCTTCCAATTCTGTAGGTGGCACAGTTCAGCATCTTTTCCTCCCTCCAGTCGATCAATCAGTTCTCCTTGCTGGTCCTGATGGGAGAATTGGGCGGTACCCTGGGCCCCTCAGGTCTCGGCTCCCGGTCCCCGGTCGTCCTCCTTGGTCAGTCTCCAGGTTTTCTTTCTCCTAGGACGACAAAGGAAAAGCGGCAATACCTATTCGTAGACATTTTTCCACCACTATTAATGGTGTGGCAGACATATACATTTTATACTTTAACATACCTAACATTTTACTTTTGAGATACAAGTTATCATTCAAAGACAGTAGCTTACAAGAGTATAATATTTTAGAGACTATATGTGGGATATTTTAGGGTTGGAACTGAATTAATCTGGAGCGGTCCCCTCTGGTATTGCAGAGGACTCCGCCAGTTGCTGCAGAGTGTGCCTGGGATGGCAACACTTTAGCTGATTTATATGTACCCACTTGTCTTCCCCCTCTGCCAAACTGCCTTTGGGGATGCAGATCTTGTAGGCCACAGGGGAGATCTTGTCTATAATTTCAAACGGTCCCTTCCATGTAGGCAAACATTTTCTCTGTTTGGCCTGGTTTCTTTGAAAATTGTATAGATAGACCCGATCACCCACCTTATATTCCTTTCGGGTAGTTTTTAAATCATAGTGGGTCTTCATGCTCTCGGCTGATCTTTCTAGATTCCGCTGAGTATAGGCAAAAGCATGTTGAAGGTGTTTCCTTAAATTCTGCACATACTCATGAGTTGTGGAGGCATTTATCAACGTTTGCTCTTGGGTTCTGTAGAGCAAATGCTGGGGAAGCACCATTTTGCGTCCAGTCATCAACTCAAATGGTGACATTTTGGTTGCAGATGAAGGGGTAGATCTGATGGCCATTAGGACCAGAGGTAATCGGATATCCCAACTTGGCCCAGAATCTGCCACAAACTTTTTTAAGATGCTCACAATGGTTCGGTTATATCTCCCTACTGCTCCAGAAGAAGCTGGCCGGTAAGCAATATGTAGCTTTCTTTTGACCCCCAGTATCTCCCACATCTTTGTCATTACTTCACTGGTGAAGTGGCTACCCCTGTCTGACTCAATCCTTTGAGGTAGACCAAAATGGGAAAAGATGTGGTTAATCATCAGGGCAGCTGCTGTTTCTGCCTTGCAGTTTGGGGCTGGGAGACATTCCACCCACTTGGTAAACAAGCATGTCACGGTCAACATGTATTTGTTTCCTCTAGACGAGCGAATCACAGGGCCTAAAAAGTCAATTTGCAAATCTGATCATGGCAGTGTCATCCCCCTCTTTTGGAGAGGCGCACGGTGTGTGAGGGATGATGGCTGAAATTGTGCACACACAAGACACCCCTTCAAGTATTGGTCGAGGTCCTGCCCCATGTGTGGCCAGTATGCAACCTCTCTTAAGATTTCCAGTGTTGTGTGAAACCCCCTATGACCAGCGGTGGCCGCATCATGGGCGTGACTTAACATCAGGCTTCGGAATGAGGTAGGAACCACCCACTGATCATGGCCAGCTTGGGATTTCCTTACCAACAAACCGTCTTGGATTCGGAACATTTTTGGACATTTCATCAACACTCTTAGGTCCTCTTTCCCAATGTAATCGGTATCCGTCAGGGGAAAGTTCTCAGGGTCCTCAAGGTGTTGGTAAAACTTACCAATAATTGGATCCCCCTTCGGAGCTGTAATTAA
Organism: Ambystoma mexicanum; assembly: GCF_040938575.1. Lineage (NCBI taxonomy): Eukaryota > Metazoa > Chordata > Amphibia > Caudata > Ambystomatidae > Ambystoma > Ambystoma mexicanum. Next base: position 546,655,017 of record NC_090926.1, read on the forward strand.
ATCAGCATCAGGGGTCTCCTTACTCCATTGTGCAGTTGAAAGATCATTGTGAGCATTTGTCTGGGACTTAGTGATAGCAGTGACCTGGATTTCCCCCAACAGGGACTCTATTTCTATTAGATCCCCTTGGATGGCCCTGGTTTTGGCCAGCTGATCAGCTAAGTCATTTCCAGTTTTGTCTGGTCCCTCTACTTTGGAATGACCCTTGATCTTTTTCCAGTAGATGGTCATCCCATTCGATGTGACCAGATCATCAATGTTTTGGATTAACTTCCCATGTTTCAAGGGTTTGTTATTAGCACATAACATGCCTCTGGTTTTCCAATTAACCAGGTGCTCCACGAACCCGTTCCGTACATAATCCGAATCTGTGATTGTGACCAGTTTGTGGAGTTGATGTTGGACAGCAGTGAGGATGGCCTGATGCACAGCCATCAATTCTGCCACCTGACTACTTCGGGGACCAATTTTGTATCCAGCGGAGGGTTCTGGGAACTCTTTCACCCATGCATACCCTACGCCAGCCACCAGTTCTTTCTCCCCGTCGTTAAGAGCAAAAGATTAGGTAAAATACCCAATCATACAGCCACTCTCTGAAATCCCAAACTGGGTTTTGTGTTAGTTGTAATTTTACTATGTACAATTCCTGTGACCCAATCTTGGAAAAAATTCGAAAGACAATTATATAATGGTTTTTCAATGTTGATTTTATCCATCAAGTAAAAAGTTTTTTTAAAGAAAGGAGTGACAAGTAGCCACTAATAATATTCTTCGTGAGGAAGAGTTTGCCATAAGTCACTCTATCCGTAGACTTATATTGTGCCAATGCATTTTGGAATACAACAAATTCCTTCATCAGGGCAAGTCTAAAAAATAACATTTAAATCCAATTGTGCCAACCATCCCATGGTTAATATCCATATATAATAAATCCCATATTTAGAAAAACGTAAGTATGTAAACATCAACATGAACAGTCATCATCCAAATAGTTGAAAAAATATGAAGGTAAACACATACCCGACAATGTAATGAGCAGGATCAGTAGGCAGGTCAAAAAATAAAAGAAGCAAATCAGATCAGTACAAAGGTAAGTAAAGTCGTCCTATAACAAAATGGAGGGAATTGGGTCCATTACCTGATGTAGGTGAGGACCTATCCAAAATGTAGCTAATCGCTTAAAGTAAGAACAAACGTGGATTGTAGCTTACCATATGTAGAGAACGGTGCAGAGAAGTTCTCTCTGCGTCTGCTGAAAGCAGACTGTCCTCGTTGCATCGGCGCGTTGCCGAGCAACCTGGTTTTATAAGACACGTGATTAAAGGCAGAATGTCCTCCTTGCATCGGCGCGTTGCCGAGCAACCTGGTTGCGTAAGACACGTGATCACGGCTTCACAATGAAGAGCGCGAGCCACGATCCGTGTCTGTGAACAGGTCAATGAGCTTGAATATGATAAAAATACCTAATTTGAGGACCTCCTGGGTTAGTAATGATTTAAGTCATCACCTAAAAAACAAAAAGGAATTGGTACTCTGTCGTCCATGGCCATAGAAAAAATACTAAGAGTGAATGGTCAAAACTGAATAGGCTCAATGGGATGGCAGTAATGGCTGTTTCATGAACACCTCAGATGAGGCTGTGTTGTTATGAACGTGCCTAAATTGGATAAATAGAGCCTAGGGAGCAACCCTTTGGCTGTATCTTATATTGATAGTATGTGCCTTAATGCCGCTAGTGGTGTGGTCCAGGCAGACGGCACCTCGGGTCCTGGAGGAGAACTCCAGGATGCGCAGCATGCAGGACATTTTTAACAGGGGAAACATCTCTTATTCATATACACATATTAGACTAAAACACTTTCGAGTGCCCCTCAACATTCAGGTCATATGTGTACTGGTGTCAATTCAAACCAAACGATGCAAAATACAATAAGAGAAAACAATTAGAGAAAACAATTAGAGAAAACAGTGAAAATTGATCTCCTCATTTAATCCATTGGGTGCCATACTGCCAAGTTTGTCAATCCAATATGTCTCTCTGCGATTCAAACGTTGGCATAAATCCTAATGAGGGCTATTCTTGGTTAGAACTTCCAAAATCACAAATTTTATTTGTGACACGTTATGTCCATTGGCCATCCAATGCCGTGCCACGGCTGAATTGGTGTTTGCATTGCGAATACAGGATCGGTGTTCACCCCACCTCAACTTGGCTGTTCGGGTTGACTGTCCCACATAAAATTTCCCACAAGGACATTTAATGCCATAGATGATATTACTGCTGTCACATGTGGCAAAATTCTTTAGCATAATCTTCTGCCCCATCCTTGGATGGTTAATGGAGTTCCCTTTAATAACAAAGTTACAGTTGACACACTGTAAACAAGGAAAAGTCCCAGTTCGCTGTGTCGTAGGTTCCCTTGCTGTAGGTTTCGTCTGCACCAGTTCATCTCTTAGGTTCCTACTGCGTTGGTATGCAAAGATTGGTTTTTCACTAAATATATCTTGAACTCGGATGTCATTCTTGAAAATCTCCCAGTGTTTCATAATAGTTTTCTTGATTTTGTTACTCTGCGTAGAGAATTTAGATACAGATACCAGTGACTTTAATTCTCTCTTATTCTTGGGATTCTGTTCTGATAATAGAGTCTCTCGTGATAAGGCATCAACTCTGTCAGATGCTAGATCGAGTTCATTCTGCTTGTATCCCCGGGCCAGAAATTTTTCTTTCATTTCTATCTGTTGCATTCTGTAGTCTTCAGGGTCACTCACTATTTTCTTGACCCTAAGTAATTGACTGTATGGTAGGCTCGGCTGATGGAAGCTGAGGCGGTGTAGGAGATTATTCCGATCCGTCACTTTCCGAAACAATGAAGTGCTGTAGCTGGTAAGTTGCTTTCTGACTTGCACATCAAGGAATGTTATAATTTCATATGAGAGCTCCCTAGTGAACTGTACCCTCTGGTCAACGCTGTTTAGATACACAAAAAATGTTTCAAAAGACTCTCTGGTTCCTTTCCAAATTCCAAAGATATCGTCTATGTATCTCGTCCAAATCCAGATATCCTTATTCCATTCTTGTTTATTCAATACATGGTCTGTTTCAAATTTATGCATGAAGCTGTTGGCATATGAGGGTGCCATGGTGGCTCCCATTGAAGTCCCTGCAGTTTGTAGAAAAAATTGGCTGCCATATTGAAAATAAGAGTTCTCTGCAATAAATTGTAACAATGCCAGTATGAATTCCTTCTGGGCACGTATCTCTGGTGCTTTCAGAAGCAGCCATTCTACAGCTTCTATCCCCAGGTCATGGGGTATAGAGGTGTATAAACTCTTCACGTCTATAGTAAACATCAGATCTTCAGGCAAAGGTGTCAATGAGCTGAGCTTTTGCAGGAAGTGGGTGGTATCCCTAGTGTAGGTGTTGGTCTCTTGTATCAGTGGCTGTAGGAAGAAGTCTATATAGATCCCTAAAGGTTGGTTAATGCTCTCTATCCCTGCGACAATTGTCTACCTGGTGGTTTGATAGCATCTTTATGGATCTTCGGCAACGTGTAGAAATTAGGTATTCTAGGATATTCTTTTAAGAGAAATTTTTGTGTATGCTCGTTGATCCAATCTAATTCGAATGCTTTTGCCAAGAGGCTCTTCAAATTCTGTTTGATCGAAAGGGTGGGATCATGGTCCAAAATGGCATATGTAGTCTGGTCTTGAAGCTGTCTTTTGCATTCAGCATCATAGTCACATGTATTCTGAATAACCAAGGCCCCCCCCTTATCTGCAGGACGGATGGTAATACTCTTATCACTAAACAGGTCTCTAATCAGTCTCATCTCGTGTGGTTTTAAGTTCCTGTACGGAGGATTTCTGTAGCTAATGCATTCAACTAGTTTCTGGAATATTTCTATGGATGGTACTGTGATGGGTGGAACAAACCCACTTTTGACTCTAAATTCTTGAAAGTCTGGAATCTTGGTCGGACTCTCTTGTGTCTCCAATTCGTTGAAGAAGACTTTAAGTTTGAGTTTGCGAACAAACTTATATAGTTCTATCTTCGTGTCAAACAAGGTGGTACCGTAAATCGGTACGAAACTGAGACCTTTCTGTAGAGTCTCTTCCTCCGCCTTGTTCAGTCTCCTCCCCGATATGTTAACGACTAACTTTTCTTCTGCTGCAATCTCGTTAGAGGTTTGTTTCTTGCGCTGCCTCCTCCCCCTGCGGGTTCTTTTCGGCGGGCGCCTAAAAAAGATACAGCAGACGGAGCTTGTGCCAAAGGGCTTGTTATCTGTGCAGGGCTATCTGTAGTTTGTTCTGCTGGAGTATCAGACTCGCTCTGGGCCTCTGAGTCGGAACTGGAGGTATTGTAGGATGTGTATTTAAAAAGTTTCTTTGGTGCTGCTGGGCTGTATCTGTCCATCCAGGTGTATACCTCGTCATTAATATGATCATAAGTATCCCGTCTGAATTTCTTGACCTTCTTTTGCTACAATTCAGACTTGTAGTCCTCAAGCTTAGTGTTAATCTCTAGTAATATGGTATCATATTCTTCTCTTCCAAGTGTGTCAACTAATTCTTTCTCTATCTCCTCAATTTCTGTACTGAGGGTTGTTAAATTCTTTGCTAACTCCTGGATAGTTAGCAAGATGAGGTCCAGTGAACACTTATTCAGTATAGCTTCCCACCTTCGAACAAACTCTCTACTCTCTTTGCACAAAGTCGGTCAGTGCTGTATGCGAAGCCCCCTTGGGATACGTTGATTTTTGAAGTATCGTCCGAGGGTAATTGCGTGTAATTTCCTGTTTATCTCCTTTCGTATGAGATACTCTAATTGTTTAATCCGTTTGGCTGGATCCTTTGGTGTAGTACCATGAGCACCAATAGACGTTTCGCTAATGAGTCCAAGAATGGCAGATGCTTCCTCAGTTGAGAAACCTAAGGTTTCTGCACATTTGTTAGATAAACCTTCAATGGCCTCAAATGACCTGTTCTCCAGTGTGTTGGGTAATCTTTTTGAAATTGTGTGCCACCACTGCTGTGTGTCTCGCCAATTGGAGGGAAGGAAAAAAGCAGGAAGCAAATTTGAGTGGGCACCACAGGGGTATTGAATTTTTCTGGTGTTCTCAAAGGTCTCTGGTGTAATGAGTCTCTTTTTAGGAAGTTAGATCCTATGTACAGGAGCTGGCTGAAAAAGGCCTGGAGACACCCAAACCCAGAAAAACAGCAAGAGCAAAAGATTAGGTAAAATACCCAATCATACAGCCGCTCTCTGAAATCCCAAACTGGGTTTTGTGTTAGTTGTAATTTTACAATGTACAATTCCTGTGACCCAATCTTGGAAAAAATTCGAAAGTCAAATATATAATGGTTTTTCAATGTTGATTTTATCCATCAAGTAAAAAGTTTTTTTAAAGAAAGGAGTGACAAGTAGCCACTAATAATGTTCTTCGTGAGGAAGAGTTTGCCATAAGTCACTCTATCCGTAGACTTATATTGTGCCAATGCATTTCGGAATACAACAAATTCCTTCATCAGGGCAAGTCTAAAACATAACATTTAAATGCAATTGTGCCAACCATCCCATGGTTAATATCCATATATAATAAATCCCATATTTAGAAAAACGTAAGTATGTAAACATCAACATGAACAGTCATCATCCAAATAGTTGAAAAAATATGAAGGTAAACACATACCCGACAATGTAATGAGCAGGATCAGTACGCAGGTCAAAAAATAAAAGAAGCAAATCAGATCAGTACAAAGGTAAGTAAAGTAGTCCTATAACAAAATGGAGGGAATTGGGTCCATTACCTGATGTAGGTGAGTAATGGCGAAATCTATGTTTCAGAGGCCAGGCAACTTCACCGCGTGCGGCGAGCAGGTGCTGTAAATAGTAAAGTAAGTATATATGAAGGACCTATCCAAAATGTAGCTAATCGCTTAAAGTAAGAACAAACGTGGATTGTAGCTTACCATATGTAGAGAACGGTGCAGAGAAGTTCTCTCTGCGTCTGCTGAAAGCAGACTGTCCTCGTTGCATCGGCGCGTTGCCGAGCAACCTGGTTTTATAAGACACGTGATTAAAGGCAGAATGTCCTCCTTGCATCGGCGCGTTGCCGAGCAACCTGGTTGTGTAAGACACGTGATCACGGCTTCACAATGAAGAGCGCGAGCCACGATCCGTGTCTGTGAACAGGTCAATGAGCTTGAATATGATAAAAATACCTAATTTGAGGACCTCCTGGGTTAGTAATGATTTAAGTCATCACCTAAAAAACAAAAAGGAATTGGTACTCTGTCGTCCATGGCCATAGAAAAAATACTAAGAGTGAATGGTCAAAACTGAATAGGCTCAATGGGATGGCAGTAATGGCTGTTTCATGAACACCTCAGATGAGGCTGTGTTGTTATGAACGTGCCTAAATTGGATAAATAGAGCCTAGGGAGCAACCCTTTGGCTGTATCTTATATTGATAGTATGTGCCTTAATGCCGCTAGTGGTGTGGTCCATGCAGACGGCACCTCGGGTCCTGGAGGAGAACTCCAGGATGCGCAGCATGCAGGACATTTTTAACAGGGGAAACATCTCTTATTCATATACACATATTAGACTAAAACACTTTCGAGTGCCCCTCAACATTCAGGTTATATGTGTACTGGTGTCAATTCAAACCAAACGATGCAAAATACAATAAGAGAAAACAATTAGAGAAAACAATTAGAGAAAACAGTGAAAATTGATCTCCTCATTTAATCCATTGGGTGCCATACTGCCAAGTTTGTCAATCCAATATGTCTCTCTGCGATTCAAACGTTGGCATAAATCCTCTTGAGGGCTATTCTTGGTTAGAACTTCCAAAATCACAAATTTTATTTGTGACACGTTATGTCCATTGGCCATCCAATGCCGTGCCACGGCTGAATTGGTGTTTGCATTGCGAATACAGGATCGGTGTTCACCCCACCTCAACTTGGCTGTTCGGGTTGACTGTCCCACATAAAATTTCCCACAAGGACATTTAATGCCATAGATGATATTACTGCTGTCACATGTGGCAAAATTCTTTAGCATAATCTTCTGCCCCATCCTTGGATGGTTAATGGAGTTCCCTTTAATAACAAAGTTACAGTTGACACACTGTAAACAAGGAAAAGTCCCAGTTCGCTGTGTTGTAGGTTCCCTTGCTGTAGGTTTCGTCTGCACCAGTTCATCTCTTAGGTTCCTACTGCGTTGGTATGCAAAGATTGGTTTTTCACTAAATATATCTTGAACTCGGATGTCATTCTTGAAAATCTCCCAGTGTTTCATAATAGTTTTCTTGATTTTGTTACTCTGCGTAGAGAATTTAGATACAGATACCAGTGACTTTAATTCTCTCTTATTCTTGGGATTCTGTTCTGATAATAGAGTCTCTCGTGATAAGGCATCAACTCTGTCAGATGCTAGATCGAGTTCATTCTGCTTGTATCCCCGGGCCAGAAATTTTTCTTTCATTTCTATCTGTTGCATTCTGTAGTCTTCAGGGTCACTCACTATTTTCTTGACCCTAAGTAATTGACTGTATGGTAGGCTCGGCTGATGGAAGCTGAGGCGGTGTAGGAGATTATTCCGATCCGTCACTTTCTGAAACAATGAAGTGCTGTAGCTGGTAAGTTGCTTTCTGACTTGCACATCAAGGAATGTTATAATTTCATATGAGAGCTCCCTAGTGAACTGTACCCTCTGGTCAACGCTGTTTAGATACACAAAAAATGTTTCAAAAGACTCTCTGGTTCCTTTCCAAATTCCAAAGATATCGTCTATGTATCTCGTCCAAATCCAGATATCCTTATTCCATTCTTGTTTATTCAATACATGGTCTGTTTCAAATTTATGCATGAAGCTGTTGGCATATGAGGGTGCCATGGTGGCTCCCATTGAAGTCCCTGCAGTTTGTAGAAAAAATTGGCTGCCATATTGAAAATAAGAGTTCTCTGCAATAAATTGTAACAATGCCAGTATGAATTCCTTCTGGGCACGTATCTCTGGTGCTTTCAGAAGCAGCCATTCTACAGCTTCTATCCCCAGGTCATGGGGTATAGAGGTGTATAAACTCTTCACGTCTATAGTAAACATCAGATCTTCAGGCAAAGGTGTCAATGAGCTGAGTTTTTGCAGGAAGTGGGTGGTATCCCTAGTGTAGGTGTTGGTCTCTTGTATCAGTGGCTGTAGGAAGAAGTCTATATAGATCCCTAAAGGTTGGTTAATGCTCTCTATCCCTGCGACAATTGTCTACCTGGTGGTTTGATAGCATCTTTATGGATCTTCGGCAACGTGTAGAAATTAGGTATTCTAGGATATTCTTTTAAGAGAAATTTTTGTGTATGCTCGTTGATCCAATCTAATTCGAATGCTTTTGCCAAGAGGCTCTTCAAATTCTGTTTGATCGAAAGGGTGGGATCATGGTCCAAAATGGCATATGTAGTCTGGTCTTGAAGCTGTCTTTTGCATTCAGCATCATAGTCACATGTATTCTGAATAACCAAGGCCCCCCCCTTATCTGCAGGACGGATGGTAATACTCTTATCACTAAACAGGTCTCTAATCAGTCTCATCTCGTGTGGTTTTAAGTTCCTGTACGGAGGATTTCTGTAGCTAATGCATTCAACTAGTTTCTGGAATATTTCTATGGATGGTACTGTGATGGGTGGAACAAACCCACTTTTGACTCTAAATTCTTGAAAGTCTGGAATCTTGGTCGGACTCTCTTGTGTCTCCAATTCGTTGAAGAAGACTTTAAGTTTGAGTTTGCGAACAAACTTATATAGTTCTATCTTCGTGTCAAACAAGGTGGTACCGTAAATCGGTACGAAACTGAGACCTTTCTGTAGAGTCTCTTCCTCCGCCTTGTTCAGTCTCCTCCCCGATATGTTAACGACTAACTTTTCTTCTGCTGCAATCTCGTTAGAGGTTTGTTTCTTGCGCTGCCTCCTCCCCCTGCGGGTTCTTTTCGGCGGGCGCCTAAAAAAGATACAGCAGACGGAGCTTGTGCCAAAGGGCTTGTTATCTGTGCAGGGTTATCTGGAGTTTGTTCTGCTGGAGTATCAGACTCGCTCTGGGCCTCTGAGTCGGAACTGGAGGTATTGTAGGATGTGTATTTAAAAAGTTTCTTTGGTGCTGCTGGGCTGTATCTGTCCATCCAGGTGTATACCTCGTCATTAATATGATCATAAGTATCCCGTCTGAATTTCTTGACCTTCTTTTGCTACAATTCAGACTTGTAGTCCTCAAGCTTAGTGTTAATCTCTAGTAATATGGTATCATATTCTTCTCTTCCAAGTGTGTCAACTAATTCTTTCTCTATCTCCTCAATTTCTGTACTGAGGGTTGTTAAATTCTTTGCTAACTCCTGGATAGTTAGCAAGATGAGGTCCAGTGAACACTTATTCAGTATAGCTTCCCACCTTCGAACAAACTCTCTACTCTCTTTGCACAAAGTCGGTCAGTGCTGTATGCGAAGCCCCCTTGGGATACGTTGATTTTTGAAGTATCGTCCGAGGGTAATTGCGTGTAATTTCCTGTTTATCTCCTTTCGTATGAGATACTCTAATTGTTTAATCCGTTTGGCTGGATCCTTTGGTGTAGTACCATGAGCACCAATAGACGTTTCGCTAATGAGTCCAAGAATGGCAGATGCTTCCTCAGTTGAGAAACCTAAGGTTTCTGCACATTTGTTAGATAAACCTTCAATGGCCTCAAATGACATGTTCTCCAGTGTGTTGGGTAATCTTTTTGAAATTGTGTGCCACCACTGCTGTGTGTCTCGCCAATTGGAGGGAAGGAAAAAAGCAGGAAGCAAATTTGAGTGGGCACCACAGGGGTATTGAATTTTTCTGGTGTTCTCAAAGGTCTCTGGTGTAATGAGTCTCTTTTTAGGAAGTTAGATCCTATGTACAGGAGCTGGCTGAAAAAGGCCTGGAGACACCCAAACCCAGAAAAACAGCAAGAGCAAAAGATTAGGTAAAATAACCAATCATACAGCCGCTCTCTGAAATCCCAAACTGGGTTTTGTGTTAGTTGTAATTTTACTATGTACAATTCCTGTGACCCAATCTTGGAAAAAATTCGAAAGTCAAATATATAATGGTTTTTCAATGTTGATTTTATCCATCAAGTAAAAAGTTTTTTTAAAGAAAGGAGTGACAAGTAGCCACCAATAATGTTCTTCGTGAGGAAGAGTTTGCCATAAGTCACTCTATCCGTAGACTTATATTGTGCCAATGCATTTCGGAATACAACAAATTCCTTCATCAGGGCAAGTCTAAAACATAACATTTAAATGCAATTGTGCCAACCATCCCATGGTTAATATCCATATATAATAAATCCCATATTTAGAAAAACGTAAGTATGTAAACATCAACATGAACAGTCATCATCCAAATAGTTGAAAAAATATGAAGGTAAACACATACCCGACAATGTAATGAGCAGGATCAGTACGCAGGTCAAAAAATAAAAGAAGCAAATCAGATCAGTACAAAGGTAAGTAAAGTAGTCCTATAACAAAATGGAGGGAATTGGGTCCATTACCTGATGTAGGTGAGTAATGGCGAAATCTATGTTTCAGAGGCCAGGCAACTTCACCGCGTGCGGCGAGCAGGTGCTGTAAATAGTAAAGTAAGTATATATGAAGGACCTATCCAAAATGTAGCTAATCGCTTAAAGTAAGAACAAACGTGGATTGTAGCTTACCATATGTAGAGAACGGTGCAGAGAAGTTCTCTCTGCGTCTGCTGAAAGCAGACTGTCCTCGTTGCATCGGCGCGTTGCCGAGCAACCTGGTTTTATAAGACACGTGATTAAAGGCAGAATGTCCTCCTTGCATCGGCGCGTTGCCGAGCAACCTGGTTGTGTAAGACACGTGATCACGGCTTCACAATGAAGAGCGCGAGCCACAATCCGTGTCTGTGAACAGGTCAATGAGCTTGAATATGATAAAAATACCTAATTTGAGGACCTCCTGGGTTAGTAATGATTTAAGTCATCTCCTAAAAAACAAAAAGGAATTGGTACTCTGTCGTCCATGGCCATAGAAAAAATACTAAGAGTGAATGGTCAAAACTGAATAGGCTCAATCGGATGGCAGTAATGGCTGTTTCATGAACACCTCAGATGAGGCTGTGTTGTTATGAACGTGCCTAAATTGGATAAATAGAGCCTAGGGAGCAACCCTTTGGCTGTATCTTATATTGATAGTATGTGCCTTAATGCCGCTAGTGGTGTGGTCCAGGCAGACGGCACCTCGGGTCCTGGAGGAGAACTCCAGGAAGCGCAGCATGCAGGACATTTTTAACAGGGGAAACATCTCTTATTCATATACACATATTAGACTAAAACACTTTCGAGTGCACCTCAACATTCAGGTCATATGTGTACTGGTGTCAATTCAAACCAAACGATGCAAAATACAATAAGAGAAAACAATTAGAGAAAACAATTAGAGAAAACAGTGAAAATTTATCTCCTCATTTAATCCATTGGGTGCCATACTGCCAAGTTTGTCAATCCAATATGTCTCTCTGCGATTCAAACGTTGGCATAAATCCTCTTGAGGGCTATTCTTGGTTAGAACTTCCAAAATCACAAATTTTATTTGTGACACGTTATGTCCATTGGCCATCCAATGCCGTGCCACGGCTGAATTGGTGTTTGCATTGCGAATACAGGATCGGTGTTCACCCCACCTCAACTTGGCTTTTCGGGTTGACTGTCCCACATAAAATTTCCCACAAGGACATTTAATGCCATAGATGATATTACTGCTGTCACATGTGGCAAAATTCTTTAGCATAATCTTCTGCCCCATCCTTGGATGGTTAATGGAGTTCCCTTTAATAACAAAGTTACAGTTGACACACTGTAAACAAGGAAAAGTCCCAGTTCGCTGTGTCGTAGGTTCCCTTGCTGTAGGTTTCGTCTGCACCAGTTCATCTCTTAGGTTCCTACTGCGTTGGTATGCAAAGATTGGTTTTTCACTAAATATATCTTGAACTCGGATGTCATTCTTGAAAATCTCCCAGTGTTTCATAATAGTTTTCTTGATTTTGTTACTCTGCGTAGAGAATTTAGATACAGATACCAGTGACTTTAATTCTCTCTTATTCTTGGGATTCTGTTCTGATAATAGAGTCTCTCGTGATAAGGCATCAACTCTGTCAGATGCTAGATCGAGTTCATTCTGCTTGTATCCCCGGGCCAGAAATTTTTCTTTCATTTCTATCTGTTGCATTCTGTAGTCTTCAGGGTCACTCACTATTTTCTTGACCCTAAGTAATTGACTGTATGGTAGGCTCGGCTGATGGAAGCTGAGGCGGTGTAGGAGATTATTCCGATCCGTCACTTTCCGAAACAATGAAGTGCTGTAGCTGGTAAGTTGCTTTCTGACTTGCACATCAAGGAATGTTATAATTTCATATGAGAGCTCCCTAGTGAACTGTACCCTCTGGTCAACGCTGTTTAGATACACAAAAAATGTTTCAAAAGACTCTCTGGTTCCTTTCCAAATTCCAAAGATATCGTCTATGTATCTCGTCCAAATCCAGATATCCTTATTCCATTCTTGTTTTTTCAATACATGGTCTGTTTCAAATTTATGCATGAAGCTGTTGGCATATGAGGGTGCCATGGTGGCTCCCATTGAAGTCCCTGCAGTTTGTAGAAAAAATTGGCTGCCATATTGAAAATAAGAGTTCTCTGCAATAAATTGTAACAGTGCCAGTATGAATTCCTTCTGGGCACGTATCTCTGGTGCTTTCAGAAGTAGCCATTCTACAGCTTCTATCCCCAGGTCATGGGGTATAGAGGTGTATAAACTCTTCACGTCTATAGTAAACATCAGATCTTCAGGCAAAGGTGTCAATGAGCTGAGCTTTTGCAGGAAGTGGGTGGTATCCCTAGTGTAGGTGTTGGTCTCTTGTATCAGTGGCTGTAGGAAGAAGTCTATATAGATCCCTAAAGGTTGGTTAATGCTCTCTATCCCTGCGACAATTGTCTACCTGGTGGTTTGATAGCATCTTTATGGATCTTCGGCAACGTGTAGAAATTAGGTATTCTAGGATATTCTTTTAAGAGAAATTTTTGTGTATGCTCGTTGATCCAATCTAATTCGAATGCTTTTGCCAAGAGGCTCTTCAAATTCTGTTTGATCGAAAGGGTGGGATCATGGTCCAAAATGGCATATGTAGTCTGGTCTTGAAGCTGTCTTTTGCATTCAGTATCATAGTCACATGTATTCTGAATAACCAAGGCCCCCCCCTTATCTGCAGGACGGATGGTAATACTTTTATCACTAAACAGGTCTCTAATCAGTCTCATCTCGTGTGGTTTTAAGTTCCTGTACGGAGGATTTCTGTAGCTAATGCATTCAACTAGTTTCTGGAATATTTCTATGGATGGTACTGTGATGGGTGGAACAAACCCACTTTTGACTCTAAATTCTTGAAAGTCTGGAATCTTGGTCGGACTCTCTTGTGTCTCCAATTCGTTGAAGAAGACTTTAAGTTTGAGTTTGCGAACAAACTTATATAGTTCTATCTTCGTGTCAAACAAGGTGGTACCGTAAATCGGTACGAAACTGAGACCTTTCTGTAGAGTCTCTTCCTCCGCCTTGTTCAGTCTCCTCCCCGATATGTTAACGACTAACTTTTCTTCTGCTGCAATCTCGTTAGAGGTTTGTTTCTTGCGCTGCCTCCTCCCCCTGCGGGTTCTTTTCGGCGGGCGCCTAAAAAAGATACAGCAGACGGAGCTTGTGCCAAAGGGCTTGTTATCTGTGCAGGGTTATCTGTGGTTTGTTCTGCTGGAGTATCAGACTCGCTCTGGGCCTCTGAGTCTGAACTGGAGGTATTGTAGGATGTGTATTTAAAAAGTTTCTTTGGTGCTGCTGGGCTGTATCTGTCCATCCAGGTGTATACCTCGTCATTAATATGATCATAAGTATCCCGTCTGAATTTCTTGACCTTCTTTTGCTACAATTCAGACTTGTAGTCCTCAAGCTTAGTGTTAATCTCTAGTAATATGGTATCATATTCTTCTCTTCCAAGTGTGTCAACTAATTCTTTCTCTATCTCCTCAATTTCTGTACTGAGGGTTGTTAAATTCTTTGCTAACTCCTGGATAGTTAGCAAGATGAGGTCCAGTGAACACTTATTCAGTATAGCTTCCCACCTTCGAACAAACTCTCTACTCTCTTTGCACAAAGTCGGTCAGTGCTGTATGCGAAGCCCCCTTGGGATACGTTGATTTTTGAAGTATCGTCCGAGGGTAATTGCGTGTAATTTCCTGTTTATCTTCTTTCGTATGAGATACTCTAATTGTTTAATCCGTTTGGCTGGATCCTTTGGTGTAGTACCATGAGCACCAATAGACGTTTCGCTAATGAGTCCAAGAATGGCAGATGCTTCCTCAGTTGAGAAACCTAAGGTTTCTGCACATTTGTTAGATAAACCTTCAATGGCCTCAAATTACATGTTCTCCAGTGTGTTGGGTAATCTTTTTGAAATTGTGTGCCACCACTGCTGTGTGTCTCGCCAATTGGAGGGAAGGAAAAAAGCAGGAAGCAAATTTGAGTGGGCACCACAGGGGTATTGAATTTTTCTGGTGTTCTCAAAGGTCTCTGGTGTAATGAGTCTCTTTTTAGGAAGTTAGATCCTATGTACAGGAGCTGGCTGAAAAAGGCCTGGAGACACCCAAACCCAGAAAAACAGCAAGAGCAAAAGATTAGGTAAAATACCCAATCATACAGCCGCTCTCTGAAATCCCAAACTGGGTTTTGTGTTAGTTGTAATTTTACTATGTACAATTCCTGTGATCCAATCTTGGAAAAAATTTGAAAGTCAAATATATAATGGTTTTTCAATGTTGATTTTATCCATCAAGTAAAAAGTTTTTTTAAAGAAAGGAGTGACAAGTAGCCACTAATAATGTTCTTCGTGAGGAAGAGTTTGCCATAAGTCACTCTATCCGTAGACTTATATTGTGCCAATGCATTTCGGAATACAACAAATTCCTTCATCAGGGCAAGTCTAAAACATAACATTTAAATGCAACTGTGCCAACCATCCCATGGTTAATATCCATATATAATAAATCCCATATTTAGAAAAACGTAAGTATGTAAACATCAACATGAACAGTCATCATCCAAATAGTTGAAAAAATATGAAGGTAAACACATACCCGACAATGTAATGAGCAGGATCAGTACGCAGGTCAAAAAATAAAAGAAGCAAATCAGATCAGTACAAAGGTAAGTAAAGTAGTCCTATAACAAAATGGAGGGAATTGGGTCCATTACCTGATGTAGGTGAGTAATGGCGAAATCTATGTTTCAGAGGCCAGGCAACTTCACCGCGTGTGGCGAGCAGGTGCTGTAAATAGTAAAGTAAGTATATATGAAGGACCTATCCAAAATGTAGCTAATCGCTTAAAGTAAGAACAAACGTGGATTGTAGCTTACCATATGTAGAGAACGGTGCAGAGAAGTTCTCTCTGCGTCTGCTGAAAGCAGACTGTCCTCGTTGCATCGGCGCGTTGCCGAGCAACCTGGTTTTATAAGACACGTGATTAAAGGCAGAATGTCCTCCTTGCATCGGCGCGTTGCCGAGCAACCTGGTTGTGTAAGACACGTGATCACGGCTTCACAATGAAGAGCGCGAGCCACGATCCGTGTCTGTGAACAGGTCAATGAGCTTGAATATGATAAAAATACCTAATTTGAGGACCTCCTGGGTTAGTAATGATTTAAGTCATCACCTAAAAAACAAAAAGGAATTGGTACTCTGTCGTCCATGGCCATAGAAAAAATACTAAGAGTGAATGGTCAAAACTGAATAGGCTCAATGGGATGGCAGTAATGGCTGTTTCATGAACACCTCAGATGAGGCTGTGTTGTTATGAACGTGCCTAAATTGGATAAATAGAGCCTAGGGAGCAACCCTTTGGCTGTATCTTATATTGATAGTATGTGCCTTAATGCCGCTAGTGGTGTGGTCCAGGCAGACGGCACCTCGGGTCCTGGAGGAGAACTCCAGGATGCGCAGCATGCAGGACATTTTTAACAGGGGAAACATCTCTTATTCATATACACATATTAGACTAAAACACTTTCGAGTGCCCCGCAACATTCAGGTCATATGTGTACTGGTGTCAATTCAAACCAAACGATGCAAAATACAATAAGAGAAAACAATTAGAGAAAACAATTAGAGAAAACAGTGAAAATTGATCTCCTCATTTAATCCATTGGGTGCCATACTGCCAAGTTTGTCAATCCAATATGTCTCTCTGCGATTCAAACGTTGGCATAAATCCTCTTGAGGGCTATTCTTGGTTAGAACTTCCAAAATCACAAATTTTATTTGTGACACGTTATGTCCATTGGCCATCCAATGCCGTGCCACGGCTGAATTGGTGTTTGCATTGCGAATACAGGATCGGTGTTCACCCCACCTCAACTTGGCTGTTCGGGTTGACTGTCCCACATAAAATTTCCCACAAGGACATTTAATGCCATAGATGATATTACAGCTGTCACATGTGGCAAAATTCTTTAGCATAATCTTCTGCCCCATCCTTGGATGGTTAATGGAGTTCCCTTTAATAACAAAGTTACAGTTGACACACTGTAAACAAGGAAAAGTCCCAGTTCGCTGTGTCGTAGGTTCCCTTGCTGTAGGTTTCGTCTGCACCAGTTCATCTCTTAGGTTCCTACTGCGTTGGTATGCAAAGATTGGTTTTTCACTAAATATATCTTGAACTCGGATGTCATTCTTGAAAATCTCCCAGTGTTTCATAATAGTTTTCTTGATTTTGTTACTCTGC
Source organism: Ambystoma mexicanum (assembly GCF_040938575.1). Taxonomy (NCBI): domain Eukaryota; kingdom Metazoa; phylum Chordata; class Amphibia; order Caudata; family Ambystomatidae; genus Ambystoma; species Ambystoma mexicanum. Next base: position 546,671,878 of record NC_090926.1, read on the forward strand.
GTAGAGAATTTAGATACAGATACCAGTGACTTTAATTCTCTCTTATTCTTGGGATTCTGTTCTGATAATAGAGTCTCTCGTGATAAGGCATCAACTCTGTCAGATGCTAGATCGAGTTCATTCTGCTTGTATCCCCGGGGCAGAAATTTTTCTTTCATTTCTATCTGTTGCATTCTGTAGTCTTCAGGGTCACTCACTATTTTCTTGACCCTAAGTAATTGACTGTATGGTAGGCTCGGCTGATGGAAGCTGAGGCGGTGTAGGAGATTATTCCGATCCGTCACTTTCCGAAACAATGAAGTGCTGTAGCTGGTAAGTTGCTTTCTGACTTGCACATCAAGGAATGTTATAATTTCATATGAGAGCTCCCTAGTGAACTGTACCCTCTGGTCAACGCTGTTTAGATGCACAAAAAATGTTTCAAAAGACTCTCTGGTTCCTTTCCAAATTCCAAAGATATCGTCTATGTATCTCGTCCAAATCCAGATATCCTTATTCCATTCTTGTTTATTCAATACATGGTCTGTTTCAAATTTATGCCTGAAGCTGTTGGCATATGAGGGTGCCATGGCGGCTCCCATTGAAGTCCCTGCAGTTTGTAGAAAAAATTGGCTGCCATATTGAAAATAAGAGTTCTCTGCAATAAATTGTAACAATGCCAGTATGAATTCCTTCTGGGCACGTATCTCTGGTGCTTTCAGAAGCAGCCATTCTACAGCTTCTATCCCCAGGTCATGGGGTATAGAGGTGTATAAACTCTTCACGTCTATAGTAAACATCAGATCTTCAGGCAAAGGTGTCAATGAGCTGAGCTTTTGCAGGAAGTGGGTGGTATCCCTAGTGTAGGTGTTGGTCTCTTGTATCAGTGGCTGTAGGAAGAAGTCTATATAGATCCCTAAAGGTTGGTTAATGCTCTCTATCCCTGCGACAATTGTCTACCTGGTGGTTTGATAGCATCTTTATGGATCTTCGGCAACGTGTAGAAATTAGGTATTCTAGGATATTCTTTTAAGAGAAATTTTTGTGTATGCTCGTTGATCCAATCTAATTCGAATGCTTTTGCCAAGAGGCTCTTCAAATTCTGTTTGATCGAAAGGGTGGGATCATGGTCCAAAATGGCATATGTAGTCTGGTCTTGAAGCTGTCTTTTGCATTCAGCATCATAGTCACATGTATTCTGAATAACCAAGGCCCCCCCCTTATCTGCAGGACGGATGGTAATACTCTTATCACTAAACAGGTCTCTAATCAGTCTCATCTCGTGTGGTTTTAAGTTCCTGTACGGAGGATTTCTGTAGCTAATGCATTCAACTAGTTTCTGGAATATTTCTATGGATGGTACTGTGATGGGTGGAACAAACCCACTTTTGACTCTAAATTCTTGAAAGTCTGGAATCTTGGTCGGACTCTCTTGTGTCTCCAATTCATTGAAGAAGACTTTAAGTTTGAGTTTGCGAACAAACTTATATAGTTCTATCTTCGTGTCAAACAAGGTGGTACCGTAAATCGGTACGAAACTGAGACCTTTCTGTAGAGTCTCTTCCTCCGCCTTGTTCAGTCTCCTCCCCGATATGTTAACGACTAACTTTTCTTCTGCTGCAATCTCGTTAGAGGTTTGTTTCTTGCGCTGCCTCCTCCCCCTGCGGGTTCTTTTCGGCGGGTGCCTAAAAAAGATACAGCAGACGGAGCTTGTGCCAAAGGGCTTGTTATCTGTGCAGGGTTATCTGTGGTTTGTTCTGCTGGAGTATCAGACTCGCTCTGGGCCTCTGAGTCGGAACTGGAGGTATTGTAGGATGTGTATTTAAAAAGTTTCTTTGGTGCTGCTGGGCTGTATCTGTCCATCCAGGTGTATACCTCGTCATTAATATGATCATAAGTATCCCGTCTGAATTTCTTGACCTTCTTTTGCTACAATTCAGACTTGTAGTCCTCAAGCTTAGTGTTAATCTCTAGTAATATGGTATCATATTCTTCTCTTCCAAGTGTGTCAACTAATTCTTTCACTATCTCCTCAATTTCTGTACTGAGGGTTGTTAAATTCTTTGCTAACTCCTGGATAGTTAGCAAGATGAGGTCCAGTGAACACTTATTCAGTATAGCTTCCCACCTTCGAACAAACTCTCTACTCTCTTTGCACAAAGTCGGTCAGTGCTGTATGCGAAGCCCCCTTGGGATACGTTGATTTTTGAAGTATCGTCCGAGGGTAATTGCGTGTAATTTCCTGTTTATCTCCTTTCGTATGAGATACTCTAATTGTTTAATCCGTTTGGCTGGATCCTTTGGTGTAGTACCATGAGCACCAATAGACGTTTCGCTAATGAGTCCAAGAATGGCAGATGCTTCCTCAGTTGAGAAACCTAAGGTTTCTGCACATTTGTTAGATAAACCTTCAATGGCCTCAAATGACATGTTCTCCAGTGTGTTGGGTAATCTTTTTGAAATTGTGTGCCACCACTGCTGTGTGTCTCGCCAATTGGAGGGAAGGAAAAAAGCAGGAAGCAAATTTGAGTGGGCACCACAGGGGTATGGAATTTTTCTGGTGTTCTCAAAGGTCTCTGGTGTATTGAGTCTCTTTTTAGGAAGTTAGATCCTATGTACAGGAGCTGGCTGAAAAAGGCCTGGAGACACCCAAACCCAGAAAAACAGCAAGAGCAAAAGATTAGGTAAAATACCCAATCATACAGCCGCTCTCTGAAATCCCAAACTGGGTTTTGTGTTAGTTGTAATTTTACTATGTACAATTCCTGTGACCCAATCTTGGAAAAAATTCGAAAGTCAAATATATAATGGTTTTTCAATGTTGATTTTATCCATCAAGTAAAAAGTTTTTTTAAAGAAAGGAGTGACAAGTAGCCACTAATAATGTTCTTCGTGAGGAAGAGTTTGCCATAAGTCACTCTATCCGTAGACTTATATTGTGCCAATGCATTTCGGAATACAACAAATTCCTTCATCAGGGCAAGTCTAAAACATAACATTTAAATGCAATTGTGCCAACCATCCCATGGTTAATATCCATATATAATAAATCCCATATTTAGAAAAACGTAAGTATGTAAACATCAACATGAACAGTCATCATCCAAATAGTTGAAAAAATATGAAGGTAAACACATACCCGACAATGTAATGAGCAGGATCAGTACGCAGGTCAAAAAATAAAAGAAGCAAATCAGATCAGTACAAAGGTAAGTAAAGTAGTCCTATAACAAAATGGAGGGAATTGGGTCCATTACCTGATGTAGGTGAGTAATGGCGAAATCTATGTTTCAGAGGCCAGGCAACTTCACCGCGTGCGGCGAGCAGGTGCTGTAAATAGTAAAGTAAGTATATATGAAGGACCTATCCAAAATGTAGCTAATCACTTAAAGTAAGAACAAACGTGGATTGTAGCTTACCATATGTAGAGAACGGTGCAGAGAAGTTCTCTCTGCGTCTGCCGAAAGCAGACTGTCCTCGTTGCATCGGCGCGTTGCCGAGCAACCTGGTTTCATAAGACATGTGATTAAAGGCAGAATGTCCTCCTTGCATCGGCGCGTTGCCGAGCAACCTGGTTGTGTAAGATACGTGATCTTATTGTATTTTGCATCGTTTGGTTTGAATTGACACCAGTACACATATGACCTGAATGTTGAGGGTCACTCGAAAGTGTTTTAGTTTAATATGTGTATATGAATAAGAGATGTTTCCCATGTTAAAAATGTCCTGCATGCTGCGCATCCTGGAGTTCTCCTCCAGGACCCGAGGTGCCGTCTGCCTGGACGACACCACTAGCGGCATTAAGGCACATACTAGCAATATAAGATACAGCCAAAGGATTGCTCCGTAGGCTCTATTTATCCAATTTAGGCACGTTCATAACAACACAGCCTCATCTGAGGTGTTCATGAAACAGCCATTACTGCCATCCGATTGAGCCTATTCAGTTTTGACCATTCACTCTTAGTATTTTTTCTATGGCCATGGACGACAGACTACCAATTCCTTTTTGTTTTTTAGGTGATGACTTTAATCATTACTAACCCAGGAGGTCCTCAAATTAGGTATTTTTATCATATTCAAGCTCATTGACCTGTTCACAGACACGGATCGTGGCTCGCGCTCTTCATCGTGAAGCTGTGATCACTTGTCTTACACAACCAGGTTGCTCGGCAACGTGCCGATGCAACGAGGACAGTCTGCTTTCGGCAGACGCAGAGAGAACTTCTCCGCACCGTTCTCTACATATGGTAAGCTACAATCCACGTTTGTTCTTACTTTAAGCGATTAGCTACATTTTGGATAGGTCCTTCATATATACTTACTTTACTATTTACAGCACCTGCTCGCCGCACGCGGTGAAGCAGCCTGGCCTCTGAAACATAGATTTCGCCATTACTCACCTACATCAGGTAATGGACCCAATTCCCTCCATTTTGTTATAGGACAACTTTACTTACCTTTGTACTGATCTGATTTGCTTCTTTTATTTTTTGACCTGCCTACTGATCCTGCTCATTACATTGTCGGGTATGTGTTTACCTTCATATTTTTTCAACTATTTGGATGATGACTGTTCATGTTGATGTTTACATACTTACGTTTTTCTAAATATGGGATTTATTATATATGGATATTAACCATGGGATGGTTGGCACAATTGCATTTAAATGTTATGTTTTAGACTTGCCCTGATGAAGGAATTTGTTGTATTCCGAAATGCATTGGCACAATATAAGTCTATGGATAGAGTGACTTATGGCAAACTCTTCCTCACGAAGAACATTATTAGTGGCTACTTGTCACTCCTTTCTTTAAAAAAACTTTTTACTTGATGGATAAAATCCACATTGAAAAACCATCATATATTTGACTTTCAATTTTTTTCCAAGATTGGGTCACAGGAATTGTACATAGTAAAATTACAACTAACACAAAACCCAGTTTGGGATTTCAGAGAGCGGCTGTATGATTGGGTATTTTACCTAATCTTTTGCTCTTGCTTTTTTTCTGGGTTTGGGTGTCTCCAGGCCTTTTTCAGCCAGCTCCTGTACATAGGATCTAACTTCCTAAAAAGAGACTCATTACACCAGAGACCTTTGAGAACACCAGAAAAATTCAATACCCCTTTGGTGCCCACTCAAATTTGCTTCCTGCTTTCTCCCTGTCGTTGTCAACATGGTAAGAGCATCCATCCACATAGACAGTGGGCATTCCCTCACACTTGTCTTCTTCAAAGACTTTGTCTGGGGAATTAAGGTATGCCTCCATGTTGTCCTTGATTTTTAGACTTTCGGCCTCGAGACAGTTTTCTCTGGCACAATCATGCAAGTCAGCCAGACCTTGCGCGAGAGGACTCTTCTTGTTTTGGCCATATCTGACCTCCACAGGAAAGCCTTGCATTGACAGAATCCAGGAAGTAATTCGGGAATTACTCACATTTCCGGCCCGGATTCTGTCACTTTGGAGATATTGCAGAGGCTGGTGTGGAGTCTCCACTATAATGTGTTCCCCATGGATAAACGGGCGGTAATTCTTAATGCCCACACCATTGCCAGGAGTGCCTTCTCACAATCGTTGAATTTTTCCTCCACAGAGGATAAAGTTTTGCTCGCATAGATTACTTTATTGACCTTGTCATGCTTTTGGTATAATACTGCCGTCAAGCATGTATTAGAGAACCCCGTCTCCAGGAAGAACTCCTTGTTTCTGACAGGGTAAGCTAGGCAAGGCGCTTGTGAGAGGCTTCTTTTGAGTTGTCTTACCGCCTCGGATTGTTCTGGACCCCATTCCCACTTGACCCCCCCCTTCAAGAGATGAATCAGGGGTCTAGTGATCTCTGCGTAGCCTTCAATGAACTTTCTGCTGTAATTAGTCAGTCCAAGGAGGCTCGTTAGTTCCCGCAGAGTTGTGGGGTCTTTCAGTTTCTGGAGTGCTTCCACTTTCTTTTCTTGGGGACAGAGACCCTGAGGAGTAATCTCATGCCCCAAGAAATGAACACGGGTTCTACACCACTGTGCTTTCTGAAAGGAAAGTTTTGCTCCGGCGGCCCTCAACTGTGTCAGAACATGACAGATCTCCGCTATGTGTTCCTCTACAGATGAACTTTTGATGAGGACATCATCTACATAAGCCAGGTTACCCCTCGCACCAAGGTCGGGCATGGCCTTATGTAGGAAAATGTTGAATTCATTGCCGGAGTTGAGGTATCCGAAGGGAGTCCGGGTCCATGTGTACTGCTGGCCCCCAAAGGTAAAAGCCAGTTTGTATTGGTCCTCCCTACTGACAGGCACGGTCCAGTATCCATTGGTCAGGTCTATTGCTGTGAATACCTGTGACCCCTGAATCTGGGCCAGCCCTTGGTCAATGTAGGGCAGAGGCCATCGGGAAGTATGGACCCGTTTGTTGAGCTCCCTAAGGTCGGCGCAGAGTCTCCACTGGCCATTTGGCTTCAATATTCCCAGCATCGGATTATTAAAAGTGCTGTGGACTGGACGGATTATTCCCCGGGACTCTAGGTTCTTAATTATTTCAGTAAGGGACTCCATGGATGCGAGAGGCAAGCGATATTGCTTCACAAACACTGGAGTCATTCCAGGGTCTGTGGGAATTGTTGTGGTGTGGATGTCGGTGCGACCACAGTCATATGAGTCTACCGCAAAGAGATCTTGGAAATCCAAGAAAACTTGTTTCAGCTTTTGCTTCTGTTCCAGAGTCACACAGGCATCAGCTAGGTTGACTCTCTCTTCCACCATCTGCCTGAAGCCTGGAAAGACTACTGGTTTGGCTATCTCAGCGGCCTCCTCCAGCTGGGTGGAGACGTCCCTGGTCAGAGTGCTGATTTGGACTGGAGGCTTCAGGTGGGAAAGGCAGCCCTCATGGACCTGGAAAATCACCTCATCCCTCCTGAAGTCACAAGTCACATCTTCCTTACCATAAGGGCAAGAAGTGTACACCAGGAAGTTCCCCCCATGCCGGGTGAAAATCCTGTCTGGTGTTGTATTGTCCTCACTGTCACTGTCAAAACAGTCCTTGGGGATTGGTCCTAACAGTTCATTTCCTAAATCAATGGAGGAATGTCGGTCATCAATCGCCATTCCAATAATGGTGCCTGCGGCTAGAGTAATACTCTTTAAGTCGCTGTTATCCACCTCTATTGGAATGGTGTCATGTTCTATGTTGACTAATGGAGTTGGGTTTACCCCCAACCCTTGCTGTTGGAGAGAAGCATTTAGATGTATATAAGTATCAGGGTTTTGCAATTTTTGTCCTCTTTTAACTTTCACTTCCAGGGAGAATTGTCGGGTCCTTTCTGGGATGGTGACTTCCTCTTTGATCTGAATTTCAACTGCATAAGGTAGCAATTGAGCTGACCTAAATGCTTTTTCTGGATCATCAAAGCCCATGGGATTATCCGCTAATCGGGACCAAGCTTTGAAGTTTATTAGGTCAAAACTAAAGGCAAAGCGATTGAGAATGTCACTGCCTAAGTAAAAGTCGGCAGTGACGTCTCGCACGACCCACCAATTATGGACTATGCTCTTGTTGCCAATGGAGATTTTGAGCATACACCTGCTTGGCAGGAGATGTTTGGAATTAGGTGCTTCCAGGTCCATTTCCCATTTGTCTATCAGTTTGAATGTGGGAATGGCTGGATCTTTTTGGAGTTGGCGGAACATGGCTTCGCTGATGAAGCTCTTACCATTGTTCACGCACACTCGAGCGAGAACAGAGTACTTCCCATCATTTAACTGAACAGGGATGAACAACTGCTCTCCAATTTGCTGAATATCAGCCAGGCTCTGAGCTGATTTCATATCTTTCTGGACTATAGGAGTGGGAGTTTCTGATTGTGGATTAGTAAAGAATTTCAGGGTGTTTCCTTCCAGTGTGGAATACCACCTTAAACTGGAAGGAAGGTTGATTTTCAGAAATAGAGAGGACCCCCCCATCACGAGTCTGTTGTCCTACTGCTATTACTGTCACGTCTGGAGTTTGGTTGTTCTGGAAATGAAATTCTACTTGGTCAGATTTTTGTTCAACCATGTGGCAGGTGCCGTTTAAACTAACATGGTTGACACTCTGTTTTAATTTTATTGGTCGGCTAGTCTGGGTCCAGAGAACCTTGTTTACACAATCTATTAGGGGTGACAACCTTCTCAGGAGGTCATTCCCTAGTAAACAAGGGGTGCCCTCTGGAGTCACTATTATGACCGCGTGTTTCACCTTGTGTCGCCCAATTTTGATGTCCAAATCCGCAGTCCCCTCGACAGGAATTTCCTTCCCGTCAAAGTTCTGCAGTTGTCCAGGAAGAGAGGTGAGAGGGATACGGTAATTCTCCCCCCTTCCGGCATTTAGTTCCTCAAAGGCCCTTTTGGACAGAAGGGTAGATTGGGATCCAGTGTCCACCAGTGCCAAAATTGTACCCTGCCCCTGTACTTGTACCGGGGCATAGTATCTTCCCTCCTTCTCCTCAAGGGGGCACAGATAATGCACATTTTTGGACAACTGGTGGGCTAACTTTCTGGTTTTGGACATTGCTAGCGAAGAGATTTGGGCAGAATTCTGTGGAGAGCCTTGGGAATCTGAAAGAAAAAGTTGGCAACTGGAGATCAGAGCCATTGTGGGTTCCCCTGGTTCCGGTTCTGGGCCGCCCCCCCTTTTTGGAGGCAGTCACCAGGATGGGTTTGAACCAGGGGATTTCGGTATTGTGGGTTCTGGGTTGAGATGATGGGCGGCGGTAGCTCAGTCTCCATATCTCCCCAGTCTGGATTGGAATCCCTTGGGACCCATTTTTCTTTGGGAGGAGTTCCCCCATCTCTGAAGGAGAAGATCCTTTTGCCAGGATCTTCTGAGGATCCCTCTCCCTCAAATTGGAAGAACTGTACCTCCTCCACAAAGTGGGTCGGTTTGGGTACTTTGTTTCTCCTACCTCAGCTCTGCTCCTTGGGTGGCAGACTTTCAGGGGTAGGAGATTTTGTTTCCGGTTCCTGGTTTTCCAGGGGCTGTTTACAAGTTGGGAAGGAAGCTTCCTGCAAGGCTTTACACCCCCCTTCCCCTTGTGCCTCCTCCCTAGGAACCGGTGGATTATCGGGGTGCTGCCCCCGTCATTGTTCTGGAGCACCAGGTCCAGAGTTTGGGGCATTCTGCGGTGGCATGCTCATCTGAGGGTTCTGTTGAGCCCTCAGTATGTGACCCAGATCTCGTGCCATATTTTGGACCTGGCGCTCAAGTTGTGAAACCCGCACAGGCTGATACGGGGCTCTATTTTCTCCCCTGGGGTGATCCCGGGAAGGGTAGCTATCCCTTCTCTGGTAGTACCCCTGGTTGGGAAGATTTTGGTACCCCTCCACCCTTGGCCTCCCCTCTCCTGGATTAGGTTGTCTGGGCTCAGGGAATTGGGGAAAGAAGGATTGATGATTTTGGGGCTGGAAATTGGGTGGATACCTGGGGAAAAAGTTCTGCCCAGGATTTGGAGAATTTCTGCCCTCCTGTGGGAAGTTGGGAGGGAACTTCCCTGGGTTAGGTGCTTGGCTGGATCCCACCCCTTGGGCTGGGGGAGTCCACACATAACCCAGGATTGGTCGGTTTCCCTTATAGCGGGGATTTACATAGTCAGGGGAGCGGGGGACCCCATTTGTGGGACTGCCTCCTCGACTCCCTGTCTGTGACTGGCCCGAGGGCCTTCTGGGCTGTGAATTATTTGGTGCAGGCAGGTTTTTAGGCCCCCCATCTCCAAATCTAAAACGGGGGCAACCTTTACCTCTGCCACCTTGGCAGCAGCAGGGGTGCTGTTGGTTTTGGGGTTTTTCGGCGCGTTATTTTTATTTTCGATAGGCTTCTGCACCTCATAGATCCGGGTAGCCTGTTCAATGACCCAGTCTAAAGATCTTTTCTCATGAAAATCTCTCACGAGCTGGGTCATTATATATTCAGGGAGAGCATGGAAAAATGTATTGACAAACTCTTTGCTGTCTGTGCGCACCCTTCTGGTGGTCTGCGCAAAAGCACGCTTTAATTCTTGCACAAACTCTTGTGGGGCCTGATCCTCCCCACATTGCAAATTGTAGGCTGCCTTGCGAGCCTCTTGGGGATTTCTGTGCACAGAAAAATGTTTCAAGATGGCCGCCCTGTATGTGGACCACCTTGAATGATTTTGGTCCTCCAGCCCCGCAAAGAAACTGGAGTACTCTGGTGAGAAGGTCCACTTTACATATTGAATACAGCTTTGGCTGTCCTTCAAATGAAAAGTCTCCATCATTTGCTCAAACAGCTCTAAGTGCTCCCAAACAGAATACTTGGCGTTCTTATGATAAGGCGTGATAACACTCCTTATTGCCTTTATTTGCTTCAATGGGTCCTTAAGCAAGGCCCTTTTTGCCTTATTGGCCTTTTTAGTTCGGGTAACCCTGGTCCATTCATCCTCTGACTCAGAGGCACTGCTCCCAGAGGTTCCTGTCTGATCTTCCAGGTTTTCCCGGATTCTGCGAGCCTGGGAATGGCTGGCAGAATGTGGGGACCTTGTCTCCTGTGTCCTGCGCCGTTCAGAGGAGTCTTCAGATTCCTCCTTGCTGCCAGGATTTGATGGGTACCCCCCCACTGACCTAACTGGGCAGAAGTTTTCAGGATGCCCTTAATGGGCCTACTCTCCTGGGGTTCCCCACTAAATTGCACTGTGCTTGGGTGCACATACCCGGATGCCCGCCCCTCCATTCCTGGGAGGTACTGGCCTATGAGCCCCATACTTCTGGTTGGATAGTAATCTGCCATCCCTGTGGCCCGGTGCTCATGTGCCCCAGGGGACATGGGGTTGGCAGAGTCCAGGGACTGAGAGATATGAAGGCCTCTGGTACTAGGGCTCCTGAGGTTATGCTCAGGAGTCTCCCTCTCCCAGCGAACCTGGTCTCTATCCGCCCCTGCTCCCTGTTGCAATGCAAGAGCCTGCGCTTTCAGTTCCTCAGTTAAGGCCTTACTAGACTTTATCAGTCTCTCCTGCATCGCTACCTGTTGCTGGAGCCTATCATTGTGCTGACAGAGAGCCTCATTTTCTCTCTGTGCCTCCTGATTGGTCCTGGAGTACTGGGCCAGTCTCTGCTGCAGGAGGGTTACCTCCTGAGCTGTGTCCCTATTGGCACGCTCCTTTCTTGCCAGAGCATCCTCCACCCTCCTGGTGTGCTCTAACAAGTTCTGGTGTTCTTTTTGGAGGTCACCCAGTCCCTGGAGGGCCAGGTGATTTTCTTCCATTTTCCTTTTTAAGTGGCACACTTCCTGGCCTAAGGTATCCCTTTCCTGACTAAGAGTCTGCATTTGTGACGCCAGGTCATCCCTCTGCCTTTGAAAGGCACCAGCTTTCTGGCGTTCTTCATCAAACTCTGCCTGGGTATCCAGGTCTTTCCAAATCAATTTATTGCTTTCCTCTTTCTCTCTGTCTAGTTGGATTCGCAGGGTGGCTACCTGATCTGTGCATGCCCTGTTGAAATTGATCTGTTGCTCCAGCTTTTTCCTGCTCTGCAGTAAGGAGTCCAAACTGTCTTGGTGCTCCTTCTGCAAAGCCAGAATTCTGGTATCCTGGTCTGTCTTTTCCTGTTGCAATATATCCATGTCCTCTTCTATTTTAATGATATACTGCCTACTATCATTTTCTGACTCCTGGCTTCTGCGCAGTCTCTGCTCAGAAGAGTTCAGATCAAATTGGGCCTTCTGTAATGCCAGCAGTTGCCTACTCGCCAGATCTTGGCCTTCAGCACATTTGTCCTGCATGGCTCCCATATGTAAATATAAATATGTCGCTACCCTGACAATCTTGTTGTGCTCATCCTTGGCCTTAGGAACATATATAGTTCACTCAGGGCCACATGTAAGGGACCCTGGTCTCTCCATATATCTGACCCTGTTTCAGTGATCTGGGGTGCGATTGCCTGCAACCAGACCGCCTGGTCCTGATGAGTCCATTCGCCTCTCACAAATAGCTTATGTAAGAAGTGCTCTCTGGCTATTTTCATATCTACCAAGGTCGTCATTCTGGAATTTGAGTTCCTTCCTGACTTACAGAAGTGTGTACTTTATTTTTGCAAAACAGACCTTTCCCTTAGAGCGTCCTTTTGAGGAGTGCTTTACAGCGTAACACAGCGTGGTGATCCGACCGGATGTATGTATCTTGTCAGTTAGCACACTGTATTAATCTGCACAAGTGATAGATCTAATCCGGAATCCCCGGCTACGAGCCCCCAATTTGTAAGAAGATTCAATTCAACACTACAGCTAAGTCAATGCCTAGTCTGGGATACTGAATGGAAACCCTTATTGATATATCTTTATGTCCAGTTCATGAGTTCTGGATGACTACCCCTATATAACACCCCTCTCTTAGAATCCCCCTGACCCCACTGAGCCAAGAAGTAGTTCTGTTTTGCAAGTTTAAAAGGTTTATTTGAGAAATAAAACAAAATATAGATACCACGCTTTTATAATAAATTAATAATCAATATCGCCCTTATAAATATAATGTTAATCAACAATGGGTAATCTGACACTAGCACACTTCTTTATAATCAATGAGGAGTTAGTATAGGATGGATCAAGTAGCAAAAATACTTTTATGATTTCAAGGGAAAAGCAATGAGGAATAAAATGCAGTACAGAAGTACTTGAGATGATTTTAGCAAAACATAAGATAATCACTTTTTCTCCGGCAATTCACCCCCCTCCCCTATGCAATGTAAGAAATAGAAGTAGATGGAAAAGGGAGCACACAGTTCTCAGGAATGCAATCAAATACAATATGAAATTCAGTTCCCCCTCAGCAAGCTTAGAGAAAACCGTTATGAATTTTAAAACACAGGCCCAAGTGCTTTGAATGTGGTGGCAATGAAGTGAGAAATATGCTGAAAATGATATTAATTCCCTTTAGGAGGTTCAGGGTGAGTGAGAGATACTTGGGATAAGCTCAGGCTCACTTTAGCAATGATTCAGGGATGGTTATTAAGAGACAAACGAATTTTTAGCAAAGGAAAGCAAAAAGCTGCTATCTATTTACAAGTAAAGAAATCAGGCCAAATCGCAAATCGCGGCAAAATTCGCGAGTGCGTGAATCGTGATTACGGCAAAAGTATAAGGAGTATACCAAACGGTTCCAGAGATACGGACGATTAAATAAAGGTAGATTTTCGGATTTAAAGTAAACTCAAAATGACAGGTGACAGTTGTGCAGCTTTACAAATGACAGATGACACGATTTCTAGGAGGCTGTTCTACTTAGGTTAAAATAGTTTGGATTAGATTATTTTAACTAAGAGATTGGTTCTGCACAGTTCTGCTAGGTACTCACAATATAAATTTGAAATAGGCCACGCCACGGATCTGGTCAGGTTTTGGACTGGACTCCGGTTCTGGTCTCGGCACTTCAGTGATCTGGGTCAGCTCTCTGGTTCTGCTCACAGCGGTCTGGGTCACTCTGGATCTCTGGTCTTGTCTGTCTGGATACAGCGGTCTCTGCACGGCTCCTGGATCTCTGCACTGGTCCTGGCAAAAGTTCTTGGCAAGGGATTCAAGCAGCTCGCCCGGCTGTGAGTAGTTTGCAATGATTTGAGGCCTGCTGCAGAGAATTCAGCTTGTGGTTTTAGGCCTCTGATTTAGGTTCTAAAGTATAAGTTCTAGGTTCTGGAGTATGTAGCTGGAGTCAATCTGGAACTGGTATCTTCTGGATGTTGTGTGGTCCGGCAAAACGCTCCGCAGCAACTGGATTTGAATGTCCTCTCTAGCTTCCAGTGGCTCTTTTTATGTCTTTTGAAAGTGGGTGTGTGCGCAGCATCACTAAGCCAGCCCCTCTCTCAACTGATCATTGGTCAAGCTTTTCTCTCTTCCTTGATAGGGGAAAGGAAATGTGAGTCATGGTGATGCTGTTTTATGGCCTGCAGAAAGGACACTCCCCTGTCAAATTGCACACAAATCTATATTTGACCCAAATACATATTCCACAGATACACAGTTGTTTGTCATTGCATACACACATCATGCATTACTGATGGGAGGCACTGTTCCGACCCTGGCATTTCTAGGAGCTTGGGTAAAGAAATGGCAACTTTTTGTGCTTTTTAGTAGCTTTCCCCATATCGGATTTTTCTCCAAATTTATACAATTGTGTGCAAGGCATGTGGGCATTTAGATAAGGAAGTGTCAAATTTTTAACATGCATACATTTAGAGTAACAGCCTCTTTTCCGCTCGTAAACCCCCAGATCATACCACCGGGTCCTAAAACCTCTTAAAATGTGGGCAGAAAAATCACAAAAATTATGGTATCATTTACATAATTTTGACAAGTCCGCACCATGAGTTATACATCTTTCTTAAAATCATATTCTGGCCAACAGGGGTGTGTCTTCCCAGGTCACATGGTGGAGAAACCAGTCTATCCACTTTCTTTAAGCTGAGCCTGTCCTCAGAGGGGGCTGCCCCTCCCCGTTTCTGCCAAGAGGAAGCCACTTTACGACCCTCCCAATAAACCATCTGCCTGAGTCAAGGAAGGGTTTTGTTCAAAAGGAAGCCATTTACGACCCCCACAATAAACCATCTGCCTGGGCCCTTTGTTTAGTTTTCTGCAGTCCCCAGGTAATTCAATCAGAGAGTGTGTGACCTCCTTTTGCCAGGGGCAACAGAATGCAGCCAGGCTTGGGAACCTGTCAGGCAGAATTGGAATCTCTTTAAGCCAGTTTTTAGCTACATGTCATTTTGGGTTCCCAGGTTAAATCAAACTTACAATTTTTACACATGCAGCTAGAATGCTGATTCTAAGTTCAAAACTATTACATTTCAACAGTGACAAACTATGTGACACTCAAAAGTAGGTCACTCTTTTATTCTAAACATTTCGATTTTAGTGTCTTTCAGTTCAGTTTAGCACTCAGCCAGTCTTGTTATCAACATTATTTTGGGCTCTTCATCTTCCCAGATTTTGTAGGCACACAAAACTTCATTCTGCCAGATGTCTGCTGGTGTTCAGTGAGATTTTTGGATGTGTTGCAATGTTTGAAAAAGGGCATTTTGAGCTGGCATTCAGAGAAACCAAAGGTAATTTTAAAGCTTTTTTTTTTTTTTTGCTAACAGGCGCTGCTGTTTTACCTTTGGCACCCATTTCACTCATGGCACCCTGGCCCATCATGCTCGCACTGGTGGGTGGCAAGTTAGGCAACCATTTTGGTGTGCGCACAAACTGCGTGGTTCTCCTGGATTCTGGCGCACATGTGGGCTTTTTGGCCATCTTGGATTTTCTACGCCCACAGCACCAAATGTTGCAGCATGATAGCTCAAACGTGGGTCAGGACACCCAACACCCTGCACTGCTGGGGGGTGGTGGTAGACATGGGTGGGGGCCTGGTGGAGGCTGCCCCTGCACTGCTGGGGGGTGGGGGTGCAGGGAGACATGAGTGGGGGCCTGGTGGAGGCTGGCCCTAGTGGTTGGGGGTGGGGGTGGTGGGAGACATGAGTTGGACATGAGTGGGGGCCTGGTGGAGGCTGCCCCTGCACTGCTGGGGGGTGGGGGTGGTGGTAGACATGGGTGGGGGCCTGGTGGAGGCTGCCCCTGCACTGCTGAGGGGTGGGGGTGCAGGGAGACATGAGTGGGGGCCTGGTGGATGCTGCCCCTGGAGGCTGGGGGGTGGGGGTGGTGGGAGACATGTGTTGGTGATCAGAAGTGCAAGGTGACATGTAGGTTGGCTGGTGGGCATGGCCATGGTGGATGGGTTGCCTGTGGGACATGAGCAGGGGTGCAGGGTAGTACCCTGTGGTGTGGTCTGCCTGCAGGGGCCATGGAGGGTGTAGAGGGAACACCTGGGAGGACCCACATGGCCAAATCACGTGTAGCATTCCCCGGCACCACCGAAATGCACGTACCCTGCAGAAATTGCGTGTGAATCTTCCGCGCACCTCGGAATACACGTACCCAGGCCAATCGCGTGTGGAACTTCCCGCGCACCCCGAAGTACACGTACCCAGGCCAATCGCGTGTGGAACTTCCCGCACACCCCCACCTACCCAGGCCAATCGCTTGTGGAACTTCCCGCGCACCCCGTAGTACACTTACCCAGGCCAATCGCGTGTGGAACTTCCCGCGCACCCCCACCTACCCAGGCCAATCGCGTGTGGAACTTCCCGCGCTCCCCGTAGTACACTTACCCAGGCCAATCGCGTGTGGAACTTCCCGTGCACCCCGTAGTACACGTACCCAGGCCAATCGCGTGTGGAACTTCCCGCGCACCCCGTAGTACACGTACCCAGGCTAATCGCGTGTGGAACTTCCCGCGCCCCCCGAAGTACACATACCCAGGCTAATCGCGTGTGGAACTTCCCGCGCACCCAGGAACACGCGCACATGCTATTTTTCACACAGCGGGTGACCGTGTTTGAGCGTGCCCCTTTGCACCTCATTTGTCCTAGAGGGCCAATGTATGGCCCATTCATCATGGCTGTATATGGGTGCTTTTTGTTAGTGCACATTTTGGCTCACATTTTTTTCAGTCGCAGGGGCGCTACCGCCTGCTTTCTTGTGGCGTACTTGTTTGGCCCTGTGCGCGTCTTTGACCGTGCGCTGGTTTGCCCTATTCGATTCCATGAATACTGGTTGTAGGCGAGCGTGTGGGCGTTCCGCACACTTGCCTCCTGTACTTCCCCCGTGACGCCCATATTTTCACGCGTTGTTCGCCATTCCGAGTGTTACGCCCAGTGTTCCGCCTACTTTTGTGATGTGCGCCGTGCTATGAGCGATTTCGCAGTGCCTGTGGCACACGCTGTTGGATGACCTGTGCGCCGGCGTGCGCGGCACACATTTTTAGAACACATCCAATGTTTTTCTCGCACACGAACTTCCATGAATCGTTGTGCGCTGGTTTTCCTGCGATTTTCGCACTTGCACTGCGATTTTCGCACTTTTCCTGCGATTCGCACGTTTTGGCACCTCTGCGCGGGAATTTTCGGCGCACATTAATTCCATGAATCGACCCCTATATGTAAGAGAATCCAAGAAACTAAGCACCAATCTGACAAGAGGCTATCCCAAACGAATTGGGAAAAGTGAATGCAAAAGAACAAACAATAATAATAGGGAAGCCCTATTAGAATATAAACAGAAAGACGAAGACAGGGATAATATTTTCTTTGTCAGTATATACAATCCTCTGTCAAACCAGATTAGCAATACCATTAAGAAGACTTGGCGAATTTCAGAAGGTGGTAATAGCCATTAACCTCCACCAAAATGTTCTTTGAAGAGAACGAAATGTTAACCAAAAATAATATATACATACCGACCAAAACTCAGATGACCATTACTGAATGTTGGGATATGCAAAAGCCTCATGGACACACACCGTTAGGGCAAGTAGCACAGACACACGCCTCTATATGTGAGTAACGCTCCACATAACCTGTGATACAGACTTAGCGAAATTCTGTCTCGCTTTATGTCTTACTGATTAAGGTGAACTAAGAATTAACCAATTGAGCAACTGATTATTCGCTAGAATGCGTGGAGCTGCCAAAACGTTTTTAATAAAGGAGAGATTTGCATAGTGTCAACCTTTTTTGCCAGGATATTGCTTGGAAAACAATTCTGCATGAGAATTTGAAACACCGAGAAACTAAAAGAATTCCACATTAACAATCATACAGAAAATTAGTTCTTTATGGTCAGGGTAAAACCCATATGCAGACCTCGGGAATTCATGCTCAAAACTTCACAAACTAGATGACGTTGCAAAACGTTTTGAAAGTGTCACATTTTGTTTAATGGGTACTCAAGAACAAACATGCTATTTTGGTGCAAAAAGTGCAGCTCTGGAGGTGGTATGTTTTGTGTTGCTCTTCAAATAGCTGGACCCAAAATTCAAATTCTGACAGCTATATCCATTGAATCAAGATAGTGGGTTATGAAAGGTAATCCCATAAAACGCTATTTGCTGAAATGATTTCTTGGAAACCAATATGTCCAGGCCAGAATGATCACAGAGACGAGCATGACATGTACTGCAGGTAGCAGTATAGACAGTATAGCACTTCCTGTTGTTCTCTGATTACGGACCTGGGAGTGATTGACTACATTCTTGTGACTTGAAGTATCTGGATTCAAGTTTTGCCTTGTTGAGTGATCCTCACACATTCATTTTGTACTAAAACACTACAACACATGGTGGCATGGCAGGGGGTGGGTGAAAGGGTGCATTGGCTAGATCAGCTCGAACTAGAAGCCATTTTGTTTTCTCAGTCCTATGTTTGTTCATTGTGGTGTTAGGATTGAACAGGGTCCCTTGTTTTACATTTGGGGAGGTTAGGGGAGGTCGAACAATGTCAAAATTAAAGTAGAAAAGCATGTAAAAACTGAAGTTGTATAATGATTAAACGTGTAATTGAAAGATTGTTTATACATTTTTAGAACTTTTTTAACTATGTTAAAGAAAAAATGAAATTCAAAATGTAAAAGAATGTGAACCATTTACTTATTGTTAATTGTTTAAACGTTTTTAAAACCATTAACATCTTAGACAAGCAGCTTGGTCCATGCATGTTAGACTTCCTAATTGTATGTACACATGCATCTAAAAATAAAAATAACTCATTGATTTTGATTCAGATCAACATTTACATGTTATCCCAATCCAACATAAACAGACATTCGCTAGAATCATGGGTATATTAGACATTTGGCCTGTTTCATGCCCAATACTCTATCAGGCCGATTCATGGAATTAATGTGCGCTGAAATTTTCCGCGCAAGCGTGCGAATCGCAGCGCCAGTGCGAAAATCGCAGTGATACCCGCGCACAGCGATTCATGGAAGTCTGTGCGCGTGTAAATCCCAGGATGTGCGCCAAAATTCTGCGTGGCGCACGCTGGCGCACACGACTCCAAACAGCGTGCGCTACGCACACAGCGAAATCGCACATAGCACGGCATACACAACGAAAGTAGGGGGAACAGAGGGCGTGATACGCGGAATGGGGAACAACGCATGAAAATGTGGGCGTCACGGGGGAAGTACAGGAGGCAAATGCATGGAACGCCCACACGCACGTTCAAAACACGTATTCATGGATTCGAACGGGGCTAACGTGTGTGCCAAAAAAGATGCGCTAATCCGGAAACACGTACGCCAGCAGGAAGCAGGCGTACGTGGACCCGCGCAGCATAAAAGTGCATGCAAACAACAAACAAGCTCAGACGCCAGGATGAATATACCGTTCCTAGCAGCAGTGGTCGTGGGATACCGCAGGAGGAGGAGGATGATAGTCAGGTCCAGAATTTTCACACCCAGAACCAGCCTTTTTGGGATGCCTGATGACCAGGTGTATGGGAGGTACAGGTTTCCACCTCACATAATACTCGACCTGGTGAGTGAGTGGGAGGATGACCTCACATCACCCACCCTGTGCTCCCAAGCACTCAGCCCCCTGGAGAAGGTCCTCAATGTACTGCACCTCTTGGCCACTGGATCATTTCAGCGGACAAGTGCTATAGTAGGGGGGTGTCACAGGCCACGCAGTCACGCTGCTTACACCGAGTCTTGGCCATCATGACTGCACGCCCATCAGTCCACAGGCACATATACCTGCCCAGAACACCTGCCGTCCAGGATTTCTACGGGGTGGCACAATTCCCCAAAGTCCTAGGTGCCATTGATTGCACCCATGTGGCTCTACGTCCTCCCAGGGCATCAGAGCACATCTATAGAAACCGCAAGCACTGTCATTCCATCAACGTCCAGGTAGTATGTGATGCCAAGGGAATCATCACCTCAGTATATGCCAACTATCCAGGGTCCACCCACAACAGTTTTATTTACAGAATGTCAACCCTAAACGGGGACCTAAAAGCTGGGCAGCATGGCGATACATGACTGCTCAGTGAGTATAAATTCCACAGCACATGCATGCATGTCAGATACTGAGTAATGTCACAACCCCACTAATGATACCCATCACGACCTCCCCAGGGGACAGTGCCTACCCTCTGAGCACCCACATGATGACGCCAATTCGGAACCCCACCACGCCACTGAGGTAAAATACAACACAGCCCACATTGCAACCAGGGGCATAGTGGAGCGCACATTCGGAGTGCTCAAGTCACGCTTTCGCTCCCTTGACCGTTCTAGCGGGCAGCTGTTATACGCTCCCCCAGTAGTGTGCAGGATCATAGTGGCAGCATGTGTCCTGCAGAATGTTGCAACATGCCGGGGCCTGCCCGTGGACATGGTGGTGCCCCCACATCCCCAACCACATGCACAGCCGCTGCGCATGGGAGAGGAAAGGGCATGGGGTGAGGCAGCCCGTACGCAGCTGGTGGCTAATTACTTCACCTAAAATCACACCCCTGTGGAGTGCACTCAGCCCTGGCACATACCATCTGACAATCAATGATGATGACATAAGGGACAGTCAACTGTCACAACCATACCAGCCTGAGATTGGTCACCTGGAAGTGTTACATTGTGTGCATCCCTACCTACACAAACACCACCAATGCTGTGTCATAAAAAGACACACTTCTATGCTGCTAAATTCATTACCCCCTTGCAAAATACAACATGACAACAGTGACATGTCACCCAACCCCTCCCCAGCGCCGCCACCCAACACACCATGGCATGTCATGCTATGTGAGAGCAAACAAAGCAATCCCCAAAACATGACACAGTGTCACAAAGTACAGTGTCCCTAATGGAAACTGGCCACACACAATATGCTCCCAGTAATGTAGAACTAACTACACACATGACCAAATACCAACAATACAATACAGCTATACAACCTCAAGCATAGCATAAACATGACAGTACTAAGTTAAAGTAGTAGTAGTCTTACAACCTGATTATGCCAGCACATCGACCACTTCCAACTGTACAGTGCTGCTGTCACGCAAATGTATAAGTGCACTGCTTACAACATGAACTTCATCTCCAAAGTAGACGGCCTTGTGAAGACATGAGGAATTAACCTGCAAATTAGGAGGAAGACATGGATGCAGAAGCACATATCAATACACCATGCAGTGTACAATACAACAACAATATGCACTAGGAATGTATACACAGTATTGACTACAGACTGCCCACACAGCTCATGGGAGTCCAACGTCAGTGTGTAAGTCACTGTCACTTGGGCACACCCTTTGCAAGCCCATGGAAATGGGAAGCAGGAGGGGTGTGTGTCACACGAACCCAAGCATCTAACCCAAACTCAGGACAAGCCTGCATGTGCCCAGCCAGAATACAGTGGATGCCCACGGGAGCCACACAAGGCAACACACTGTAAAAAAAAAATCAAAAATCAAAAATCAAAAATCAAAAATGGCCATGTGGGGGCCGGGTGGGGGGAGGCCACCCAGGAGGTCTGAGGACAGGGTGCGCACCAACAGCCACCTGTGTGGATGTTGGGAAAAAAAACACCTCCATGGGCTCATGGCCTGCACGGCTATGCCAATGTGGGAGAACTGCTGCTGTCGCTCTCATCACCCTCTGCTGCTGCCACAGGAAGTGATGGTGCTATGGGAGGCAGCCAACGCAAAGCCCTGGTATGGTCCTCCATGGCAGCAAGCATGCGGGTGTGGAAGGTCTCATTCTGGAGGATTATAGTGCGGAGATCCCCATGCACCGCCTGACGTGAGGCCCGGATCTCCTCCCGAGTTGCCTGCATCTCAGCTGAGAGTGAACGTGTGAGCCGCTCCAGCTGCTGTTCTGTCCTCAAGTTAGTGGAAGCCTCAAGGTCAATAAGAGTCTCCCTGAGGTGATGGCGTTCTACCCTCAGGGCTTCCCTGTGGCCCTGGGACTCTATTGATATCGATTGGTGTAGAGTCTCCAGTGCCGCCCGTCTGTCCCTGTTGGACGCCAACATGTCCTCCCTGTGTGATTGGCAAATGGAGTCTGTTGCCTGCTGTAGTTGCTCCATCTGCCTTAAAGGGGGGACAATGGAAGTGGCCACCCTTTCCATTGCTTGAGCCATCATCTCAACTGATGCTGCCTGTTGGGTTGCCATACCGTACATGGATTGTTCCCATGCAATATTGCCTGGTGGCGTACGGCCACCGCTTCGGCGGGCACCACACCTGTTTGGGGCAAGGCGATCTGTGCCGTGCTGTGCCGGCACTGCCTGAGGCTGCAGGACTGCATTCCCCCTCTGATCTGCTGGCCCAGGAACAGGATCAGCTGTTGTGGAGTGTGACCCTGAATCCGGAACCGCCAAAGGCAGACTTGCCAACACTGACATCCCCATAGAGGGTTCTACCCCTGGTGCAGGTGGGTTGGACAGAACAGAATCCCTGGCAGAAACACTTACCTGCGACGGCACATGGGTCTCATCATCCGAATCAGCACCTGAATAGAGGTCTGGGGAGGTGCACCCAGAGACACCCCTGGACAGAATGGTCTGCAGCAAGATTGGGTTTTCACCCACCACCACACCACGTCGCCCACTGGTGCCCGGTCGTGCCTGAGATCCCTCCTGGGTCTGCGCCATCTCCTCAACCTCAACAGCATCAAGTGTGTCATCCCCTGCAAAAACATGAAAGACAAAAAATGGAAACAGGCATTAACACCATAGCACACAAATAGGCCTGACAAGCTACAGAACCAGTACATGATTTACACATGTCCCACATGACTATAACCCTCCCATGCATGCACTGTCACTGAGTTGGAAGGGGAGGCAAAAGGCAGACACTGATGACACCAAGATGGAAGAGCAACACATTTGCTGCATGCTGGGTAGCACTGCCATCACACATTGGCCTGTGAGTGGCATGTCCAATACACATACATGACACATGCCATCACACAGATGGCATATACCATAGCCATGGTACATTCCACAAGTACATCCATATGTCAGTGAATGAATACTGTCAGCCATACATGTGAGATGGACATGATGAGATGAAAAATGCTATATAGTGTGACAAAATAGGCATGTGCCACACACTGCAACACATCCAGTGTACAAAAATACAGTGTTTGCAGGCCGATGTACACATCAATGGTTGTGTGCACTTCAACATGACAGGAAACAACTATCATGTTCCACATTCAAACAGGCCCCAAAAATGTATGTGATCAGCCCAATACTCAATCAGCCTGAATGGTCAAATCATTCACCTAACAAGGTAAAACATGTGGACCAATGTGGGGTTCATCAATGACAGAAGCATGTCACAAATGTGACAATAGGGCTGGGGAATGGGTAGCGAAAGTGGGAGAATTGCAACAATCAGTCTGAACGAACACAGAAAAATACAAACAATGTTGTTGCAAGATGCCACTTCAAGGGTAACTGCCGTAATGTTGCGCTAAATTACTACTGTGGGCAGAAAGGATACTGTCACACCCAAATCCAAGGCCGCTGAATGTTTTGGATGAAGCACATGGGTGACCGATACCACTCAGGCACACACACCCTCGCTTGGCACTCAATCAGAACCCGTCACCCAAACAACATACACATGCATTACACACACATGCATGGGCACTCACCGGACAATGCATCATAATCAGGTAGATCTCCCACACCTTGGATCTGTTCCTCTGTGACGAAGGCCACAGCAACAGACTCATGTTCAGTGAGTTTGTTGTCCACTTGTGGAGACCCACCGCCAGTCATCAGAGTAGCGGCATGATTTGAGGCCAGCTTGATCTTTGCTCTGCGTTTCAGGTCATTCCACCGCTTGTAGCAATCATCAGCTGTGCGCCTCACAAGTCCAAGGGCACTTATGCGGTGCGCGATGGCCTGCCAGTGTGCCCTACGTTGACCAGGTGTGGTCTTGCACCCTACCGTCACCACCATTTTGCGGCTATGTGCTGACACATAGGCGACAAGTGCACCAAGTTCCAGATCATTAAAGCTAGGCTTCCTTGAGGTACTGGAGTGTGTAGCCGTGTCTGGGGTCTCAGCCTGTCATGCCAGAGCACCCTTCTTCCTCTTCTTTAAAGGTGGAGCAGAATCAGAGTGGCTTACGCTGCTCTGGCCAGTAGGGGCAGAATCACCGGTGGACTGGGTAGTAGGAGTGTGGGAATGCACAATGACCAATGGTCTTGATGCAGGCATTGGTTGCAGGGTAATGTTGGCAGGGAGAACGTCAGTTTGATGAACCTGGACTGACACTGTCCTGGCTGGGAGAGTCAGAGCTGGGGTGGATGGAGCTGCAGCTGCCCCTGCAGCCTCCCCACCCTGCATACATGGGGCAGCAGATGACATAGCTGCCCCAGATCCACGTGGCTTGGTGACAACAACTTGCAGCGCCACACGTGGCCTAGACTTGCTGACCTGGAAGTCAGCCAGGGAGTCATCCTGTGCCAGGTCAGGTGCCACAATGGGCTGGTCCAACAGGGGCTGAGCTGGGATGGTGTCAGCCACGTTTCCCTCAACCATGGGGGGGCATGGGTGTCCCTGATTGTTCCTCCACACATGGGGGTATAGGGGCACCCTGCAAATCCCGGCCATGTCCCCTACCGCGCACACCACGCCCACCTTTTGAAGGTCGGCCACCTTTTCCGCCCTTACCGCTTGGTCGCCTCCCAACCATGGCACTGATGTTGTTGTGCGTATGGGAGTTGCAGTAAACTATTGTCCTGGGCAATTGCTGGTCAAATGGGTAGGATACTAGATGGAGTTCATACCTTAGTGCTCTAACACGGCTGTCTGTGACCCCTGGGTGTCACGCAATGCACAGGCAGCCCAAAATTAAAATTAACATGCACGCAACCCCTCGTATACCACGTGCGTGAAAAAATGAATGCGCACTACGCTGTGGCACCCAGAAACACAAAACTAAGCGTACGCGTAATACACGCAATGACCTCTGAAGGGGAACGCGACACACGGGGCGACACACGGGGCAAGCACAGTTGCTAAGTATGTGCAGAACTCACCGTCTGCCTGGAAAAAGAACGTGAGAAATGCACAGGTATGCACGTTGGCAACACCCCCGCCAAAAGAAGAATTGTATGCTGTCTGAGGAGACAGGACAAAAGGAGAAGTGAACTCTGAGGAAACAGGCCCAACAAAAATTCAGAAAAGAGCTGTCAGAGGTAACAGGGAGTACAAACTAGAAACGCTGTGAAGTAATCACGTGTGAACCGACAAGAAGTACAGATTTCACCCACTCTCTCTCCACGAAAAGCACATACAAGGAAATGGCGTCCTACACGTAGCTTTTAAACCGGCCCACACATACACGTCAGATACGCCTGTATGCGGGCGCTTTCCTCCAATTACACGCGATGACACTCGGACGTGCAGTTTTTCCACGTGTGCTCTGTCATCACGTGCTATGAGGGAAACGCCTGCGCATGTAATGTAACTCACGCGCTTACGTGCTAAGGACCTTTGGTCCAATGAAATTGCGTGCGTGTGCTGACGGGCTTACGCGCTAAGGCCTTTTCCTCGAATTACATGCTGACGTGCAATTTTTTCACGTGCCAAATCACTCCGTATCAAGCTGGCCACGCGAAAACACACGGAAGACCACGCTCCTGCCCAGAAGGCCGAATTACTGCCCCCCAGAGCCCTGAGCACGCTCCCACCTGCCATCTGCTGCTGCCTGACTGCCTGCTGCCCACGTGCCCTGCCATTTGCTGCCTGCACGTCAGCCATGGGTGTAGTTGCTGTGACCACCCCTGCTGGAACCAAAGACTCCCGACTGGGATTCAATCACTCCACAGCCCAGCCCCAGGACCCAGTTGCCCACCCACTCCTGCCTCTGGGGTTGCCATATCCAGCACAACACCATCTGGCAGCACTGGCAACCCCATCCAGAGAGGCAGAGGGCCACCAGCTTCACTGCCACCGAAGTTGGTGTCCTGGTGGAGCAAGTCCTGAGGCAGTATGATGCCCTGTTTGGAAGTTTGCGCGCCTACAATGAAGGACGGACCAGGATCTGGATGGAAATCGTGACTGATATCAACGCGGAGGGGGTGGCAGTCCGCGACTTACATCATGTCAAGAAGCGCTGGGAGGACTTCAGGTCCAGGACCCTCAACAAGGCATGGCGCCTCGCTAAGGCAGCGGATGCCAAGGGGTGCCGGGGCTAGCTGTCGAACCATCAAATGAGGGTCCAGGAACGCATATGCCCAGCTCTCTACGTCCAGATCCTTGAGAGGCAGACCCATCTGGAGTCGAGCGGTAAGTGTACATGCATGTTGATAATACGCTGTGCGGGTCATGGTGTGCCAGTAGTGTGCAGGTTGCACATGTGTTTAAGTAGGGCAATGTAGGGATGTGTATGAACATGGGCATGAGGCTGCCACGTGTCAGTCCTCTCAGTTGTGAGACACATTGATGGTATATGTGTTGGTAAGCATGCTGGGCAAATGCAGGTGTGGGAGCACACATGTTTGAATTTCTGTGTATATACATTGGCATGGTTGTGGCATGGATGGTGGTTCATAATGCATGTATCTGCACTGTGTACATGTGCATGTATGTGTGTGTGCAACTGTGATGCAACATGGATGCACGTGACACTGATATGTAGAAGGATGAATGGCAGATGTGACATGTATGGCAATCTCATCACTGCAACAGTTGGAGGAGATGTAGACGTGCATGTAAGTGTGGTGGCGTGAGTGCATGTCTAGTGCACTCCTTGTGTTTCATGTGATTTCAGGCTCACCCTTGGCTGTTCATGCTGTTGTATGTGGATGGATGGTGCTGCCTGGTGCAATATTCCTGTTGAAATGTTCATTTGTGTGAGTTAAAATGACATGTGTCTCATGGAGTGTGATGCCGTGTCTGAAGTTAAACATTGCCACTCATGTGCAACTGTCATGTGTGTATCAGTCCGTTGTTCAGTGCCCTGATGCCTGTGTTTTATCTCTCCCTGTCTGCAGCGTCAACTGAAGCCGGTCAAGTGGCACAGCGAGTAGAGCGCTCGCTTTGACATCAGTGCAAAGCCTGCGAATGCAGGTTCGAATCCCGGCAGCGCCAAAACTCAGCGTTTCATCCTTCCGAGGTCGATAAATGAGCACCACACACCGTGGGTAATAATAAGCAGCGCTCAGATACCTGAGGGTTCGTAGCGCTATATAAATGCCAAATTATTATTATTATTATTTTAAGAAGAGGACGGAGAGGGTGCTGTGGAGCACAGCGGCAGGGATCGTTCCGCCAGCCGGAGACGCAAGGCCCGGCTCCCCTCCCAGATTGTCATCTCGTCGGGGAGTGAGGAGTCTGGTGCCGCGTCCCAGGCCGCAGCTGCCGAGGGTAGGTCCAAGAGGCGGAGGTTGGAGGTGGACTCCTCGGCAGCAGAAGGGGCAGCTGAGACCCAACAGGGTCCGACGGAGGAAGATGGCATGGAGTCATCCAGGTTGGTGGGGGGTTTGGTGGAGGAGGAGGCCGGGGAAGGGACACACACAGGCTCTGGAGGTGGGGATTCCACTGGTGCTAGTGGTGCAGTGCAGGACCAGGGACAGGAGGCAGCACAGGCCACCGCGGAGGTGCCTGTGTGCAATCCTGTCCCTGATCCTGTCACTGCATCATCTGGCACCAGCGGGGATGCCTACGTCCAGACTCGTTTTCAGGGAGGGGATGAGCGCACAACAACTGGCCTTCCTCTCCCTGCGGACGTGGCTATCCGGGACCGTGTTGAGCCTGTCCTGGCGGGATAGCTTTGCGTCAATGGGGCATGCGAGGTGACGTGCAGTTTTTTCGTGAAGAGACTGCACGTCATCTCGGGTGCCTCTTTGACTGCGTTGACCTGCTGGGACTGGTCACCAGTGCTGGATTCCTCCGTGTGCTGGACCTCCTTGCGACCCCCTCCTCACCTGAACCCCCTATGTGCCAGTCGTCCTCCATGCCATCTTCCCACCCATGTATCACCTGGGTACCCTGTGGAGCTGCATCTGACCCTGCGGCCAGGCTGGTGTAGGACATATCCCTGCCACAGTCGGGAGTCGGACGTCCAGCAGGGGTGGCCACCTCAACAACTGCACCCCAGCCGGAAGAGGATGTGCAGGCAGCCAGAGCCAAGGCACAGGCAGAGGCACAGCAGCAGCAGCAACAAGGGGGTAGCCATCATGGCTCGGGGCCTTCGACATCGGAGGGGCAGGCATCGGCCATAGGGCAGGAGGACCCAGGACTGGAAGTGTCTTCCATGTGGCAGTGGTTAGGCCATGCTATAGATGCGGAGTGGCAGTGGGCAGAAGAGGCACGGCTCACGATGGTCAGGGCGGAGAACTCCATGCGGAGGGCCCTGAGGCGGGCCGAATGCCTCGAGTCAATTCGTCCCTGCGAACCCTCGGGGCCATAGAAGAGGACCGCCTCCAGGACATTGAGCAGGAATTCTATGATGCCCTGGCCCGGGACATCCAAAAGTGAGCCGTCTGTAACGCTCACCTGATTCCCACAGAGGCGCTGATCCCGGCTGGGCTGCTATCGTTTCTTCAATTGAGAAGCGTAGAGCTCGGACGACTCTCAGGACTGGGCTTCCTCTTATCGAATGTCTGACTTGCAGGGTAAGTTTTCTGCAGGTGGAAGAAAAAGGGTTAATCACCGTTTGATGGGATTCCTTCTCCCACCAATCGCCAGTTTCTCCCACAGCCTAGCTTTCTACTTGTCTCAGCGAGCTCTCACCTTAGGCGAATAAATGCTGAGCTCTCCATCCTGCGTCTGGTGCAGGGGTGCGTGGATTCCAGTTACGTCACTGGATGAGTTCAGTGTTGAGGCTCAAGTCTTTTGCGGCCTTAGTTGTGGCACTGGTGCTGGGATGCCGAAGAGCGATGCCGCCGTTACTGCACGAGCGGATGCCTGTAAGTGTACTGTAGTCTTTAGGCTTTAAAAGATGGGCACTTCAATAATGTCCCTTTTCCTTTGTTTCAGGCCTCGGGATGCTGTGGGCGTAGTTTTCCGTTGCCGCTGCACGTGCCGATGCACGTAAGTATAATGTTCGTTGGCCGCTTTTAATGGCACCTCTAATAATGTCCTTTTTCTAGTTTTCAGGTGCCGGGATGCTGCGGGCTTTATATCCGTTGCCACTGCACGTGCCGATGCACATAAGTATAATGATCGTTGGCCGCTTTTAATGGCACCTCTAATAATGTCCTTTTTCTAGTTTTCAGGTGCCGGGATGCTGCGGTTGATGCGGCCGCTTCTGCGCATGCAAAAACTGGTAAGTTAAGATGAATGCGACTGCCTTCACCCAAACCCCTTTTTAATTATGTCCATTGCCTTTCAGGTGCAGAGAAGCTGCCGAAGAGAAGGCCGCGGTTAGCTCTGTTGCAATCACAGATGGATCAGGTAAGCGGGCGCGGCTGCAAGCGAGTTGCACTTTTCTAACCTTATGTTTATTCTTTGCAGGTTTTGCCGGTGACTGGATTCCGGGATCTGGTAAGTATTGTTCTGTGTCTTTCTTCATCCACAGGTTGCTGCGCGGAAGCTGAAGATGACTCTGGACCTGGAATGCAGGAGCCGACTCGGTGAGCGTCCTGCTGCTGCTGCAGAATAACGCGAAGCACGTGTTTTCCATCGGGCGTGCTTTAAATAGCAGAGAAGTGCTTCCAGTGTGTGTTCTTCCACCGGTTCCACCCAGGTAAGAAAAGAGTTCCTGAATGGAGGGAATAGTTCCTCCCAGCCCTGATGGCTGGGGACTTCAACCAGACTGGATTGTTCTGGGTAAATATGCAGCATGGTCTGCCTCAGGTAAGTCCACCCAAGCATTATTACACTGTTTATCAATATGAGCCCGGCGTCTATGGCGCCAGGACTGAAACCCTTCATGAGCCTGGCGCCAAAGGTGCCAGGACACAGTCCAAAGGGCCCCTGTAGGGGTCTGCTGGGTCCGGAGTAGTGGAAGACGGGTCTGCTTCCGAGGGCGCTGGGCAAGTCCTGGCCCCTCGGGAGTAGCGCCCATGACAGCACCCCCCCTCAAGGCCCCTCCCAAACTTGTCCTCCCCGGGGGTTTTGGTTTATCGGGAAAGGTTTGGTGACATTTCTGGACTAGACGAGGAGCATGGACGTGGTCATAGGGTTCCCATGACCTTTCCTGAGGTCCGTAGCCTTTCCAGTCGATTAGGTAGAATAGCTTCGATCTGATGATTTTAGAGTCCAAAATGTCTTTTACCTCAAATTCGGGCTCCCCATTCACTTGAATGGGCTCTGGAAGATTGGTCAATCTGGTTCCAGGTTGCATGGGTTTCAAAAGAGATACGTGAAATACAGGATGTATTCTCATATGGGTTGGCAATTCTAATTTAACGGTCACTGGATTAATTATGGCCGTAATTGGATATGGTCCCAGGTATTTGGGGTTGAAGGTGCGAGGCCCTTTAAGCGATAAATGTTTGGTGGACAGCCAGACTTGATCCCCAACCTGGTATTGAGGGGCATTGCTTCGGTGTTGATCTGCTCCTTTTTTGTACCTCTCTTTAGCTTGTTGTAGATGTGCAGTCGCTTCCTTAATACTTGGGTAATAACGGTGTGCAATTGATCCACGGCGGGTGTTCCAAGATCTTGAGGTGGATCAAGGTTGGAGGTTCGAGGATGAATCCCATACAAGATGTAGAAGGGACTCTTCCCGGTACCCGAATGAACTGAATTGTTGTAAGCATATTCAGCTATCCAAAGGATGTCCTTCCAGTTACTCTCCGACTGTTGTAGCATGCATCATAAATATTGCTCGAGAGTCTGGTTTGTGCTCTCGGTTTGCCCGTCGGTCTGGGGATGATGGCTGGTCGAAAGTCTTACATCGATTTGAGCTAATCGGCAACAGCTACGCCAAAAGTGGGAAATAAACTGGCTCCCCCTATCTGAGATTAGTACTGACGGGAAGCCGTGTAGCCTGACGATGTTTTCAAGAAATACTTTGGCTAGGACTGATGCTGAAGGTAAGCCTTTTAGCGGAATGAAGTGGGCCATTTTAGAAAACAGGTCCACAATAACAAGAATGGTGTTGTACTCGGAACAGGAGGGTAAGTCTGTGATGAAGTCCATGGAAAGGGTATGCCAGGGACACAGTGGGATGTCTAATGGTTGCAGAAGACCAGCCGGCCTCTTCTTCTGACCCTTGTTTTGAGCGCACACACCGCAGGACATCACAAATTCCTTTATGTCTTTTCTCCACGAAGGCCACCAGAAGTGTCTCTTCACCTTTTCTGTGGTTTTGGCAATGCCAGGGTGACCCTCAATTAATGAATCATGATAGCAGGAGATTACCTGTCTTTGTAAATCGGAGTGTGGTAGGAACAATCGTCCTTGGAAATAAGGCAAGTCATTGCTTACGGTGAAATCTTTTCCTTTTTGTAACCAGTTCAGTAAGTCTGGTGAGGTTACAAGTTGTTTAGTTTTTTCTTCAATATCCTCAATGGATTGTGAAGAAATCAGACCCACGATCCTTTGTTCAGGAATTATTGGTACAGGTTCTGGATTGCCAACGTTATCTCCCATTCCAATTCGGGAAAGAGCATCCGCTTTGCCGTTCTTGTTGCCGGGGCGATAAGTGATCACGAAGTCAAATTCAGCAAAGAATAGAGCCCAGCGAAGCTGTCTGGAGGATTGAGCCTTGGCGGTTTTCAGATACTGCAGATTTCGATGATCGGTGATCACTGTGACGGTGTGTCTGGCCCCGAGGAGATAATGCCGCCATGCCTTAAAGGCTGATTTAATCGCTAGAAGCTCTTTTTCTGTGATGGTGTAGTTGATCTCAGGCGCCGCGAAGTTCCGAGACCAGAATGCCACAGGATGCAGTTGGTTAGTCTCTGGATCTCTTTGTGATAGGACTGATCCCATTGCTAAGCTGGAGGCGTCGGTTTCAACGATGTAAGGGAGGTCCGGGCGTGGGTGTTTCAGTATTGGCGCCGAGGTGAATTTAGCCTTTAGCTCTTGGAAGGCTTGTTCTGCTTCTGCGGACCATTCAAAGCGTTTATTTTTTCTTAAGAGGGCGGTGATGGGTTGTACCACTCGTGAAAACTCTGGAATAAATCTACGGTAAAAATTAGCAAAGCCTAGCATGCTTTGAACGCCTTTCACGGAAGTAGGAGAAGGCCATTTGAAGATAGCGTCTACTTTTTTTCGAGTCCATGTGGACTCCTTTGGGTGTCAGAATAAATCCCATAAATTCGACCTCAGTGACATGAAAAACACGTTTTTCGAGCTTGGCAAAAAGTTTATGTTGGCGAAGTTTTTCAAGGACCGCCCTAACATGATTGCGATGGTCAGCTTCTGAAGATGAGTACACAAGAATGTCATCTATGTAGACGACAACGCAGACATCAATGAGCTCTCTGAGGACATCATTCATAAAATATTGGAAGGCGGCCGGTGCATTGCATAGTCCAAAGGGCATCACCTGGTATTCAAATAGCCCATACTTAGTGCGAAAGGCCGTCTTCCATTCATCTCCTTCCTTGACCCGTACCAAGTGATAAGCTCCCCGGAGATCAAGCTTAGTATAAATACAGGCGTTTTTTACCTGGTCAAGGAGTTCCGGGATCAGAGGTAAGGGGTACCGGTTTTTTACTGTTATCTGGTTCAGAGCACGATAATCTATACAGGTTCTGAGGTCACCTTCTTTTTTTGGTACGAAGAACAGAGCCGAGAATGCAGGGGACTTCGACGGACGGATAAAGCCATTGGCCAGGTACTGGTCTAAATACTGTCGCAGATGAAGGTTTTCAGGCTCAGTAAGGGCGTAAATCCTACTGCAAGGGGGAGTTGCACCGGGTAGCAAATCTATCTGACAATCGTATGATCTGTGGGGTGGCAAGGTGTTAGCCTGTTCCTTTTGAAAAACATCTTGGAACTCTCAATACTCTAGAGGTAATTGTGGACCGTCAGCCGTTACTGATGCTAGGCCAATGTTGGGTCGTGGATAACAAGTTGGTGTGCACTCTGGGAACTTTATCGTTTTGCTCGCCAATCAATCTGAGGATTGTGTTTCTCCAACCAAGGAATCCCTAGAATTACTTGGAATTGAGGAGCCTTGATCACGTTGAACACAATTACCTCCTGATGCCCGTCTTGGCCTAGTATCGTCACTTCAGTAGTGGTATGGGTCACTGGTCCGGAGGCGATTTCCGTCGCATCCACCGTGGTAATGACGTCTTTAACCACCTTTGGACAAAGAGGTAAATTCATCCTGGAAGCCAATTCGCGGTCCACATAATTTCCAACTGTTCCGCTATCAGTGTATGCCTTAATTGCATGCAAACGATCCGGTTGCTCTGGGTTTACGAGGACCATTGGCATTATGAAGTGCGAGGTCAAAGAACTGGTTTTTACGCTCGGCAAGCGGACCTCTACACTTGTCGGGCGAGGTCGTTTCCCGGCTCAGGCTTTTCAGACCTCTTATCAGAAGCTCCCACTGTCTTCTTAGGTGATTTCACCGGGCAATCTCGAAGAAAATGTCCTGAATTTCCACAATAGAGACATAGTTGCATTTGTTGTCTCCTGTTGCGTTCTTACTGGGTTAGGGGACCCTTTACAACCCCAATTTGCATAGGTTCGACGGCTTCAACTCCTTTGGTGTGACTTTGAGGCTTAGGGAACACTCGTGTTTCAAACCTGGATCGATCCGCCTTTCTGTTTTGTAGTCTGTGATCCAATTGGACCACCAAATCAATGTACTCTGAACAATCCTGAGGAGGATTCACTACCTGGGCAAGGATGTCTTTGAGTTCGCCACGCAAACCCCTGTGAAAAAGCGTGATTCTTTTGTCCTCAGGCCATCTGGTTTCCACGATTAGCCTATTGAATGATGCAATGTAGGCCAAAAGATCTTGATTGCCCTGTCGTAGGGAAAGGAGTTTGTTGTCCAGGGCCTGCCCCTGGGAATGCCTTGCAAAAAGTCTTTCCATATTTGCCTGGAAGGTCGGGAAATCACGAAGGATCGGGTCATCCTGTGTAACCAGAGGGATCGACCAATCAGCGGCACTGCCGCTAAGATACGAAAGCACAAAGGCTACCTTAGTCTGGTCAGTCGGAAAGGCTGCACGTCTACAAAGAAAGTGCAATCGGCATTGATTTATAAACACCGCAAACCTTTTAGGGTCACCAGAGAAGCGTTCAGGCGGTGCCAATGGCACATTTCCGGGTAGGTTGATTTGAACAGGATTGGCTGAAGCCGCTGGGATATAGCTCCCTCCTGAATTAGGTAGCGGGGTTTGCCCCGCTTGTGTCTGTAATAACTGCCTGGCGAGATCATCAGTTCGTTCTTTTGATATTATCAATTCCCTCCTAAGGGCATTCGTTTCCTGGCGGGCAGCATGAACTTCAGCTCTTAATTCCCCTAATAACTGGGCCAGTTGGTCTGTGTCGGTAGTTTCCATAGCGCCTGGGTAGGAGGTTATTGGTGGGCTTCGCGTTCTGTAACGCTCACCTGATTCCCACGGAGGCGCTGATCCCGGCTGGGCTGCTATCGTTTCTTCAATTGAGAATCGTAGAGCTCGGACGACTCTCAGGACTGGGCTTCCTCTTATCGAATGTCTGACTTGCAGGATAAGTTTTCTGCAGGTGGAAGAAAAAGGGTTAATCACTGTTTGATGGGATTCCTTCTCCCACCAATCGCCAGTTTCTCCCCCAGCCTAGCTTTCTACTTGTCTCGGCGAGCTCTCACCTTAGGCGTATAAATGCTGAGCTCTCCATCCTGCGTCTGGTGCAGGGGTGCGTGGATTCCAGTTACGTCACTGGATGAGTTCAGTGTTGAGGCTCAAGTCTTTTGCGGCCTTAGTTGTGGCACTGGTGCTGGGATGCCGAAGAGCGATGCCGCCGTTGCTGCACGAGCGGATGCCTGTAAGTATACTGTAGTCTTTAGGCTTTAAAAGATGGGCACCTCAATAATATCCCTTTTCCTTTGTTTCAGGCCTCGGGATGCTGTGGGCGTAGTTTTCCGTTGCCGCTGCACGTGCTGATGCACGTAAGTATAATGTTCGTTGGCCGCTTTTAATGGCACCTCTAATAATGTCCTTTTTCTAGTTTTCAGGTGTAGGGATGCTGCGGTTGATGCGGCCGCTTCTGCGCGTGCAAAAACTGGTAAGTTAAGATGAATGCGACTGCCTTCACCCGAACCCCTTTTTAATTATGTGCTTTGCCTTTCAGGTGCAGAGAAGCTGCCGAAGAGAAGGCCGCGGTTAGCTCCGTTGCAATCACGGATGGATCAGGTAAGCGGGCGCGGCTGCGAGCGAGTTGCACTTTTCTAACCTTATGTTTATTCTTTGCAGGTTTTGCCGGTGACTGGATTCCGGGATCTGGTAAGTATTGTTCTGTGTCTTTCTTCATCCACAGGTTGCTGCGCGGAAGCTGAAGATGACTCTGGACCTGGAATGCAGGAGCCGACTCGGTGAGCATCCTGCTGCTGCTGCAGAATAACGCGAAGCACGTGTTTTCCATCGGGCGTGGTTTAAATAGCAGAGAAGTGTTCCAGTGTGTGTTGTTCCACCGGTTCCACCCAGGTAAGAAAAGAGTTCCTGAATGGAGGGAATAGTTCCTCCCAGCCCTGATGGCTGGGGACTTCAACCAGACTGGATTGTTCTGGGTAAATATGCAGCATGGTCTGCCTCAGGTAAGTCCACCCAAGCATTATTACACTGTTTATCAATATGAGCCCGTCGCCTATGGCGCCGGGACTGAAACCCTTCATGAGCCTGGCGCCAAAGGCGCCAGGACACGGTCCAAAGGGCTCCTGTAGGGGTCTGCTGGGTCCGGATTAGTGGAAGACGGGTCTGCTTCCGAGGGCGCTGGGCCAGTCCTGGCCCCTCGGGAGTAGCGCCCATGACACCGTCGGACTAGCCCGCTGCCCTTGTAAATAGTTTTTAGAGATAGGTTTCCTTTTCGTTTTCCTTTTATTTGTGGTCAATGGACAATGCCACACAAATTTGAATATAGTTATATTTTTAGGTAGTTTGTTAGGTAGGTTTCATTTGTTTGGTTGGGATCATGGACCCTTTACATCCTTGGACAATGGATTATATATAGTTTCATCATGTATTAATTAATTTATTTTTTTTTTTTTTGCATTGTGGACATGGAGCAATGGATTTATTTTTTCCGGACAATGAATTGTAAATAGTTGGACTATGGATTGATTTATCTTTTTTTTTATATAATGAACATGAATCAATGGAGATTTTTTTTTACATTTCCTTTGGATTTGCGTTGTTGGAGGGTGACTTTGGACTGTTTTTCTTTCTAATTTTTTTGGATTGGTTATCATTTTCATTCAATCATCTTTTTCACATGCTTTTCATTTCATGTTTCATATTTTGGTATGCTTTCATTTCATTTGTGATTTTATGTACATAATACATTTTCATTTTTTAGTTCCATGTGTGGGATTAGCTCATCGGGTTGATGCATGTGAAAATGTGGGTTTACACAAGCAATGCCAACCAGTGTATGTGTGTGACGGACATGTGTTGATGTACATAGTTGACGTTTCGTTTGTGTCATGAGATTGGCATTTCACTGCTGGGGGGTGGGGGTGCAGGGGGACATGAGGGGGGCCTGCTGGCAGGTGCCCCACAGTGATGGGGGATGGGGGTGCAGGGGGACATGAGTGGGGGCCTGCTGGCAGGTGCCCCTCAGTGCTGGGGGGTGGGGGTGCAGGGGGTCATGAGTGGGGGCCTGCTGGCAAGTGCCTCTCAGTGCTGGGGGGTAGAGGTGCAAGGGGACATGAGTGGGGGGCTGCTGGCAGGTGCCCCTCAGTGCTGGGGGGTGGGGGTGCAAGGGGATATGAGTGGGACATGAGTGGGGGCCTGCTGGCAGGTGCCCCTCAGTGCTGGGGGTGGGGGTGCAAGGGGACATGAGTGGGGACCTGCTGGCAGGTGCCCCTCAGTGCTGGGAGGTAGGGGTGCAGGGGGACATGAGTGGGACATGAGTGGGGGCCTGCTGGCAGGTGCCCCTCAGTGCTGGGGAGTGGGGGTGCAAGGGGACATGAGTGGGGGCCTGCTGGCAGGTGCCCCTCAGTGCTGGGGGGTGGGGGTGCAGGGGGACATGAGTGGGTCATGAGTGGGGGCCTGCTGGCAGGTGCCCCACAGTGCTGGGGGATGGGGGTGCAGTGGGACATGAGTGGGGGCCTGCTGGCAGGTGCCCCTCAGTGCCTGGGGGTGGGGGTGCAAGGGGACATGAGTGGGGGCCTGCTGGCAGATGCCCCACAGTGCTGGGGGGGGGTGGGGGTGCAAGGGGACATGAGTTGGTGATCAGTAGTGCAAGGTGACATGTGGCTTGGCTGGGGGTCATGCCCATGGTGGATGGGCTGCCTGCGGGACATGACCAGGGGTGCAGGGTAGTCCCCTGTGGTGTGGGCTGCCTGCAGGGGCAGTGGAGGGTGTAGAGGGAACACCTGGGAGGGCCCACACTGCCAATTCACGTGTAGGACTCCCCGCGCACCCCCGAAATTCACGTACCCAGCTCTGACAGCAAAATTCCATGTGAAACTTCCCGCACACCCCAGGAATACACGTACCAGGCTCCAATCACATGTGAGACTTCCCACAAACCCTAGGAATACACGTACCCCACTCGCACAGGCCCTTTCGCATGTGAAACTTCCTGCGAACCCCAGTAATACACGTACCCTGCTCGCACAGGGCCCTTTCGCCTGTAAAACTTCACGCAAGCTCCAGTAATACACGTACCCCGCTTGAACAGGGCCCTTTCACGTGTAAAACTTCACGCGAACCCCAGTAATACACGTACCCCACTCGCACAGGGCCCTTTTGCGTGTAAAACTTCACGCGAACCCCAGTAATACACAAACCCGCTTGCACAGGGCCCTTTCACATGTAAAACTTCACGCAAACCCCAGTAATACACGTACCCCGCTCGCACAGGGCCCTTTCGTGTGTAAAACTTCACGCGAACCCCAGGTTCACATGCATGACTATGATGCCCCTGCACACACACATCCATACATGGCCTATGTCACACATACAGGCAAGCATCAGACTACCAGCACACTGCAACATGCCCTGTCTCACACAGCAATGCTTGGCCACTTACCGCTCAACTCCAGACAGGTCTGCCTCCGAAGGATCTGGGCGTGGAGCACTGGGCCTACGCGTTCCAGGACCCTCATCTGGATGTTACTCATGCGTGCCTGGCCCCCCTCTGCGAGGCGCCGGGCCTTGTGGAGGGTCCTGGACCTGAAGTCCTCCCAGCGCTTCTTGACGTGCTTGATGTCGTGGGTTGCCACCCCCTCCGTGTTGATGGCAACCACTACGTCGTCCCAGATCCTCTCCCGTCCTTCCTTGTTGGCGCGTGAGGTTCTGAAGAGGGCATCATAATGCCCCAGGACATGCTCCACCGGGCCACCAACTTCGGTGGCAGTGAAGCTGGTGGCCCTCTGCCTCTCTGGCTGGGTTTTGCCAGTGGTGCCAGATGGAGATGTACCCGACATTGCAACCCCAGAGGCAGGAGTGGGTGGGCAACTGGGTCCTGGGGCTGGGCTGTGGAGCGATGGTATCCCAGTCTGGAGTCTTCTGTTCCAGCAGGGGTGGACACAGCAACTGGACCTGTGCAGATGGCTGATGCACGAAATAGCAGGGCACGTGGGCAGCAGACAGTCAGGCAGCAGCAGATGGCAGGTGGGAGCGTGGTCGGGCTCTGGGGGGCAGGAAAATGGCCTTCAGGGCAGGAGCGTGGTCTTCCGTGTGTGTATGCGTGGCCAGCTTGATACGGAGTGATTTGGCACGTGAAAAAATTGCATGTCAGCGTGTAATTCGAGGAAAGGCCCTTAGCGCGTAAGCGGGTCAGCACACGTACGCGATTTCATTGGACCAAAGGCCCTTGGCTCGTAAGCGTGTCTGCGACGTATCGCGCACGGGCGTTGCCCTTTTGCGTGTAAAACTTCAAGCGAACCCCAGGAATACACGTACCCCACTCGCACAGGGCCCTTTCGTGTGTAAAACTTCACGCGAACCCCAGGAATACACGTACCCCACTCGCACAGGCCCTTTCACGTGTGAAACTACCTTCCCCCCATAATACACGTACCCTGCTGAAATCGCGTGTGAGACTTCCCGCGAACCCCAGTTATACATCTACCCCACTCGCACAGGCCCTTTCGCGTGTGAAACTTCCCGCGAACCCCATAATACACATACCCTGCTCCAATCGCGTGTGAAATACACGTACCCCGCTCACACAGGGCCTATCGCGTGTGAAACTTCCCGCGAACCGCAGTTATACACATACACCACTCGCAGAGGCCCTTTCATGTGTAAAACTTCCTGTGCACCCCCGAAATACACGTACCCGGATCCAATCACATGTGAGACTTCCCGTGAGCCCCCGTAATACATGTACCCTTCTCCAATCGTGTGTGAAACTTCCTGCAAACCCCAGTTACACACGTACCCCACTCGCACAGGCCCTTTCGCGTGTGAAACTTCACGTGAACCCCGTAATACACGTACCCTGCTCCAATCGCGTGTGAAACTTCTCGCAATTCCCAGTAATACACGTACCCCGCTTGCACAGGGCCTATCGCGTGTGAAACTTCCCGCGAACCCCAATTATACACATACCCCACTCGCACAGGCCCTTTCGCATGTGAAACTTCCTGCGCACCCCCGTAATACACATACCCTGCTCCAATCGCATGTGAAACTTCATGCAAACCCCAGTTATACACGTACCCCACTCGCACAGGCCCTTTCGCATGTGAAACTTCCAGCGAACCCCAGTAATACACGTTCTCCGCTTGGCGTTTGCTGTTTGGCAGCCCTGTAAACTGGTCCAGGATTAGCGCAGCCCTTTGCGCTGGATTGGGGATTTTGATGACTTTTCCTTGCGCGAGGGCGTTCTTGGGGGCGTAACTGGCGCTGCTGCAGGGTCGCTGCGCCACTCTGTGCCACGGCTGGTTTTGGAGGCTAAAATCCATGAATACGCTATGCGCGGAAATCGATTTTAACGCACGGAGCTGGCGTAGACATTCGCACGCGCACACTGTGCGCCAGCCACGTGCGCCACTTGTGCGCGAAATTCTATCAATCACCCACTACGTTAATTCATTCACTTTGATCAGTATTTACGAAAAGGTCCATGAGAAAAGAATCATAATTACTAATTGTACCTGCAAGATGGCATTTTATTTTGTATGTGTGTGATAAAACGCTAACTTGAATGGGCTTAACCATCTAGGAAAAGGGCAGAGATTTTGTAAAATTAGGACTGCATGATCGTTGAAAAAATAAATTCTTTACAATGGGAAATTAAGTTTCATTTCACCATAATAAGTTGTGATGAACATGAAATAAACGCAAAGAAGACATATTTCTTCAGCAACGTTTTGATTTTGCATTTTACCTTCTCCTTGTGTCTCAACATCTTGATCCTGTACCATGTTAGTCCCAATGTGTTATTCTGGTCAAAGATCCAATGATTTTTCTGATCTCTACTGTTAAAGTTATTGAAATGTATGGTCATAGGATAATACATATCCAGTTTTATAATGGCCCTTGGATGTTGCAGAAGTATATGTTTTTAAAGGGGACAAGATAGCACACAGATTGTAAAAGGTGTATGGGATATGGTATTGAATCACCCTTAGCATTGTGAAGCATGAGGCAGCATTTTCTTGTTTAATTTGTAATTTTTCTTATGAATATTGTGTTTTTTTAGATATATTATACTATATGTTTTATACTGACTTTTTAAAATTAACTAACTAACCTTTTATAATGTGCTGTGACTGGGATTAGAACCTCTGCATTGTCATGCTGCGAAGACAAACACGCTACCCCTGAGCTATCCTTCCAGCAGAACTAATTTCCAATTGTATTTCCAACAAGCCTTTGTGGTTAAATGTTAAAAAAAAAAGTTTGTTAATATTTTCAAACAATGTTATATTCACTTTATTTTGTTGTTTATGTTTTCAAACAATTTTGATAAATGTTACTTTTAATTTGATCAAAATATTATGTGTTGTATATGTATGTTATTTAATGTTTACTTTTTCATTAATCTTCTTTATTAATATCCATATTAATTTTAGTTTGCATTACAATTGTACTTAGTAATTTCCCACTTTCAATCTGGCAGGCCTCCCTTGGCCCTTTACCTGCACCCACCTGCGAAGCAAGAAACCTTGGGGTCACCTTTGATTCCACACTCTCCTTCTCCTCTCACAATTCTGACATCTCTAAAAAGTCTAACTATCAACTACACATACTCAGGGGTACTTTCCCCTTTCTCACTTTCCCCCAGAGGCTCCCTGTCTCCATTGTCCTGGTTCTCTCCAGGCTGGACTATTGCAACAGCCTCTTCCACAACCTCCCTGCTTCTGCCCTGCGCCCTCAGCAACTCATCCAGAACAGAACTGTGAGATTTATTCTTGGCCTCAAGCCCATGGACTGCATCTCTCCGGCGCTGAAATCCCTTCACTGGCTCCCAGTGGCTGAAAGGATCAAATTCAAGACCCTTTGTACTGTCCACAAGGATTTCTGGGGCCTGGGACACACTTAACTTCAACGCTGCCTACCTAAATACTGTCCCTCACATGACCTCTGCTCATCTGCCTCCAACCTTCTGCAACTGAGCCGGTTCTCGAAGCAGAGATTTGGTGGGAGATGCTTATCCTCAGCAGGTGTCTTCCTCTGGAATAGCCTCCCTGCCACCAGATCTCCTAAAAATTCAGAAACTCCTCAATACCTTCATCTTCTCCTCTTCCTTCTCTCTCCCTGTACCCTGCCAACCTAGTTCTCTGTCCTTTCCCTCTCTCCCCTATTCCTTACAGCATGCTGACTGGCCGCCTGGTGTACCTCAGAGACTCACTGGTTCCCGGCACCCTCGCCAGTCCTCTCTCGCACTTGCCTCAGGGCCCTACACCCCACCAACACTCAACACACTGAGAAATTAACCCAAGAGAGTGGCTCTCTCTGCACTTAACTCAGTCTCAACTGACAGGGTGCACTTGACCTTCCCCTCCCTTTCACCCTCTGTGCACTTGCTCGATCCTTACGCACCATGCCTGAAGATTGTCTATTTGTTTCTACCCTGTCTTCACCCCTAACTGTACTGTTAAAATTGCAGAATCGCTGTCAGGCCTATTTGCTATATCCCATACTTTAAAATGTATTTTATGCACTTGCTCTGCCTGTGCTGACTATTATCGTCTCAGATGTTCAAGGGTTCTGAGTGACTGGTGTATTTTCCCTGTGTCCCCACCATCCTTGAGCACTTTGAAACACTTGGGTGTGTATAGGTGCTATATAAATAAACAATGCAATACAATAATATATAATTAATCTCGAATCTTAATTGTGATTAATATTCATTTAGTTTGCATTAATCATTTACTTTGTATTTTGATTTGCTTTAAGCTTGGTTATTAATTTTGAACGATAGTGGACGGACGCAGTAGGACGAAGGGAGATTACATCAAAAGAGTGAGTGGAGGTCCTTTTTTGGTATGTGTGTTTTTTTTTGGTATGTGGTGCACAAATAATAATTTCTTTCTGTTGTTTTGATCCAGAAATGGCAAGTACTTTGGATTGGCTGGAGGAGAATTTTCCGCATGGGTAAATGTCTGTAGACAGCGACAATAATGGTACACATTGCTCTGCATATGCAAAATAATGACCAGTATTTTATAGACATTCAACATATGTATATTTTTTTTTGAACAGACCAGGAAAGAAAAGAAGAAAGGTCAACAAACGAGACAGAAGAAGACAGGATAAAAAGGATTGAGCAGAAAATGGACATATTGAACGAAATTTTAAAAGTTTACGGGAGTTTGTGGTGGACTGTGTGAGAGGAAAAGTTTGTTACCATTGCCCCACCTGTACCTGCCCTGCTTTTCCATTCCCTAGTGAACCTTGCCCAAACCTTCAAGAGGAAAATAGACGTTATGATGAAATATCCATCCCTTCTTCCCCTCACAAATCTTCTCCTCATAAGCAGCCTGTGTTGAATCCTAATTCCCCCATATTTGTGTCAGTGTCCGCTTCCCCCGCTATTTCTTTGGACTGGAGTGTGTGTGTGTGTTTGGAATGTTTTGTACAGTAGTTGTAGTGAAAGAGTTTGAGTAAAAAATATATATTTTTTAAAAAGACGTAAAATGTTCCCGAACAGCGCACCTGTTCGACCTATCCGCAAGGAATGGAATGTGGGTGCTAAGAAGGCATTACACCTACCCTTACTAATGTCAAGGAAGATGGATTTGATGGTTGACTGCACCATCTGTAGAAGGTGTGCGTACATAAACAGAAACGGGCATCCTAAGGACATTATACCTCACCGTACCGCTTGCAAACGAGATGAAACATGTTCGTAGAACACACCAGATGTCCGGAATGGGTGTAAATGAGCAAAATGGGAGTGTGTAAAGGACAGTATACCTGTCTGTATCAGGCGCAGCCAAAATGGTGCCGTCTGTAGAACAGGGGCGGTGGCCGATAAGTTCGTAGGCAAACAAAAAGGAGTTGTCCTAAGGACACTGGAACTGTCCGTACAGTGAACATATCATGTGTGCACATGCGCAGTACAACCATAAGTATAGCGAACATCGCGCCTGTCCCTAACTGTCCGTCTCACGTATGTCGCTCTTTGAATTAGTTGGAGAACCCGAACACTGTCCGTTGGACACTTGCGCGCATGCGCACGTTGGGTAATCTGCATTTGCTATCCAGCGGAGTCCCATTTCTGGCGCGGATGTGTTGAGGACGTCATCATGTGACCGCACCCACGCTGAACGTGTGGACTAATTTGCGCAGTTTGTGTGCTTCCGCAGCAGTACAAAAGAATTTGTAGACACAAGGCAAAGTATTGTAGAGTGTAAAAATGTAATTTCACATATCCCAGACAATAGCTGACCTGAGGACTTGGTTTGTAAAATTTGTGTACCGCTTTGCAGGGAAGAAGACGGTCACGAGGCACACCCCTCCACCCCTACAAATGGCCACACCCTTGAGCGCATCTTCATTGTCATTCTAGCTATAGCAGATTGAGGTGTACTACCTTTACTGCTGTAGTGACCAATAGGAAACTCATCGGTATGGCTTTCATGGCTGCTGTTTGGTCATTAGCCTCTGCACCACCCCCAAACCCACCACCACCACCACCTCCCCAAGGGCCTGCAGAGAGATATACGGGTGAGGATGTAGAGAGCGAGGAAGAAGAGGAGGAAGAAAATGAAGTGGAGGAACTCCGCACTAGGAGCACTCGCCGGGAGTCGTGGGTGTGGCGGTTGTTTTCCGTTTATGGGAACGTACCAAAAGCATGTGCGAACCTGGTGAAGTGTAACCAGTGCAAGGTGGTGCTGAGTCGCGGGAGACTTGGTGCGTACAGCTTTGGTACGACAACCATGAAGCAACACCTCACTTCGTTCCACACTGCGGACATTCGCAAGGTGGTGCCATGTGAAGAGCGTATTCGATTGAGTTCCTCCACAGCATCCTCCGTGTCCGATCCTCCCACCACAAGAGACACTCCTGTGGGGGAGTGCCTCCCTCCAGCTGCCTCACAAGCCATTCGCAATGCTGTTGACCCTTACCTTTCAAAGGTGACAGTAGTGTGTACGTATTGTGACGCAGTACTCTGCAGGGGGGAGAGTTTTCGATGTGATTTTGTGGCTGCAGTCACAGAGCACCAGAAGAGCTGCTCCTTACCTAAATGAAGCTCACCCTATATTTTTCTATGTTCACTTGCCCTTTCTTATCGCCGTGGCTGGTGTCCCTTCCTTACCCTCCTTTGGCCTGTTCTCCTAGTGTGTCGTGTTCTGTGAAGCAATAAACGTGAAAACAACAAAAATTATAGAAAAGGCTCTTTTCAGAGCTACCTTTCTCAGTTTAAAAATATAACTATGAAATGACGGTCGTAGACCCCCGCAGAGTTGTGGAAAAGTTTGTGGACAGTCGTAGGGGAAAAAAAGGAGGGTGCAAGCGGGGCAAACACAATGAAGTGTACGCTGGGAGTAAGTGGTGGCTCTGAAAAGAGCCTTTCGGTGGTGTGTTGTGTGGGTCAAAAACT
This sequence comes from Ambystoma mexicanum, assembly GCF_040938575.1. NCBI lineage: Eukaryota > Metazoa > Chordata > Amphibia > Caudata > Ambystomatidae > Ambystoma > Ambystoma mexicanum. The sequence goes on from NC_090926.1 coordinate 546,716,792, forward strand.
GTGGATTGGAGAAAAGGGATTGTCAGATAGGTTAGTGTGATTTCAAAAGAGGTCGCAATGCATTTTGTACATTGCGAAGAAAAATCTGATTGCCAGCATTTGTGAGGTGGCCTCCATCTCTGCGGAAAATGAAAGAGCTGCGAAACAAAATGTTTTCATTGTGGAAAGAGGACATGCCAACATCTCCTAAAAAGGCACAAACAGCCTTATTCACATTGCGTCTTGCTTTCTCCATTTATGGACCAAAAGCAGAAGAACGCAGCCATATTTGCCTTTGCGCAATACGGGAAAAAAGTATTGGAGAATTTGGAAACATGTTCATGAGCTTCGCAAGTCCTTTCTTCATTGCAAATTGCAAAGAAATTCCAGAGACATGGCCTAAACTGTTTCCTCCGCAATGAATGATCAGTATATCTGGAGGACACTCTGTCAGTAAAGTAACACAGAGAGGTTCCAAGTCCAGCCACCTCATGCCACGCACGCCATGCCAGTGCACTTCCACATGCGGAAATCCGAGATCTGCAAATAAATGGCAGCTTTCTGCATGCACCTTCAACCAATGTATACATGAGTCTCCCAAAATCCAGATAATCTGTTTTCGAGCATGGAAAGCCATGGCTGTGTGGTCTTCTGTCAGGGAGAAGACGGTCTTACTAAAGTGCGCCGATCAGAACACACCTACTGAACTTTATGGACCAATCCCTAGCTCCGCTCATTCTCATTTGCATGCATCTCCACCCCTGAATCCCCGTTGGTGATATGCGCTGGCAGTAAACTACCACAATGTTCGTGGACATGTATAGGAGCAGAGCATGACGACGGTACATTAAAGTAGTATTCCTCCTGTTCTGAAAAGAACGTTTATTTTTTATTTTTGGCCAGATACCGTACAGACATCTGTTATTTTATTCATGTTTTTGTATGTTTTGTCCTTGCTTTGCTCCTACAATCATTACAGAACCTTCTCTAAAGCAAGCCTTACGTTCCAAAAGAACATCGCATTTCCCAAAGAAGATGGCGCAACACCATCTGCTTCAAAATAATCTGCATTGCTTGGAGCAATGTTATCATGGCTGCAGAAAAACATACCAGCTCGTAGCATGAATGCACGCATGCCGCGATTGATGATACACCTCCAAATGCTTTGATCTGGACAGAAAAATGAATTGCTGTCCCATTTTACTGTAGGGAGTAAAGCAGAAAAAATGACTTTCGTTGTTGGGAAGATGGTCATGAGTGCTTTAACCAACTGTGCCAAATCTGCCAACAAAGTACGTGAACTCACGTATCCCAAATGGCAAGCACCATAGTGCAAAATTACCACATGAGGAGTGGTCATTGTACGCAAGTCTCTGCAAACTTGCAGAATTGCTGCAGCATTGGCATCAGTGTCTGCGCGCCACACGACCTCCACTCCTCTGACATCGAAATGGTGTGCCACATGCCTACTCTCGGCATAGTGTTGTAAGCTATGCACAAAAATGTCTCCAAGCACCAAAACCCTGACCCTCTACACTTCTGCCATTTTCAGTGTGCGCACCGTCTTTCGACACAAATGAGTAATGTGAACATCTGATTGGCTGATGCCTTCAGTCCCCTTTCCATGCAGGATTAGCTGTAGAAACCCATATGTGACACACCATACCTGCGGACAAGCGTTTCCTACGTGCGGCACGTAACTCTTACCACTGTGGAAAGGGTGGAAGGACTGGGTAACAAATCGAGTCCCTCATTGGACACAACTAAGCATTTGCACTACCGTCTACCTATCACATTACACATCGCTAATTCTAACTCTGTCATCAACATTGCATACTTCAAAATTACTGTCGATGATTCTGAATGGAAGTCGCATATCATTGCAAAGCACATACTTCACAAGCTACTGTGCCAGTATTGCAAATTTCTAGGTACAGTTCCATGCAAGCGCAAAGGCATGAGTATAGAGTACGGGTATATATATTTTAATCAGAGAACATGTGCAACCCTTATGATTTAATTTAGACAAAATAATGCCGCTAAATGTGCATAGGCAATACATACAAACGCTCTCCGTTTTAAGTGCAGGATGTCCAATTTGTCATTGACAAACCGCACAACTGCTTACTGTCTTCCGCATAACCTGTACATACGTTGCAAGCATGCCTATTTAGGGCGGAACTCAATTGTGTATGTGGACATGTCGGAGTTGTGTACTGTGAACGGCCTACAGTAATGCTACTTGCAATGTAATCGTATGAGAAAGGTAAGCGCTCCCGATTGCTGTGGTGACATCTCCCTCTGAGGGTCTCTCGATGTGTCGGCATCGTGCTTTTAGATTGCAAGTAGAACATTTTTCCCCATCTACTACTGTGCCCTATCGCTTAGAAACCTCTCTCCTATGCATAGTGCACCTTGTAAAAAACAAGGAATTTCCATAACCTTAAAATTGTTAGCAATTTTGAAGGACTTTCAAGTACCATATTGCAAATACCATGCAAAACTGCACAGAGTGAAGTCAAGTGCACACAAGCACTGGGTTGAAATATGAAAGTAAAATGCTCTGACGAAAGAAGCACAATTAATGTGTGCAGTATCATCACTGCTGTAAACACACAAAGTTTTTTTCAATCGCAGTGAAGACTACTCTCCTGAGAATCAACAGCATCTACACTGCAGACGACATATCCGAAGAAACCTGGTAATCTTGCAAAAAAAAAGTAAGCACAGTACTACTTTTATATTGTAACTACTCCTCAAAGAGGATGCATGGGTTATTTGGTTATTTTGGGCACCAAAGCAAACATTGATTTCTAAACCATTCTACCTACAAATATCCATTTATTGAACAAAGAATAACAGGCAGAATGGCTGACAAATCCCTGTGTGTTTGGAACTCAAGTAACATACGTAATCCTTAGAAGGTTAGATTTAGAAAAGAAGTTGCTGTTGCAAGTTTATGGCATTTCATTTATTAATAATGGTCTCGTCACAAGTAGCCCACTTTGTACTCTGATCTGAAGCCCATTGTAGTAGTATACAAACAGTAAAGTAGCCTTACCAAATCATTGCAAGAGTTCAATACACAATGACACACCATGACAAAGAGCTTCCGCATCAGACTCATGCCCACATGCACACAGCACACATACATTGGACAACAGACCAAACTTTCCTTTTTTTTCAACAGACACCAAAGAATGCCTACCAAAAAGCAACTCTGTAGAAAGGAACGCAGAAGTAGAGCAAATAAAAATAAAAGTACCCAATGTAAGAAGCCACCTGTTGTAGAGTTTGTAGAGAATCTTGGAATAAACCAGCTAATGCAGTTGGTTAGCAAAACAAAGGAAGTCTCAACTACCGAAACTTTACCTCCTCCATCAAAATGTGTCACAAAACACAAAAATATTGGCAAGAAAATGGCTACCAGTACAGCTAACAATGCTCCTAATAATCCTGATAGTGTCACAAGAACCCATAGTAAAAAAAGCATTTTATCAAAATGAGTCACAGAGTCCTTCAGAATCTTCTAAGAAGAGGACCAAAATCATCCTCACCCCTTAAAACCTACCATAGAAAGTTAATCCTACAAGCTCTCGTGGACAGTGCAATAATTCTCGAAAGGAAGTTGTTTATATTAGGGTAAAATAGGATTAAAGAACTAACAAAACTAAGTAACAAACTACAAAAGAAACTCAGCAATAAACGTAATGTGAACAAAAATAATTTCTTACATGTTTGTGATGGTGAATGGAGTCACACAACAACCACAGAACCATATTTTAATGAAGAAGCATACAAACAAAAGCAATCAAACACAATTGCCATCATAGCAGTGGACGAGGGTATGAGAAAATCAATACTACCATCATGGAACAAGAAACCCTGCTTACAAAACTGTCCCTTGAAAACTCAGAATTACCTCTTGATTCAGCAGAACCACACCACCCAGTATACAAATGGCCGTGCACATCAATGTGTGCCATTCCAAACAAAGCTTTCAAATCTTTACGTCAGTTCCTCAATCAATATGTAAAAGGTAAAGACAAAGTAAAATGAAAGTGCTGCAAAATATGGATATTTGTCCAGTGCGGAAATACACAGGACTAAAAGGACATTCATTAGCCTGCATTTCTGGGCCTATTTGCAAAAGTACCTTCCATGATATCAAAAGAATATCAATGCATCATTCCAATGTAAGAAATCTTGTGTATAAAATATACTATGCAAAAAGTCCAGCTTCAGAATTAGGCAATTTAAATACCACTCTTCTGCATGGTACACCCAAGAATTTGATTGTATTCAGAAAAAGTAATTTGGAAGTGGGTGCCACTTACAAAATGCAACAGTTTTAGAACATAGTAACAGCAATTCTGCACATAGCAACCTTCTATTACACACATACAGAAAAGAAATAGTAAAATTTAAAAGGTCATCGGCTGAAGTACCAAACCATGTGTGTGTGTGTTGCCGCAGAATGTTTTACAAAAGGAACACAAAAAATATTGACATAGCATACAAAATAGAAGACAATGAAGACTCTAAATGGTTTGAATTAGCTCTGTACCTTTTAGCTGAAAACAAATATGAACTAACTGAACGCCTAATATGTTTCAGCTACTGTACTCCAAAATTAGAAAACAACCACACTCCTTCACGTGCTATTACAAATAATTTGGAATTGTTTCCATTACCAAAAATCCTGCAACAGCTCAACTTGTATGAGAGCATAATAATTCAAACAGTTCACCCATTTCAAGCAATTATACGCCTTCATCCAAAAACAGCAAAATTACCTTCCTCTGAATTAGTGAAAGGCATTTGTGGCAAAGTAATTTATTTGCCATTAGATCTAACGGAAAATGAACACACTCTAGAAGTGGAACGTTCAATAGAACATTCTTTAATAGTCTTGGTAAATGGAGTACCAACAAAGGACAAAAAAAAGAAATTTAGCAGGTTTAGCTGCCTACAACATAGGCGATGTCACTTTACACCGATTACTACTGCTTCCAGTAGAGCATCAAAATAAATTAGACTACTACAAACTTTCTGCAGAAGCTGCAATGAAATTACGCAGAGTATTGAAACAAATGAAAATGCTGCTAATAGATGAAGTGAGCATGGTCTCCAACCTAATGTTGGCTTTGATTCATCTCAGATTGCAAGAAGTACTTAAAAATAACAATGAAGAACTCTTTGCAGGGAAACACATTATCATTTTAGGAGATCTTCTACAATTGACACCAGTGAAACTCTGCCGGAAAGCTGTTGGTAGCATAGGTAATGTTAACCTTTGGCAACATTTCCAGTACATGGAATTAACTGAGAACATGCAGCAATCTGCAGATCTCACTTATGCCAACATCTTAAAAAGTATTAAAAAGTATTAGAGTTGGTCTATTATCGCAAGAAGCACAAGTTGTATTGAAAAACCGGCATATACATGCACTTTAATGCCAACTCTTGCAAGCTGTTTCAAATTCAATGAAACAATGTTAAAGAAAGAAATGCAACCAATAATAGAAATTAGCGCCACAGACAAACTAGGCATGAATGGTATGACAGTACCCATGTATGAGCAAGCCACAACAAGACTAAATAGTTTAGAAAATTCAATCTCCAACCCCGCTGGGTTGGAAAAAATATTGAAATTATCCTTAAATTGTAGAGTAATGCTTAAACGTAACCTTGACGTAGAGCAAGGGCTAGTTAATGGAGCACTGGGCACAGTTGTTGGCTTTAATCATACCCACGTGATAGCAACATTCAGTTTGTAAATATTTGCTTTGATAAAGTTTCAGAAGTGAAAAGGATAGGGCACTCAACTGCCCGATTCCTTCTCTTAAAAGACATGTATGAACGTAGAGAGCAATTTTCTCTAACTCTTGCCTATGCAGTTACCATTCATAAATCCCAAAATCTTACCCTAGACAAAGCATTGATACATATAGGAAACACAGTAAGGCATGAGCTACGTAGCATCATCACGCTTACGTACACTTGACGGTCTATTGCTAATAAACTTTGATTCAAGTAAAGTCAAAACTGATATTCCATGCATTCTAGAATACAATAGATTGCGTTCACTGTACACCCCTCATCTGAAACAATACCCTGTTCCAGATAAAGTTAAACGTCATAAAAGAAAAGTAAATGAAACAGAAATGCAACAGAATTCAACAGCAAATTCCGCAAAGAAAAGAAAAGAAGCTAAAGTTTCATCAATTACCGCAAACATAGAACAACCTATTAGGGAATGTAAACCAGGGACGTCGGCAAAGAAGCAACAGAAAAACCTTAAAATGCACTCAGATACAGAACTTGCTGGGCCATTCAAATTTGCAAATGAAAGTGGGGTAAATTACTATGCAAATGTAGCAATGAATATTCTATTTCAATTGCCACCAATTGTTAATAATATTTACCTGCACAGTACAGACCAATTGTGTTTGCAAATGTTAGTGCTGCATAGAAATGAAACAAGCAATCCTGACAACACATACAGTGTTCATGGAGTAAGGCAACAATTTGACGACTGTGCTGGAATGGTGAGATTCACTATGAACTCACAAGAAGATCCACCAGAATTTCTAATGTACATACTATTAGTATTGGAAAACAAAAGCATACCTGTAAATGAAATCTTCTAAATTTCGTACATGTGGAAACATACATGCACTCTCTGTAGCAAAGTGATAGAGGAAGAAATCCCAAATGAGCGATTTGTGTATGATTCCATACCAAATTGTGAGAGCATTCCATTTCAGCAACTTGTACAAAATGCAAACCATGGCAGATTATGTACTATTTGCAATTCAGACAAACGCTCCACCTTACTGATACAATCACATAGTACCTACATAATACTTATGCTTCTATGTTATAATGAAGATGGAAACTAAAACAACTGCAAACTGACTGGATTCACACACGGTCAAGTGTCACTTGGAAAGAAAACCTTTACAACAGTAGGTATAATCTACCATGCAGGAGCTACAACCAATGCAGGTCACTACACTGCATACATTAAAAAGAATTGTGGATGGTTTGAATATAATGATAGCACCATTACTCTAAGGCAGAGATTGCCAGCTAATCTAACAAATGTGTATTTAATGTTCTTAAAGCCAAAATTTACGAAATAATGTGTACTTCAAGATTGTCAACAAATTATGTGAAAGTCTACAAACAGTTAGAATACGCCCACAGGTATCTAACTACCCAAGAGGATAGAAGAATGACACAAATAAATGATGATCACAGATCGTTGGAAACAAATACATAGGTAGAATACGCCTACAGGTATCTAACTGTTGTTAAAAATCGTCAGGAAGGCAACAAACAAAACATTAATGGGAAAGATGAAGGAAACAGGATATAACAATGACACAAATGAATGAGTATCACAAATCTCTAGGAAAAATGCACAGTTAGAATATGCCTACAGGTATCTAACTGTTGTTAAAAATCGGCAGGAAGGAAACAAACATAACATTGATCAGAAAGATGAAGGAAACACGCAAAGGAAACAAGGAAGTAGTTAGTACCATATTAAACTAAGGTTTTTTTTAATCCGACAAGGATTTCTTTTTCCCAGACCGAAGGATTAGAAAAGCAAACACAGAAACTGAGCACAATGCACAGTACACTGGTTTGTAAACTAAATATGAGGGTAAAAAAAAAAGTTAAACTGTCTATTATGCAATGTAGTAAATTTTCAAAAAATGCAAACACTAACACAAATTTTTCTTTTATCACAGAAATGGAAAATGGCATACTTCCGCCAAGTACGATAGCCACTTAAAAATTGTATGTGGATTCTGAACAAAGTAAGGAGTAAGTATATTGGCAGTCATTTTCTACACATGGGAATCTACATGTCTAATCTATGGTACTAATATGCCTGTAGGCTGGCCCTTGCATCTTCGGTGAATAATGTACTACCTATGCCTTACGACCAAGGTACAAGGAGTATAGTTCCTATCCACAACCATCGCTGCATATCAAAACCATGGTCCTTGTAAATTAGCTACTTATACATTTACTTTTCGGACCATCGTCTGCAGCCATGAAGCTAAGACACTAGGGCGTCAACACAACTAGCGCATTACACCTCACCCATATTGACTTGTAACTCCACTGCTTATGACTTCAGTCTTGGGTGCATGGCCTTTGGGCATGCAGTCAAGAGTCTGGGTCCTGGCCAGAAACACCACAGCATATCGGAACCATGGTGCCTTGTCATTTTACTATGTACACACTTGGTTTTGGGAGTATGGCCTTTGGTCATGCTCCCAAAACGCTACGCCCTCCCCACAACCATCTTAATGATGTTGCATAGTACAAGTGTACCAATAGCTCTGATATGGTGCAGTAGTTTGTAGTCACTGGCTACAGAGTTGGGTTTGAGGCCATAGCATTATGAATGTATGGGTATACAGTATTTCAAATGCATAGTTACTTACAACTGCAGTGCTTATTACTTAGCTCAAGTACTCTACATCCTGGCCACTACTACCACACCATATGACATTCATTGTGGCATATAACTACACTACGAACAAATGTACCCATGATTGCAGCCCCTCCCCACAGCCGACAGAGTGATGCACTACCACACCATATCGTACCCACTGTACCTTGTAAGTACACTACATATAACTGTGCTGTTGGGTGCATGGCCTGCAGCCATGCACTCATGACTGCAGACTCTCCCCACAGCCACCTGACTGATGTTCAATACTAGGGGTGTCGGTGTAGGTCTGAAATGCTGCACTGTTTGTGGGCAGGGCCTACAATTTTAGGTGTATTGCCATACATTTCAATATATGGTTGTGAAGTGGCTTATAACTCCAGTGCTTACCAGTTTCCTGTTGGGTGCATGCTTGGGTGTATGGCATACATCCTGCAACCATGCACTCAAAAGTACACATCTTGTCCACAACCACTGCACTACATGAAACCCATGTGGGCTTGTATGTGAAAAGGTTATAGCTTTGTTGTTGGGGGCATGGCCTTCAGCCTTGCACCCAAAAGTGCACACGCTCCCCACAACCAGGCAATCAATAGGCATTAGTAAGAGGTTATCCATGGGTGTGACATGCAGAGGTTTTTGTGGCCAGGGCCTAGAGTTTTGGAAGTAAGGCCTTTGGCCTTTGGCCGACGGCCATGCATCCAAGACTCTAGGCCCTGGCCACAACCACCGTAGCATGTGACACCCATGGCGGCGTACTAAAGAATATAATAATAGCCGTAGGAAAAAGTAATGCAATCACGGCATGTTGTCAATTTTAATGTTTGCTGCCACTACGCAGGTTCTTACAACAGTTACAAGTTCCCTGTGCACTGGATGGACTGAAATAGTGCCCTTATTGGACCCCTAATTTTCTGTGCGTACAAGGTGGCCATAGGAAATACATCATAAAGAGATTATAACTGTGTTAGTGGGTGCATGGCCTTTGACCATGCACCCAAGAGTGCAGGGTCTCTCCACAACCACCTCAGTGATGTGTGGCAGTGGGGGTTTTTCTATAGGTGTGGTATCCTTCAGTGCTTCTGGCCAGAGGCTTCACTCATAGCTGTATGTCCATTGATCTTACATGGGATGGGTGTGCAGTGGCTTCCACGTCTAGTACTTATAACTTTGGTCTTGGGTGCCTTGTGGGCCTATGGCCATGGCCATGCACCCAAGACTGTACGCACTCCCCACAATTTGCCAATCGAAACGCAATATTACGGGTATATCCATTGGTGTGACATGCTGCGGTGGTTGTGGCCAGGGCCTACAGTCTTGGAAGGAAGGCCTTAGGCCTTCGGCCAACGGCCATTCATCCAAGACTCTAGACCCTGGCCACTACCACTGTAGCATGTGACACCCATGGCGGCGTACTAACGAATATAATAATAGACATCGGAAAAAGTAATGCAATCATGGCATGTTGTCACTTTCAATGTTGGCTACCACTACGTGTGTGTTTTCAACAGTTAGAAGTTTCCTGTCCACTGCATCGTTATTACACCCCACATTTTCTGTGCGTACGTGCGTACAAGGTGTCCATAGAAAGTACATCATGAAGACCGACCCCCAGAACAAATGCATTGATCACCCATGTCTTACTGTCTGAACCTTTCCCAACGCTCTGTGACACAGCAAAAGAGTTTTATAAATAGAGCATGTGTACGCTGGTTGTTGCTCCGCTTCCGGCGGATCCAAGATGTTGGGCGCATCCAAACAATCTAAAGCAGAACACGTCTCGCAGCAGCCAATGGGCAGAGACGTCGTGTGTCCGCGGTCATGACGCCAGCCCCTTAGCCAATCGGTATCTTGTCCTTGGACAGAACAGGGAAGTGTGACCTCGAAGCCGACATAGATATCACAAATTTTTTTCAGACATACTTTTTGATAATTTTAAAGAAAGGTACTGCACAGAAGGTCACCAAATTTACAAAAGCACGCTTTCGGGACCAAGCCGCTGCCGCAAATTTGGTGGAAATCCGTCCAGCGGTTTGAACTGTAGCCGTGCGCAAAGATTTTCCCCCATTCAGCCTATGGGAAAAAAAGACGTTTTGGGACCCCCCTATAACTTTTGCCCCCCTGGACCAAACATCTCCAAACTTTACAAATAAATTCAGAGTGTCCCATATACTTTTTTTTCAAAGTTTGGTGAGGATTCGTCCAGGGGGAGTAAAGTTATAAACCGCCCAAAAAGTGCTCTTCCTATGGAAACAGCAACTTAACCATAACTACACGGCCACTACTGTGGCCGTGTAATTCAGTAAAAAAACTTTGTTAAAGGGACGTTATGGTTAAGTTGCACTACTAAACATCTATGAAATTCAGTAAAAAAAAATGTGTTAAAGGGACATTATGGTTAAGTTGTGCTAGTAAACACCTATGAAATTCAGTGAGAATAACTTTGTTAAAGGGACGTTATGGTTCCGAGTAAAACCGAAACCCCCCGAAATTCGCCATTTATGGTAACGAAAGCTACCATAACTCGCGCCACCACCGTGCACTGCTAAGACTAACACCCAGGACATCAAAGATTTTTTACTCGATAGATAGATAGATAGATAGATAGATAGATAGATAGATAGATAGATAGATAGATAGATAGATAGATAGATAGATAGATAGATAGATTACACGGGCCGCGGTAGCTGTGTAGTTATGGTTAAATTGCTAAACTCATATGAAGAGAAGTTTTTTGGCAGTTTACAACTTCTCTCCCCCTGGACGAATCCTCACCAAAGTTTATGGCCGGCTCTGAATTTTTTCACCAAGTTGGGCGAGGTTTCGTGTGGGTGGGGCAGGGGGGGCAGTTATAGAGGGGACCCACATTTTTTTTTTGCCCATAGACTGAAAGGGGAAAAAGAAATTGCGCATGGCTACAGCCTGAATGGCTGGTCGGATTTTCACCAAATTTGTGGGAGGAGCGTGTACTTGGGCCAGAAAGCATGCTTTGTGTGTTTGATGGAAATCTGACCAGTACTTTTGTTGTATACAACTGAAATGTATGTTCCAAAAAATTAGTGATTTCAGAGTCTGCTCAGCGGACCTATTTCTATGTTCGCTCCGCAGACCGAAGTGTAATTGGTGCGTGGTAGGCGTGATGTCGCCGAAGAGTGGACGCGTCCGGTGGTTGGCTGGAGGGAAGCATGTTGTGTGTCAAAGTTTTTGGGAAATGCCGCCATGGTGTGTCTGAGGGTAGTATTGTGCTGTGTGTGGCAAGGTTGTAAGAGGTAGTGTGTGCGGCTGGGCGTCTTGTATATAGAATTGTGCCCAGTGAAATTAAAAACATGCTCTGCGTTAACGTTTTTGGGAAAATGCGCCATGGTGTATTGGAGGATCGTTTTGTTCTGTGTGTCGTAAGGTTGTAAGAGATAGTGTGCGTGGCTAGCACTCTTATATGTAGGATTGTGCGCAGTGAAATTAGTATTGTTATATGGCTCATGTCCGACATCCCATTTTGCAAGTCGCTTGCAGGCAAAATTGTGATTGTATTGCAGTGGCTGGTGACGGCATGTGTCAGAAAAGATAGCTATGACAGCACTATGTTGTGTGGGAGGACAATGCGGCAGCAAAAGGGCCTGAAGAACATAGTGCACGGCATGAGGTGGGTGTAAGAAGGGATGGAAAGGGGGCGTGAGTGAGCAGCGCTTTGTGTGAGAAATGTTACGAGAAGAGGAGGGTGTTGTGCCAGCGGTATTGGTGCACAGTATGGAAATGGGTGGTTAACTGAGTAGCCAGGAGACTTGTGTGGAGATTGCAGGAAGCCCTATTATGGTATGGGAGCTGCAGGGGGAGTGCGTTTATGTGTGGAGTGGTGGAAAGCAAAATCGGACAAAAGGGGAGTGCATTGCACAAGACAATACAACTAAGAGAGGGTGTCCTATGCTGTGAGAGGTAAGTCGGTAGTGCCTTTCATGGGTGCAGTAATAGGAGAGGAAGATATGTCAAGTGTCTGAAAAGTTATGTGCAGTGGTTCAAAGTAGGTGGCACATTGTTGCTTTTTGTGTGTGTGTTTGGTTATGGTGATTGGTGGAACAAAGTTCAGTTGTAGATCTGTGTGGGTGGAGATGTTCCACTGAGCAGACCTGCAGTGTGTCACGTCAAGTGGTGCAAAGAAGGTGGTGCATGTTGGTTTGTTTGTGGTTGTATGGGTGTGGTGTGGTGCAAAAATATAAAGTTGTACATATGTGTGGGTGGAGATGTTCCAGTGAGCACTCCCCCAGTCTGTGAACTGTGTGCTGCAATGGGATACTGTACATATTGATGCCGTTATGGTGGTACTGGCTCTTATATGTGGCTCTCTACTGTGCATTGGCCAGATTATTAAGTGCTGGATTGCTCAACACAGATGGGGTCAGGGTGAAAGTTGCCATGGCTCATTGCACATCACATGAGGAGTGCATTACACATGATAGGAGGAGTGCAACATGGGTTGCGCTGGGGTGTGCTGTGTGTGGTACTGGGCTAGCAGGCAGGGAGGGTACATCAATGGCAGAAGGGAGCTATGTGGGATATTTCAGTGCAGGAGACATCGTATCGGAAGTCACGCCCTATTGTTGTAGATGCGTGACAGAGGGATGAGAGTAGAAGGTGGTAGATTTGAAAAGAGACTGTTGCAGTAGTGCAGCCTACACATAAGATAATGATCCTTTATGTAGTTGTAGTTGCTTGGAACCATAAATTGCATGGTGCTTTTGCTTGGGTACTTTGGACAATGTGTGTGGGCGATGGGGTAGTGGGGAAAACATTTTGTCGCATTGTGGACAGGAAAGCAGAGAGATCCTGTTTCGCTATAACAAGGTATGACATGGATAAAAAAGAAGGTGCAACGCACATGGCACTGAAGTGCCACTTGAAGGTAGGGGATGGACAACAAAGAGGCATAATATTGTGCTCACAGGCGCTTGTAGCACAGTACTGACCATACTGTAGAAAAGGTGTTAGTACCACAATTTTATGGCGGTGGGTGCTCATGTGTAGGAAAGTAGATGCCGTAAGCGTGCAACTTTTGTACTGCAGATGGTGTGCACTGACAGTACAGTAGCAGGCTGATGCAAACATTGCACCATGCTAACGTCTTGGATGCCATTTGTGAAATCGTGTGTGTCTATTAACGTGTATACAATGATGTAGCGGCGGAAAAAAGTTTGGAAAAGGAAGATGGACTTGTTGTACTTTACTGGGGTGTAGAAGCCCTTGAGGTGTTTGGAGCACCGCACATGCCACTATCTGCCCTTCTCATCATGCTGGCCACTGGCCATGAAACGGTTGGGATTATCCAATCAGGTACAGTGACAGAGCTTAACAAGAAGGGGCGGTGACAATGTTGTACATTATACAGTGCGTAGTGAGGATGGCTGACATGGCGACAGGCATTGTCTGGACTTTCGGTGATGCCTTCATGATAGATCAGCGCAAGTATGCCCAGGAAAGAAATGTTGCTGCCAATTTCGCCTTGCAAGGAGTGGACGCATTGTGGAACGCTGTGTCGGAGCACAGTTTTGCCAATATGAACGCACTTTTGGTACAGCAGATGTTGGCGTTACCCACTACGGCGGCATGCATATCCATTACGTGGGTTGCAAAGGTTTGATTCGTCGACTGAGGAGCGTTGCAAATCCCACGGCAAAGCTGCTTTTCACATCCATGAAACTATGAACAGTATGGGACACTGCTACTGGATTTTGGTTGGAATCCGAAGCATGAAGGTGTGTTATTAACAGAAGCATGTACACTTTTGCATCAGGTGCAGCAATCTTGTTCTGGAGCAATGACCTCATTAGTTGTGGAAAACCACAGTTCTCTGAAGAAACAGGCATCTCTCTGTGGCCCATTGGTAATGCTATGTTGTTTGTCCGTCGACAAAATGCACTGAAGAAAGTACTGTACGAATGTACGCACAAGGAAAGAAACAAGTAAATATTATCTGAAAAGAGAAGGTGTTTCTGTAGAGGCACTTTAAAACAAAAAAAAGGGAAAGCTTCCTTCAGAGGTGCCTCCTAGAATGGCCTTCCCCTACCCTGTTTGCAATGTATTGCCCTGCAGTCGTACGCAGTTCGAAAGCCACATCTGGGGTCTTTGAGGATGGCGCCCATGCAATTGGAACTGTACAGGCACAGGGATTGCGCAACAGTGTTTGCGGCCGTGGTGTGTACGCAGAGGCCTGTTGTACAGAAGTAATACTGTTAAATGGACAGCTCTTCATTGTCATTGATGGAAGCGTGTACAACTTTTTACCAGTGCGCAATAATGCCATGCTGTTAAGAACACACTGGAAAGGGAAGAAGGAATGTGCGTGTTTCATTCGGACGAGGCCGTCCCCATCCTTGGGTACACGCACGTGCGTCTAATGCCTTTCTGTGCAGGCAACAAATGAAATGGGGACAAAGGGGACTACTGCTGCTGTGGGTGTTATCAAGGGCCATTTATACATTTCTCCACTAGTGTGCGTAGCCAGGCACAGTGATATGGTTGTAGTGAATATCCAACTAAAGAACTTCTAAAAATGATTGAACTCAAAGTTGACAAAGCCAAAGAATGAGGATGGATCAGCCGACAGGAAAGTAAATTTCTTGTAAACTCTGACTCATCTACACCTACTTTCTACTGTTTACCTAAAATGCATAAGACCCTGAATAAACCCCCAGGGCGCCCCATAGTTGCGGGTATTAATTCCATTCTTGAACCACTTTCTTAATTCGCTGACCACTATTTGAAAAAGTATGTAACCAAAATGAAATCATACCTCAAGGACACAAAAGAGGTGATTAAACGTTATGAACATCAACCTTACGATATCAACAACTCGTTTTTAACAACTCTAGATATCGTATCACTATATACTAATATACCTCAGCAAAAAACAATTGAAACCCTAGAAGAGATACTGTTGACTCGACTAGATGACGATCCGGTACCTACGTCATTCATTCTCTGGTGCATAGAAGTTACCCTAACAAAGAACTTCTTTTAATTTAAAGGCCGATATTACCAACAAGTGGAAGGAAGGTCCATGGGAGCCACTATGGCCCCTAGTGTAGCAAATTTATATGTCAAATATTTCGAAAAAAGGCATATTTATGCCAACAATCTATTTGAAGGCCATCTGAATTCATGGGCTAGGTACATAGACGATATTAGGTACAGAAGAAGAGGCAGAGAGTTTCGTAACTTGGCTCAACCAACAAAATTGCCATTTACAATTTACAATGGCCATCAAAAGAGAAGAAATACATTTCCTCGATCTAACTATATTTCACCACCAAGGCACTCTACTAGTTAGACCATACCACAAAACTACAGATAAAAACTCTCTTCTACATTATCATAGCCACAATATCAAACATTTAAAAGATAATTTGCCCTATGGACAATTTTTACGGCTAAAGCGAAACAGCAGCACCAAGGAAGCCTATGAAGAGGAAGCAAATATCCTTGCCAAAAAGCTAAGAGACAGAGACTAGCCTAAAAAACTGATTAAGAAGGCAGTGAAAAGAGCATATTATAACAATCGAGATGCCCTGCTCGAGGACAAGACTAAAAAAGAAATGGACACAAGAATCGTAAGTGTGAATGCCTTTACTAGTCTAAGCCTATCCATCACTAATATAATGTGGAAAGAATGGAAGATTTTTGATCAGTTGACTAACAAACTTCCCTGCCCACTTTTTCCCTATCGTAAATCTACAACCATAGGCAACAGGTTTAGTAGTAGTAAATTTAAAGGCAAAAAATAAGAGCCAGAAAATATATCTCAAATTTGGGGATTGAATCCAGTGATCAGCCACTACCCATGCAGAGGCTGGTCAGTGTGTAAATACACCAAAGAATCCAAAGAATCCAAAGAAACTGAAATCGGCCTACCAAGACCATGGAGACAATTGCAATTTTCGAACTGTAATTCAGAGTTTGTTGTGTGGCCTTAACTACATAAGAAAAACCATTCGTAATATAAAAACTTGAATTATCGAACACAGGAGCTGTATACGAAACAAAACTCTCCTTGCACCTATGGTAAAACATTTTCTGGAACACAATCATACACACGAAGATCTCAAATGGACAGTGTTTTAAGTATAAAAGGGAACGACATCACCAAAAAGAAAAAAATTCTATTAGAAAAAGAACAGAGAATTATATTCCAACCAAAAGTGATCCAATAGGACTTAATGAAGCCACAGAATGGCATAAAGTCTAATCATCAGTGAGGAATCCGTTAACACTACGGGACCACGAGCCATGAGTGTCCTATTAATACATGTTTACCTGATAGTAAAAGGTACCTTCTGTCTCCCTCTACTATTAACCTTCTATACAGTATATATTACTGCGCTACTGCATCATTAATTGTCAAAAAAGAGGGGATACTAAACGACTTCCCTATTTATAACAGTCTATAATTATTGTTTACATTTCGCTATATATCGATATCCAAATGTGGGTGCCTTCAGTTGACTAATGACTAAATATTGATAAAGTAGTAATTCCACAAAAGCGGAATTTACGAGCGCTCACAGCATTCAAGTCTGTTGCTAAAGACTTATTCGTAATTTGGACCTCATTTACAATGTGTTCTAGGTATTATAGCGAAGCCTAGACTTCCTGCAATTCTAATAATAAAAACTAAATACGGTCTATAGAGAGCTTGTAACCATAGGCATTCAAGATGGCGACTGCCACTTGAATCGCATTCACGAGCAGCCGAGCTCGAAGAGGCCGCTGGAGAATTCTAACTACTGGAATTTCCAGGTAAGCTCACTTTCTCTATTTCACTTTATATACACTTTGAGCGGTTTTAAACCACGTGGTTTGTCCCCACGCTCGAAATGTAGAGAATTAGCATATAGTCCGATGCATACTCAGGCTACTCTTTACATATACGAAGCCCCGAATTACAACTAATACACATTCTAACATCGCGCTCTCCTTTTTCCTTTAGTACTCTGCCACTAGCTAACGGCCCTGACTACTACGCTAGCTCAATACGAAAGAACACACATCGGGTTTCTCGCCCGCCTTGTCAAGTAATTTCTCTGAACAAGGTAAGCCCAATAAAGAAGGCAATGCATGATTATCTTTGCTTTCTCCTGACCGCACGGATATACTTACCAACAACCAAATCTATACTGTAGTAGTAAAGAAGCCCTCTTTGTTATTACAGGCACAACCTGGCGCTTCACGTGCTAATAATACATACGAACCTTCGTTAACAGTTACGAATCTCGATTCTGACAGACCGCCTCCAAAAGGACTTACAGCTTCAATGTAAGCGGTAAGCCCGGTTGTAGGTCAACTGGTCGAATCTAAATGGTCGACAGGACAAATGGTCGACACTAAAAGGTCGACAGGTCAAATGATCACATTTTATTTTTTCACTTTTTTTTTGGGGGGGTCCCTCCCAACCCTCTTTTATTTGCTAAAAACCCCTTTTTTTCCCTAAACGAAAACCTAAAAAAATATATATAACTAAAAAAAAAATTCGATCATTTGTCCTGTCGACTAAATTGTTTCGACCATTTGTCTGTTGACCATTTGACTAGACACCGGTAAGCCCATGTGTTTTATTCCATGCACCATGCTGCTTGAGCAGAGCCTCTATGCCAATATGTTAACTAAACTATGCAAATATATATTTGCAGGTCGTTCTGAAACTCATCTTCGAGTCCATTATCGACCAAGAGGGCATACTCCTACTATATTCAGGAATCCACCTCTATTACAACTACTCGTCCAGGCAAGACTAGGTAATTAAGAAACCTAGTAATGCCCGATAAAATGAAATTATCTTAGAAGTCCACTAGGCATTTATAGCTTATCTTCATTTGTCTCCCATATCAACAGCCTACAGAAAGAACATTCAAGTGCAAAATTTACATTGCTAACAGGAATAATTGTTTAAAGACATATTTATCAATAACATTTCCTGATATTGTCTTCTGCTGCTGTTTTTTACTGTTTTTACTGATTGACTGTAACTTTTTAGATACAGTGACACAACTCCTGAAGAAAGTTCATAGAATAATCAGAGAACTGAAACATGTCGAGTCTTCCCTAACTAGTTTAACACCCACTAATTCTAATAAAATCATCCCCGACTAGAGGGCCTTTAGATCAGGGTAAGGTAGCAACTGTGTCCTACCAAGATCTTAAAACCTACTAATAACATATTAGATATTTGCTATCAGATTGTACTAAAATTCATGTGTCACAACTAAAATTGTTTGTTTTTTAGACAGTTATGTTTTACTGTATGAAGTGAATGGAATTTCTCCACCGCTTTTTTTAGAAAATTTGTTGAACTGTGTATTTTCTAACGAAATGAATATTAAAATATGATTGATGAAGTATTTTCTACAGCCTTGATTTAATGCCGAACCTGTAGACTGTTGGATATGAGCTAAATACCTCCTATGTCTATAATACTTGTAGGGTACACCAGGTGGGATGCTTTTATGCATAGCTATTTGTATGACGTGTGTGGACGCTCCGCCCACTTTAACTGTCTTTCACATATGCTCCACATTGCTCATGTTACCAGGACACAGGGGAACACATACACATGCCTGTACTTGCACTATGCATACACGTACATGCTCGCACGCATTGGTAGGGGGTGGACAACATGCCAACATGTGGAGCCTGCTGCCGTCGTATAGATGCGTCCATTGTAATTGTGGGTAGTGTGTAGGACACCTATCTTTTGGTTACTTGCAAGCATTGCAAGGACGGCTGTGCTGCAGAGTGAACGACATTTGATGAAAAAAGCATACCACCCAATCAATTAGCTTCATTATTATTATTAATGTTCTCTTTTCGAAATTACAACAACCTGATAGGGAATGGAAGGGAAGGGGTAGCACAAGTGCATACTTACTGTGTGGAAATGCGGATTTACAGACCATGGTTGTTAGGGCAGGAAGACACTGATGTGTCACTGTCACGTCTCCCATGACACGGTTTTTCAGGGGATGGCGGGACATGGTTTTTCAGGGGATGGCGAATTGCGACATGGGCAAGGAGTACACATGCACTCCACAACCTGGACTTTAAAGTTTTCAATGAGGCTCCCACCACCCCTCAGGGTAACCAGTTGGACTGGTTATGTGGATACAATGTATCCCTGCAAGACTGCAGAACCACGCCCTGCATTTGGAGCGACCACTATCTGGTATCTGCCAATCTAAAACTGCCTATTTACGTACATCAGCACAATCCCCATATCCAAGTAGTTAATAGAAACTTCAAAAATCTAAACAGGGCACAGATTAAGTCATGCGCTGATGAAATACTGTGTTCCTTTCAGGATCTCGACTCATGCGCAATCCTCTTAGACAAATACAATAAGCACGTTCTTGAGCTGGTGGAGGCAGAGGCCCCTCTCAAATCTAAATTAGCCAGAAAAAACAACAACTGCCAAAAATGGTTTACTAAGGAGCTCCACACTTTAAAAAAGGAAAAACGTACACTGGAGAGGAAATGGATCCTAGAAAAATCAGTGGATAGTAAAAATAATTGGAAAACAAAGGACAAGGAATATAGAGACAAAATAAAGTCAGCTAAGGCTAACTTCTTTAATTCAGAGATTGAACTTGCTGACAACAAGACTAGTAAACTTTTCGACATACTAAAGAGCATTGAAAAACCTGCTAGTCTCACACCCCCGTTTACGCCCACAGAGGAGGATTGTAATATTGTCTCTAAGGCTTTTCAAGCTAAAACTGATAAAGCACAACAAAACATTATCAAGGCTAGAACCTCTGTGAACCAGGAGATACAATCTATAGAAGCAGAGATAACCACAAGAGAACAGATTTTCAAATTTGACCCCATCACTGTAGCAGATTTGTTAGAGGTACTGAACAATATGAAACCCACCACCTGTGCAGAAAATATTCTACCACCTAGCATTATTCTGCAACATAAAGACATTTTTGCCCCCATTCTCCTGAGAATAGTGAATGCCTCGTTCCAGGAGGGTGTAGTGCCAAAGGAACTTAAGAAGGTCACCATCACCCCTCTTGTCAAAAAAGCCGGCCTGGATCCAAAGGACCCTGCTAACCTGCGCCCAATTACAAATTCCAACTTTGTTCTTAAATTACTGGACAAGGTCGCAACGCAGCAACTACAGAAATTTGTAGAGAATCAGGAAGCCTTGCACCAGCAACAATCTGGCTTCAGAGCATCTCATAGCACTGAAACAGCCATGCTGGACCTACAGAATCAGATGTTGAGCTTGCTTGACAAAAATAAGTTAGGGATGCTGATGCTTCTTGATTTAAGCGCTGCCTTCGATCTGGTAGATCATCAACTCCTCATCAAGGCACTCATTGAGAACGTGGGCTGCTCCGAAGGAGCTATTGACTGGTTATTGTCATTTCTATCGAACCGCCAAGCCAGAGTCCACTGGGGCAGCAACTTTTCTGATCCCTGCGATATCCTCTTCGGAGTGCCACAAGGGGCCAGTTTGTCACCAATGCTGTTCAACATATACATGCGCACTTTGTGCAGCATACTGGTGAATGCAGGCGTGTCGTTTACGAATTACGCAGATGACACTCAACTTATTTTGGAACTGGGGGGCAGCCAGCACGCCGCTGACAGCGAAGTGATTGCAAGGGTTTATAAGACAATAGACGATTGGATGCAGGCTAACTGGATGTGCCTGAATGATTCAAAAACCGAACTGATGCTGTTTGGTTCCAGTCGTCAGTTGGCTAATCTAGGGGCAGAGTACAAATCCTTCCAAATTAAGGAAGCCATCATCTCGGTGGCCCCTAAAGTGAAAACCTTGGGCATGATGGTTAACTCTGCGGTAGATTCTCATGCCCAGACCAGCTATCTCCAAAAAAACACGGCTTATTATCTCAGGCTAATGAGATATATCAAGCCCTTCCTAAATGAATGTAACCTGGCGACCATTGCCAGAGCTATTATTTTATCACGGCTCGACTATGGCAATGCACTGCTGTTAGGGGCCTCGTCTAAGGACTTAGCGAGATGTCAGGTGATCCAGAACAGTGCGGTTAGGCTAGTAAAAAATCTGAAGAAGAAAGATCATGTCACCCCCGATAGGATTTCCCTTCATTGGCTAAGAGTAGAGGAACGTATAAAGTTTAAGGCTCTTTCTTTGGTCCACAAGTGCCTCTATGGTAAAGCACCAGAGTATTTGAAAAACAGCCTAGTCCTCTACACACCCAGGAGAAGACTACGATCGGAAGGAAAGTGCCTCATGGTCGTACCCAATTTCAAGCTGAAATCGGGGTTGGGTAGATCTTTTCTGGTACTGGCACCTAAATTGTGGAACAGCCTTCCCGATTCACTGAGGTCAGAAGCAAACCACCTTGTATTTAGGAAACGGATGAAGACACTCCTCTTCAGATAAGATCTCTAACGCTAGTGGCTGTCAGGTCTCCCATGCCAACTGTTTCGCGTCTCTTTATGCCTGCTTTCTTCTCTTCTATGTTGTAATGTTCAAGCGCCCTGATGCCCTCGGGCTACCGGCGCTTTATAAAAATATATACATACATACATACATACATACATTTCATTGGGGGTCATTACAACCCAGGCGCTAATTGCGCCAACTTTACCACCATGGTGTAAACTGCGTTTACACCATGGTGGATGGCGGATTTACCGCCCCATTCCAAGGTGAGTGGGGCGGTAAATCCCCATTTCCCATTTTCCCTTCCCCATTCCCATTTTTGCCCCATAGGGCATAATGGGAGTGGGGAAGGCGCTAATTACGGTGGCGTAATTAGCATCATGGCAGGTTAGCGCCATGGATTTTAACGGCTGCTAAAAGCAGCCGTTAAAATCAGAATAGGCGTTAAGGGTTAACGACGGCGTTAACCCTTAACGCCTGGGTCGTAATGAGGCCCATTGTGTCCAAGACATTTCTTTGTAAACAACTTGTAAGGCCCCTCAATTGTGGGCTATTGTTTTCACTTTGTGTTCCAGCCTTACCATTTTCGTACATAGACATTTAATTTCTTTTGTTATGCGTGCATCTTCTTGTGCAAGGGTTGCACTTTCTACTGCCTTGCTTTCCTTTCCAATATGTTTTCATACCAAACACAGAATCTGTTTGCTGTAAATGCAGGAATATATAGTCCATAATGTATGCTTCAGACTACAGTGCGTACCAATGGGTTTAATGTAGGAAGTCATTCTGTTATGCAGGACTTTTGTTTCCAGCCACTCGAAGGTGCTTGCCATTTCTGCGTTACAAAAAGACACATTATACATATGTACTGTTGCATAATGCAACATCAGTGCGATGATTAGAGGAAGTTCTGCTTCATTACTATATTGTACTGAGGTTGTCCTCTTACGTCTTACCATTCGTGACTCTGCCTGTTACTTCTTTGCTTCCATGTACAGTAGCAATGCGGTACGATTGGTCAAGGCTGACTTTAATTATGCTGTTGATGCATTCACTTAAGGTGTCCTCCCAATGACTTGCTCCTAAAATTTGTAAACCTACCCTGTTTTTCCTTGCCATTGTTCGGCACTCTGCTCTTTGCATATATGTTTTGTGTTTGGTGCTTACTACTATTATGTCAGAGAGTAGCTGCTTTCCTTAGCAGGTTGGATGCCACCCAATGTTCACAAACAGACTTACAGTCCAAGAATGCTGTCTGCATTAACATTCTGCCAGCACTTCCACTAATGAAATTCACTTGCAAAAGACTTTGTTAAAGGAACGTTATGATTCGGTTGCACAAGCAAAAACCTATGCAAATCAATGGACAACCGTTTCTATAGGGACGTTATGATTACAGGTAAAACCGAAAACCCCCCGTAATTCACAATTTATGGTAAACTAAGCAATCATAACTCATGCCACCAGTGTGCACTGGAAGGAGTAACACCCATGACATCAAAGATGCCATCACAAATCTCATTCATGACACCATAACATGCGAATTTCTGGGTTCTTTCGGTTTAACCTGTAACCATAACGTCCCTATAGCAATGGTTGTCCATTGATTTGCATATGTTTTTGCTTGTGCAACTTAACCATAACGTTCCTTTACCAAAGTTTTTTTCCAGTCATATATACATATACTTTAATCAAACGAACTGATACAAGAACACAAAATAAAACATATTGTTAAAAAAAAAACACCTCTGTGGAAAGTACAAGAGAAGATGCAACAGAAAGAGAATATAGATAGATGAATGTAGAACACTGGGCATGAATACAGAGGAGATAGGCACATTATAAACCACAAAACAGATATGTCTTTGTGTAGAAAAGGTGCAAAAAGTGACTTAAACATTAACTGGGTCCCAAAATGGACGAAGGGGGCAGTTATTGGTCAATAGTACCTTGTTTAGGGTCTTTAGCAGGTTGTCAGCTTTGAAACCAGCTACGAACAGTGATGCAGGTTCATCAAGCTCAGCTCCTGTTCATTGGAATGTGTTTACCCATTCTGCAAGCGGGAGTGGAGAAGGTTTGAATGCAGTGGCTTTGTGTTGTTCAAAGGTGGCTTTTGGCAAAGCAGGTCAGGGTAATCCCCAGGATCTTTTCGAGGTCTAGCTGGGTTGAATCAGGTTGTAACCACAGAGGAGGGTTGATGAGTGATGCTCTAGTGGTTTGAGTCAGCAGGGGGTGATTGTTGAAACACTGATCATGTTGCTCTGATGTACGGTTGAGTGAATCAGCGTTTGAGGGCAGGTTGGGTTGAGTTGTAGTATAACTTTTCTTTCAAGTCGGAAAGTGACTCTTCAGCAGTTTAAGTCAGGTCCTGGTGTTGAGCAGTTGATTCAAGTACAGTAGTTGACGTGCTCAGCACGGGCATGATGTGGCATTGAGCAAGCTCAAGATGCCAGCACAGTAGCTCATTGGTTATGAGAAGTGCTGAGAAACAGTACCGGGGGTATGGTTCATCATTGAACATGGCTCAATGTCAGTTTGACCGGCATCGAGGTGGCAGAATGGGGAGCCTTAGCAGATATGGTCCTCTATATGCTGTGAGACCCACAACAGGGTGAGTCCTTTTAAGGACTTCTCTCCAAGCCACAGGAGTGGCAGTTCCTCATCCAAAGCAAGCATCAACCCCAATGTGCTGTGGTAGTGGCTAGAGGGAAGAGCTCCCCTCTGTCTTGGACTGCTCTTTCTTCAACTCATTGTTTGAGGGCTTTGGAAAGTACAACTCTCTCCAAAGAGGTCCAATGAATCCTTCTTAGGTGTCTTCTCCAGAGTGAATCAAAGAAGGGTGCAAGACCGCTTCTTTTAAAGGTGAATGTCCACAGGTGATTGGACTAAAGCGAGCCTGTTTTAGGTATCCAGTCCCTGCTCCTGGAAACAGTGGACTTTGCTTTTTGACATTACACCCAAAATGCTTTGCGCTACGGGAAGTGGAGAGGACAGGAAGGAAAGATAGAGGCACAGAGAAATAAGGTAGTGGTACCTTCACTCAACTTTAAAGTGCTCTTCCTGTCTACACTCACTACTTCTCATCCCTTCTCAGTAGGATCAAAGCCCCCCTTGGTATGCAGCTCCTTTTCAATGTATGTGCTCCTTTGAATCATGGCCCCAGGACAGCATCCCTTCAAGTGGCTATATCTAGAGGAGTCGGTCACCTACCCTCACAAAGAGATCAAAGAGAGGCATTGCTTTTTAGGTTCCTGGCGTGTCAGGACAGCCTGTCTGTCCAGAATACACGTCACCTTCCACAGCTGAGCTGGCTCACCGGAGCTGACTCATGTGTGATATCGAACTCGGTGTGCAAGGAATGATTATGAGCAGTGCCATGAACCATGCCCTAACTCAGATCAGGCATGGCTTATATTTAGAGGTTATGTTGCCACCAACATGGACAACTCATAATCATTATATTTTGGAACAGGGGTGAATATCCTAAATGCCACACTTGTGTTGCAGTGGCTTTGGCTGTCACTGCAACTTTCAAAAGGGCACATGTGACCTGAACCTGCTCTGTGCCAAAGTTGGGCAGATGCTGCAATCAGGTTACTGATGCAGCTGTGCACAGCTGTGCACTATGCTTTTGGTTTGAAGCCTATGAAAGGGGAATCTGATCAGCAGATTACTCTTTCAGAGATGGAATTACCCACATTTTATTAATTAATTTTAAAAAAGAAAACAAGAAAACAGGGCTTCTACACCCTTGCCAGATGGACAGTTTTCACAGCTTTACATTGGTGTATCTTGGTCAAAACCCAGCTCTGTTGACAGCTCTATTATTATTATAATTATTTAGCTCCGTTATACAGAAATGCCTGATGTGAGAATGAATAGTGACATATGATTATGAGACCAAATCTAAATGTAATTCTGTGACACTGCATGAAATACATTTTAAATGATCTCAGGCAAGATGAATTATTGCTTTTATGTCAGTGGAACGTCTTAAGCATGTATGGCTATGGATTCTTGGTTTCTGATTAGCATGACAAATGTATTTTGCAAAAGCACTCTCCAATTCTTTCCTACCATGTGAAGGATGAGTAACAATGACAAAGAATGCTAATTGTCTGAATAACAAATAATTATGGGGCTAATCAAGGAAATGGTGGTATTGGTAAAAAAAAAATTTAAAGCAGTGCTTCATTTACCAACTATACTCTTTATAAGTATTGGCGTATTTACGTCCTTTTGGATTTCTGCGTGCATTGCGAGACAGTGGGCCTCATATCGAGTCCGGCGGTAACCTGCCGTTTTTTCCGGCTTGGTTACCGCCGGACTCAAATTACCATTCCGCCTCTGTGATTTCCAGAATTACCGTGGCATTACAACCCCGGTGACACAGGAATTCTGGAGGCGGAATTTGGTAAATCCCCATTCCCATTGAGTCCCATAGAACTCAATGGGAATGGGGACCATAGAAACACCGGCACCATCTCGTGATGGTGCCAGTGTTTCCACGTCCGCCTGCAGGCGGGCGGTGTTGAACCCGCCAGGTCAGACCTGGCAGGAATGACACCTCCGCCTGCAGGACTCAAGATCAGGCGATCCTGAAACAATGGTGGCGGCGGGTTTGCCGCCACTGCTTTTTTCGGACCGCCTGACTCGTAATGAGGCCCAGTGTCTTCTGGCGATCTGGACGTCTGTGAAATCCAGTATGCCCTGATGAGTTCTCTACTTGTTCACCTTCCTTTAAGTGGGCACGTGGAAAAGAGGCAGTCAGAGGGAGTGACTGTTCTCTGCATGAGGTGGAAACACTTTTGGATGAGTAACTCTCCAATGTGGTAGATTCATAAATAATGTTTTGGGCATGATCCTGTGGGATAGACAAAACAAATATTTAGACTGTGACTCTTCTCTGTGAGAGATGCCTCTAAAATGTTAAGCTCTTGGTCTTGCTATATTAAAAAGTGTAAATATCTGAGACGGCCAAGGGCTGCGGACTGACTGACTGTGTGAGCTTAAGCTCCTGCTTCCCTGAGGGGAAAGAGATGAGAATGTGCAGCCCAGTCCAGAGTTCGTCGGCGTGGACTGTTTGAGAGGGTGCCAGATGGGTTCAAGTCCACACTTCTAGTGTATTTGATTGTGTATCGTGGGGAAAGCAACTCATGGAGAGCTCTGAGACATGGGAGCCTGATTGGCCTAGTGGTGTCCCGGGATTGGAAGGGTTGAGGTGGCCCGCCCCAGGTGAAGAGTTATAGCTGTGGTTGAGTCTGGCAATCGCATCATATGACTTTTCCCAGATGGTAAGGATGGCAGGGAGCCTGAAGGCCTCAGCTCAAGAGAGCCATTGGTAGAAAAGGGCAGTGGAGCAGAGGCCCGGAGGATGAGACATGTGCGGCAAGAGTGTGCGCATCCAAGTCTGCGATATATTGGGTTGATTTTCAGAGAATTGTGAGTGGGACTGCTGGCGGACAAAGTTTCCTGTAGACCCTGTGCGGTGGTGCCCCAAGAAGGAGGAAGCACCTGGTGTAGGGGCCCAGAGAGCTTCTAAATGGTGGCCGCTCATTTGCCTTGATACGCTAGGCAGAGTGGGGGCACTGCTACAAGGCGAGGAGGTGCAGTGCAAGGAAGACATGGGACTTTTGCATTAGATTACAACTGGCAGAGGCACTGCATGGAGATCACGGGGTGGAAAGGAGGTGGATGTGAAGTGCAGGCAATAAAGGGGCGACAGATCCTAGACATGGTAGATAGCTGCAATGGGGGAGTGTACAGGAGTGCGGGGTTGCTCTAGAGACAGCGGGTGCCCCATCTAAGTGGGAGGTTAAGTGGGGTTAGACACAATGGAGAGTGGAGTCTCATCCTGACTAGGCTCAATCATTGCTGTCCTATTGAAGTACAGGAGGGGGTCGGGAATTTCAGCAGGAGGGGCAACACCAATGCTAGAGTGTTAGTCTACCTCACAAAGGAGGACAACATTGGGGGCATTACTGCAGAGATTAAGACATATTCAGGCCTCCAAACCTGACCTGATGGGAAGGAAGGACACAGTACAAGTGAAAATGGAAGTCCATGAGAGCAAACAGCTGAATGTAGACTTAGTGGGAATGAGTCTGGATGCTAGGCTCAGTGAGATTTAGGTCATGGAGCAAGAAGTGCTTCTTAAGTTGGATGACTTGGAGAATCGGGAGTGCAGGTTCAACATCAGGGTTCTGGGATTGCGAGACAGAGATGGTGATTCACCTCGAGAAGTGGAGAGAAAGATATGCAAAATCATCAACCTCCTTTTTGAGAAAGAAGGAGGGAAGGACATTGTGGTAGAATTGACGCATAGGGGTGGAAAAGCATATGGAACGGACCTGTATTCAAAAATAGTGAGATTTCTCTGCTGTACAGAGAAGATGGAGGTGTTGGCAAAAGCGAGAGCTGCTTAACAGATTGGGCCTCATTACGAGATTGGCGGTAAAAATCTGTCATTACCGGCCTGCCGGTATGAACGTGTCTGTGTTGCAATGTGCCCGGAATGAACGGTTGATCATGTGTCCGCGTGCACACGCATATCGGCATGCCGGTAATGGCAGTACCGCCATGCCTGTAAGGGCCATACCGCCCCTGATAGCGGCTAATCAAATGTGCAGAGACCTCCACTGGAATCGTAGAATCCGCTATGAACAGCACCGTTCATACCGGCATCGCTACTACCGGTAACGGCATAACCGACACCAGAAGAAACGCCATCGCCCCAGAACAGGAAATGCACAGGCAACCATATTGAAAAACACAATCCATTGCAATCATTTGTCTACAGGACCTGGAAATGGCAACTGTGAACCCTGCCTGCCCGAGAATGACCCAATCCACCCGCAAAGGCACACCTCAATAGCGCAAACCGCGGTTTAGCGACAACGAGCTAAACATGCTTGCGGACACCCTGGTCCAGCATGCAGATTTAGTGTTCTGCACAGACCTGTGCTGTGCCACACAAATGCAGAAAAAACACATCTCGGAGGGGGTGGCCCAGAAGGTGTCCACAGTGGGGACAACCCCATGCAGTGTAAAGGACTGTCACAAAAGGTGGGATGATCTGCAGCTGCGTGTCGGCAACATACTGACAGCCAACCGTACACAGGCCCAGGCATCAGGTGGCGGACATCCTCACCCATTAAGCAAGCATGGTGGGAAGAAAAGTGCATCTCTGTGATTCACATGGAGGCCATCCAAGGGGTTGGCCATGCCGAGCTGGGAGTGGCATCAACAGCTGATGAAGGCGAGTGACCGTTAGTACAACACACAAATGAACACACACACAACGCCCCAAACACAATGGTGGAGTCCAAATGGCAAGTAGATGACAGCAAGCAGATCACCCATCACCTCCCACCTAAAGTCTGCCCCAACAGAAATGCCTCATCCCTGTCACGGTAACACACAATCAACACCACTGACACAAACCACATGAGTCCCCAATTGCAAACACAAGCACCATCTGCATGCGGACGCACACATGCATCACCGTAGAGATGCAGGCCTCACCACTGTGAGCTCTCATTGCATGGTGCTGACATCTCCACCACCGAGTGCACACCTGAGCCCCAACCACACAGCACATGGCACACAGACCCTGAGCTATGCCTACCACATGCAATCCACGACACACCCGTAGGCCACCCAACATACTGCATGTAGAACATGGCGGCGCTACAATGATGCACAGACACTGCACCCCACCACCAACTCCTGTGAGCGCCATGTCCGCCCTCCAACACGCACACAGCAATGCACAGGGCCCAAAATGTACAAATATCAATAATGTAGGATGTACCTTCACCCATGACTCATGCCCTGCCTCTCCATCCCCCATAGGCACAGGATGAGACAGCAATGCAGGGCCCACCACAAAAACCAAGGCAACACCAGCACGCAGGAGCAGAGGGGACGACGACGCCACCAGGCCCTCCACATGAAGGGCTGTCCCGAGGCGAACCACCACCCCAAGCCACAGCAGCCCAGCAAACAGGGCCCACAGGCCGGAGGACCTGGGGAGCAGCCAGCTCTGACACCTGGCAATGTGCCCCAGCCAGGGAAAACTGGTGCCATCATGGCACAAATACCACAAGGCACACCAATCCCAAAGGCCACGGACAAGACAACCCCTGCCCCACTGCAGCCACCTCATGTGGATGAGGAGGGTTCACCAGCGTGCAGCAATGCTTAGGGGCTACACTCAGCGGCCACAAGTGACCTAGGGGAGGTGGCCCAATCCGCCCTACATAGCGCAGAGGAGGAGAGCCAACATAACGATGCTGACACAGCAGGCCTATGCATGTCAGAGGACATTGTGCATACACCATACCTGCCGCCCACACCATAGCACTCCCTGGGACATGGGTCTGTTGGTTGGGGCTCCGGGGAGGCGTTGCCTGGAGACGTTTTCAGCCCACAAATGAGTCCCACTCCATCTTGGCAACTGTGAACCCTGCCTGCCCGAGAATGACCCAATCCACCCGCAAAGGCTGGAAACAACATACGGGACCTAGAGGCCCGCATGAATGGAGGAGTGCCAGCAGGCCATGCAGATATGGTGTGACAATACGTGCCAGATGGGGAGGCCACACACCAGTCCCACTGTTATAACAACCAGGCACTCACCCGTGCTATGTACCACGTGGCCAGGCGGGTGCGTGAGGACATAGAATCTGTGATGCAGGTGCTCACACATTTGGCTGCGACCATGGGCCAACATCATGCTGCACTGGGTGAGCCACAACCCCCACCATCAGAGAGCACTGCCCCAGCAAGCTCGACTCAGACGAGCCTGGTGTGTAGGTCGCTACGCAGCATGTGCCGGTCAGGGGAGCAACAGACTCCAACCAAAAGGGGCCGTCAGTAGCCAGACATACATGCAGGAGGGAGTCTGATTGGACTTGTATTGGGTGCAGGGATGTGGATGTGTGGGGGAGTTGAGGGATGGGGGTGGTGGGTGGGGTGCGGGGGTGTGTGGGGGAGTTGAGAGATGGGGGATGGTGGGTGGGGGCGAGGTTTGTGGGTGAGTTGAGGGATGGGGGTGGTGGGTGGGGGGCACTTTGTTGAACAAGTAAGGTGTTTGCTGCTCATTTATACCTGCATATTGTACATATTTCACATTTTCTTAATACAACTGGTGTGCACATGAAGTACTCATGACTGGACAATGATCACTGCGTGTGTGTCTATTTATTTGTCAACAGTGCCCAGTGTCCAACATTCAAAGTGTCATGTGTTACCATGTACATTAGTAATATTGTTTGATCGAAGATTGGCGTACATCACGTCCTTCAGGCGATTTCTGTTGTGGCTGATATATTCCCCCATCATCCTCCTCAACATCCGGTGGATTTCCGTCCATGTCAGGTGGTAGGGGTACATTATGCCGGATGCTCATGTTGTGCAGCATGGCACATACCAATACTATCTTGCCCACCTTATCAGGGCCGTATTTGAGTGCCCCACCAGACCTGCTGATGCAGCAAAACCAAGCCTTCAACATACCAAATTTCTGCTCAATCATGACATGAGTGCGTGCATGCACACAATTATGGTCCTATCCATGCCTGGTGACTGCATGCCTGACAGAGGTGAGGAGTCACAGCTTCAGGGGATACACAGCATCACCTGTATGGGAGAAATTGTTATTTTAATTGTTTGGGTTTTTGGCATTCCTTGTGTACACTGGCTGTACATTGTTCATGGTCAGATGCAAGGGATATTCACTGCCAGCTATTGCTATTTTATTACAGAAGCACTCTGGTCATGCACCCGATGTTGGTCCAGGGTAGGGGAGCATGGGTTACGTCAGTAGGCCCATGATGTGCTCACATGTGATTTCTGCATTGCAGTGGTGAATCCAGTATGCATGTAGGGCACTGGATGATGATTTTCCTTGATGTACAACATGTTACCCGTTGTTTTGCCAATCAGGCGTCCATATACATGATGACGCCGTGTACATGTCCGTCACCGCTTTCACCCATGTGACCATGCCACAATGGAATTGGTGGTATGGTCTCCCAGTGTAGGGAGACAGTTTTGTGAAGGCGCTGGGCTTCAACTGGCATGGTGGAGGTGAGGTGCTTTGTATTGGTCCTGCAGCAGTCGCACATGTGTCTGTGGTGTTCACCACTTGCTGAAATCTGTTGTGTACAACCATGTCCCATTGGACTTTTGGGTGTCCCTTCAGGTGCTGTGTATGGCATGGTGGTGTGCTTTGTACTTGTCGGGCAGGGGCAATGACAGGGGATTCCCTGAGAGGCAGTTGGCTTGGGCTCAGTCATGTCTGCATGACCTGTGCTGTACTTTGCTGCACTCATGTGAATTATGCATTGTGACTGCAGGTTGGTGCATTTTGATACCTGCGGTTGAGGTCTGATGATGTACCTTGTGCATATGCAGGGGTGGGTGCTGTGTTTCTAGCTACCATTTACACATGGCTGTGCACGTCTGCATCCATTGTCAGTCTCACACATCGCATCATATTGATTGGGGTCACAGTGGTTGGCACCCGGGAGGGTGCCCCCCCCAAGAACAGCCCCCATGGCCCTGTGGTTGAACTTACCCAGTAGCCAGGCACCTCATACAGCATGACGTTCCATGTTGCATGGTAGCGTGGAGTTGCGCAACACCATTGCAAGGAAGTGGAGCACAGTCACTACCTTCAGCACAGGGGAGATGGCAACATGGGTGTTGATCAGGCTGACCAGATCATTGTGCATGTGATCCACAATTGTACGTATTGTGTCCCTGTCCAGGCGGGTCAGAGTGTGGATCTGTGCAGGGGTTTAGTCAAATGGACTGGCCCTTATGCGAGGGATTGGTGGCTGCCTGCAGGGTACCACTGCCTGCACTGGTGGTATGTGCTGGCCCAGTCTCACCCCCCTTCTCCTCCTGCGCCTCCCCTGCATCACCTGGTTTAGTGCCTGCTGGAGTAGTGGAAGTGCAGGCATGTCTTACAGCCCCTGTATAGCAACTGTTAGTGGTATCATTTTGGACTTGGAAGGGGTGTGGTGTGTGGTTGTGCTCCTTTTGTGCTGTGCCTGACTCCATTGCCTCCACCTGTGCTGATTGTGTGCAACTATGGCAGTTGGGTACACAGCAGTTTGCTATTTACGGGTGATCTGCAATGCCGGTATTGCTGGCATCATGGTGGCCCTTATTAGCGGCATCTGGATGCCGGTATGTGCATGTCTGTGCGACTCGTAATGTTCTCTTCCTTGCGGCATGCCCGTATTACTGGCACGGCGCCCACGCGCTTGCGCGCATGCCGGTATGGTGGTGCACGGCCACAGTGGGTCCCTGTCGATGCCTGTGGTACCGGCATCTAGGGTCGTAATACAACGGCCCGGTCATGGATGCCTGTATTGCCTTACCGGCACCGTTATTACCGGAGTGCCAACCTTGTAATGAGGCCCATTATTGCCTATGAAGGAGGCATGGTTTGCATTTATCAGGATCTATCAAGCCTAATGCAGTCGAGAAGAAGAGACTGTCGCCATTTGACTCAGTGGTTGGCTAATGCAGGCATTACATATTTGTTTGTGTTGCACTTTGAATATGGAACTGAGGAGTATAGGATCACGATGGCCACAGAGGTGATGAATGATTGAGCCACTTTGAGGGGGGGTGTGGCTAACCGCCATGTAGGAAAGCTGTGTCTCAAGCAGCTCCGTGTGATATGCCCATTGATCTGCCACTTACTTTAGCTTTAAAACACAAAAACGACTGAAACTCGCCTTAACCGTCAAAGAATGCCTGGGGCACTCGAGGCTGAAGTTTGGAACGGCTTCGATCCTCCGCTCACTCACCGCAACGTGGTAAAGAAAACGCCGTGACCAGAAAATGGCGGCCGCCAGGAGACCCGTCTCTTCACTGAAGCCTGCGCCCTAAATAGAGATACCGCGAGTCTGCTGGGACCCGAAGCATCCTGCGCCTGCTTTGGAAATAGGGGGCCAACTGTTCCGAGCTGAGATAAAGCAACCCGAGCGGACGGGGGCTCGGATCTGCACCCCCGCACCCCAAGCCAGCAAAGGAGGGAGGGACCGGAGCGGCCTCGGCGAGGAGCCCGCGCTAAACAATCTGAGAAGCGAGAAGAGAGGAGCCCAGAGACGACCTGGCTCACCCTGACTGCACAGCATGACTCCCCCAGCAGAGGCTGCAGCCCTGTACTGGAGCACCAGAAAGCCCCGCGGTGTGACCGAGGGACGAGGGGACAAGGGGACGAGTGGAGCTGCAGGGGCCCGGCTGCAATCACCACACCAAGACATACCAGCGGCGCTGCCCTCGTGGATCCCACAACAGACGGACGCGCACACCCTGTGGCCGTGGGGCGCACCAATGCTGGGCTGCAAACGGCTGCTCCACAAGACCTGCAGTGAATCGTCGTGACCACTGGAGCCAGCCCTGAAGGGATTCCCACAACCGGTGTGTCAAGCACCATAGTGACCCAGACTCCGATCGAGTGCATTGAGAAGACCCGTGGGGCGGCCCGAAGACAGGCGGTAAGGAGTCAGAGGGAGTGGGCTCTGGGGTCACTGTTGTCCCAGCGTAATGAATATAGTGCCCTGACCCCCGGATGCCCCAACCCTAACACGCCCATGCCCAGCAGTGGCGCGCCGCGCCCAGCATCAGGCAGCACACGGCAGAACTACGAGGCCCAAGGCACCCATTGAGGCCTCCAGAGAGGGCCCTTAAAGACATCAAACCCCACCAAGCAGATCCAGCGAGCCATTGACCCCGGGCCCGCACCCCGACAATTCTCCGGGTGCGGCCAGAAGCCAAGGCGGGGGTTGTTGGTGGCGAAGCGCCTGGCAACCATAGCAGCCCCTATGCAATGCACAAGAGGCAACGCCCCCACGGTAGCCCCTGCTTATAGACACAATCAGACCGCGGACACATACAGCACCCCGAGTATAACGGGATGCTGCGACACCTCGCAGCCCGGAGCAACCAGCAACTTACTAGACTGCAGCAAAGCCTGAACCTTGAAACAGTGTGCTACCCCTCCACTCCTAGTGCACTGGTGCGACCAATACCGGAGCCTCCCCTCAATCAAGTCTAAAGGGGCCTGTCCCGCAAGGCCAACACACCACAAGGACTCACCCACCTCAAACACCCCTCGGATCCTCCCAGTTCACCCCAGGCTTGCCATAGGAGCAGGCGCGTGACGCAACTAGGCAGAATTGGCCCTGGGCAGCCCTAAAACTGCACTGCCACAGGGCAGGCTGCTCCAGCTGCCACCAAAAAGCCTATGAAAGACCCGGCAGGCTTGCCCGCTCTCGCAGCTATGTCTGCTAAAGGCGCACGAAGCAAACACAGACAAACTACCATGGAGACCTTTGCAGCCACCAGGGCGCTTAGACCCGATGCTGGCTCCACCAACGGAGAGGCACCAAATACTGAGGTACCCGAACCGGCGAACTCGCAGCTATTGGAGGCTATCATGACACTCCAGAAAACTATGGAAAACAAAATAGATTCTGTGTCTATTGACTTGAACCTACTGCGGCAAGATGTGCGCTCCATTGCCAGTAGAACGGACGCTCTGGAGACCCAAGTGCGAGACAACACCGAATCAAAAACACAACTTACCCACCCATAGGGCACCAAGAGACCCAGGTCTAATGGAGCGGAAACGGGAAAGTCAGAACGGGGGAAACCTTGCTAGACGTGTTTTGTTCAGGGGAGAGTTAAAGGTTAATGTTTATCAGGAAGGGAACCCCAAGATGGGAACCCAGTTCAAGTTGTTTACGACTGACCAAGACGATCTGCTGCAGAATCATTATGGGACTGACCGGGCCCTCCCGGGACCTCAACCAAGAACCACCCTCAAGTCTACAACCAGACAAAATCTGAATTATGTCCTGGAACGTTAGGGGCTTAAACATCTACGTCAAACAGCATTGTATCTACTCATTCATGAAACGCCACAAAGTGGGAGGCGCCCTGCTGCAAGAGACCCACCTAAATGCACCCAAACTAGCAGCGCTTGCCAAAGTGTGGAGGGGAACCTCAATAGGCTCCACATATTCCACGTACGCAAGAGGAGTCTTGATATGGATCGCACCTTCTACCCCCTTTGCCCTGACCCACACCAAAACGGACAATGAAGGCAGAAAGGCCCTGATACAAGGAACCATTGAGGGGAGAGACCTCTGCCTGATTAGCACCTACGCTCCTAACCATGATGCTACCGTCTTGTTTTGCTCATTGTACACCCGCCTGAGCCCTAGTAGAGAGGGCATTATAATATGGGGGGGGCGACCATAATTGCACCCTGGATCCTTGTAACAATAGATCGGACAGCAGGCATGACCGCCCTTCCCCACCTGCTAAAATACTAAATGCCCTCACGCAACAATTTTCCCTGAAAGATCTATGGAGGGAACAGCATCCTGAAACCAGAGCCTATTCCTTTTACTCACCTCTGCACAAAGTCCACACTAGAATTGATTGTCTATTTGTCAGTGAGGAACACACATCCCTGTTCGAAGATACACAGTACCTGGCCATGGTGCTGTCAGACCACTCTCCCCTGATAACCACATGGACATTAACAGCCCCTAAGCCCCCCATCCCGACATGGAGACTCAGAAGCGAGGCGTTGCTAGACAAAGCCTTCAATAAACAAATCGGACAAGGCACGACTGACTATTGGCAAACCAATATAGACAGCGTTCAGCACATAAGAACGGCATGGGAGGCATACAAGGTAGTGATAAGGGGAGAAATGATGGCCGCCGCCGGAGGGGCCCAAAGACTCACCACGTCCCTGCTAGAGTGTACTGAAGCAGAACTGAAAGACCTAGAATCAACGCTATACCCAGACCCAGCCCATATGCATAAAATAATAGAACTTAAACAAGCTTTCCTAACACATTGGGAGACCCTGCGGACACTAAGCTCTGCGAAACATACTGAAAGGAACGACGCCCTAGGCAATAAACCCGGGTAACTGCTTGCACGGCTATATAAGCGCGAAATCCCCAGGACACCCATCTGCCTAATCCGGGGCAAAGATGGCCTAGACACCCACACACAGGTTGGGATAAACCAAGCGTTCAAAGAATACTACCAGGCCCTCTATTCTGACCCCACACCACCCACGGACACTGAAATAGAAGATGTCCTTGACATCATCAGGCTGCCACGCCTAGATGAACACATGGCCGAGACCCTGGATGGCCCCATCATTCCAGATGAGGTCATGGCCACTATCAGAACATTACCCTCTGGGAAAACACCAGGGCCAGACGGACTTCCGGGTGAGTTTTATAAGACCTTCGAAGACATACTAGCCACATTGTTGCCCCAGGTGTACAATGAGGCATACGAGGAGGGCCGCCTCCCCGACACCACGAGCAAGGCTGTCATCATCCCCTTGCTAAAACCCAATAAAGACAGTTCAGAATGTGGCTCATACAGGCCCTTGTCCATGCTAAACGTGGACTATAAAGTACTAACGGCGCTAATGGCAAGGAGACTACAGGTAGCCATCCCGCACCTCATCCACCAGACGGGATATGTACAGGGCCCCTCCATCACAGAAAACCTACGTAAGCTGCACCATGTCATATACAGCACGGACAGCGAGCCTGGAAAATGCACGGTGGCATCCTTAGACGCCTCCAAAGCTTTTGATTCGGTCCGATGGAAATGGCTCCATGCCACTCTGGCCAAGATGGGGATAGGTCCAGCCTTCTTGGATTGAGTCAAACTTACCTACTCAAACCCCACTGCCAGAGTGCAAACCAATAACACTTTCTCAGGCAAATGGCGCCTCTCCAGAGGAACCCGCAGGGATGCCCCCTATCTCCTTTACTTTACATCTTAGCTATCGAACCAGTGGCGGCATATCTTAGGCAGGAGTATGGAGACGGGGGCATAGCAATACAAGGGGTGACCCACTTGGTCTCTATGTACGCGGACGACATGCTCCTTTACCTAAAAGATCCCGAACACATACTACCCTACAAACTGGAGACATTGGAGGGGTTTTATAGATGCACAGGGATCCAAATCAACCATGATAAGTCTTGCCTGTACCCCCTAGCAGCCCTAAGCACGACTAAGAAAGAACACCTCCCCAAGCTAGCTCTCAAATGGGAACCCATCTCATTTAAATACCTGCGCATTAGGATCTACCGAGACCCCAGAACTGAGCATGCACTGAACACAGAGAAGGCGTAAGAAGGCTTGGTTAAATCAATTGACTTTTGGAGCAAGCTGCCCCTTTTGGTGGCCGGCAGAGCAGGGCTTCTCAAAATGGTAGCATTATCTTGCCTTCTGTATTTCCTCACCAACGTCCCATACAACATCCCGCAGCAATTTTTCAAAGAGCTAAACAAACTCTGCAGGAAATTTTTATGGCACGAAGCAAGGCATAGAGTAGCCCTAGACACAACGCAGAGACCGTATGACAAAGGAGGCCTACTAATTAGCGGGCCAACTGAAGCACGTGATCCAATGGATGGCCAATGACACCTCTATGGACACTCGCCTGCTACAACCCACAGGCTCCCCGAAGCTGCTTAGAGACCTACTCTGGATCGAGCCGGATGTGAGACAACAAGACTGATACTTAATCCGTCTGGGCACTCGAATTTGGAGACGGGCCTGTAAAACCACCAAATTGGTCGACCCTTACTCCCCGCAGATCCCGATAGCTGCAATTATGTCAACCAGACTAGAGGGCCAGAAGGTGATTAGGAACATATGGGAACCCTTTGGTGTCGCCACCCTGGGAGACCTAGCGGATGACCAGGGCATCCTCTTGTTCACCGAACTACAAGAGACCACGTGGATACCGCCAGGTCAATTCCTCCTAGATGGAGCGGTAGTGAAAAGACTCACAAAACGATGACCGGAGATGGATACCCTAAACACCGGGCATGAGATCATTGAGAACTTGCTGAGCGCAGCTGAGGGAGGACACGAAACCTCGAGGCTCTACTAGACCCTGCTTAACTGCGTCACACAACACGAACTCAAAGCAAGGAGAAGTGGGAACTAGAACTCGGCTCGCTTTTCGAAGACAAAGATGGGAGGCTATAACACACTACCACAAAAAGGTATCTAGAAATGCCCGATTCCAGCTCATACAATTCTACATCATCCATAGGGCATACCTTACTCCGGCCATCATCTCCAGATTCAGCAATACGGGCGCCCCGACGTGCCCCAAATGCCAGGAACCCTCCGCTGGAATGACCCACATGTTCTGGGGATGCCTGGCAATACAAGCCTTCTGGACACAAATCAAAGCAAAGGCGGCCAAAGCTGACATAACATTGGACGTGCAGTCTCCCAAGGCCTGCATCCTGGGCTCATACCCTAAAAGTAAAAAGAACAAGCCACTAAATAGACTTAAGGACCTAATTGCCATGGCCTGCAAATGCCCCAGGGCCCCCCGTGTTTCAACGTGGTGGGAGGACCTTCGTAGATGGTCTGCAGCCGAAACAGGGGCTTGGGAGCTGGCACAACGACAACAAAAGATGGACACTTCCGATGATCTATTACAGTGGGTGGCCCTCACGGTGACCCTGTTCTGCTCAAAGGAAGACAGCTCCACCGGTAGAGACGCAGACAGCCCACCATAATCCTCGGTGCATATAGACTGCAGCATATCTTAACGGTCGTGGTCTGATTGGGGGGGTGGAGGGGGGAGTTATTGCAAATACGCAACTGCTTTGAAAACGATATTAAGTTTGTATTGCTATTGAAAAAATAAAAATACATTTAAAAAAAATAAATGATTGAGCCACTTCGTGGGGCTGGACCAGGCACGTAACAGTCTCCAAATAAAGAGGACATGAGACGGAGGCCCCCACCCAGGGGCCTGGCCCAGAAGAATAGAGCAATGAGAGGAAGGACATTTATGAAACTGCGCACCTAATCACCAGTGAAGAACACTTGAGGATTGTAAAAATGGGGAGGTGAGAAGTTGTAATGATGTTTAAAGGCCTGCTGTAGAAACGACGAAGAAGGACTGGGGAGGTGAATGAGACGGGGGGGGTTTGACGGTAGGGGACCTTTTTTATACAAGGTGTCTCAAAGGGTATGTTTGTTTTGTTATGGTGGGGGTTGTCAAGTTGGTGGGGAGGGGCGGAGGTGTGTGGTCAGAGTATTTCAGGTTGGAATTGGGGTCAGCATGACTGTGTGGTTCATGGGTGAAATAGCTACAGGGGGCGAGAGTCATGAAGTCACTGCAGACTGGAGTCAGTTTCAGGTGGGAACGCTCATTGTTAAGGGTCAGAACTTGCGGATGAAAAGATCACTAGCAGTGAGAGAATTTCAGAGGGCAGGCCTGGATGTTCTCTTTGTGTTTAGGAGATTAGGTTGGAGGAGGGGGAGGAGAGACAGGTAAGGGGGCGGCAGGGGAAGTGGTCTGTGCTTCGGGAACAGCAAATTAAGGTGGTGTTGGGATCCTACTCAATAAGCGGTTATTCCTACAACACAAGGTGTCTTCCAGATTGATGGGGGGAGACGGCTTGTGATGCAGGGAACACTAGGCAGAGTGCGAATGGTGTTGGCCTCAACTACTGCCCAAACCAAAGTTAGCTTTCTGCAAGCAAGCCATGGACATGGTTTTGGCAAAAGGGGGGAAACACTGATTGTGGGGGACTATTTCAATCTATGGGTGGACAAGGTCATGGATAGACGGTCCTTGAGGGAACCAAGGGGTAGGTCTGCCTCTGACAACACTATTTGTCTGCTATTAGCAAGGCCCTTTAATACCCTGCATTCCTCATTGGTCAAATTGTTAAGCTTACCAAAATCATTGTGCGATTTGAAGAGAAGTGGCAGATCTTTGAGCAGCAATTTTTTCAAAGGTTATTATTTCTGCTGGATGTTTGCTTCTGCACATAACGTTCCTTCGTGTAGAAAATAGCTTGGAGCCGAACACTCCTAAAGAATTTTCGCATTTCTAGTTGATTTCAGTTGGTGTCCTGGGTAGGAACAAAGCTCCAGCCTTTGGATAAAACCGCAATCTCAGGTGCAGTTAATTCGATGGCTGACAGGTTAAATATCGGAAGATCTAACGGGGGTATCCCCTGTTCCTCGTGTTGTATGTTTTCTGCCCAACACTTCCTCCTTCGCTGCCCTTCCTGGGTGTTTGTTGATCGCGCTGGTGGCCCTGGCCTAAAAAATACTGTTTTTCATGTGTCACTTGTTCCATGTTACCAGCGCCAGAAGTCTCTTCTGCAGACGAGCTGCTGGTATCTGAGAAAGAGGCCCATTTGACTCAGAAGCCGGGCCAGATTCTTGATGGCTATTAATGATAGCCAACTACCCTTCCCAGCCAGTGGCGTAACACAAGCTCTGGGGGCCCCCCCTGCAAGCCATGCTGAGGCGCCCCCCCAACTCGGCAACAAATCACAAGTTGCGCCACACTCTGGGCCGCCCTAGATTACCACGCTTGCGCAATACGCACAAACGTGTTGCTGAAGGGGTATGCCACACACTGCACTAGGAGAAAGATATAAATATGTGTTTTAATGCAATATACAGCACACTTTCTGAGAAAATTGACTAAAAAGCCACAGTGTTTGCTATTGTTGTGTAGGGTAACAGCAATCCAAAACATGCAAGTCACCAACAGTGCACATGAACATTAATGCTTTGCTATTAAAAATGCCATGCCACAATAAAAACATGTCCAACTGGCTGCACAATGTAGACCAGTGTAGACACATAATAACATTACAGTAACATTAAGACATACGTAGACTGGTTGCACCAAAATGCCAGTTGAAGCAATAAGACTCATCAAGAAGAGAGCACACATTCAAGCCTGTGTCTCTACGGCTTCTAACAACACAGCCGAACTCTTTAAAATCTGCAAGGAACTGGCCAATTCTGTTTCGGTTTCTACCTCTCCTGTTCCCTCAACAGGCCCTCTGTACGGCTTTGGCCTCTAGCTTCTCTGCTAAAACTCAGGACATCCTGTCCACTATCTCCTCTTCCTCTCCGTCTTCCACTCTTGGCCCCCTTTGGCCATCTCTCCTTCTCCTCCTCCTTTCTCCTCTTTCTCTCTAACACCTGACAAAGTCCCATCTATGGAAGTTTTGTCAAAACAGGTGCTCGCCTGCTCCTCCAGAAGGATTGAGGACCACATTGACACGTTCCAGCCTTGGCTGATTTTTGTAATCATTCTTTTGCCACTGGAACTTTCCCCTCTCCCAAATTCTTGGAAAAGCTGGCCAACTGCCAGCTTACACTCCACACTGAATCTGTTGGTTGTCTCCATAACCATCAGTCTGGTTTAAGAGCTGCCAGAGGCATTTAAATTGCTCCCCTGAACACCTGTGAAGATCTGATCTCTAACCTTGATTCCAGCATTCCTTCTGTCCTCATCATCCTGGAACTTTCCTCTGCTTTCGACACGGTCAACCAGGTCAACGGTTTTCCTCCTCAGTTTTCCTTCTCTTGTCTTGTCGTGTCTAAAAACTCTTGTGTACAGGTGCGTTATAGATGACTTATTATATCATATCATTTAGTCACAGATGCCCAGAAAAATATACAGTGCTGCATTAAGAAACGGCTAGACTGGCAGAACCCAAATGCCAGTCTAGCCAGGTAATTACACTTAGCAGGACTGCTTTATCAGAAATGCCCAGTTTGAAAAAGTCATACCAAACTGAGGAATGACTAGACTGGCTGCACCAAAATGCCTCTCTAGCCACTAATACCACATATAATGCCTGCTTAGCATGGACATGGATGACCATTATGATTTATTGCACAACCCCACCCCCTCACAGATCCCTTCTCCCTCCCATCCCCTACCCTAACCTCCAAAATCAGCTCAATGGCTCAGAATTACCTCCACGTCCCTCTTCCTTGTCCCAGTGCTTACATATGAGGCTCCTTGCCTCACTGGTAAGTACTGGAGGAAGAGTGGGACTAGGAGTAATGAAGATTACAGGTAGCTAAGTCAGACATTACCTTCATGTACCTCTACCTTATCCCAGTACTTGTGTATGAGGCATAGTGCCTCATACACAGGTACTGCCTCATACACAAGTACTAGGATGAGGAAGAATAGGGATAGGTGTAAA
The DNA here is from genome assembly GCF_040938575.1 of Ambystoma mexicanum. Taxonomy (NCBI): domain Eukaryota; kingdom Metazoa; phylum Chordata; class Amphibia; order Caudata; family Ambystomatidae; genus Ambystoma; species Ambystoma mexicanum. The sequence continues at coordinate 546,759,750 of NC_090926.1, forward strand.
GAAGATTACCAATAATTAATCAAGGCATTAAACACAAGTAGTGGTGCAACACCATTGAGCTGACTGGGCTTCAGCACTCCCCCCCACTGAAAATGTTGACTTGAACTGGCTGACCTTCAGAGCAGTTGCCGACAGAATAAAAGACAGATGTTAAACGGCACCTGGGTTTTGCCATTAAGAAGGGCCCAGCCAAGCAATTACTAATGTACATCATTTCACTGTTTTACCTGCATTCAAATGCCAATTTTTTTAAGAAATTGAAATTGTGATGTGGGTTTAGTACTTGCATGCCAGGGAAGTGATTGGAAGGGTAGAGCGGAAACAGACCAGTCATTCTCACAGCAGTCCATAAGTGGGTGCTTTCAGACCTAAAGGAGAGAGTTAACTGCTTGTAACATTGAGGCTGCACTAGAATAGTGTCATTAAAATGCTTAAAGAAGTTAGATGCCCCCACACAAATAAGTTTGCACCTCCCCACCACACGTGAAGTTAGCACTCTCCCAACATTTGAAAAGTTAGCCCCCTGAAATGTAGGTTTTGTTGCTCTCCTGAACACAAGCACACGCACCATTAACCATATATACACACTCACACCCAGCCATCCATATATTTAAGTGTGCACCCTTTCACCATACAGGCACCCAGCCAGCCACCTGTAGATTTAAGTGTGCAACCTTTCACCACACAGGCACACACACCCAGGCACCTGTCCATACATTTAAGTGTGACCCTTTCACCATACAGGCACACCCAGGCAGCCACCCACACAGTGTGCATCCTTTCACCGTACATGCACACCCAGCCACCCATACATTTGTGTGCACCCTTTCACCATACCCTCACACAGAAAGTCACCTATACATTTAAATGTGTAAACTTTCACCATACAGGCACACCCAGGCAGCCACCCATACATTTCAGTGTGCATCCTTTCACCGTACACGCACACACGCATACCCAGCCACCCATACATTTGTGTGCACTCTTTCACCATACACTCACACACGCACACGTCATGGGTTGAGGGGAGCCATAATACTTCAAAAATACATTGGGCCTCATTAGGACCCTGGCGGTGATGGTATGAACGGCACCGTTCATACCGTCCTGCCGCATTACGAGTTCTGCTCGCGGGTTCCTGACAGCCCGCCAGGTCTTACTTGGTGGGCTGTGCGGCACCCGCGAGCATAACTTGTAATTGCGCCGACACCGTTATCAACGGTGCTGGCGCAACCATGCTCCCCACCCCCATTCTGCCGGCAATACCGCCACCCGCGAATGGGCTTTTACTGGCCCATTCATCTTGTAATGGGCCAGTTATTGCCCAATCGTGGGAGGCGGTGCCGGTAGCGAGCATGGTAGTAGCCGTGCCTTCCATACAGGCACGGCTACCGCCATGCTCGTAATGAGGCCCATTGTTTCTTTTTGAAATCACTCTGACTTCATAAAGAAATTATTTCCGTTAAGGACTGAACCATAATGGAAATAATTTCTTTATGAAGGCAGAGTGACTTCAAAAATAAACAATTTATTTTTCAAGTCATAGGGCTTCCCTGACCCCATGACATTGAGTCCTCCAGCCTAGGGTCTTCATGTCATGGGGTGGGGGTAGCCACCATACTTTTTGTATTCACTCTGCCTTCATAAAGAAATTATTTCTGTTACAGAAATCATTTCTTTAGAAATGTAGAGTAAATCCAAAAAGAAAATGTAAAAAAAAAAATTAAAAAAAATAATGTTTTTTACTCCATGTGGAGCCCCTTCCAGAACATGTGGTCGCGGGGGGTGCAGTGGCCCCTGTTACGCCAGTGTTCCCAGCGACCAGGTGTTAGAATCCTGAAGTTCCTGTCCTAGGTCCCTCATGTTCTCTTACAACACACGTTACTCAAAGAAAATCTACCGTGACCGTGTATTACTTTAATGAAGAAAAAGGGTTTTTTTTTGCCCATTTTAAGGTATGATATTTGTATGCTCTTAAACCTATTGAAATGCAACAAAAATAAGAAAACTTGAAAGATAAATAATGAAGAGATTGTGGAAATAAAACAGCTATGTAGGTTTCGCTTAAATAAGCAGTGTTATTTATTTTACCACTCTCGCTCCTCGCTGTCGATAGTAGCGATTATCACTTAAAGTGAATGCAAATCTCCAAAATGCAGCCTTCTCCCACATAGCAGGGCACATTATACACACACAATGAGAATTATTTTGCAGTTTACAAAGTCCTTTGAGAAGAAGACGGAGCTGCTGTTCGCATGACACACTTCTAAAGAGCACATCAGCCACCTGCCTATTCAAAGGTCGCTAATGCCATTTGCTGTAACAACTGGTCTTAACCACAGAAAACGTAAAAACACAACGTTCAAGTACCTTTAAACCCTGGTTGAAAATATTACAACAGAGCTAAATAATAATGGTTTTAGCTAGGCACACACACTTCTCGCTTCTCCTTTTGGTTGCACATGGCTCAACGTTGATATATCATTCATCATTCTAAAACAAACACAAAGTGTGGAGTAGCATTCCTTTGGGGGATTTGAAGCTTGTGGTTTCAATTCATGTTATTGTCACTGAAAAAATGGCTTGTTGACTTATCCAATTGTACTGAAATTCGCCCCTGGGAATTTCACGATCCACTTCATGGAGTGCGTGTTAAAACAGGAAGAACCCAAACGTTTCTCATATGGCTAGTTATAAAATTCCAACAGACAACATTCTCATTGTCTTTGCTGCTCTTGGACAAATGATTATTTTATCTATGTGCCAGACAAGAGAAGGAAAGCGTTTAAAATGAGGTAAGAGACAAAGAAAACTGAGAGTTTGCTGAAAGAAAAGAGAGGGCACAGGCCAAGGAATGGAGAGGATGACAAAATGGGAATTGGGAAGAAAGAATGCCATCATTCACAGGAGGGTCTGCAACATTAGGTTCTCTATATGTTTGGTACTAGAACACTCATGATCCCTCGCCATTGACAATCAGGCTAGGATTGTCTGATAGAAGTTGTAGTCCAAAGCAACCCCTGATATGGAGCAGGAGTTCAGGCAAGCTCTGTCGTTATTGCCTCTGTCTTTATTGCCTCTCAGTGAGCAAGGGATAACAGCGGTATCCACAGAGATTGCTTCCAGGAACGTTATGTACAGTAGGATTCCAGATGTTCTAACTGTGTTTGGCACCCATAGTTCTACACTGGCCCTTGCTATTTTAACATTGCCTTAGTGGAAGATTACAACTCTGTAAAAGTCAGGACAAAATGTTGTGGTATGGTCTAATGAAGTTAGAATCATGATAAGACGTCCGTCAGCAGAACTATCCTTTGTTGGAGGTTTATAGAGGAAGTATAACCATTTTATGTTTGCTGGTATTTCTGAAGCATCTGCTGGCCATTAACATTACCTCTTTGATTTTACACTTTCCAGGTACTGGCCATGGTTGTATGCTACATGCAGCTCATTCAGGTGAGTGTGTAGCCTAAAGACCCTTGCAGGCCTTTTGTGCTGTGCTTTTTTACATAATTTAAGCAGTCCCAGGCCCGTTTTGCACACCTGTTGCTCTCCCTCCCAGCCCGCTTCACCTTCTGTGTTTCCCCCGACATCCCGCCTCCCATCCCACCCACCGTCCGTGATTGGTGTTCTAGAGAGCAACAACAGAGCCTTACGGCCCTCACCTCTATTTTAAAATTTGCCAACCAGGTCAGTGTGTAGCCTAAAGACCCTTCCGGGCCTTTTGCGCAGTGCTTTTTTACTTAATTTAAGCATCCCCAGGCCCGTTTGGACACCTACTTGCCTCCCCCTCCCTGCATGCTTCCCCTTCTGTGTTTCCCCTGACATCCCACCTCCCATCCCACCCACCGTCCATGATTGGTGCTCTGCAGAGCAACAACAGAGCCCAACGGCCCGCACTGCCCGTACTCACCTCACTTTTTAAATTTGCCAACCAGGTGAGTGTGTAGCCTAAAGACCCTTCCAGGCCTTTTGTGCTGTGCTTTTTTACTTAATTTAAGCATCCCAGTGCTGTTTGCACACCCGTTGCCTGCCCCTACCAGCTCGCTTCCCCTTCTGTGTTTCCTCCGACATCCTGCCTTCCATCCCGCCTCCAGCAAGGTGAGTTGCCCAACTGAGATACCCTCCTGAGGCCCATTTTGTAATTTTTAGGTGACCCCCAGCCCCGCTTGCACCGTCCTCCCAGGCTCCACCTGCAATCATCCATTTCCTCCTCCCGCGTACCTCTCGCCTCCCAACCTGCCCACCACCCCCGATTGGCAGATCAAGTGCTTTTAACCAGCCTTCCCAGGGCAGCCCCCTGCCCGGGAGTCCCTGTGGCTAAGGGCCCCAAGGCAAAGGGCGGCTCCCACAGAAGCAGCTCCAGAAAGTGTCAGCAGGTGTCCGCAGGGGAAGCCAGTAGCCAGCCGTCAACCAGCAACAACCTGGACCAGTATGGTAGGAGTGGTCTAGGTAGGGAGTAGAGCAATTACTCTACCCCAGAAGCCCAGCCACTCATCACACCTATCTAAACACTAAACATTGTAAATACTTCCTTTGTCCCCATTAACCCCACAGTGTTAAATCTAGCTGTGCTTAGTATTGTAACCATTGGTTCACCTGTGTCTCTAATCTAGCTGTGTTTGGCACTGCAGCCATTTGATCTGTCGGGCGTAGGCCGCTCTCCCACTGTGCAGGGCTCTCAAATCTAGCTGTGTTTAGCATTACAGTCACCTGTTCAACTGTGTTTCAAACCTAGCTGTGCTTAGGACTCAATTCAATTGTTCTGTTAGGCATAGGCCTTTCTCCCACTATACAGGACTCTCAAATATAGCTGTGCTTAGCATTTCAGTCATCTGCTCAACTGTGTCTCAACCTAGCTGTGCTTAGGACTCCACTCAATTGTTCTGTTAGGCGTAGGCCTTTCTCCCACTATACAGGACTCTCTAACCGAGCTGTGTTTATCATTGCAGTCATCTGTTCAACTGGGTCTCAAACCTAGCTGTGCTTAGGACTCCACTTAATTGTTCTGTTAAGCTTAGGCCTTTCTCCCACTATACAGGGCTCTCAAATCTAGCTGCACTTAGCATTGCAGTCATCTGTTCAACTGTGTTTCAAACCTAGCTGTGCTTAGGACTCCACTCAATTGTTCTATCGGGCGTAGGCCTCTCTCCCACTATGTAGGACTCTCAGATTTGGCTGTGTTAGCATTGCAGTCAATTCCTCAACTGTGTTTCAAACTTGGCTAGGTTTATAACTGCACCCATTTGCTCTGTCAGGCAAGGGCCTCTCTCCCACTGTACAGATATCTCAAGTCTAGCTGAGCCCTATTTCAGACTGCATTGTCTGGTAGTCAAATTGTATTGTTGTCCATACGCCTCTCTGCCGTGATAAAGTGATCACTGACTGACTATTGTGGAATAATAGTGCGATTATTGAGTCGCGCCCCATGAGATGACACAGTGGCTGTCATTTACACCCATTAAAACAACTCTGTTGCTACTAGCTGTACCCTTCCTAACACCACATAGTAGGCTCACTGCAGTGAACCTCTCCAGGGAGACCCACATTAAGGACAGCCACTGAAATACCCAATGATATAACCCTAACAAACCTCCCCTACCCTACTCGAGACAGCGACTGAACAAGCCAACAATATTATCTGACAAGACCACCTACAGACAGTACTCAAACCTGTACCGGACAATTCCCTACACGCAGTACTACACAACTAGACAACCAGACAAATAAAAAATCAACTCAGCACCAACAAACAATATAAAGACCTAAAAAAACTCTCAAGCTCAAAATGCTGCACAAACGACCTGGATGGAGGGAATGAAAAAGAGCAGAAAGAACAAACACAACTAGACACCACCGAAGACTCAAAACTGCAGAACAGTCTCCCACAGACAGGAACAACATCCAAAACCAACGCAGAGAGAAGAGATAAATCCCTCTACTTAACTCCATACCTCGCAAACAACTGGTCACCAGAACGAACTAACCCAACGCACAAATCAACAACAACAGACAACCAAACACAACCACGCAGAAGAAGAACAGACAACTCTAAAAATAAAAAAAACATAAATGACGCAATAACACCTTACATCACCAGAACAAGAGGAACTAGCACCCGACACCCACAACCGTTTGAAGAAGAACCTGATGAAAACAAAAACCCAAGACTGAATCTAGAAGAATCTTTCGATGACACAGACACACCTGTACCAACACCTCAACTAGAGACCGACCTGGAAGGAAACCATTACACCAATCAGAAGGCGACCAGGACAATAAAGCACAAACCAAACTACACCTTTAAACTCCACTGCAACCTAATACATGCAAGATCCATGTAAAAACACTCAACTGAGATCCTTGACCTTCTCTGTGACTTCGGCATCAATATCCTACTCATCACAGAAACATGACCAGACCTATAATTAACAGCATAAGCTCAATTACAGAGCCAATATCAAAATATATTGATACTCACCTACAGCCCCTTGTACTCGGTCTTACTTCATTCATAAGAGATACTAAACAAGTTATCCAGCAAATTGAAGAAATCAACTGGGAACAAAGTTATCTATTGGTTACATTGGACGTCTCTTCTCTGTATACATGCATACCACATGAAAAAGGACTAGAAACTATCAACTACTTTTTGAAAACAAGATCAATCTCATATTACACACAAAATTAAATGCTTCTTGAAAAGCTTCACTTCACATTGAATAATAACATCTTTATGTTCAATAATCAAGTCTACAGACAGAAACAGGGGACGGCCATGGGAACGATATTCGCACCAACTATGCCAAGCTATACGTGGGTCACTTCAAATTAGAACACGCCTGGTCCCATGAAGCCTTTACTAAACTCAACAACATAATACATTGGGGCCGGTACATAGATGATATTCTTCTAATTTGGAATGGGAATGCTGAAACCCTAAATGAATATGCCAACTATCTCAACACTAACCAATACAATTTGAAATTCACTACCAACCGAAGTCCCAATCGAATACAATTTCTAGATTTGGAAATATATAACAAAAATGGAAGAATTCTAACCACATTATATGTAAAACCTACTGCTGGAAACACTATTTTGCATGCAAAAAGTCATCACCCTCAACATATCATCAGAAATATACCGTATGGCGAAATATTATGAATAAAAAGAAATTGCACTGATCCACAAGAATATGAAAAACATGCCAAAAAGGCAATGGAAACATTTAGAGAAAGAGGATACAAGCCAAAACATCTGTAAAAACCTATGAAAAAACAAAGACAAAATCAAGAACAGAACTGCTAAAAAACAAATATGCAAAAACCAATGACAAAGAACAACAAAAACTTCGATTCATAACTCATTACAGCACAAATGCAAAATAGATTCAAAAGATACTTAAGAAAAATTGCCATATCCTCAAACTGGATCAAGACATAGCACGACATGTCGAAGATGAAGTTCATATCACTTTCAAAAAAGCTAAACGCTTAAAAGATACACTAAGTCATTCACACTTCACATCCAAGAGACAAGAAGAAGGACTAATACAACTATGGAACAGGACACCCCTCAAGGGTAACTACAAATGTGGAACATGTATTATCTGTCCCTTTTCAGAAAATTGGAAAAAAAGCATCTCTATGCCAAATGGAAGTGACCACAAAATTAAAAACTTCATAAATTGCAATACTAAATTAGTCGTCTATGCGATCACATGTATGTGCAAAAAAATCTATGTGGGAAGTACAGTGAGAAAACTAAAAACAAGAATCCAGGAACATCTAAGAGCTATAAAAAAAAAACAACAATATGAGATATCCATTGGGATACCATCACTTAACAGAACATGCAAATGAACCGACAAAAGAAATAAAGTTTTTTGGAATTGAAAAAGTAACTAAACCACAGAGAGGAGGAAATGTGGAGAAAGTCCTCAGATCTAGAGTAGCATACTGGATCTGCAATTTGGACAGCTGACATACGGGCCTAAGCACGCACACAGAATTAATTCACCTTCTTTTATACTATTGTTCAGCCTGAGAGGACACCTGAAACACAAATTATAAAATGTTTATTTATGTTATTTCAATGTTTTAGCTAACAAAAAATGCATGCCATCCTAATTTGTAAGCTCTTACAATTATATAAAATAGCCAAACAAATTTAGAATTCCAAACAATTTAGAAATGTTACAATATACACCAACACGATAACACTTGTTCCCGTCCCAAAATGGCACTCACAATCAAAAAGAATTTGTTAAAATGGGCAATCAAATAACAAATGTTAATACATTAATAATAGACAACAACTGATAGAACCGAGCTTACTTAATAAAACTAGTCAAAAAAGAATCAGCAAAACCTCAACAAAGCAATCCAAATGGTCCCAATCAAAGATGGATGACTCACGGTCACGTGACAACCACTATCACGTGACAACCACTATCACGTGACCGCACTTCCAAATAAACAAGGATCGTCTTTCTGTAGCAGATTAGGATCGTCTCTGGAACAGTAAAGGTAAGCCCAATGAGAGCTTATTCACACAAGCTTAAACGCCAACAAAATAATGATTTGAAATCTGTAATGTTAGCTACAAGACGATCGTAAGAAACAAAGATTGACCACAATATTATAGCGTTTCATTTCACTCTGCTCTATTCCACAGTCTCTTTCAAAATTGGAAACTATAGAGAAAACGGGGGGGGGGGGGTACAAAAACGCCCTACAAGGCCAATGTCTAAAACATATTTTGGCCCCAGAATACCTCAAAAGTGAGTGGCTTTCTTAACTATTCACAAAATTCACAATTAATTATACAACACCAAGAGCTATTCACAAATATGATTTGTTAAGTCACATACTACCTTAAAAATAAATGGTATTTAGAGCACTATTTTGTGAAAATAGAACGTGCTGGTTTTAGTAAAATGTTTTAGGAAACTAACATAGTAAGTGCCTGCAACATATTAGAAAGCAATGCAGTAAAAATTGTTAACCCTTTTTTATTTTCAGATAAAATTGGACATTTTGAGAGCCGACAATAGGCTTCTTTGGTTTTTTGAGCCGCTAAAAGGCTTTATATTCCCTCCTGATGAACTGTCTGAACACTAAAGACAGTGAAACACGTGTCGAGGGCATTTGATAGAGGGCATTTGACAAATTTGATAATAAACAAAAAACTATTGACAAACAATACAAACTGGATTCCTCTCTTTATTTATTTTCAACAAACTAGCGCGCTGAGAGCGCAATCCGACAGGTTTTCGTCTTTTTCTTTGAAAAAAGACTGTCTTTTATATTCATCACAGAAACATGGCTGTACGACAACTACAAAATCAAACTCCAAAGCTGCCTCCCAACCAACTTCAATTGCCTTCAGGTAAACAGAAAAAATAAAAAAGGAGGAGACCTGGCAATAGCATTCAAAAGACACCTGAAAATAAAAACAGACAAACCTCTCAACATCTTCAACTCTAAAACCATAGTCATACTGAAAAACGGGAAATTATATCATGCCTCCTATTTAAATGAATAAATGTATATTGGCCTACGTCAAGCTGTTCGTAAGCTACTTGCGAAGAAATCCATGTTGCAAGGTCCCGACCTTAGAATCAATGTAAGCAGCCATTTAAGGTCAATCCGCCATTTTAGGTTTTCGCTGCAAAGTCACCCTGTGAGCTAAAATGGTGGACAATGTCATTGCGAATACAACATGGCCATCTTGACCTCTGCGTACATCTAATATGTAACTTGCCTGCAGGCCACTTGTTAGGGTCATGAACTGAGACCTTGTCCTTCGTTGACCTGTGTGTAAAGGATTACTTGTGCCAATGAAACTAATCCACGAGCATACGTTAAGAACAATGGATCCAAATACTGAACCAAAAACACTTGTTTAACTACATTGTATTAATGTTTGAGAAGACTCTATGAGGAATCCTAAAATACACTGTTGCCGTGTAGGCTTGTTGACAAATGTATTAAAGGCAAACCCTAAACGTATAGATGTGTGAACTCGGCATGAACCCTAGATCAGTAATGTATTAGAGGAATATTAACCCACAGTGGGGCTCGACGTTATGTTTCAAAAGTATATAAAGTGGGACTATGCTAATGTACAGTCCCACTCGCTGAGCACACCGAACCATGCTGGAGTTGGCTGTGTTGTACTGAGGGCCGATAGCTATCTGATTTATTTTGTCCTTTGAAACTGTTCAGTATAAATTAAAGATCTTTGTATGTTCCTTTGTAACCTGTGTTCGGTGTATTTCCTTTTCGGGTACTCAGCCTCGATATTTTCACTTTGTTTTCACAATACACCTATCAGCGAACCCAAAAACCAACATCACATTCATTCTGGTGTACAGACCACTGACATACGATGCAACCTTTGTCGATAACTTCATAGAAGCCATCACCAACATAGCCATCAAGAATGAACATCTAATTATCCTGGGGGACTTCAACATCAGGTTTGACAAAAGACACACCAACTCCCAAAACTCACTAATTGGACAGCTTAGAACCATTAAACTACAACTGCTGGTCAAAGGGGCAACACACTCAACAGGACACACCCTTGACACAATCTTCACCAAGGAAACACTTATCACGACAGCACCACCGAAACAAATGCTGTGGAGTGACAATCTCATAATCCCATTCATGATCAGACTACCAACTCAAGTCTACATCCAGCCCCCCAACCTCACAATCGTCACAAAAAGAAACTGGAAAACCGTCAAAGTAAGCAACCTTTTTTGAACAACTGGATATGACCAAACTCTCAATTACAGAACTAGAGCTGGCTGACCTAAACGGAAAGCAAAGCTACTGAACAAATGGATTGCTGACACAATTGGAAACGTTGCCCCGGAAAAACCATTCACCCCATCTAAAAAAGGGCAACGGCAAAATGGTTCACCCCACTACTAAGCACCATGAAAAAGGACAACAAGAAGATGGAACTGGAATGGAGGAAAGAATATAACTTAGACAAGAAAATAATGTTCCAAAAACAAATATGTGCATACAAGAAGGAAATACAAAAGGCTAAGAGAAGGCATTATGATGACAGAATCACCAATGTCACAAACACACAAAAATAAATGTTCAACATCATCAAAGAAATGAGAAACCCATCTGGCTGGGACAACACTCCAACCCCCTCAGAGAAACTTTGCAACGACTTGGCAGACCACTTCAAGAACAAAATCAACGACATCCGACAAATCATACATAACAGACCAACCAACCATAACAGTCAACTAACCGAACCTAACACAGAGCCAGAGCACAAACTCCAAAACTTTCCTGAAATATCAGCAGAGCCATTCATCTTGCTGGTAAAACACAGCAAGAAAGCAGAATCACCCCTGGTCCCCAGCCCCCTGAGATCTACAAATCAATCCTCGCACAAGGAAGACCGTCAGAATACTACAGAAACCTCCTAAATCTCTCACTCGCAACAGGAACTGTACCAAGATCCTTCAAATCAGCATAAATCAAACCGCTTTTAAAAAACACAAGTGGTGACGTGGAAGACCTCTCCAACTACAGACCAATTTCAAACATTCCCTACCCGGCAAAACTCCTTGAAACTTACATATACAAATTAACCCAAGAACATGTAGAAAAACACCACCTGCTAGACCAAGCACAAGTCGGTTTCAGACCTTCAAGAGGAACAGAAACAGAACTACTATTCATCTGGGACGACCTAAAAAAAAATGCAACACAACCTCAGCTCTGATTCTGCTCGACCTTTCCACAGCCTTCGACACAGTTAGCCATGACACCCTAACCAAAAGACTGGAAGACAAGAGCATAACGGACATGGCACTACTCTGGATTAAATCATTCCTAGCAAACAGAACAGAAACTGTATGGATTAAACCCTACAAATCCACCCCATGAGTTAACGACTGTGGAGTACCACAAGGGTCCTCACTAACAACACTGTACTTCAACATCTGCCAGACTCCAGTAATCAGAATCTTCAAAAAATACAAAATGACATGTTACAACTACACAGACGACACTCAAATCATCTACAAAATTGAAGACACTCAAGCCGATCACTCAACCCTAATCGAGTGTCTAAAATAAGTCTTCAACTGGATGAACACATACAACTTGAAAATAAAACCAGGAAAGAGAGAAATCATGATTATATAAAAAAAAACAAGAAAACAACACCTACATTCCGTGGCCAACGGAAATGGGAACCGCACCAACACCATCTAAAGTAGTAAAAAATCTGGGAGTCCTGATGAACAACACTCTAACCTTAGAAGCACACATAAATACAATAATCAAGAAATGCTTCTTCCTCCTTTACACAACAAGAAGAATTTTACCTTTCCTCTCCTTCACCCATAAAACACTCACAATCGTGGCCCTCATCATGTCAAGAATCGACTACACAAACAGCCTCTATCTCGGGATGCCAGAAAACCTCCTGAAGAAACTACAACGCATCCAAAATACAGCAGCCAGACTCCTCCGCAAAATATCCAGAAGAGACCACATCACTCCAGCACTAAAAATACTGTATTGGCTCCCAGTCAAACATTGCATCACCTTCAAAGCAATGTACATACTACACAGGGCAATCAGCAGACATGGAGCTGAATCTACAAGCCAACGAGACTCCTCAGATCAAGCAATGAAATCAGCCTGGAACAAAACCCATACCTTAAGAAAAAAACTAGGGGGCTCCTCCTTCTCACACCTAGCCGCAAATACCTGGAACAACATCTCAAAAGAAATAAGAAACATCAAAGACCACCTACAATTCATAAAACTACTAAAAACCTGGCTCTTCAACATCACAGATTCAAATTAAAAAAACTAAGCACTCAAACAGGAAACACAAATATCAGGATGACAGAATCTAGGATGAAACTGACAAACATCCAGAACCGACCAAGGGAAACTCCTACTACAACAAAGAGACGATGCTAGGTCGAGTAGGACACAAGCGACACCCCATGAGGACAGAATCACCATCCCTAGCCAACTCCAGCCAACAACCTCACCGGTTCCATAATTGCTAGCAGGTACCATATCAGAATAGAGTTGTGTGAATGTTAGCAGTTGCCACGCTTGAACTAAGTTCTGGCCATTGGTTTGGGCTGAGCCCGGATGTGGTTGTGAATGACGACAGATGCCACGCCTGGATGTGAATTCAGACATTGGCATGTGCCACGCTTCGAAGGGCCTGTGAGCGGTAGCCTGAATGAGCAGCTAGATAAGACGATAAATACTGACCTCTGTCACATATGGATGACGTAGCATTGGCTGACCGATGCTGCGTACCGACTGGATTGGGAATTCTATACAGGCTAGATTTGGATGGACACGCAAACACCTGCTTGCCCTGCATACAGAAATGTTGGACGGAGGAAGCCGGGGCCGAATTTGGACAAGGTTATGAATGTGAGTAGGTGTCATATATGGAAGAGATTGTGAGTGTCGGCCGCTCCCAGATCTGGATGGAGATGCGGAGATGCTCACGTGCCCCACCTGGAGAGAATATGAAAGTTTAGCGCCTCGCTTCCGGACAGCAATACCAATTAACGAATCCACTAACAATTTCACCCCTCTGAACACACCTCTCAAACTTTAACCAAACACAACCACAGGCCTGTAACAACAATCCGCACAAACCTCAGTACACTGCAACAAATAAATAAACCACACATAGATTTGCACAACAGCACACGGCGAATATCGACTGAAAAAACCCCTAAACCCAGCCAACAGATTGAGGGTTGAGGCCGCCAACAGCACATCACTGCTCTCTTGAACTTTTCTAGGTTATTGCCACTAACTCACCACCCCCTTCCCTTTTTTTTCAGAGCCACCAGTACACCAGGGGACCACTCCGGCGGTGATAGTGCACTGTGCAAATATCCTTCAACATTAATATTAACATTAACGTTGTATGCTGCATGCAGCTCATTCAGGGAATAGCTAATTTCCTTCTCTTTTTACCATTTTCAACAGAAGAAATTATTCATAATGCCAGGAGTTCACATAAGTGGCAAAGTCTGCATAATGGGCCTGTATATAAAAGGTCTGCCGGCCTGTGAGCATCTGGCAGAGCTAGGGTGCTTGTAAGAGGAGGGCATATGAAGAGCATAGAGTATCTCTATTATGTTGTTTCACCTTGCTATTGCTGGGCCTGGGAGAACCAGTTGGACTAAAACCTGAATCCTTAGAGTGTCCACGGATTTGATCAGGACAAACTGTCAAGATTTTGTGAGGTTTGAGGTACTTTAAGAGGTTGCATTGGGTTCAGTCTTGCTTCTATATAAATGAAGAGAGGTAAAAACCTGGAAATGTTGCTGTGTGGTGTTTGAAGACGGAGCAACTATGGCTAGTTACGGAAGGACATTACAGTTATTGTTAGTTTAGGATTAATGTAGATAAAACTAGAATGACAGGGTCTAGGTAGAATAAAGTAATTAGGTTCAATTTGTTGAGGGATTGAGGGGAAAATGATTTGTGAATGGAGGACCAAACCAGTGAGAATAAAGAAATATTAGGTACTGTAAGGAGTGAGGAATGAGATGCAGAGACAGAAAGTTCATTGTTTAGGCGATAAACTTGTATTAAAAACAAAAGAGGTTGGAACCTGCCTCACTGTCCCTACCCTAGGAGGTATTTCGCTACTAAACCCAAAAAACTAAGGGCCTGTTCCATGTCAAGGTGTCCAAAGCAAAATATCCTGTGTCCAAAATCCTATCCTAGCCCTCACACTCTAAAAGGAATACTAATGTGATAAGGATAGTGTCTTTGGTCTTGAAAGTGCCTTTATTCCACAGGTCTCTGTAAAACATTTAGAAGCTCCTAATGGCATGAGTCTCCCTTGGGTTCTCTGGTCAACAAAACAACTTAGATGTTACTTTGCCTGGTTTACTCCCCTTCCAGGACTTTCACATGTGACTTCCTTTTACACACTTGCAAATCAGACTTCACCTGGTATACCCTCCTGCCAGGGCTTTTCTCAGGTAATTCACTTTACACACTTGCAAACTTAATTTGCCTGGTATACTCTCCTGGCAGGGCTTTTCTCGTGTGGCTCACTTTACACACCTGCAAACTTGTCTTTGCCTCGCATTCACCTTGTTGTATATTTCTTGCATTCGCATTATATCAGAGACATCAAGTTTTCGATTCCCTTTCTTTCACTTTGTTTGCTCTTTTATGTCCTTGATAATATTTCTGGAGCACCCTGGTGTCCCAGTTTCACCTTCTCAGGACTCATCGCTTTTCCTGGTGTTCTCCAGCTCTTCTGCAGAAAACGGTTTGCAGCACTCTAGGGTCTTGACTCTGCTGTATGGTCTTGTTTGCTTCATTCAGATGTTCCTGCCTCATTCATGGCTCCCGCCTTGCTGTGGAGCCCTTCTCAGGTGGCTTTGGTGATGCTGCACGCTTCCACCAGGGAGACTTCCTTTTTCTTCCTGTCGTGGGTCTGACACAGCGAACCATCATCTGCAGTCTTTCTTCCATGTCCCTCCGAGCCCGCTGTCTCCTTACACTTTGTTGTGGCTAAATAGTCCTCCGGTTTGCACTGAGAGGATGACGTTTTCCCAGGCAGCGTCTCCTTTCGCCATGCTAGTTGGGATTTTTAAATGTCCCGACACCTATCACAAGTTTGCAATACTAGACTGCGTGATGTGCTTCTCTGAATCATTGATCTTCATTACACCACCCAGCTTTCTTGTTTCAGAATGTCTACGCACATGGGATTGATAGGTAGTTCTTGGAGGCTTATTCATTGTATACTGAAATGGTCATTAATAGACTTGGTGGAGATTTGAGGAGAACAATCACCATAAGCCATACAGGCATGATGTATGGACGGAACTTCCCTAAAAGGGAAAGGGGGCATGTGTTTTCACCTGACAATGCTGTGTCATCCCCCTAAGGGTTGCCTCCCCCCATGTGGTCATCCCTCATATAGCCGCCACCCAGGCTTTGGATCAGGCAGTGGCTGCTGTCCCCTTGCCACATGGGGAGAAACCTCCCCCGGAAATAAGTGATGACATTGTCAGATTCATCAGCGTACACATGTTCTTTTGAAGCTGTAGGAGAATGCCAAAGTAATGACAAGCAAATGTGCATTTTGCAGGATGAGAGGAGAAATGCCATGACAGAGAGGACCTCATGCATATTTTGAAGGTGTAGTAGAAGGAAAGCACAGTGATGCCCCCATGTGTATTTTGCAAGCAGAAGTCAACGTAGTGAGAAACCCATGTGTGTTTTGTAAGTGGAGAAGGCCAAAGCAATGGGCACCCCATATGCATTTTTTAGGGAGGAGATAACACCACAGTAATATGGGGCACAGTCAGATTTTATAGGGGTAGGAGAAGGCCAAAACATTGTTAGTCATATGAAAATTGTGTAAGTGAGGGAGAACACTGGATCTGTAGAAACATGTGCTATATCAGACAGGTGAAAATGTCAAAGCAGTGAGAACCCCATTTTCATTCTGTATCCTAAGAATGCCAAATCAGTGAGAACTGCATGTGTATTTTGTAGCTGTAGGAGAATGCCAAGGCAGGTGAAAGTTGCAAGCAGAGGAGGACACCTAAGCAGTGTGAAACCCACATACAATTTGTGGGCAGAGGAGAAGGACAAAGCAGTGTTAGGAACGCCTGTGATTTGTCTGAGGATGAGAAGGCCAAGGCAGTGAGAACCCGATAAGCATTTATAGGCACAACAGAGGCCACAGCACTCAGAATCCCACATTCATTTTTAGGTGGAGAAGAAGGTCAACGATTTGTTAAGAAAACATGCATTTTGGAGATGGGGAGAATGCCAAAGCAGTGAGAATACCACACAAATTCACAAGTAAGGGTGAAGGCCAAACCAGTGAAAATTCATGTGCATTCTTTAGTCAGAGTAGAAAGCAAAAGCAGTGAAAACCCCAGGTGCATTGTGAAGGCTGGGGGAATGTCAACACAATGTTAGTCACACATGTATTTGTTTAGTATGGGAACATGCCAAGATAGTGATAAGCACATCTGAATTTTGTAGGTGACTGAAAGTGCCAGGCAAAGAGAAACCCACATGCATTCTGGAGGCAAATTAGAAGGTCAAAGCACTGGGAACACCACACATGTATTTTGTAGGTGGATGAAAAGTCCAAAGAAGTGCTAGGGACACAAGCAATTTGGGCAGAATATCAATGCAGTGAGAACCCACATGCATTTTGTAAGCAGTACATACGGCCAAATTACTGAGAACTGAAGGAGAATGAATGATAAAGCACTGAGAATACCACATGCAATTCATAGGCGGAGGAAAAGGACATAGCACTGAGAACCCCACATGTATTATGTAGTCAGAGGAGCTGGCCAAATCAGTGCGAAGAATGCAAGCACTTTGTAGGCAGAGGAAAAGATAAAGAACTTGGTAGCCCACATGCATTTTGTAGGCCAGGGGTCTGCAACATTTTGCTCCCCAGATGTTTTGTATGACAAATCGCTCCAGCCCTAGCCATCATTATAATTTGTTAAGGATCATGGAAGTTGTCGTACAAAACATCTGCAGAACCAAAATTGCATACCCTGTATTTTAAGCAGGTACGAAAGACAAAACAGTAGGAACCACATGCATATACTGTAGGCAGAAGAGGACACCAAGGAAGTTAGAGCACTGCATGCATATTGTAGGAGGAGAACGCCAAATCTTTCAGAACCAAATTTGCATTTTCTAGGCAGGGATGAAGGCCAAATCAGAGTTAGGCACATCTGCATTTTGCTGGTGAGGGGAATGCCAACACAGTGAGAACCCCACATGACTCTTGTAGGCAGAGAAAAGGCCAAATCTCTGAGAACCTGACAAATATTTTGTAGGTGAAGGAGAAAGTTAAAAAAAAAACTCAGGAAATCTTGTGTTCCATATGTGGTGAAGATTCCCACGGCAGTGAAACTGCTTTAGCATTTTGTAGGCATCAGAGAAAACTAAAGCACTGGTTAACACATGCGCATTTTTTAAAGCAGAGGAAAAGTACAGAAAGGGCAAAACATTGAGAACCAATCATTCAATATCCTGCTGGGAAATTTGAAATCATCACTAATTCATAACTTGAGCAAGTGACCATGTTACTGAAGCAGTGGGAATGAGAATGGAACTCTTAGAGGAAGAAAATTCACTTGACAATAACATGAGGGCCATTTCTCAAAGCAGGAATTCTATGGCCATCATCAGACACAGGGTCACCTACAGTCTTCTACAGAAAGGATTTATATTTGGATCTAGTATGTGTGGTCAAAAGACGAGAAAGTCAGTACTTTAAAGAAGGAAACTTTGTCTACCCATTAGAATAATCTGTTGAATTAATGCACATATACATATGATTAGGAATGATTTACATTCTTGTTGAAGGTTCTGTATTGATGGGCTATGAACTGAATGTTTTGCATAATGATATGTATTAATAATATATTTTGGGAGCAAAACATTGACAGTATACACCATTTTATAATAGCCACACCCAGTTGATTACAATATTTGAATATTCTAAAGGCAATACTACTGATATATCTTGGAAAATATACAGTAACGTACAGAGGAGTTACTTTTTTTTGTCTAGGACGATAACCCTGTGATATTTGTAATTGATGATATTTAATGAATGAGTTGAACATATATATTCTAAATTCTAAATTTCTACTGGTGGTAGAAAATGATGAAATCACCCTCCTTAAGAACTCGAAAGATCTCAGAAAAAAAGAAATAAGCAAATGGAGGGAAGAACATTCCCTGCAAAACTACATTGAGGTAGGCAGGATCCCTAGAGGACTCTGACAACCCTTGCTTTGAAGAACAGGACCCAGAGATGTTACGGGAGTGTGGTGATGCCACCAATGGTTGTTCTAACGCTTTCATGAACATCCTAAAAAATATGCCCATACTGATCAAAGCAACATTTTGGAAAGGATTGTTAAATTTGCTGAATTATATTGGGCTCTGGATATGAAAAGTTGATGCAGAACACTGTTGCCAATTGGAGTGTGACTCAAGGTTCCTCTGGATTTTCACCAGCTTTTGGATAATATACATACATACACACATATATATATATATATATATATATATATATATATATATATATATATATATATATATATATATATACATATATATATATATATATATATATATATATATATATATTACAATATATATTACACAGCGGTAGTGGCTGTGTAGTTATGGTTAAGTTGTTGTTTCCATAGGAAGTGCACTTTTTGGGCGGCCTATAAATCCGCTCCCCCTGGACGAATCCTCACCAAACTTTGCAAAAAAACTATATGGGCCACTCTGAATTTTTTTGCAAAGTTTGGTGAGGATTCGTCTAGAGGGGGAAAGTTATAGAGGGGGGGTCCCAAAACGTCTTTTTTCCCCATAGATTGAATGGGGGAAAATGTTTGCGCACGGCTACAGGCCAAACCGCTGGACGGATTTTCACCAAGTTTGCGGCAGATATTTGTGATGTCATCTTTGAAGTCCTGGGTGTTAGTCTTAGCAATGCACGTAGATGCTGCGAGTTATGGTTGCTGAGTTTACCATAATGGGGGACTGTGCATTGTTTTTTGGTTTCACTGTGAAGTATAACATCCCGTTAACAAAGTTTTTTTACTGAATGTACATATATATATATATAGAGCAGGGAGCGAAAAGAAAGGGGCTAAACATGTGATGTGGTCAGTGATGTCATCAGTTACATTTGAGATACATCTTTCATGTTCTGGGTGTGGCTGTTAACAGTGCACAGTGGTGATGGCAAGTATGGGGGCTCAGTCTGCCATAACTGGTGAATTTCAGGAGTTTTTCGGTTTTAATTTGAACCATCATGGGGAGGGTGAACATTTTTTTTTAGTGAAGTGCACAGGTTTTTCATAGGACAACTTAACCATAACGTCCCCTCAACAAAGTCTTTTTTGTAGTGTATATATATATAAGGGAATGCACTCCAACCGATCAGCTGTCAAGACGTGATTCCACCAAAATCAAAGACCAGCCGAACAGACGTCAAATCCTCATAAAATCCAGTTAATTTAATTAATAACCATTTAAAATTCAAATCGAGAGAACCACAATATGAACAGTTTCACAGCGTCCTCGTTGCTTGTTCACATACACAGTTAAAGACACCCAGTGGCAATACATATACAAACACCTGGTCTCTATGGTTTTCATTTATCAGTTGTCCCTTTTCTCTTTCAATGATATATAACATGGGTTATTGGGTAAATCATTCTAGAAAAATGGCAGCCATTTTGTAACAGGTTTTTGTTTCTTTTCTCCCTTTTGCCCATTCATTTGATTACTTGTTTAATCATGCATCTAGTGGCATATATTCATGAATGCAAGACGCCTACGCATAAATATGCAACACACATTAGAGTACAAGACAGCTCCAGAATGTTTCCCCAATGTGTCTGCCATATTTCGTCAATTCCCAAAGTTAACCAAATCTTTGTTAAGTAAACACAAAGTGTTGACTATGATCAGCAATTACATCGTCTTTAAAGTGCTTAGTGCTTTCAAATTATAGCTGCCATCATAATTATTTACTTGGTGAAGTGCTTAGTGCAATTACTTTAAAATTTGCTTGTTATTATTCTTATCAAATCCAACAAAGGAAAACCTGAGGAATTTTATAAATTCCATCCCATAGTGGACACATAGCAAACACTTCTGCCAATATAAAATGCAAATAATTCAAATAAATATGTTTAGCCATCATAATTCCAATTCCTTTTAGGAAAAGGTGCTTAGTGCATATACTTCATGGCTGTATTCTTCATTATAATAGAAGTGCTTTATATCAAAAGTTCAAGATATTCCATATACTCAAAGTGCATAATGCATTCAAAGATATTGCAACATTAGCAATCTGCTCCATACTCAAAATTAGATTTAAAACCTTGGTACTGCCATAAATTAATTTGATAACAGCTACATAAGTTCCTTGCATATTCAGAAACCTCAACAGCGTATATAACGACAACTCTACTAGTTATTCACTATATTCCTTTATAAATAGATGACACTGATTTAACAGATCCATACTAAACAGTAGAAACATCGTAAAAGCATAATTAGACAATAATGTGCATTTTGCTATCTTCATTCATAAAATTGGGACTAAAGACTTAGAGGGTAATTCATGGAATAATTATGCGCTGAAATTTGTGGCACAAACTGGTGCAAGCGTGAAAAAGCTAGCACACGCATGCGACTCGCACGTGTGTGATTCATGGAAGGCCCTGTGCATGTTTTTCACGGGATGTGGGCCAAATCGGCGCTAACCCTCACTGTGACTTTCCAAACGCGTGCGCGACAGGAACGGAGAAAGCGCACAACTTCTCATGCACACCCCTAAAAAGGGGGCGGATGGGGTACAACGTGTGAAAATGTAGGCGTAACGTGGGAAGTACTAAACACACACAACGTCCACGCGCTGGTGAACAACACATATTCATGGAATCAATTAGGAAAAACCAGCGCTCGTCAAAACACACGCACACGCACAAATACGTCCGCCACACGAAAGCAGGTGGAAGCGCTCCCATGCAGCATAAAAGTGCACGCAAACAACAAACAAGCATATACAGCTAAGATGAATGTCCCATTCCTCGCAGCAGTGATCGTGGGACACCGCGGGAGGAGGAGAATAGCCAGGCCCTGCATTTCTTTGACCAGGACCAGCCTTTTTGGGATGTCTGATGACGAGGTGTATGTCATGTATAGGTTTCCACCTCATATCATCCTAGACCTGGTTACTGAGTGGGAGGATGAACTCACATCACCCACCCTGTGCTCCCAAGCATTGAGCCCCTTGGAGAAGGTGCTCAATGTACTGCATTTTTTGGCAACTGGGTCATTTCAGCAGACAACTGCCATAGTGGGGGGCGTCTCACAGCCCACGCAGTCACGTTTCGTACACCAGGTGTTGGCAATCATCACTGTGCGTCTCTCAGTCCGCAGGCAAATATACATGCCCAGAACAACCGCAGAAAGACAGGCCGTGGTCCATGACTTCTACAGGGTGGCACACTTCCCCAAAGTGCTTGGTGCCATAGATTGCACCCATGTGGCCCTACATCGACCTAGGGCCACTGGAAACATCTACCGCAACCACTGTCATTCTATCAACTTGCAGATTGTATGCGATGCCAAGGGAATCATCACCTGTTTCTATGCAAACCATCCAGGGTCCACCCATGACAGTTTCATATGCAGAATGTCCGTCCTGAGCCGGGCCCTGGAAGCTGGGAAGCATGGCGACACATGGCTCATAGTTGAGTACAAATGCTTGTGCACATGCATGCATGTCACACACAGACAAATACACAAGCCCAACTAATGACAACCATTATCACTTTACCAGGGGACAGTGCCTACCCTCTTTGCACCTACATGATGACACCAATATGGAACCCCACCACACCACCCCAGGTAAGATACAACGCAGCCAATATTGCAACCAGGGCCATAGTGGAGCGCACATTCGGAGTGCTCAAGTCATGCTTCCGCTCCCTTGACCGCTCTTGCGGACAGCTAATATATGCACCCCCGGTAGTGTGCAGGATCATTGTGGCAGCATATGTCCTTCATAACGTTGCAACATGGCAGTGCGTACCGGTGGACATGGTGGTGTCCCCGCATTCCCAACCACACGCACAGGCGCTGCGCATGGGAGGGGAAAGGACACATGGGGAGGCAGCCCGTACCCAGTTTGTGGCCACATTTTTCACCTAAACTCCATCCCCTACGGAGTGCACACAGGCCTGGCACATACCAGGTGACAATTGATGATGAGAAAGGGACAGTTAACTGTCACAACCTTACCACCTTGAGAATGTGTCCACGGAAGTGCCACATTGTGTGCATCCCTAGCTACTTAAACACAACCAATCCCGTGTGACCAAAAGGAACACATGCAAGGTGCATATCCTACCCACCCCCCTGCAAAACAGGGTATGAAAGTACTGATATGCCACCCAAACCCTCCCATCCCCCATGACCCACGTCTGCCACACCATGCCATGCTATGCAATGGCAAAACATCAAACCAAATGCACAACACATGACACAATCGTCATGAAGTGCCACGTGGGAAATTTAAATAGACACCAGACAATCACATCTGACATGGAATCTGAAGAAATGACTGACCAAAACCTCACACCCTGAAAACTGTGGCACAAATGCATGCCGCCAGTGGTACAAGCAACAAAAGTCAGAATACCTGTTGCCATGCACATTGGACAATAGCAAATTGGCATTACAAACACTGTGTGCTGCATGTCTGTCCCCTGCAACACACCGCTCACCGGACAGCACAGTGACTGTGCATTGCGTTGGGGAAACCCTTTGAGCATCATGAAACATAAGTACAATCAACAAAAAGTACCATATGATGCATGTACATGATCAATGATTTGGAAGTGAACATGGATTGTAGGGACACATCATGCCAGAGAAGGCAATCTAGGTGCACTTGTGTGCATGGTGTCATCGTAGTTGGTGTGTGCATGGTGTCATCGTAGTTGGTGTGGGGGTTGGCTAAGTGTTTATGTCAGTAGGGACATGCATTGAATACATGCATGTGAAATTAAGTGAGCCTCAGTGTCCTGTACATAGCACATGTGAACATTAGCCTCAATGGCCCCCCTATGTGTTAAACAACACCAATCCCCTGACACCTCAAAATCAAACCCAACATAGGATCAGCCATTGACCAGCAGAACCTATCATGTACAGAGTACCCCACATCGACAATGGCAGACAGTCAGCAATCACTGATTGATTGATTATACATATGTATACGGCCTACACACAAAGTGCATCAAAGCGCCTCAAGGAGGGAGGGAACAAGGGAGAAAAACAGTACATTCCTACAAGTCATTCAAAACAGTCCAGAATGTGAAACATGACAATCAAATCAAAGTAG
Organism: Ambystoma mexicanum; assembly: GCF_040938575.1. Classification (NCBI taxonomy): domain Eukaryota; kingdom Metazoa; phylum Chordata; class Amphibia; order Caudata; family Ambystomatidae; genus Ambystoma; species Ambystoma mexicanum. The sequence goes on from NC_090926.1 coordinate 546,783,747, forward strand.
ATAGTACATGTTCTTGTAACAATAAGGGATAGTCTAGGGAGGGAATGTGGGAAAACAAAACTAGCATCAACATTGCTATGCCTGAAGGCAATAGTTGCAGTGCAAGATTCACATAAGGAGGGGGGTGAGGGAAAAGGAGGGAAGAGGTGAGGAGAGCAACAAAACAAGTGACAAATAATGGAAGGTCGATGAATAATCAAGATAGTGCTGGGGAGGGGGAGAAGAAACATAGAAGGGAAAGGGGGAACAGACAAGCTGTAATCAGTGGTGAAGGGAATGATGGGGGAAGTGTCTGCAAAGAACAAGTGGCTATGTATCACCATGCCTGATGGCAATTGGGGTAGTGCCGGAAAAAGACAGACAGAATATAAGGAGGAGGGGAAAGGGTGGTGGAGAGGGTGAGGGAGGAGAGAAGGGAGGAGGGGGCCAAGGTGTAAAGGCAGGATGGGGGAGACGGGGAAAGAAAGCACACACAGGAGGCAGAGGGAAAAAAGAGGGTGCAGAAGGGGGGGGTGTGTCGGTGAAGGGGGAAGAGAGAGAGGGAGACTGGCAAGGGGCAGATGGAGACTGGCAGGGACAAGGGAGACAGTGGGCGACTGGCGGGGGCAGGTGGAGACTGCCAGGGGCAAGGGAGACAGGGGGAGACTAGCGGGGGGCAGGTGGAGACAGGCAGAGGGCAGGGGAGACAGGGGGACAATCAAGGGACCCAGAGGGTGGGGTACCATGGTGGACAGGGTTAGAAAGGGCCTCCATTGTTGGCCTTTGGTTGTGGTGGCTGGCTCCAGCCTCCTGGTTTCCTGGATTGTCTCAAGGGCCAAGTACAATCAATGGCAGGGGGGAACAGGGTCAGGCCACAAACAGGACAGTCAAGTCAAAAGCAATGTGGCCATATTTCAAATGGCACAACAAAACATCAGGCAGGGCTGGAAGATGGCCAAAGCAGGGGAAGCAAGGAATTGGGGGTCGATGAAACACATGGTCACAAGAATAACTCAGCATGCAGCGTTGATGTGGCATATGAAAATCACTGTAGGCCAAGTGTCCCACTGCAACATTGTCAGCACATGGACCCATCCCACCATCAGTGTGGGTTACACAGCCAAAGGGTGCATGGTACCGCCTCCAGCAGGAAGTGCATATCATAGACAGTCAAGTCGTAAAAAAATCACAAGCAACATGATGAAATGCACAGTCAACAGAATACTCACCAAAATGAAGTGCAGACATGCATTGGATAAGCCATCCGGAATACCCACTAGGGGTGTACACACAAGTAGGACTGCAGGCTAGCCACAGATATGACGGAAGCCCAATGCCCTTGTGTAAGATGCTGTCACACTGAGCCATCCTTGCGAGCCCATGGAAAGGGGAAGCAGGAGTTACATATGTGTCATGACTCCAAGCAAAACACATACACGAGACAAGCCTAAATGGGCCCTGCTGGAACACACAGTGGATGCCTTCAAATGCCACAAAGCAACACACTGTCACATGAATGCACAATAGCCAAAACATAATTTAAAAAAATAAATAATTGCAGGAAAACAAAAAAAAATAAAAATAAAAAATGGCCAAATAAGACCTGGGGGTTGAGGGGGAACCGAAGAGGGGGAGGTACAGGGTTCACCACAACACCCACATGTGTAGATAATGAGATAAAAAAAAAAAACTCAATGGGCTCAGCGCCTGCACGGCCCAACCTATGTGGGAGATAGGTTGTTGTCGTCACCCACTGGATGGAAATCACAAGGTCGATGCGGCACAGTTGCCTGACCACGCCTATCCACGGCTTGCCCCTCAGCGGCAGCAAGCATGCGGGTCTGGTAAGCCAGGTCCTGCATGGTAATGACATTTAGGTCTGCATGCAATACATGTCACACATGCTTTGTTCTGCAAGTACTCACGTGTAAGATGGAGTTCTGCCTGCATGGCCTCACATGACAAACGGAACACCTCCCGGTTTGCATGGAGTTCAGCTTAGATGATTCTTTCTAGCCGCTCCATCCTGTCTTCTGCCCACCTACTTTCGCCCATCATGTGCGCACCAAGAGTAGATCGGAGGGATTGTTGTTCGACTCTCAGGGCCTCATGCTGTGCCTCTGCCTGAGCAGCAAGTGCTTGATGCAGAGCCACCATTTGAGCACAGCACGCCCTGACAGAGGCCACCATGCACACCTTGAGTGAGCAGCACGTGGACTGCGTAGCCTGCTGCTGGAGCTACACCTGCCTTTCAGGGGGGAGGAAGGAACGGGCCGCACTTTCCATACCTTGAGCCATCATCTCAACCGCTCCCCCCTGTTGCTGTGCTATGGCATACATAGCATACTCCCACTCAGTTGACCCTTGTGGTGCACGGCCACCGCTTTGCCATACACTATACATGCCGGGCCAAGGAGCCGTGGTCCTTGCTGGGTTGGTGCCGCCCGCGGCTGCAGGACTGCATCCCTCCGTCGACCTGATGCCCCAGGAACATGGCCAACTAGTGTGGAGTGTGACCGTGCACCCGTAACCACCACAGGCGGACATTCCAACTCCACCTGGCCCCCTACTACAGGTGTCGCGGACAGAAGATCATCCAACGCAGGATCACTTACCAGCGACGACACGTCATGATGCAGATCCGGCTCAACATAGTGGTCAGAGGATTCATCAGAGCCTGACTCAGAGTCAGCTCTGGACACGATGGCCTACAGTTCCAGTGGGTTCTCGTGGGCTGCAACCCCACGACCACCACTGGTGCATGGTTGGTGATGTGAACTGACCACCGCGTCTGGGATGACATCTTCATCCTCTTCCTCCAGGGCGTCATCACCTGCAACATAAACAAAAGAAACATGAACATGCATGTCAGTAGCACATACCACACACATACAGTTCACAACATTAACAGCCAGCACTTGAAGCAGACATGTCACACGCAATCTCAAACCCCAACATGCATCCAGTGGCATTGCAATGCAAGGGTATCCCAAAAGCAGAAAAGGATGTGTGCAAAATGTAAAGCCAACACATGCATTGCATGTTGCACATCACCTACATCACCTGCCTCACACACAACCTCTAGCAGGCACATATCCAAGGCAGAAATGAGAGATGGCAACAAAGAGAGCATAAGCATGGGGGAACACACAAACAGCCACAGCTGGCAATCAAACCAAACACACCATGACACATGTAACATGCATGTTCACGTGCAGCACTCAACAACCATCAACTATGCAGAGTACATGTGTCACAGGAGGCACCTACAGGAGGCACCTATGCTAGTGCGTTTCTATGCAGTGAATGGAGGGACATGGGTAAATACATGGCAGGTCACTATCACACAGCAGCATTGTGTTGGCATGTTGAAGAGCTGAACTTGACACAGGAGTGGGTGTGTGCGGTGCAGTGCATGTGTAAACCCTCAACTTCCAACATCAACACGTATGTAGTGATGTCAATCTTCAAACATGATGGCAGTGTAAGGGCAATTGCAGCCATCATGTGCAAATGGCATGCACTATGTAGCATGGATACCGTTAAGCCCCCACCCTCTGGGGAATAGCAGGGAGGCACTTCATGGCAATGAAAGGTTCACCGCAGAACTGTGCATTGGCAGACAGTGTTGGCATGCGTCTATTGCATCTCGTCAGTCAAATGTCACTACAGCCGATGAGAAGTAGATATGATACAGGACAGATGAGGAACTATCAGGAGTACACCAATGCATGCAGAAGACACAACACCAGTTGAACAGAGGCAGAGGGCTGTAACAGGGGGAGCCATGTGCGCGACACAGATGTGGACACCATAATGTTGTGCGTGATGACACACAGACCCACTGTGAGCATGAAATAGCTGTCCAAATAACATGACACTTGGATCATCCTGGATACGTACTTCAATGATCAGGTGGTCAAGGACACCTAAGGGCATACATGGAATGCACATGGAGCATGATGGTGCACACATGGGCACGGAGAGCCACTACCATCAGCACAGTCAGAGTGAGGCACACTGCACCAAGGACAAAGGATGTATATGACATAATATGACATCTCATCAAGAGTGCCATCGTACACAAGTGGCTCAGAGTGCAACCAAGCAAAGGGAGGGGAACAAGGGAGAAAAGAAAATGAAAACAACGATCTTACTGGGCACAGTGACATTGAGAACACGCAAGTGCGTGGAGAAGGGAAAAAGGGGTAAAGTCCCTGGAAGGGGAGAAGTGTAAAGTGCCGAACGGAGGAGTCTAAAGATAGAATAGGCATTGAAAAGGTGGTAGAGCAGCCAGCAAGTGGCAAGTGTAAGATCATTTGGATAGGTAAAATCTGATAAGTGCAGAAGAAGAGTGGGGGACTGTATGGGTACACATGCAGGACCCATTGCAATGGGAGGCCTGGAAGCAGTGCAGCCGGGAGGCAGGGTGAGCAGATACATGGGCCCAAAGGACAGAGGTTGTCCAGGTGCACAGTGCCAAGAGAGAAAACAGTTCAGCTGGGGAGAAGAGGGGCTAATGCAGGAGCAAATAGGAAGGTCTTGATTTGCTTCCGGAAGTAGAGATGTTTCTCCTCAAGTTTCAACGTGGCAGGTAGGCTGTTCCAAAGGGAGGTCCCAGCCGTAGGCACAGATCTGCCCCCAGCTTTTTTCTTCAATAAACAACTGACCCGGAGGGAGTGTGAGGTAGAGGGGCAAAGGACTTGAGAGGGGAGGTATTGGCAGAGGGATAGTTGAAGACATTTTGGACTCAGGCCCCAGAAATCCTTGTGCACAATGCAGAGGGTCTAAAATGCCAATGAAGGGATTTCAGAGCTGGAGGGATTGTCACAGTATTCCAACCTTCAGACAACCAAAGCTTGAGAGACAGTGAGGTTGTAGGTGAACTAGAGGAAAAGCAGAGTACCCCTGAGGAGGTGAAGCAAGAAGTTAAAATCTCAAGACACGTCAGCAATGTGTGGAGTCAAAGGTGACCCCGAGGTTGTTGGCCTTGCTGGTGGGGTTAGGAGGAGGGCCAAGGGAGGCCGGCCAGAGAGCGAGGGGAAAGGATGGTGAAGGTGTACTGATGAGGAGGATGTCAGTCTTGCTGGCATTTAGACAGAGATCGTTGGCAGTACACCCATTTGAAATGGCAATTAGGCAATCAGAAATGATGGAGGGAGAGGAGGTGGCCGAGGGCAGCCTGAAAATGAGTTGAGTGTCATCAGCATAGCACTGGAAGTTGTAGCATAAAATGGAAATGCAGTAGGCGAGAGCTGCCAGGTAATGTTTGAAAAGCCAGGCCGAGAGGTCAGACCCCTGGTGAACACCACAGGTAGAGAGGGAGATTGATGAAAGGAAGGACCCAAGTTGTAGCTGGGAGGGTCACACACGCCAAACACACATGTCATTGAGTAACACGCATCAATACTCACCAGGCGATGCATCATAATCCATCCTCTCTCCCACTCCATGGATTCGTGCTGCCAGGATGAACTCTGCAGAGATCTCCTCCTGCTGACTGAGTTCATCCTCCTCTGGTGCTGGCCGACCACCAGTCACCTGAGACATGGCATAATTGGAGGCACGCTTTTGTTTTGCACAGCATCAGAGGTCCTTCCAACGCTTGTAGCAGTCCTGAGCTGTGCGCACCTGGAATCCTATGGCACCATCCGTAATATGCTGCCTGCGGACCCAAAGCTGGGCAGGCGTTGTATGGCACTGTGGGCCCACAAGCATATCGTGTTTGTGTGCCGACAAGTAGTCCACAAGGAAGTCCAGTTCCTGCTTGCCGAAAGGCTTCTTCTTCGACGTGCCAGAGGCAGGAGCCGTGTCTGGGGTCCCAGCCTCTTGTGCAGGAGCAAGCTTCCTACTTTTGGACGGTGATACTGACCCTGAGTGGCTAATGTGGCCCTGATCAGTGGGGGCAGTGGCGCTGGTGGACTGGGGCGTGGGTGTTGGAATGAGGACAGAAGGTCTGGCTTGGGTCTGACTCACTGCCGGGGTGGTGTTGGCTGCATCTGCCCATGCAGTTACCACCACCCGGCTGCTTCGGGCAGCATATGTCATTACTACCCCAGATATGTGTGCCCGGGTCAGAGCTACACTGGAAACATGTGACACGCGCGCCTCCTGACAAGATGGAAATCGTGCTGGGAGTCCTCATCACGCAATGCAACATGCACTGCCCGACCCCGAACCTGGGTGGTGGTCCCCACAGCTGTATCTGCAGTTACCACCACCGGTGGGCCTGTGACAGGAGATGCAAGTTGCTGTTGGGTCATATGAGCGCCAAATTGGGATGCAATAGCTGCATCTCCAGGAGCCACAGGGGGTGGTGGCATGGCTGCACTAGCAAGCACGTGGCTGGGCATCCTGCCCCAGTGGGGCACCCCTGCCTCTTCCCCTCTGTAGCCACCCTGGCCACCCTGGACTCCTTGTCCCCCCTGGTCTCCGCGCCCACGTGCCCGACCATGCACACCCCTGGGAGGATGCCCAACTTTCCCGCCCATACCCTTTGGTGGCCTCCCACCCATGGCACAGATGGAAAATAGCCGATGGGAGGTGCACTCAACAATTGTCCTGGGCAATTGGGTTGAAGGGGGCAGGGTACTGGATGGAATAGGTACCCCTGTGCTCCTGAATGTCTAGTGGCATGTGTGCATGTGTTTGGCACTCCCCATGTTGCTTGTGACGTCATGCCAACCTTCGGATGTTCATGCAGTTGTGTGTGTATGGATGCTGCTTCCTGCTGCATGATTCCTTTTAATTTGTGCATGTGTGTGGGTTCAAATGATATGAGTGTTGGGGAGAGTGATGCCATCTGTGAAGTTTGACACTGCCACTCATGTGCAACTGTCATGTGTGTATCAGACCATTGTACAGTGCCCTGATGCCTGTGTTCTAACTCTCCCTGTCTGCAGCGTCAACTGTGAAGAGGGCCGAGACGGTGCTGTGAAGCACAGCGGCAGTTATTCCACCGCCAGCCGGAGACGCAAGGACCAGCACCCCTCCCAGGTACTGATATCTTCCAGGAGTGAGGAGTCTGGTGCCGCGTCCATGTCCGTAGCTGCCAAGGGAAGGTCCAAGAGGCAGAGGTTGGAGGTGGACTCAACAGCAGCATTAGGGGCAGCTGTGCCCCCACAGGGGCCTACGGAGGAAGATGGCATGGAGTCATCCAGGTTGGTGGGGGGTTTGGTTGAGGAGGAGGCTGTGGAAGCCCCACGCACAGGGACTGGAAGGGGAGATTCCACTGGTGCTAGTGGTGCAGTCTAGGGGCAGGGACAGGAGGCAGCACAGGCTGCCATGGATGTGCCTGTGTGTAATCCTGTCCCCGATCCTGTGACTGCATCATCCGGCACCAGCTAGGATTCCTTCGTCCAGACCCGTTTTCAGGGAGGGGATGCGCTGACAACAACTGGCCTTCCTCTCGCTGCAGACATGGCAATCCTAGCTGGTGTGGGCTGCGTCTCACTACTAGGACAGGTCATCGGCACTGGGTTGCTCCGTGTGCTGGATCTTCTTGCAACACCCTCCTCAACTGAACCCCCTATGCGCCAGTCATCCTCTGTGCCATCTTCCCACCCAAGTATCACCTGGGCCCCCTGTGGAGCTGCCCCTGAGCCAGCAGCCAGGCTGGTAGAGGACACATCCCTGCCACAGTCGGGAGTCAGAGGTCCAGCAGGGGTGGCCACCCCACCAACTGGACCCCAGCAAATGGAGGACGTGCAGGCATCAATAAGCAGGGCACGTCCACAGCGGCACCAGAGGATTCCATCAGCCTGGATGCTGTCATGGTGCCAGGGCCATTTGCATTGGAGGCAGCAGCAGGCTCAGCGTGGGAGGCATCATGGCTCGGGACCATCAACATCCCGGGGGCAGGCATCGGCCAGTGGGCAGAAGGACCCAGGATCGGGAGTGTCTTCTGTGTGCCAGCGTTTGGGCCAGCAAATAGATGCAAAGTGGCAGCGGGCGGAGATGGCACAGCTCACAATGGTCAGGGTGGAGAATTCCATGCAGCGGGCTTTGAGGCAGTTCGAGTGCCTTAAGGCAACTCGCAGGGAGTTGGAGGATGCCATAGCTGCATCCCTGCGATACCTCCAGGCCAGGGAACAGGCCCGTCTCCCGAACATCGACATGGAGTTCGATGATGCCCTGGCCCGGGACATCGAAAAGTGAGCCATCGGACTAGCCCGCCGCCTTTGTATATAGTTATTTAGGTTTAGGTTTCATTTAGTTTTTTTATGATTTTGAGTACACAGACTTTGCTCCACTTTTTGTATATAGTTCTGTTTTACATAGGGTGTTTTGTAGGTTTTATTTTGTTTTGGGATCATGGACCCTTCAGACTTTCATTGTAAATAGTTCTGCACGTGTACATACTTTCTGTTTTACGTCATCCCATGGAGTAATGTTTTTGTATGCTTTTCAATTTTGGATTTGTTTATATGGACTTTGGCAATGGACCACTTTTCATTTTTCATGTCTTGGATTTTCATTTTTCCTTGGATTTTACTTTCTTTTTCATATTGCATTCGTTATTTCTTCATTTGCATGTGTGATTTTCATTTTGTCATTTTGTTTTATTTTTAATACATTTCCCGAATCTTCACTATTGGTGTGTTCTACTCTCATTGGTTTCGTGCATGTCTCTATGAGCATAGGCTCAGTCATGTGTTGCCACTGTGTGGCTCTGTAGGACATTTATTCATGGCAGGTGTCCGTCACTGGTGGGGGGGACATGAGTCTGGGCCTGCTGGCAGGTTGCCGTCACTGGTGGGGGGAACATGATTCCGGGCCTGCTGGCAGGTTGCCGTCAATGGGGATGGGGTGAAGGAACATGTTTTGGGGCCTGCTGGCAGGTGCCCGTCACTGGTGGGGGGGACATGAGTTGGGGCCTGCTGGCAGGTTGCCGTCAATGGGGGTGGGGTGGAGGGACATGAGTTGGGGCCTGCTGGCAGGTTGCCATCAATGGGGTTGGGGTGGAGGGACATGTGTCGGGGCCTGCTGGCAGGTGCCCATTACTGGTGAGGGGGACATGGGTTGGGGCCTGCTGGCAGGTTGCCGTCAATGGGGGTGGGGTGGAGGGACATGTGTCGGGGCCTGCTGGCAGGTGCCCATCACTGGTGAGGGGGGACATGAGTTGGGGCCTGCTGGCAGGTTGCCGTCACTTGTGGGTGGGGGACATGAGTCGGGGCTGGCAGGTTGCTGTCACTGGTTGGGGGTGGAGGGACATGTGTCTGGGCCTGCTGGCAGGTGCACGGCACTGGTGGGGGGACTTGTGTTGGGGCTCACAAGTGCATGGTGCCATGTGGGCTGCCTGCAGGGCATGCCCAGGGGTGTAGGGTGGTCCCCTGTGGTGTGGGCTGCCTGCAGGGCATGGGGAGGAATGATGGGCTGGCTGCAGGGCATGGTCAGGGGTGATGGACTGCCTGCAGGGAATATATCCAGAGGGGATGGTCTGCCTGCGGGGCATGGGGAGGGTGGATGGTCTGCCTGTGGGGCATGGGGAGGGTGGATCAGCCGCCTGCGGGGCATGTCCAGGGGTGATGGGCTGCCTGCGGGGCATTTCCAGGGGTGTATGATGGTCCCCCGTGGTGTGTCCTGCCTACAGGACATGGTCAGGGTGGATGGGCTGCCTGCGGGGCATGACCAGGGGTCAGGGGGGGCTGTGGTGTGGGCTGCCTGTGGGGCATGGGGAGGGCGCACCCAGGAGGGCACACACTGCCAGATCGTGTGTAATTCTCACTTGCATACCCCGGAATACATGTATCCGACTCGCGCCAGTGAAATCGCAAGTTATTCTCACTTGCGTACCGCGGAATACATGTACCCTGCTCGCACAAGCGAAATCATGTGTTATTCTCACTCACGTACCCCGGAAATACACGTACACTGCTCGCGCCAGCGAAATCACGTGTAATTCTCACTCCCGTACCCCAGAATACATGTACACCGCTCGCACCAGCGAAATCACATGTAATTCTCACTCGCGTACCCCGGAATACAAGTACCCCGCTCGTGCCAGCAAAATCGCATTTAATTCGCACTCGCATACCACAGAATACACGTACCCCGCTCGCACCAGCGACATCGCGTGTAACTCTCATGTACCCCGGAATACACGTACCCCGATCGCACAAGCAAAATGACGTGTTATTTTCACTCGCGTATCCCGGAATACACGTACCACACTGGCGCCAGCGAAATCGTGTGTAATTCTCAATCGCTTACCCCGGAATACACGTACCCTGCTAGCGCCAGCAAAATCGCATGTAATTCTCACTCACGTACCCCAGAATACACGTACCCCGCTCGCGCCAGCAAAACCGCATGTAATTCTCACTTGCCTACCCCCAAATTCAAACAGCAGTTTGGTGAGGTGCCACATGCACACCCTGCAGCCCACCCACACCACAGGGGCCCACCCTAAACCCCTGTCCATGCCCCGCAGCCAGCCAATCACCCTGGACATGCCCCGCAGGCAGACCCTCCCCCCTGGACATGCCTTGCAGGCTGCCCATCCACCCTCCCCATGCCCTGCAGGCAGCCCATCACCCCTGGACATGCCCCGCAGGCAGACCATCCACCCTCCTCATGCCCCACAGGCAGACCATCCACCCTTCCCATGCCCCACAGGCAGACCATCACCCTGGGACATTCCCTGCAGGCAGACCATCCAACAACCCCATGACCCGCAGGCAGATCATCCCCCCTGGAAATGCCCCCGATGCAGCCCCTCCACCCTCCCCATGCCCTGCAGGCAGCCCATCCACCCTCCCCATGCCCCGCAGGCAGCCCATCCTCCCTCCCCAAACCCTGCAGGCAGCTCATCTCCCCTCCCCATGCCCCACAGGCAGACCATCCCCCCTGGACATGCCCCACAGCCAGCCCACACCACAGGTGGGACTTTTTCCACACTATTTGCCTGGCGTGAGCGGGGTATGCGTATTCCGTATTCCGAGGGGTGCGCGGGGAGTTTTACATGCTATTGGGCTGGCGCAAGCGGGGTACGCGTATTTCAATTTCCGAGGGGTGCGCAGGGAGTTTTACATGCGATTGGGCTGGCGCGAGCGGGGTACGCGTATTCCGAGGGGTGCACTGGGAGTTGTACACGTGATTGGGTTGTCTCATGAGGGCCGAGTGGCATTTTTAGTACAACTTCGTTGTTGGGGGGGGCTGTATGCTGGTCCACTGGCCTTTGCATCATGTAGGGGATTTGTGTGGATGTTTTGGCACACAGGGCGGGGTTGGGGGCGTAACTGGCACTGCTGCAGGGTCGCTGCGCCACGCTGCACCACGGCTGGTCAGGGATGTTTGAATCCATGAATGCGTGGTGCGTCAAAATGGGTTTTGGCGCACGCGGCTGGCGCAAGCTGGTGCACGCTCCCTCTGTGCGCCAGCCGCGAGCCCCACTTCTGTGCTTGAATCCATGAATTACCCCCTATATGATTCAAATTCCCTAACATACCCATGGTTTTCTTCCAATTTCGAGAAAATGTTATTTAGTATACAAAGGACAACTGTAAAATAGAAACTCCAACCACAATAAACCAATGTATCCCACATTATCAACATCTAATAAAAGAAGGAGGATATATCCTAAAAATACTTGTGTGAAACACAATTACATAAAGGAAACACACCAATTAACCCAATTCAAATTCATGGCTACCCCAAAACCCGGGTCCGGGTTCCTTGAATGAGGAAATACCAGACCATTCCGACCTTGGAGGGTCCGGTATTTCCCCGTTCAGAGAACCCAGACCCGGTCCATCCCCATTCACATTTGAGACCCCATAGGTCCCGTTGTTAGCATGCTTGGCCACTTGCGGTCCCGCTAAGGACGTCTGCTAAAACCAGGCGTCTTGAGCGGGTCCCGCGAGCCAACCTTGTAATGAGGCGGTGAGGGGTTAACGGCTCCGGCACCTTTACCGGTGCGGTTAACCCCTTACCGCTCTCCTCGTAATGAGGCCCAAGGAGTAAAGAGATACATTCATTTATTTCATCTCCATCTGGTTTACACTTAATGATAGATGTGAGTGCAAATGCATAGAAGAAATATGCAGTGACAAACCCAGGAAAAAATAGACTTGATTGACGGCCAAATTTTCGGGTATACCTACTATTGTTTGGTTGTTTACCCCAGTCTCCTCTTTTTGGTAAAGTTGTGTTGCATCTTTGAAAACATGAAATGGTGAACTTCTGCAATTGCCATAACTGGCAACTCGAATATGCCTACCTAAAACTATACAGTGAAAAATGTTGATCGTTGTTTGGTCTTTACTGCAAACCTTTGAAGAGAACAACCACAGGTTGAGCCTGAACACAATGGGGCTCATTACAAATCCAGCGGTTACCCTTCCCTTGCAATATTTACCGGCACCTGGCTTGCCAGAAACACCAGGAATTACGACTCTGGCATTCCGGGAAGTCAGACGCTGGTAAATGTTAATCCCCATTACTATTTAATACCCATAGGACTCAATGGGGACCACGGAAGCCGTTGGTGCCGGAGCTTCTGTGAAACTCTGCATGTGTGTGCCGTTCTGCCCGCCTGGTCTGACCCTGGCGGGTGGGACAGCACCCACCTGCGGAGATGTACTATGCTGGTCCGGTAACAACAGTGCTGGTAGTGTTACTGACACCGTTGTTACCGGACCAGCATGGTCGTAATTAGGCCCAATGTCGCTCAGTGAGGTGCTGCCACAGGTTTATTTATTGGAATTAGAACTGGCCAAGAGAATACATGAAGATGCCTTGCGATGTTAGAGTAGGCAAATGGCCATGCAACTGCTCTATACATCTCTACAGGATCCAAACCTTTTTTAGGTGAAGGGATATGGAGTACCTCTTTGTTTACCCATGGTTTAAAGGAAAAGTGGCACACTTCAAATAATATTTGCTTGAGGGTGTGAACAAATGCAAGGGCTGTCATTCACAAGAGGGCATTCTATCAGCTTCTAAGGATGCATTCAATGCCTGGATTAAACATGAAGAGACAAGAGAGTGCCAAACGTTAGAGGTCAACAACCCAATGTAGCATGCCATCACTCCAAGGCCATTTATTGGACAATGCACACTCACTCTCCTGAACATTTGAAACTAATTCAGGAGAACCACAGAGAGATTTCATAGAGTGAACAAAATCTAAGAGCTCTGCGACTGAGTCCTTCCTCATTTTGGACTGCTTTATCCTTTGGGGACCCCATGAGAATTCAGCGCCTACACAGCAGACCAGGTGGTTGATGCCTATGCTCTTGATAAATGTCAACTGGGTAGTGATAATGACCCACTGCATTCCTAACTTGGCAAAAAGTTGGTGTGATATCTGCACTCATTCTTTTGCAGTTGCTCCCAGCTAGCGTGTAGTATGAGCATGTTTGTCATTGCTGTTGGGGTTATTGTCTCAGATCAAATGAAACGTCCCAATGACATTACTGAGCTCACTTTCATGTACACTGCTAAGAGACTTCTTGCAAAGAAAGATCAGACCCATGTCTTTGAAGGCCACACATCAGATTTCTCAGAAGATGAAGGTTTGTGTGAAAGTCATTTACACTCAAGTGGATGGGGGTATTGGGAAAGGTGGTGATGACTAGTGGTTGAAATTCAGACTTACATGATCCTGCAATACTCATTATTGTGGTATTCAAAGATAAAGCCACCAAGGAAAATGTTGGCAGGTGGCGATATTTACCCAAATTTACTTTCCCCTAATATTCTAGAACTGGGATTTAGGGCAATAAATAGAATAGTAAATAACAAAGTCTTTGAAAAAATAAAAATAAATCAAATGTGGGGAAGTTGGGGAAGACTTTTTAGGGGTAGGGAAAAAATGTCTCACTGGTCACATTTTCCCAGGTGACTTTATCACATAGAACCAATATGATCCTCTATGCTGATGCATTTGAGTGCAATGCACCAAAAAAGTGTAGGTTGTCCTTCATCCCCAATATATTTGGGTCTGTCAAATACCAACCAGTTTTTCCACTATCTGGGCCGCATCACGATTCGGGTGGTATCTGGCCTGTAATATTGCACAACTATAATAGCGTTAGCATCCACTGGTCCAGCGTTATTACCGCCAGATCACAGGTTGGGCGTTAACTGTAATTGCATTGCATTTATGGACAAGCACCCCCACTCGTGATGAGGCCCTCTGACTCTTAGCATGTCCACACAAACTGGAGGATGCCTTAATTTCTTTGGTCTGCCTACCAGCGGAGCCACCCTTGCATATTTTATGGACTTTCTCAGTTTTCCATGTCTCCCCTCTAATTGCCCTCATAACCTGCCATCTTCACCAAACTATTCACCACTGCTACAGGACCCAGCTCCACCACGTGAAAGACAACAAACAAGGCAGGAATTATCTCTTGTCTTTGTCCAAATAGTGGCACCCTGGAAATTACCTTCACCAACAGGAGACTGCTGTGGTAGTGGTGCTAAAGTGGCCTTGCTAGTAAATGATGCCAGTGGCTTAGGATGTGCCTGGCCAGACGATTCGGGCTGCAAAAATGTTATCCAACACATTCTTGTTTGCATCACCACTGGAGAAAGGTGATACACTAGCTGGGTCCATGGCACGTTATGTGCGCTCCCTGTACACATTATTGTGCCACAGCCTACAGTACTTGCTCATTAATGAGATGCCTATTGTTCCCCCAGTTTTTCTACCCCTCTGGCCAATCTTATGGCTGAGGTTACATATTACTATTCCTTCCACACACCTTCTAGTCTTGGTATAATGTCCTTTCATCGATGGTCCTGATTTCAATGGGTTATTTTACTGAAAAAACTAATCGAAATATATAGGGGGGTTGGAAAAGTGTATGTAAGGGGTGGGTGGGAGTCAGGAATAGTTAAAAAACAATAGTGGATGGTGGTTGTGGGGCCCAAAAATAAAAATAAATCTATTTCGATGAGTTTTTTTGGTACAAAATACTCATTAAAAAACTCATTGGCCCTCATTACGATACCGGCGCTAAACCATGGCGCTATTAGCACCATGGTTGGTGCCAGTATCGTAACGTGTCCGCCATGGTGAAATGGGGAAATACTGCCCCATTCCAAGGTTGGTGGGGCGGTATTTCCCCATTTCCCCATGGCCCTTCCCATTCCCATTTTTGCCCCATAGGGCTTAATGGAATGGGGAAGGCGGTAATTACTGTACCGCAAATTGCGGTACCGTAATTACCCATGAGGTCCCTTTGCGGGTCCCTACTTTAACGGCTGGTCCAGACCAGCCGTTAAGGTCGGGTCCCGCAAAGGGACCTCGTAGTAAGGCGCTAAGGGGTTAACGTCGCCGCAGCCTTTTACGGCGCTGTTAACCCCTTAGCGCCATGGTCGTAATGACCCCCATTGAAATTACAACCATCAATGAAATGTCATAGAACCCTAGTCTTACCCTTCGGTATGCTGATGTAGTCCTAAACCCAGTAGCAGATGGGCAGCGATGTCCCAGGTGGGGATGACATCTGAGCCCATCTTCACCTTTGTAAGGAAAGCCTCAATCTTTTTTGCCCCCACCATATGGGCAGGTAATGGTGTAGTAGCCCCAGGTTATTACTCAGAGGCCATATGCTGGGGACCATCTCTTGCTCCTCCACCTATGGCACTGTGGTTTCCTACAGCACCACCACCTCCTGTTCTCCCCTCTGCCCATCATCCCCCTTCAGATCCATAGCGACTTCTCTCTTCTTTTGGGGTGCCACCTCAAGACTACAAACTCCAAGGTTTGTAGCACTGTTCTGACCCTCATCGTCCCTCTGCACTTCACCATCACTGTCAATCACTGGGGGTCATTACGACCCCGGCGCTAAGGGGTTAACGGCGCCGTAAAAGGCTGCGGTGCCGTTAACCCCTTAGCGCCTAATTACGAGGTCCCTTTGCGGGACCCGACCTGAACGGCTGGTCTGGACGCAAAAGTAATTACCGCCTTCCCCAGTCCCATTGAGCCCTATGGGGCAAAAATGGGAATGGGGAAGGGCCAATGTTCAATGGGGAATTACCGCCCCGCCAACCTCGGAATGGGGTGGTAATTCCCCATTGAACATTGGCAGACTCGTTACAACACCGGCAGCAACCATGGTGCTAATAGCGCCATGGGTTACCGCCAGTGTTGTAATGAGGGCCACTGAGTCGTTTACCGTCTAAAGAACCAGCCGCGCTCACTTCCCATTGCTAATTCTGTGACTGCTCTTCATTAAGGTATGTCTGTCCTCCTTATTCTCTGTCTCTTCCTCCTTAGTTCCTGTCTCAACCTCCATTTTATAAACCTTAAACTCCACATCCAGGCTGACTACATCAACCTCTGACATGGAGGTTGATAAGGAGTCCAGCTACTCCTCTTCATCTCCCAGCATTCTCTCCAGACAAAAGGACATGGTGCATTTTGTGTCAATGTGAAGAAGCCAAAACAAGTGGCAACAACAAATAAATAGATCCAAAATAGACTCACATAATTGGAAAGGGTTCTAAGAATAGACACACAGATGGGAAAATGTTTGGCTAAAACACAGCACAGGAAGACGTCTGAGGTTCATGCAAATGTTTTTACAAATACAGGCAAATAAAAGTGTTAAGAAATGTGTTTTTCATTTATTTTTGGAGTCATAAAGGGTAAAAGAGTAGGCAAAAGAAAAAGTGTAACTTTTGTCTTGAACTAATTGTTGGGGTGACACAAAGGGTACACGTAGCAGCAGGGGAAGTAGTGTTTGTATTTAACTTATAAATGGGAGTAACAGTAAAAAAGTAAAAATAGATGAGGGGGTCAAAATGAACGCAACAGGCATCAGCAAAGACCAAAAACACCACAAAGATCAACAAACTCTAAAAATGTTTACAAACCTGTCACTCAGAGCTCTGCACCACCACATGAACCACGATCAAAATCTAGAATCTGGTGCTTCCCTCGCCACAGACCCTCTTCTCCCTACTTAACTCTCTGTGCCTCTCCATACCAGTCTGTTCTCTAATTATCTTCAGACACCTCTCTGTGCCACACTCTATGACTTTCTGGGGACTTCAGTAAACATTACACTTGCCTTTGAGTGTCTGATGCACGATGAGCATGGTGATCAATTCTG
This sequence comes from Ambystoma mexicanum, assembly GCF_040938575.1. Taxonomy (NCBI): domain Eukaryota; kingdom Metazoa; phylum Chordata; class Amphibia; order Caudata; family Ambystomatidae; genus Ambystoma; species Ambystoma mexicanum. The sequence goes on from NC_090926.1 coordinate 546,800,795, forward strand.
GCATTTGTGTTTGCCACCGGTGATGTTCCTGACACTCCCTGTGCATATTTTCTCTCCGCTTCTCTTTGCTTGGGTGGCCGCACCTGAAATATTAGCCACCATTCTCTTGTTGGAGATACTGTTTATCTTTCCTTTGCCATCGTTCTCCAATGTTTGTCATGTGAGGCCCAAATGAATAGGGTTGACAGCCAGGCTTTCGTTAGAGACATATGGCCTCATTACGAGCATGGTAGTAGCCGTGCCTGTATGGGCAGAATGGGGGTGGGGTGCATGGTTGCACCGGAATTGTTGATAACGCAGCCAGTGCAATCACGAGTTCTGCTCGTGGGTGCCGAACAGCCCACCAGGTACGACCTGGCAGGCTGTCAGGAACCGGTGAGCAGAACTCATAATGTGGCAGCCCGGTATGAATGGTGTCGGTGCCTTATCGGCACCGTTCATACCGTGGCTGCCACTGTTATAATGAGGCCCATAGTATGTGTGTATGAGTATTGAATACAGGTTACCCAGTTCATAAACTTAGTGTGAGAGCCCACCTGGTCTTGTCCTTTCTTTTTCTTTCTGAATTCCTTCACAGAGATAGCACTCTTCCATGTATATCTACTAGGGGGAGGGTATTTGGGGGTCATTCTTGTTTCTTTCTTTTCCCGGTTTCTGCAGCCTTGACCTGTGCCTGGACCTTACCATTTTGAGCCTCAAGTATACTCCATTGGCTGAACCCTATCTGTCTTTAGTGGTGGCTGTGCTTGGTAGGTCTGCTATCCCTTGGATCTTTCAGGGGTGGGCTGCAAGGAAGGGGTTGTATAGACTCTTAGCTTGGATCAAATTCTGAATAGTCCTTTCTTGTTTCCCCAGACCAATGTCTTCACAGTAGCGTAGCTTACGTCAGATACCAGAAAGCCTGTAAGAAGTTTGTGAGATCAACACATAGACATTTCCTGAGGCAGTTCCGGCCTGCGGGTAAACTACCCCTTGTGTTTGGTGAAATAATCGTCGATCCCTGTGTGACTTCTGATTAATCTGTTTGTAACACAAACCTAGATATAAAAATATACCACACACAATGAAAATAAACTCCTCCAAAAATCTCCAAAACTGGGCCTTTCAAAGTCCCTCAAAATCGTTTAAAATGTCTCAATATCTTTGATTGGCTTGTCAAACTTCCCTCGCGGGCCTCCTGATTGGATATCCGGACTCAAACCACACCTCACGGGTCAATGTAGGGTTTTACCCATTAGAAACTCCACAGGAATCATATTTGTCAGGTTGAGCCGATAAGGAAATGTTTAGGTATATGTACACATTTCAACACCCCAATCTATTTCGGATTTTTCCCTTCAAGAGAAAGAGGCATGATGTGTAATTTGGAAAGATTTGAAATCAATGCAACTCTCCACAAGCAAACCATGAAGGTTCCTATGTGCCAGTATATTTTGGCATCTACACTTGACATGTTTCTTAAAGTTTGCTGGATGGTTTGAAAACAAGAACATGACATTAAAAATGTGAATAGTCCAAATCAGAAGAAAAAGGAAAATCACTTTAAGGAGTTGTGTTGTTTTTTCTGATTCCATTGGTAAGCTTCATGGAACTACAACCAAGGGCTATGTGACAATTTGCCACTGTTATGTCTACCTGACTTGGAAGAAGTCCAACTCGGCGTTCTGGATTTCGGTCATATAGTCAATATCTGGAAGAAAAACCAAAAGGAATGTAACATTTTCATGCAATCATGAAATTATTCATACAAATATGGCTCCATCACTTATCTGAAGTAACATGACATTCTCTCTTAGTGAATTGAATGTATCTTGCTCTTACAGGTTTTAATTTCCCAAAAGGGAATATTAATGGGGATAAGCACAAACTGTTTGAATTAATTGAAAATGGGCACTAAATTGTTCATAATAGCATCCTCTCTCATTAACATAACACTTTTAGCAATCATTTACGATAGCTATCAAAAAAATGCATACATCATATGTAGAAATGTCTATTAAATGTCCTCTTAATATTACATTTTTAAATACCTACCCTTGTTTGTGTTGTAAAAACAAAGCATGACACCACTCTAAGATGGACAACATTAGTTTGAGGTTGTGACCTCTATTAGTAAAGGATGTACACTTTACCCACACACACTATTTTAAGACATCCACAGCTATAAATCCAGGCAATCGTCAAATACAGTTTTGGCTGACATCACAATTCCCCTGCCTTGTTCCGGTTTGTCTACATTGTTTAACTACATTCATCTGTAAACCTCGCATTTTTAATATTATCACTGTATATCGGGCACATCATCCGTGTACATAATATCAGCAATTTTAAAAGACGTATTCCTACTTCTTTTTTCATTGTTATACTTCTATATTTTAATTATTATCCATCAAAGTTAGAAAATGATTCAGACCACTGGGCCGACCACTTGACCTGCGCACACGAATCCCTCTTCCACAGTCCCCTCCTTGAGTATGACTTAAATGTCGTAATTTTGGAAAAATGTCCATCCATAATTAAACAAATGGATCAACTGAAGGCTACATTAAGATCGACCATTACACATATACCAAACGCCTCTAGGGCTGGTCTCAGGGATTTCAAACTGTAAGGAGTGGTGAGGTAGGCAATTACTTTTAATAATACCACTAACTTTAGAATGGCAGAATAAAAAGAAGCCATCTGACAAACGCATGCATCACGAATGATGGTCCTATGTACCGCCTTGCTGCATGTTAAGTACTTAGATCCTGTGTCACCCAGACAAATCCGCAGCAGCATGGGTAAACAAGGGAAATGGGCAAAGAAAGATTATATGTAAACCATAGCACAGCAAATTACAATGCAAACAGAAGGTCAACTTTACAATTCACTGTTTGGTCTACCGCAGTTCAATGCTTCAACCTGTGCCTTTCCAAATCATGGCCCCTCCATCTCAACAACTGCCGAGGCTAACAGGGTCCTCCACTACACCAAATTTACACAACTGAACACATTGTTTTGTACTTGGCTGTATTGAATCGTGGGTGCCTCCACATTTCAAGTTTTGCAAAAGTGCCTTTCATCAATAGCACTTCTATTTTAGGTTAATGTTTTCTGCAGAGAGACATACTTCCCATTATAGGGCATCTGTTGTATCATAAATACAAGCACAAAGGTGCGGGGTAAAGGCCATTTAAATAATGGACACATACGGACAGAGTTCATCATTCCCCTGAGCTAATATGACACTACCGGATATATGTCTAACAGTCTTTGCTAAATCTGCCGATAGACATCTAGCAGATCAACTTGATATGCTTTATACAATGATTTGGCAGATACATATGGGTCCTGCCCACTCCCATGATGCACTGTGAGGCAAACAGTAGCCTCAATTCTGTGCTTAAGAAGTAACTGAGGGCCTCCTGGGTCAGATTCTAAACTTGATCCATGTCCACTGATTTCCCGCGGAATCTTTGCATCTCAACCGGGTGACTACTGACCGATACATGGAGGATTTAAAGTATGATCAATGAACACTAAAAAGCTACACCCATCCTGTGAAGCACACTAAATATAAGAAACAAACTAAAGAATCAACAAAATAATTTGGATCGTAAACAGCAAATTAAAGACAAAGATACAAAAAAGTTATTACGGAACCTTAAATGCAACATTTTCTGTTTGCAGGAATCCTCTGAATCCAGGTGGACAAAGAATATGCCTATTTCAGAAGCATAAATCAAGAAAATGATTGAGTCGTCTTTTATGCAGTAGATCCTATTAGCAAATTAGAACTATGAATGGGTATGGTTATTCCACCTCATCAATATACATGCCACTAATTGGGAAGATCTTCAATGCTTAATCAACTTGAAGACAGCATGTCTTGAGCCTTGCACTGGAATCTCCATTGGTATTATCCGCAGTATATACTGTGTCTCTTAATCCTGTCATGGATGGCATGCCAAGGTTACTTTGTGTTTGTCATAGCCACATCTTGCTGTTATAGGTGAAGTATTTGGCAGAACTGTCCTTTTGATGATACATGAAACTTAGTTCACAAGTAGTACATATTCTAAGGAGAATTTTAGGCTATAGGGCTATCGCAGATTTAACTGAAGCAATAATGGCAGACGTTTTTCAAAATGATCGCATAATAAATGTATCAATCTGCTCTATTCATAAATTTTGATGCTCTTTGTGTCAAAATTAAATTGGGTTGGCTTGAGCTTGTCCTATAAATTAAGCAATAAAACCCAAGCAGGGGGGGCATTACCAGTTCAGGTAATACCCGAGGCATTAGGTGAAGTGGTAATGCCCTCCCCCCTGCGAGGGGCGTATTGCTATTAGTACCCCAGCACATAAGACCAGTGCACTAAAAGCATTTATTTTCTGTTGTGAAAAGCTCCGCGTTTTGGAACATGGGAAAAAATAGCAAAAATTGGCCACTGTGGAAGGGAAAATGAAGTCTGTTTTCCCTTTCCATGGCGACCATTGAAAAAAGTAAACAAAACAATGGCCGCCATGGAAATGGGAGAAGGGACTACACATAGTTCCTTCTCTCTTTCCATGGTACCCATTAAAAAAAGTAAACAAAAAAATGGCTGTCATGGAAAGGAGAGAAGGGACTACTTGTAGTCCCTTCTTCCTTTTCATGACAGCCTGTCGGTGATAGGAAGCTGACGCGCTGGGGACAGAAGTGTTCCCAGTGCGTTCATTCTCAAAATGGACTAAAAAGAAGGTAAGTGGGGGCAGGGAGGGAATTCAGTGGATGGTAGAGGATGGAGTGGAGAGGGGGAAGACCACACTTTCCTCGTTCCCTGGTGGCAGAAGATGGCAGCCTCCAGCTGTGAGGCCGCTCAGAGCTGGGGGATTTCCACTGGAAATGCCCCCATTTTGAACCTCCTTATTGGCTGAGAGGCTGCCACAACCTCCACCCCCACCACCATGTACTAATCTACATAAATAAAAATGTAAATGTTGGTTTGTTCAAAATCTTAAATCTCCGAAAGTTCTTCACTGATTGCTTTGAAATTTTGACACAACGTTGCATTCAAATAGGCACATGTTTTTCTATACCTACTATACATAGATGTCACACCTGTGACAGGTAACAACATGCTTTTTCTGAAAAACAGCGCCATCTGTTGGACGTAAAAGCAACATACACTATCTAACAATTCCATTTCAGTGCTCAAATACGTGCTGAGGAAGCAGCAGAGCGATGTGCAGCCAGACTTAGAATGAACACGACAGGCTGAGAGTAGCTGAAAGACATCACCAAGAAACAGCAGATCAGCGTCAAACATGACTCCGTGCCCAGCAAACACGACTCTGTGCTCAGCAATCATGCGATTACAATCACTTTGCATTCTGGTACAACCCAGCTGATGATTATAGTTTGAGCTGGCATGTTCTCATCGGCACCATGACTGAAGTGTGTCCTTATTGCAAGGCTCTGAAATTTAATGGAGAAACGAAAGGAATGTGTTGCGCCGTCGGGAAAATTAAACTGCCTCAACATGGAGAACTGCCAGAACCATTAAAAACTACCCACAAGCATTGTCAAATTAAACATTAGAAACGTGCGCTTTCTCTTTTCTTTCTTTTCCATTTAACCAGACTGAGCCACAGCAATGCATGGCCCGTGACAGCTAGTGTAATATAATGTTAAACCATGCTTTCTAAGGTAGGCTTAGGCATAGGTGGTAATGGCGTGCTAACCTGAGCCTAGGAAGGCTTAACCCGAAGCGAGGGATTTGAAAAGGGCTTAGGGCCTTTGCTCAAGCTTGTCCTGGAAGGAGGCCCTCAATGCGATTAGCATGCAGTTTATCGTGCCGGGTGCTTAAAACCTAATAGAGCATGTGGCCAATATTCAAATGAATTGTGATATGTAAAGTAAGTTCAATACATATATTCAGGTCGTGCTTAACAATACTGCACTCTATTTCTATATAAGTACTGGCATTCTGAAATCAATCCAAAGTAGAACAAGTATTCTAAGGACTACATCATCAGAGACCACTTTTGATCATTCACTCTATTCCTTAACTTTGACATTGGCTCGCATTTAATGATACTAATACTATCTGGACCTTCTTCATTTCAAAACAAAAAGAAAACACTTCCAGAAGTAGCATATGAAACGTCAGATTACGTTTCAGACATTGCGGGCTCAATGTTTATCTTCATCCCTTGCCTTCCCTCGCTCTCTCCTCCTCCATAACAGCAACTTTCACCATTATGACTCTTCCATTCTTGGGCAACGCCTCTGAATAAAATTGGCTTGGAGTCCCAAAAGTACCACGTGGAAAATATCTGCAGAAACAGATGCAGCATTTATTGGGCCTATGAGATTACCAGAATAGGTTTGTGAGCCCCTCTCCAGCACTACTCGATATTTAATTTGTACCTCGAAAAGTGCATTGCGACAAAATGACTTGTGCTATCCCAATGCATATATATTCTCCATCTGTCTACAGAAGACAATCCAGATAAGATGGCCTAACACACATCCATCTTTACAGAACACATTTTACCTACTTCCCCCAAATATCCCTCTTCTCTTCCCACTCTTTTTTCTTGTATTCTTCAATTTTGCTCACTATCTCTCCAGCAGAACAAGCTCTGAAGTACCCCAGAAAGGGGCACAATACACCACAAGCAAGGATCAGGTGCTCTGAAACTACCATTATGGTGATGACGCAGTAGAGTAATATAACATAGCATAACTTAATGCTGTCTGTGGCCCCAATGGGGCCCGGCTACTGAGGCTACAAGCTTGTCCCCTCAGTAATATGGAAATAAAAGTTTTTATAAAAAGTGTAGTGTGTCTAATTTATTTGTGCCCTGTATGTGTTGGTCTTGGACTAAACTATAGAATAGATCTCCACCACCCAGGAATGGGCTTACCAGGAGAGAGAAAATAATCCAGAAGGATTTAAAAAGAAAAGACAGTTGAAAAAAGACAGTTGAAGAAAGGATAAGAGAGAAGAAAACGAGATAGATTTACCTGAGGGCCGGTGCCTTGAGAGGCCCCCCAGGGCCTAAATCCAGCTAATAGAGGTGGCAGAGCATGGGAAGTCGCTGCAGAAAAGGAATCCAAGGGGTCCAAAATGTTGATGTCAATGGCAGCTCTCCCCCCCAAGGTGATAGTCATGGCCCAGGCAGCATGCCAGGTGCTTCCTGGGCCTATAAAGAACAGACCAGATTTCCCATCCATGACCCCTAGTGGCCCGCCTCGTGGCCAGTGAGCCGGGGCCTTCATTGAAGTCCTACTGGGCCACTTATGCTATGCACAGCCCGGGAGGTGAAGTAAGGGAGCGGCGAAGTCCGCTCAGGGGTGAATAACAAAGTCCCGGGCTGTTCCGTTGAGCGGACTGGGTGAAGAAAGCCCATGGCTGCCCAGTGGAGAAGCCCGGGCGAGGAAGATTGTGGCCCCCTTAGCAAAGCGTCATTAGACGAAGGGGGTGGGCCAGAAGAAGGCTGCACGGCGCGGTAGTGATCATGGCAGCATCCCCTGTTTGCCATGGGGATGCAAGCTGATTTCAACATAGCCACGGGTGCGGTGGTGATGTCGGGTGGGGCCCCCAGCCAATGAGGCCCACTCAGGATGAAAAAACAATGCTGCAGGCACAGCAGTGATGTTGGGTGGCTCCCCTAGTCAACGGGGCGCACCCAGAATATAGAGGTAATGCCACGGGGGCTGTGTGCCCGCCCTGAAGAACATAAAGGGCCACAGGGCATGGTGGTGAGTTTGTGTGTGCTCCCACTCATTACATTAGGGCACAGGCAGCACAGTGAGTGCAGTTGGCCCCATGTGGTGTATGGCGCCACCATGAAGATATGAAGAGGAGCCAGTCCTGCCAGCCATCATCTGTAGGGGACAGCCCCCTGCGAGCCAACCTTCAGCCTTGCCACCAGGACCAGCAGTGTCAGCTTGAGGCCTGCACCAGCCAGCAAAGAGCTACCGGAGATAGACATCAAGCGAAGGGGAGACTGACTGCAGCAGTCACCTCACTGTTTTATGAATGATATCTATTGTAAGTCAATGTATATATGCATGTGTAGTTATATATATATGTATTAAGTGTTAAATAGTATGCTAAGTAGAGGGATGTATAGAACATGTGGGTCAGTGTTAGGGGAAATGTTAAGTAGGGTAGGATATAAATGATAAGAATGCTAATTATATAAAAGGGGAAGAGGGGTAGAGGTGAGGTAACCTGGCAAGAGATAGCAGAAGAGTGTAGTTGCCTACCTTGCAACATGGCACCACTCACAGAAGCCATTCTCTGGCCTCACACTCTGTGTGTGTGGTACCTGAGGTTAGGTAGGGGGTCTGTTGCAACCGACTCACCCCAAAGGTCCCTGAGACTACTCCAAGGAAGGGGTGAGCTGACGTAGCAGGTCCTCATTTCGATGGAGCTCACACCAGGGGGATTCCTAGGGAAAAGGTATAAATGGTACAAGTGTTTTTTATCGAATGTAGAGGGGTCCCCATTGGGATCCCTATAAAATTTCACTCTGGTGTCTTCGTCTCTTAGTGATCAAAGAACTAAGGGTGTAGCCCATCTTCTGTTACAGTGATTTTATTTTAGCGGTTGCAGCACCTCTTCCTATCCAGAAGGCTGGGGCGTCGGATCAATGGTTTCCATGGGACCTAGGCCAGGAATGGATGCTCCCTGGCTTGGGTTAGGCCCTGGAAACAGGGGCTACATTAACATATCAAAATTCTGTGGGACAGGAATATCACTATTTCAACAAACACACAATTTCAGTCGAACTGACCGGATCATTGCCCGAAATTAAGATACTGGTGAAAATGAAAAGACTACACATCTTTCTGAACCTTATGCCAACATTCTTCCTTCGTCTCTTCTCAGAACAAGTTGTTCTCTGCCAAAGCAAGAGAGTCCAACGTTGACAATTAACTAATGCATCATGCCATGGAAGAATAATATAACTCTCAGGAGCATGTGACACAGGTTCTAGATAGTGACTACCTCCAAGGGAATGTGTTAATTGTGCATTTAATAATGTATTGAGCGCATACCATGCAATTCAACAAGAAACACCTATGAAGATTTGGGGTTGAATGACTGAAGCGGAAATGTTTGAGGGAGAAAAGACTGAATATAATGTTTTCAAAATAATCTTTGGTCTTTTCTCCCCTGAACATTACTGACTTACCCAAACCCCTACCCATACCCCCACCCCGCCCACACCCCTACCCACACCCCAACACACCCCTACCCACACCCCCACCCCCTACTTACCTTGCATTCCGTCTAGCTCTGTCCCTGCAACGCCTGTTCATTTTCACTTGTGTGATCGGGAACCGGTGCCGCAGAGTCCTTTCCTTTATTTTTTTAATTCTTTTTCTTTTTGTCGGGTCAGATGTGGGGGTGTACCCTGCAACCCCTGAGCTGGGGTTTGCAGGGGACACCCTTGCCGCCCTTTCCCTTTTTTTGGGACTGTGGCACAGTTGTGGGGGACACCCCCACAAACCCCGCTCACAGTATAGTGAGCAGGGGTCACGGGGGACACTACTGCAGCCCCGCAGCCCTAGACCGAATTGAGAAGACCTACCCAATCAAAAGTCAACTTTTTATAATGTAGAATATTTGGTAGTACCTTCTTTAGGACTTTTGGTTGGGTGGTCTTTTCAACTCAGTCTTTTTGGCCTCAACCCCCTCTGAAAGATAGCGCATTGACACCAGCTTCCCTGCTTCCTTCTTTCCAGACCCATTATCCAGTAGGAGGCATGCTCAGCCAACAGTGTGAATGTCACCATTATAAAATTGGTCAAATATTTTTGTATTCGCCACTTTGTATACGAGTCAGTAAGGCACTGTCAAGACTAAGAAGTTGTAGTCCAACTTAAGACTCATGCAAAATCATTTGTAAAATTTCGAGTTTACAGTAAAGCACTTACAAAAGGAAAAATCGAATACATCAGGCATATACATCTTTCATGAAAACATCCTGAAATTATGATGTCAAAACCTATTATTGATAGTACCACTGTGATCAGTTAATGCTGACCTTAATCTTTTTAGTTTAATACGTTAGGTCACTATTTGCCAGTGTTTCATTCAGAGATGAAGATATCTGTATTGTCTGCAACTTTTGCATTAAATTCACAACTAACGAAGGCTAGGATAAATGTGGACATGACATCTTGAAAGCTAAGGCAGTATTTCTGTATTGGTCCCACCATAGGCACACAACTAGGCCTAAGTAACTCTGGTTGGACTCCTGTTCGAGCGTAGAACAGCATGGAGGCTGCAAAAGCATACACTACCTTCTGGCAATGTTTTAGTCGCAACACACTGGTGCAGGGTGCTTTCCTTAGTCCAGTTGAGCATTTTAATCAATGCAAGCAATTATTTGTGTGCGGCTGCCAGGAAGATGCTAATACACATTGAGGTTGGAAAACCAAGATGATGGTTGAAACATTGGAAATGTAAGACCACTCTACCTGTGAGAAACCTTAAACTATGCAGGGCAGGTGTGAAAAATCAAATCCTTTCTTTCTCAAACTTTGTGCATTTGAAGCTAATATTTTGCAATTTCTCTACACTAGCATCAGTGTTTTTTTTCATATTGGGCTCTACTTAGACTTGTCTCAAGTATTTGGGTGCATTACGCAATGCATTTAAAACATTGGTTAAATAACGTGGCTCCGCTTGAAATGTAATTTCTAAGCAGCAATGACAACTACTTCTTTGTTTTTGAGTGTGTGTCTGTTTCTTTCTAATTCTGTGCCGCTTTAGATCAAGGGCCCAAGCAGGACTGAACTCATTGGATACTTTCTTCTTGCAGCAAATGAAGTTTAAAATGGGTGAATCCCTTATTTTATCCTATTTAAAAGTGATGTCCAGCTCTATGGGCTATTTTGTTTTCTGCTCATTTATCATGCGACCACCATCCCTGGTACTTTTAAAGCCAATGAAACTACCATCTCAGGTATCAAAACTTGGATTTTGGTTGATTTTAAAATTGGAATAACATGCTAAACTTGTTCTATGCAGGAAACAACCAACCAGAGATAGGATACAGATAAGTCTCACCAGGAGGATAAAAAAAACCTTCACATGTGGAGTATAGAAAAGATGTCGAGCCCTCACCGAGCAGTAGAAGATATAGGAACATATCTAGTGAAACCAGAAATGAAGTACATCTACCCATGGCAGACACAATGCTCAAGATTGAAAAACTTGGCGTCGACTAATATGAGATAAATGTCAGAAAGAGACCTGTTAGCAAAACCAAAAATATAACAGATCCTATAATTAAGCAAGAAACCGGGGCCATTACCGGGTCAGGTAAGGTGCTGAGTTATAGGCCTGAGAGAAGTGAGGGCCTTAATGTTAGATGATTGCACCACCATAGATTCACTTGCTGAGTGATTGGAGGTGGGAGATGGCAGGTTTGGATGGGAAATATGCTGGAAAACATTACCAGAGGCTACACAAGCTTGTAGGAAACTCCTATAATGTGGCTGAAAATAAGGCTGTATGGGATATAGAAACTGCGGAAAGGCTGCTGTACAATGTACTGTTCTTTGTCTTCGTGGCAAATTTTATACTCACTGAAATTTAGAGGGGGCACTATACCAGTGTATTTGACTACATACATTTTTGTTTTACTACAGTAGACATATTAATGACACATTTGTTTTTCCTTGGAATAAACAGCATTCGTATCCAGGCAAGGGTGCTCAGCCAATCAGGTGGCTGGAACAGCAGGCAAGAATAGACATTCTCCGCCTGCCGTATCAGCCACCTGAGGCCCTTCCCTGGGTGACATCTTTCATTTATATTTTGATAATGTGGGCAGGCAGCAGGGAGCCACTCCCTGTTGCCACCCCACTCTGCCCCTAAAATCCTCTGATCCCCTTTCTCACACCCTCCCTCCATCCCAATTTATCTGCAGGACCGGAACTCTATGCCCCGGACCCGGCACTCCTTCCGTCTCGCGGTCACCACCATGGACATGGGAAAGGGAAATTTCCACATGGCGGATATCTTTCGTTTTCATTTTATTTTATTTTTTTCCTCGGGAGATCAGCTGAGCAAGCAGCGCAAATCCCCAAGGAATAACAATGACAGCCATTTGCTCCATGAATGAACCCCTGGTGCGTATGGCTTTCATGCTTCGCTCGGGTCTGCTTTAGCTCGGGCTGGCTGGCTGTTAATGACTATGGCCGCCCTCCTGATGTTAATGGTCCATGTGTGCAAAGAGTTACATCTGGAAGGGTGAATGTTGCTACTGAGGAAGGGTCATGCTGGTTAGGGAAGACAGGGGTTAGATCCTTCCTTGGACGAAAAGCATCCAGAGGACAGGAGGAGGATGCAGAACAGCAGGCCAATAGTGGACTTCCAGCATGAGACTGCAAGCAGCAAAGGAATAAGGTAAGGGACGAGGTTGAAAAAATAGGGGTTGCACTGAGTGACTGGGGGAGGGGGAGTCAACAGCTTTATGTTTCCATTATTATGGTTATAGAGGGTGCGGGCCAATTTCGAATATCAAGCAGATTAGGAACAAAGAGGTACCTGGTACCTGAAAATATGTCACTCCGAAATGAGAGATGTATTTAATTCAGCATCAAATGGATATAATTCACGTTAGGCCAAGATGTGAAGACCCCAGTGGATTTAATGTAGATATCAACACTGCGCTAATGTTCTTCCTTTGCCTTTTATGAAAAGGTCCTTGCTGCTACACTTTTTCTGTATTCTATTTTGAAATATCTGAATTCTAGAGAAAAAAAAAGTCTCACGGCTGCATTAATCAGTTTATGAACAACTCTTCTCTTGATATTGACATCTGCTGTAGATAATACCTGCAAATGGTAATGTCAATCTGGAAAAGTGAATACCCTTCATTTGAATGACAGACGTAACTTGATGGCCGTAGGCCAACTGTCTTATGCACCGAACTATAGAAATATACAGTTTAAAATGGCCGCTTGTTGGTCATTTTAAACGTGGCAGAATCACCATTTTGCCTGTTAACCATTACTCATTGCTTTCTGTCTAAAACTGCTTTGCAGCTTGCAATTCTTGCGGTTTCTGCTCAACTGTTAACATTGTTGTCTGAATATGAAAAGGGCAAGGTCGCGGGACTGAGGAGTTCGTTGAAAACTCCTCATGAGTAGCCCAGAAAGGAATGCCCACGCTCCCTCTCTGTAGCCTTGAGGGAGAGCTGCAAGGCATTTAATCACTTCACAGCTGCCAGCCAGTCTCGTACGATGGTAGAATATGTTAGAATTAAACAGCAAAAGGCTTGAATTATGCTCTTCCTACGGCCCCCCTTCGCAAAACCCTTTAGAGCGTGTTGGCTCCCAGGACACGAATAGTACCTCATAGATAGCAAAGCATGGAATGCGGCTCTTCCCCCGTGTGTAGCTTGCTTCCAAGAACAGAAACACTGTGTTCTGTTCAACAACTAAAAGATGCCTCCGCACTTTCCAAATTGCACGTTGTTACTAGAATAGACATCAAAAGTGTCACAATTGTCATACCCGTCGGAAATGTCCATCGTCATCCTGAGTTCAAAGAAACTTAATAAAGGAGGGTGTTAAACATGACATAGCTGATTGTATGATATGCATTTTGTATATATGTAACTGATGTACGTAATTCGCTCTTTTGCGTCCCTCGAGGTCTAGGAAACTCACGTTGCGGGGCGTGAGACCAGAATTGGCCAATTGGAACTATTTTTGCCTGCAATAAACCCTAGCATTGGGAATTTGAACCTCGTGTCTGGCGCATCTTTTCGTGTATGGTTATTGCCTTGTTTCCATAGCACAAGGTACCCCTAGGGGCCCCTTTCAAGATGGCGCCCGAATAGGGACCCTCCCCCACTTGCCCCATCATATACGTTGTAACGGAGTAAAGGCAGAAGAACGGCGAGGACGGGACGTTGAAGCCGGGATCAAGAGGTGTACGGGGCACCCTGTAGAAGTGAGGAGAGATTCCTTCCGCAGATCTGCACACATCTGATCCCTGATCGACGTACCGGGCCAGAGGGCAAAGGAGGCAAGGGTCCCGAGACGAGGCAGAAGCCAGAGAAGCGCAGACACGACATTGGGAGAGGTTGCGTTAGGACAGGCGACTTGTTTTATCAGGTGAGTCATTCCCCGATTCAAATAAAAACCTGATTTTTGGTAGAGTGTTGATTTTGCAAATTCAAACGTCCAGGTAAAGGCTAGCTAACCAAAGGGGAAGGTTAAAGAAACATGCCTGGAGTACTGTCCACTTTAGCGGGGCTTTTCAGCTGCGGTAGACAGTCCTTGGAATATGGCCAAAGTGCACCGCCTGGGGGAACGCCGGCTTATGACATGTATGCAAAATATGGTGTGGGTGCGATAATATTTTGTGAAATTTGGCATAGGCAAACTAGAAAGCAACCCGACCATCCATGGCCGATTAATGGTAGCTTTGAGATTGCGAGGATAGATAACCTAGAGAGGGTGCTGATTAGGAAAAAAGCGCGACCCGCAGCTTTTGTGACTGTCAAAGATTGGAGGAGGGAAGCAATGCTCTGACTTAGGAGTAGAGAGAAGCATCTGTGTAGGCACAAAACAAAGCTTGCGGTAGCAGAAGAAAAGGAGGAGGAGGGGTGTATGGCAAGTCTAAGACGGGAAGGGAGACGTGACCAAATGAACATAGAAGGAATATACCCGCAGCCGGAACTACACATAGCAGACGAATTAATGGAACATTTGTTAACTAACACGGGTCGAGGCCCAAAACCAGAATCAAAACCAAACACGCCAGTAGTGACTGCGCAGGCCCAACCAGTAGCTCTCATACCCCCTCCCGTAGCCCAAGCACTTCCCCTCACGCAAGCATTAACCCAAGCCCCACCCACAGCTCGAGCCCTCCCACAAGCGCAGACCGTGGACACACAATTTCCCAGCACCCAGGAAGGCCCGTCACAGATGCCACCTGTGTCACTTGTCCCACCCGCACCTCAGGCTCCAGAGACAGATTCAGCACCATCCGCCCCTCCCGAAGTCGAAATTGAGACCGGGGAGGTGAGAGGTGGGGCTGAAGGAACAGGATTTGGACGGGTAACTCGAAGCGCGAAAAGAAAGAAAGATTGAATTACGGCAAGAGGCAGAAATGTACATAGAAGGAAACGATGGGACGGCAGCATTGGCCTCATTGTATGGATACCGAAGGAGCGACGAGAGACAGGTAGTGTTGGAATGCATGGGGTAAATTTTGGTGGGAGAATGGAAAAAGATACTTGGGAATTTACCGCCACAGCGATTGTTAGATTTGAATAAGTTAGCACGTAGTGAGCAAAAAGATGAGGATGTAAGAAAACATGTGCACAAACTCATTGAAGTGAAAAATGAAATGGAAGACAGATATGCTGAGATGTTCGCTACACATGAATATAGTAGTGAGTGTATTAAGACAGGTAGGAAGGAGGCGTCGAGGTTGTATATGCAAAAATCCTGGCGAGATTTTTTTCAGGTGGTACAAAGCATTTGCCGGTACTGGGACAAATAGGTGATAAACAAAGATTGCAGGTATGGGTGGGGGAAACAATGTGATGGATGTCGAACAAAAGAACAAGGCAGGGGAAATTTGAATAATATGCATGGGGTGTCATTGGGAGTAAATCAATGTGTGTACTGTAAGGTGGAAGGACACTGGCAAGCCCAATGCCTGCACCTACGGAATAGAGGCGGGTCTGGTCAGAGAAGGCCTCTTAGAGGACATCAGGGGTCAAACGGCCCAAGCAGAAATAACATGCAGCAGCAGCAGGGATATACCAATGGAGGTACTCAAAACCAATCCTATGGTCAAAACCAAGCGCAACAGAACCATGCATTGAACCAAAGTGTTTCGCACCAAAGTCAGGGCGGGCAGGGCCAACAGAGAAATGATCAGAGTGGAGGACACCGCGGGGGAAATGGGAATATTTTTGATACACAGCCAAACACGTATTATAGCA
Source organism: Ambystoma mexicanum (assembly GCF_040938575.1). NCBI lineage: Eukaryota > Metazoa > Chordata > Amphibia > Caudata > Ambystomatidae > Ambystoma > Ambystoma mexicanum. The sequence goes on from NC_090926.1 coordinate 546,816,761, forward strand.
GCAGAGGTGACTACACATCGGACGATGTGTTATTTTCGCGATAGGACAGCACACAGCAGGGGTCGGAACCAGTCTCTATTCCCGTGAATCAAAGAGGACCCTATGTAGAAATGAGAGTCGGGAATAAGGAGCACCATTTCCTTGTAGATACCGGGGCACACAAGTGCTCGATAGACCACCACTTGTTCCGGAGATCCCACTGTCGGGGCAAAAGAATGTTTCTGTAGGGTTCGCAGCTACACCAGTAATTAACCCCATGTCCGAAGCTGTCCCAATTACAATAGGTCCATTTACGGAACAGTGTCCATTTCTTTTGACAGAAAATTGTGGAGAAAACTTGCTAGGATTAAATTTATTGAGAAAATTGGGGGCAGTCATACATTGTACGGCAGATGGGGTGTTCCTCACGATGTGGCCTCACGATGCACCGGTGATGGAATTTATGTCAAAAGCGTTACCAGAAGAGCTAATTAGAGTACCAACCTGTCTATGGGAAATGCATGATAACGATGTAGGATGCTTGAAAATAGAGCCAGCAGAAATAACTTTGAAAGAAGGTGTCACACTACCACGAATTCCCCAGTATAAAATTTCTGTTGAAGGTGAGAAGGGATTAAAAATTATTGTTACTGACCTGGTGAGATTGGGGGGTGGTTGAAGAAATTGCAGGTAGCACGTGTAACAGCCCGATTCTTCCAGTTTACAAGAAAGGAGGCAATGAAGTACCCTATCGTTTCATAATTGATCTGCGCGCATTAAACAAAGTGGTAGACCCACAATTTCCTTTGGTCCCAGATGTCACAACGATACTGACAATGATACCGGCCACTGCAGAATACTTTAGTGTAATTGATCTGAAAAACGCGTTCTTTAGCATCCCAGTGGATAAAAGCAGTAGATGTCTGTTCGCGTTCACTCTAGGAGGTTGATCATTCACATTCACACGCATTCCACAAGGATACACAGAAAGCCCGAGCATTTACAGCAGAGCGCTAAAAGAGCAGCTAGACATGCTAGAATTACCCGAAGGTTGCGTACTCTTGCAGTACATAGATGACTTATTACCAGCTGCTGACACAAAAGAGATCTGCAAAGAAAGTACTATATTACTATTGACACACTTAGCGACCCATGGTCACAAGGCAAGTTTGAAGAAATTCCAGTATAATCAGAAGGAGGTGTCTTATTTGGGTTACCTACTTTCGAAAGAAGGGAGAAGATTAATACCAGAACGCATAGAAAGTATTTCTAGTATGCCTATTCCAAAAACTCAAAAAGCAGTGAGAGCTGTAATAGGCATGGCCTCTTATTGTCGGCAGTGGATCAGTAATTTTGCGTTGATTGTGAAGCCGATGATAAAATTAACTAAAAAGGATGCAGTGATGCCTTTACAGTGGGATGAGGAATGTCAGAAAGCGTTTGAGCAATTGAAAGCTGCATTATGTGCTGCGCCAGTTTTAGGCACTCCTAACTGTAAAAAGATCTTTAGACTATTTGTGAGTGAGAGTGAAGGATGTGCATTGGTGGTTTTGACACAGGAACAAGGTGGAAGAAATAGGCTGTGCGGCTATTATTCTTCCGCGCTGGACCCTGTAGCGCGCGCGCTACCACGATGTTTGCGATCCGTCGCAGCGGCTGCTGCGTCAGTGAAACAAATGGAAGGAATGGTATTGGGGCACACTTTAATTCTGATGGTGCCACATGCTATAGACGTTCTATTAAATAGGACACAGACTCAACACCTCACCTCAGCTAGACTGACAAGATATGAGCTCATCTTGTTTGCACCCCACATCCAAATTATGAGGTGTAGCGCATTGAATCCTGCAGAATTAATGCCACTGCCCATAGCAGAAATTGGTGACAACGAATCACCACCCCATGATTGTTTAATGGTCACTGAAGAAGAAACAAAGGGAAGAATTGATTTGAGCGATATCCCACAGAAAGAGCCAGATGGGGAGTTATTTTGTGACGGCTCTTGTTTTAAATTACCTGATGGCACATCAACGGCTGCATATGCAATTACTACCCTAGAGAGTGTTGTAGAAAGCAGAAGAATCCCCTACAATTTGGCACAAGCCGCAGAAATAATAGCACTGACCCTAGCCTGTGAACTCTCTGAGAATTTGAACGTGAATATTTATACTGACAGCCAGTACGCCTTTGGCGTGGTTCATAACTTTGGCCGACTTTGGGCTGAGAGGGGTTTCTTGACATCACATGGGGCCAGGATTCAGCATGGCCCTTTGATTGTGCGATTGTTGTCTGCACTCACGTTTCCGAAGCACCCAGCTATAGTGAAGTGCGAGGCGCATAAAAATGTAACATGTAAAGTGGGAGAGGAGAATGCATTTGCAGACAGGATTGCGAAGCAAACAGCCACAGATTTTGGAAATAAAATGATGACAGTACAGACTGAGGAAGTACCTTGTATGATAGAGAATGGAGTTGCCACAGTCAAAGAAATGCAGGCTGAGGCCACGACCGAAGAGATTCAGGGGTGGGCTGAGGTCTCTGCTGAATTAGATTTGGAGGGATGTTGGGTGGACAAAGAGACCAAGAACTGGATGTTGCCAAATTGTTACGTAACCGCAATGGTTACAATGGCGCATAGCCCTACCCACATTTGCGTGAAGAAGATGGTACAGCATTTATCCACAGTATGGAAAAATGAGCACATAAAAAAGAATGCAGAAAGGCTAGTGCAGAATTGTATTACGTGCCTGCAACACAATGTAGGGAAGGGAACCGTGACTCCAGTAGGTAGTTTTGGCCCACCCTCTATGCCATTTGAGGTGATCCATTTTGATTTCATAGGAATGGAAAGGTGCCAGAACTACAAATATGTGTTAGTGGTGATTTATGCATTCAGCAAGTGGGTGGAGGCATATCCTTTAAAGGACTGTACTGCCATGTCAACGGCAAAAGTAATGTTGAAGGAATATTTCTCCCGGTTTGGGTTGCCCTGTGTCCTGTGGTCAGACAACGGCCCACACTTTGTGGGCGCAGTAGTGCTACAGATCTGTGCAGGTCTGCAGATAGAGAAGAGATTCCACAGTTCCAGGCATCCCAGTTCTTCCGGGCTTGTGGAGAGACATAACGGAATCTTGAAGTCAAAGATAGCTAAAATCTGCGCTGGGAGCAAGTTGAGTTTGGTGGATGCACTACCCCTAGCGCTATTGTGCATGCGCACGTCTGTGCAGGCTAAGACTGGGCTCTTCCCCTATGAGCTTATAATGGGGAGACCGGCAAATGTGTGATGCGCACCGCAGCCCAAAAGATTTTGTGAGGTCGAGCATCCTATGTTAAGCACGTACTGTGGCCTTTTAATGGAGAAGTTGCGTTTGATTCATCAGCAGGTGCAGGAGGCGTTACCAGTGCGATATACCGGACTGGGGCACTCGCTGGAGCCTGGAAGTTGGGTTTAATAAAGAACTTTGAGCGGAAGACAGCATTAGCACCCAGTTGGTGCGGCCCCTACCAAGTACTTTTGGCAACGCAAACGTCCATCCGAGTAGACGGACGGAAGGCATGGATCCACGCGACACATGCCAAAAGATTCCCAGGACTGCTGACAACTTCCGACGACCAGAGAAAGGAAACGGTCTCAGAAACAAAAGAAACCGTTGCCAGTCCATTGCCACAGCATCAGCCTGAGCGAGAAGTGAAAGTTGAAACAAAGCCCAAGCGAGAAGTGAAACTCGAAACAGAGCCTGAGGAGGCTGCCAGTAAGTGGAGAGGGTGAAAAGTGCCCCAACGTTGCCCAGCAGAAACAACATCACTGCCGAGTGACACAAACCCTGCATTGCAAACACGAGCAGAAACAACGCGTGTACCCCTTTGGCGCCCACCAGTTTCTACAAATGCACCAAAGCCAAAGAAAGAAACTACATCATTGCCACAGCGCTCATCACTACCCATGATTGTGCCACAGGCTGACACTGAGCCTGATACTGGAAGTGCAATGGCACTATTCACAGATCATACAATACCAGGAGTGAACCGGTATAATTTGCGGCCTCGACAGGCAAAGTGATCCACAGATCTTTGGTGCTTTTCTTTTGCCTTTGGTTCCACTCACAGACGGAGTAGGAGCCAGGGGCGTAGAGGAGAGAAGTGTGAGAGTTGTGCAAGTCGGACAATTCAAGACTCACGGCTCCTCAGTGTGCTTATAAAAGTACATGTGTCAGGAGCCAGAGCAGGACAAGCTGGACGCACATAAGTACTAAGGCGGATAGAGTACATGTGTCCTAAGCCAGAGCGGGACAAGCTGGATGCACATAGTACTCTATCAATAAAGAACTGCTCAGAAATCGTCTGGGCAGTGGGAGAAAGAACAACTAATCTGGGTGATCTAGGCTGTGAAAGGGCTGGCAGAATTGAACTGTGTCATTTTTCATTGAACTTTTCTGGCAACAAGAACGAGAGACATTTGCGACGAACTTTGCCAGCAAGAAGAAGGACGATGAAGAACAAATCAAGACCAGTTTCAGCCTCCTCCTGCACCCCTGCTGAAAAGATGATAGATTTAGAGACTGTAAATTTAGGGAAAAAGCATGGTAAAAGGAATAAGGTACTAATTTGGACATTGGTCCTGTGTTTCTTAAGTATGGTAGTACCAACAATAACAGCTATTACACTATGGTTCCTGGAATACGTGCACCCATTAGAAACACTTTTGCCAAAAGCAGCAACTGAAAGCCCGGTTCATGTAATCACTGGTACTTTGCCCCCAATGGAAGAAAGACATAGAGAAGGATACAGCAACAATACATTGTTGCTCATCATGAACATGACCCATGTGGTTTTAAAGAAAAAAGATTGTTGGGTTTGTGCCCACTTACCAAAGCACGGTGGGAAAGGGATAGGCTGGTATGTACAACCGTTACCATTGGTTTATTCATGTGAAGTATCATTGAGTGCAATGTTCTTTGGGAAATGGAACAAGAGTAATACGGGTCAGCTAGATGAGACCAATATGAATGAATTTGGGGAATTGATCATGAGACCTGTGGGTTGTTCCATATTCCATAAAGCTCGCGTGTTTTCACCAGATCCCATAAAGAAGAATACACGAAAGACAACAAGACTAGATAGATTACATAGGCAAAATAGACCAACCCCGCCAGCAGAAGAAACATCAGTAATGACATTTTGGATGAGGGATGAATGGAATAAAGATGCTGTGCCCCCTGCCTATACAGTGGATCACAGCCCCGAAACTGCTCCCCTATGTTTACAGAAAAAGGGTTCCTATAAAGTAGGAACGTTTAGTAACTGCCTGAAAACAGTGGTTTTCAGGCACGAAATAGAACCCGTGTACGTAGGGGACCCTGTTTACTTTATATGTGGAAAAAAAGCACATCCATGGTTACCTAGGAACTGGGGAGGTACATGCTACCTAGGTCTACTATTTCCAGGAGTGTTCCTCTTGGAGACAGCAGAAGTAGCTAGACGAACAAAAGGTAGAACTCAAAGGAGTAGCGAAGATGGAATGATAGCAATAGATATAGCCAAATCATTTATACCATTGTTGTCCCAAATAGAAAATTCTTACAATATAAGAAAACTGTCTAGGATATTAAAAAATACAATAGATTCAACAACGGATATTTTATTGAATATGACGTTAGAAGAAAAAGGAATAAGACTAATGGCACTCCAAAACAGGATGGCTCTCGATATAATATTAGTTGATCGTGGGGGAGTTTGCAAACTCGTAAAATCTGCATGCTGTGTGTATATAGATGATTACACCCCTACGATATTTAAAGCAATCCGGAAATTACATGTCATAAGTTCCACACTCTCTACTGAAGAAGGGGGTTAGGGGATAGGATCCTGGTTTTGGGGATTATTGGGGATTATTGCGGTCTTGGGGATGGAAGTTAATTTCGATGCTAATGATGGTACTTGGTATATTCATAACATGTTGCTGTTGCATACAATGCTTACCAATAGTTTGCACTGAAATAACTGATGGATGTACTAAGGGATGTGTGCACATGGTGTCGAGAGGAAAACAAACACATGGCCAAAATAACAGAGACACTGATGAAACAAAAACAGTAAAACAATTCATGGCTATAGACATTAATGATGAAGATGATGCTGATAATAGCATGAAAGGTTCAGACATAGATACCCCAGGCTTATCCTTATCGGATAAAATGAATGAATAAGACGTTTGGCATATGGCCAAAAGGAGGGTTTGTCAATCTGGAAAAGTGAATACCCTTCATTTGAATGACAGAAGTAACTTGATGGCCGTAGGCCAACTGTTTTATGCACTGAATTATAGAAATATAGACTGTTATGTTTGACCAACAAGCGGCCATTTTAAACGTGGCAGAATCGCCATTTTGCCTGTTAACCACTGCCCATTGCTTTCTGTCTAAAACTGCTTTGCAGCTTGCAATTCTTGCGATTTCTGCTTACTCTGCTCAACTGTTAACATTGTTGTCTGAATATGAAAAGGGCAAGGTCACGGGACTGAGGAGTTTGTTGAAAACTCCTCATGAGTAGCCTAGAAAAGAATGCCCACGCTCCCTCTCTGTAGCCTTGAGGGAGAGCTGCAGGGCATTTAATCACTTCACAGCTGCCAGCCAGTCTCGTACGATGGTAGAATATGTTAGAATAAAACAGCTAAAGGCTTGAATTATGCTCTTCCTATGGCCCCCCTTCGCAAAACCCTTAAGAGCGTGTCGGCTCCCAGGACACAAATAGTACCTCATAGATAGCAAAGCATGGAATGCGGCTCTTCAGCCGTGTGCAGCTTGCTTCCAAGAACAGAACCACCGTGTTCTGTTCAACAACTAAAAGATGCCTCCGCACTTTCCTGTGGGATGTTTTTACCCATGCATCCAAGCCTTACCATAAAACTGTGCAGTACTGGCATGGAAAACATCATGATGGCCAAAACTCCCCAGAGAGTACACAGGGAAAACATGAAGAATAGGCTGCCACCCATTTTTGCCTATGTTGTGAGCACAGGAGGGCACTGCCTAAAACCACCATTGAGCTACACACACAGTAGCCTGAAACCATTGGGAATGGCAATGCTGATTGCCAAAAAGCAACTCAGAACTGTGGGGAATTCATTTCTTAATCCCAAAAATGGTTGCAATACCGGTACTCACCATTATCAGAAAGCCGGCGTTTTAAAACCACCAGACTTTTGTGTAAAACTGAACAAATGAACCGAAACCAAGCCAAGGAAAGACTTGCTAAGAGGTGGATACAATGTAAAACTATATTCTGAAAGGACTTGAAGGAAGTGATTATTTAATGTATATGTAAAAAGTGTAAGTTTGATTTAAACTGGGAACTAAAGTGACATTTAGCTGAATTCTGCCTGACAACTACCCCCGACAGGAGAAACCTGCTCAGCCACTCTTCCCAGGCCTGGCTGCATCCTGCTGCCCCTGCCAAAAGGAGCTCACACCTCCCTGATTGAATTAAGGGAGGGGACCTGCAGACTGCAGGAGGTTGAACAAAGCCTTGTCCTGGACTCAGGCAAATGTTATATTGGGGGGGCCGTAAAGTGGCTTCCTCTTGGGAAAACTGGGAGGGGCAGTGCCTTTGCTAGTAGCTGAGCTTGGGGGAAGTGGATAAACCAGTTATTCCACCCTGTGATGTGGGAAGCCACACCCCTTTTTGACCAGGGCATAATTTTAAAAAGATAGATAACTCATAGTGCGGACTGGTCAAAATTATATAAATAATACCATTATTCTTGTGATTTTTCGGTGCACATTTTAAGATGTGTTAGGACCCTGTGGTATGTTTCTGGGGATAGTAGCGGAAAAAAGGTTGTTACTCCAAATGTCTGCATGTTAAAAATCTGACACTTTATCATCTGAAACCCATATCCCTGGTGCACATTTGTGTAAAATCTGGAAAGGTTTAGAGGTCGTTATCTGGATGAGAAGGGGAGAATTCTGTCATCAGTGGACACGACATCGTACAAAGACAGGGATCGGGTGGTTTGGTGCTACAGAAAATATGTTAACTGGACCTATAATATGAGAGAAATGGTACATAGATAAATATGTATTTGGATCAGAAACAGATTTGTGTGCAATTTGACAAGGGGAGGTTCCTCTGACCATAAAACCTACAGCATCACTCTGACACTCCATTTCTTCCCCCCAATCAAGGGAGAGAGGAAAGCTGGGCCAATGACAAGTAGAGAGGGGCAGGCTTAGCTAGGCCCAGGCACACACCCATTTTCAAAACACATAAAAAGAGACTGCTGGGACAGGTAGAGACATTCAATTCCATTTGCTGGGGAGCATGCTGACCGACGACTTCACATCCAGAGATCCATACTTTAAATCCATCAATCTCCAGAACCTGTAGCAGAAATTAACTCCAGAATTTGTAGCATAGAGGCCTGAATCCACCAGCTGAATCCTCTTCAGCAGGCCTCAAAACCAACCAAACTATTCAACAGCCGGGCGAGCTGTTTGAATTTTTGCCAAGAATTTTTGCAAGAACCTGTAGCTGTATCCAGAAAGCAGTGCTGTATCCGGAACCCGAGAGAACCACAAACCAGACCGTTGTGAGCAGATCCGGTGCTTGACAGACCCAGAGAGCAGAGCTGACCCAGATAGCCGGGACTTCAGAACCACCCGCCGGAAGTCCCGTCCAACCTGACCGGACCGTGACGAGGCCTATTTCAAATTGATATTGTGAGTACCTAGCAGAACTGTGCAGAACCAATCTCTTAGTTAAAATAATCTAATCCAAACTATTTTAACCTAAGTAGAACAGCCTCCTAGAAATCGTGTCATCTGTCATTTTTAAAGCTGCACAACTGTCACCTGTCAATTCCGCAGCTGCAAGCTGTCACCTGTCATTTTGAGTTTTACTTTAAATCCGAAAATCTACCTTTATTAAATCGTCTGTATCTCTGGAACCGTTTGGGCTAGGAACTTGGTTTAACTTTCATTTTAAAGCTGTGATATCGAACCGACTTCCTACTCCTTATACTTTTTCCATAATCACGATGTACGCACTCAAGAAATTTACCGCGATTTGCGATTTTGGCTCAATTTCTCCACTTGTGAAAATAGCAGCTCCATTCTTTCTTTTGTTAAAATCCGTTTGCAACTTGGTAATAACTCATAGAGCATTGCTTAAGTGAGCCTGAACTAATATCAACACGCATCTCCCACTCACCCTGAATCTCTAGAGGGAATTAAAATCAGTTGGCACATGTTGCCATCCATTGCCATCACATTTAAAAAGCATTTTGGGCCTGTGTTTCAAACTCCTACCTGTTTCCTCTAAGCCTGCTGGGGGGGAACTGAATTTCGTGTTGTATTTGATTGCATTCCTGAGAACTGTGTTTTCCTCTTTCCATCTCCTTCCATTTCTTACATTGCATAGGGGGAGGGGTGCATTGCCAGAGAAAAAGTGATTATCTTATCTTTTGCTAAAATCATATCAAGTATTTCTGTACTGCATTTTATTCCTCATTGCTTTTCCCTTGAAACCATAAAAGTATTTTTGCTACTTTATTCATCCTATACTAACTCCTCATTGATTGTAAAGAAGTGTGCTAGTGCCAGATTACCCATTGTTGATCAACATCATATGTCTATGTGTACTATCAGATATTAATTTATTATAAAGTGTGATATATATATATATTGTTTAATTTTTCAAATAAACCTTTTAATTTGCAAAACAAACCTACTTCTTGGCTCAGTGGGGTCAGGGGGATTCTAAGAGGGGGGTGTTATACAAGGGTTGTCATCCAGAATACTGAACTGGACATAAAAATACATCAATAAGGGTTTTCCTCAGCATCCCAGACTAGGCATTGCCTTAGCTGTAGTGTTGATTGAATATCGCTTACATTCCAAATTGCACGTTGTTACTAGAACAGACATCGAAAGTGTCATAATTGTCACACCCGTCGGAAATATCCATCGTCATCCCAAGTTCAAAGAAACTTAATAAAGGAGGGTGTTAAACATGACATAGCTGATTGTATGATATGCATTTTGTATGTAACTGATGTACGTAATTCGCTCTTTTGCGTCCCTCGGGGTCTAGGAAACTCACGTTGAGGGGCGTGATACCAGAATAGGCCAATTGGGACTATTTTTGCTTCCAATAAACCTTAGCTTTGAGAATTTGAACCTCGTGTCTGGCGCATCTTTTCGTGTATGGTTATTGCCTTGTTTCCATAGCACGAGGGACCCCTAGGGGCCCCTTTCAGTAACTGCATATTCACTGTATTCTTCACGTGGGCCTTTGCATTGTAATTGGTAATACACTTGATAAAACACCATTGCACATAATATTAGTGTATCAATTATAAACCTGTTGATATACAAACAACATTTCTATTAGCCTGTTCTTAAGGTTTAGGTGAAATTAACTTTAAATCAAATTAAGTCACATTGCCAAATAAAAGAAACAGCTTCCAGTCCATTTATGAACTTTTTGAATGTAATGTTCTGAGGAGTAAATGAAATACATGTTTCCTTTACATACCTTGCCTACGTCAGGTGCTTTCCCTAATGCCCAGACGTAGGGTCCAAAGGGGCACCTGGTAAAGAGATCAGATGGGTCCCTTAGGCTTACTTTGCTTGACCTAATGGTAGGAGTGGTGGAGTAGTGAAGGACTAAACGTGTAGGGATGGGGAACATAGAAGAAATAATAAGGGGTAATGTGTTAATTATTTAAATAAGGATTTTCCACACTAGAGGCATATTTTGTATACTATATATGTCGTGCAATGTGGGTAAATGTTTATGCACAGCTATTTATTGAGCATTTATATGGTGCACTGTACAACAAAAAGTGTTTCTAGGTGCCACAAGGCAACAAGGGGGGGGGACAACATTAATGGTTCCACTAGGTCTTCTGACGTTTGGACTGTTCAAGTGCAGGACGAAGTTCTGGGGAGTAGAGGCGTGGTGGGGGGAGGGAGGGCATAATGAACGGGAAGAAGATGCAGGGAGGAAGCTGGGGGTGGGGAAGGGCCCGGCCCAGAAGCCAGGCAAGAGCTCAGGGGAGGGCCAAGACCAGGGGCCAGACAAGTGCACAGTGCCGTGGAGGCCCACCGTCTGAGTGGGCGAGAGGCAGGGTTACCGGACTAATGGGGAGGTGCTTATCCCACCGGGCTGATCAGGGAACAGACCCAGCAGGGCAGTGCTGATTAAGGGGTGCTGATGCAGGGCCTGGTACACTGTACACTGGGGGTCAAGAAGGGCCTGGTACACTGTGTGACTCATAAGTGCACCAGGCCACCAGTCACAGTGGCAGGAGGGGGCATTTAGTAGGGGAGGGGGAGAGGGAGGAGGTAGAGAAGAGCAAAATCTTGAGAAGCTTCCGGAACTTAAGGAGATCAGGCTCAAGTCTGAGAAGGGCAAGGAGGCCATTCCAGAGGGAAGCACCTGCCGAAGAGAGAGATCTACCCCCCACTCTCTGCGTGAAAAGCATCTGATCTGCAGAGAGTTGGAGATAGAGGATGGAAGGGATGTGGCAGGGAGGTATTTAAGGACAGAGAGTTGAATGTAATGGGGTCCCAGGCCCCAGAACGCCTTCTGGGGGTAAAGCTATAGGTACATACATTCAAAGAAAGTCATGCGTTTTTCAGCAGAACAATTTGTTTGCATCTAACACCTAGGCTTAGGATGAGCTTTGAAGTCATGTGCCATTATCAGGCTTATCTGCAGTGTCAATGTGCATGATGTGGGTACCCTTGTGGAAGTGGGACCACTCTCAGTTTAATCACAATGCAGGGCTACCTCAGAATGTGTGTCTGTAGCAAGCAAAGACTAATTGATCATGTGGTGGATTGTTCTGAAAAGAATTTACAATAGGGGGAGAGGCAGCATATGTGGCCTGATTGTTAGGCTCCCACATGGCTCATGATGGCCATGGTAGTACCCAAATTCATCGTTTATAAACAATCGTATGGTAAATCTGGCCGAAGTCGGCCAGTACCATTTGATAGTTTGTAAACTATCAGTTTGGGTAATCACTACCAAACATGGGCAGTGGGTTTGCGAGGGTGTCCAGCGCTCCCCATGTTTAGTAGTGTAGTCCTTTGGGGGTAGCAGGTTTGGAGCTGGGGGACAGGAAAAAGAAAAAAAAAAAGAAAAAAGAAAAGCAGACCCTGCAACATCGCACCCGACCCCGCGTAGGACGGATGGATCCGACACTGCAGGGTCAGAAACAAAGCAAACATGAAAAAGGTAACTGGGAGGTGGACTGGGGAGTGTTTTGGGGCAGGCAGGGGATTTTAATTTGGCCCGATTTTGGTGCTGCAAAATTGTCTTCGCCGCCGAATTGACCACTTGCAATTCGGCCGCGAACAATGTGCCATGGCAAAACCGTATACATCCGATGGCCATAGCCCGCATAATTGGGTTACTCCTAGTCTACCCATCAAGAGCAACTGTAGAGCGTCATTGCTTTTGCTAAAGAAGCCGAATGTACATAATGTTCCCCAGCTAACATTGCCAATGGGAAGCTTCAGTTACTCCTCCCATAGTGCTTTGCTCCAGTTATGGTTAAGGACTTCCAGTGAGGTTTGTGTGAATCCTTGGGGTATTTCAATCTTGGGGGCATATGCATGCACACAACAGTCTTATCTGGTTACAGCAACCCACTGCTGTTGGGCCTGGAAATTCTAGGTCAGCTAGGCTAGGGCCCTATTTGGCCACACTTATATCACATGCACTGAAAACACAGCAACAGCAACTGACAGTAGAACAACGCACTGGAGTTTACCTGGAGGTGTCAGGAAGAGCACCCTCAGAGTTCAGCAGAAGGGCACTGCCAAGAATAAGGCAAAAGCAGTCACGAACCAGTATTGCCCTCACGGAAAGAAGATAGGGGAGAGTGTAATTCTTAGATGACAACAGGATACAAACAAGTCACTTCAACTTTGATTTGATCGATGGTCTTCCTTCTTTTACAGTGCAGAGTATGTTAGCTGTGCTATACTAGAAAAGACGATATTAGTTTCTAGTGATTCGATATAGCTCCCAATGAGGTAATTTCTATTTTTCGAATGTGTTTTCTATCAATGATTTTCTCTACTTTTGACTCATGTTTACATACTCATGTAACATACTCATGTTTGCATGCATTTTTGCACTCATATTCATAGACATCTTTTTTTCTCTCGCTTGTGAATTGTTTGCAGTTACTACTTTGAAAACATAACATAATTCTTAAGAAAGCACCAGTGTAGTGAGAAAGACTTGATTGCATTTCGAATAAAAATGATGTCCTGAAAATAAAAGCATGCTAATGTCTATTACGATTTAAACAATTCAGTGGAACATGACTCTGTTTCTAGGTTTCAAAATAAAGTTTCCAGGCTAAAGGCCAACTGGACCACCCGCTTGTAAGATACATTCAGCTCTTCAAAAATATAAACATGCTCGTGCCCCTCATGCGCTATTGTTTCCATTAAGTTGTTCAAAACTGCTGGATGGGTGGGGGTGATGTATGCATCACCTCTTTGAAAACCGCGTGTGCTGATTCTCATCAGTGTGCTGTAATGAACAAGCTCTGCTGAAGTTGGATGAATTGAAATATATCAGCCAGTGGAATAGCACAAAATGTGGGGGTCCCCACTGCCAGCCACGCTGAGGTCCCTCCTCCCCCAACTCAGCAAAAAAACTATGGGACGTGCCACACCCTGGCCTAGATTACCACGTTTGCGCAATACGCACAAACATGCTGCTTCAGGGGTACTCCGCACACTGCACTAGGAGGACGATATAAATATGTGGTTTCATGCAATCTAAAGCACACTTTCTGAGCAAAATTGGCTAAAAGGCAAGAGCGTTTGCAATCGTTTTGTAGGGTAACATCAATTTAAAAATCAAATACATACAAGTCACTAACAGTGCACAGGAACATTAATGATTTAATAAATCCAATGATTTGCTATTAAAAATGCCATGCTACAATGAAAACATATCCAACTGGCTGCACAATGTGGAGCAGTCTAGACACGCCATAACATTTTACAGTAAAACATGCCAGGCCACATTTAGACATACCTAGACTTTTTTGCACCAAAATGGCAGTCGAAGCAATAACACTTATCATGGTTATTTCATCACAGGTGCCCAAAAACAATATTCAATGCCATAGTAGAAAATGGCTAGACTGGCAGCACCTAAATGCCAGTCTAGACAGAAAATTACACTTAGCAAGACTGCTTTATAAGAGATGACCAGTTAAAGTTTAAAAAAAAGGTCAAGCCAAACTAAGAAATTACTAAACTGGCTGCACCAAACTGCCTCTCTAGTCACTAATACCACATATCAGACCTGCTTAGCCTGAACATGGATGACCATTATGATTTATCGCACAATCCCTGCCCCACCCCCTCACACACCCGCTCTTCCTCACACCCCCTGCCCCAACCCTGAAAATGAATATTACAGGTAATAATCCAGGCATTACCTCCATGTCCTTCTACATCATTCCACTACTTGTATATGAGGCAAAGTGGTATGAGGAAGAATAGGGCTAGGTGTAATGAAGATTACCAGTAATCAAGGCATTAAACACAAGCAGTGGTGCAACAGCATTCAGCTGACTGAGCTTCAGCCCCCCTGAAATGTTGGGCTATGTTGACTAGACCTAGTTGACCTACAGAGCCTGTCTGGCAGAACAGGACATATATCTTACACAGTGCCTGGGTTTTGCTGTTCAAAAAGGCCTGGCGGTTACTAACATAAAGCATTTCACTGTTAGTTCCTGCACTCAAATTCACAGTTTTTTAGGCAATTGAAATTGTGATGTGGGTTTAGTGCTTGCATGTCAGGGGGGTGATTGGAAGGGTAGAGAGGGGACAGGAGACTGCTCCTTTTCACAGCAGCCCATACTTTCAGACATAGGAGACAGTGAAGTGCTTGTAACATTGAAGCTACACTAGAATAGTCTCATTAGAATGCATAAAGAATTTTCGATGCCCCTACACAAATATGTTTGCCCCTCCCCCACTGCCCGTGAAATTAGTGCCTCTCCCAACATTTCAAGGGTTAGCCCCTTCCCAAAATGTGGGTTTTGTTGCGCCTCTGAGCACAAGCACACACACCATTCACCATACACACACACAACCAGCCACCCATACATTTAAGTGTGTACCCTTTCACCATATAGGCACATGCAGGCAGCCACCTATACATTTTAGTGTGCATCCTTTCAACATACACGCACACACACCCTGGCAGCCACCCATACATCATGCACATTACATTATATTCATATATACACACACATACATGTATGCACACGCATTTAAAGAAAACACACGTTCCTACTTTTAATCTGTTGGTCCACGGAACGAGGCCTTCACCTCCCTGCAGTTGCCACAAACACTTGTTCTCATCACCTGCAGAGGATCTTGAGGCCTCCATGTCATGGAGCGGAGGTGAGTCCTAATACTTCAAAAATAAATGGTTCCTTTTGCAGTGACTCTGACTTCATAAAGATTTTTTTTCCGTTAAAAGAACAAACCGTAACATAAATCATTTCTTTATGAAGACAAAGTGACTTCAAATATAAACTATTTCTTTTTGAAGTAATAGGGCTCCCCCCTCCCCATGACATTGAGGCCTTGAAGCTTCCTCGTCATGGGTTGGGAGGGTGCCCTCAGACTTCAAAAAAATATAGCTTCTTTTTGTAGTCACTCTGCCTTCATTGACGTCAAAAAGAAAGCATTTTTTTGTAAAATATTTTTTGGGGGAAGTATAAGGGAGTGGCACATCGCAGCGGGTGCAAGGGCCTCCGCTCAGCCAGTGATATCAGCACTACTTCTGAAAACTATTCAGCTTGAGAAGGCCATGTTTATTCTCGCAACACTCTTTACCCACTAAATCCCTTGTATAGTTTAACTTGATGCACAAGGAAAGAGTAGTAGTGACTCATCTACCCAACCAGGCTTCATGGGTGAGAACTTAAGTCCAGGCTTATTTCTGGAGCAGGCAGGACAGCTGATGATCAGAGAAATTAAACAAAAAGAAGGCTGAACATCAAACAGGGAGTCAGGCAGACATTATGAAGTTTAAGCATTGGGAATTCCTTTCATGGCCATGCCTATGACAATACGAAGTGGCAAAGTCAATAGGTCTGGCTTTGCAAATGTAAAGTGTCTGATTGCAAAGCCAGACCTATTAACTTTGCCAGTGCTTGGTGATCGCCCATATAAAAAACACACTCTTCTCTCACCCACATCACATACTGTAAATTCCCTCCTGTGACACCTTATTCTAATAGTAGGCCATTGTAAAACCTTTAGCCGGTTGCAGAACAGCAGCCATGCTCAAAGGCATAATAGCTGCATGGCTAGAAATTGTGCACTGGGTACTGGAATGCTAAGAAAAGTAATGTAGAAAGAAATGGTGTTCCTCCATATTATTTCAGGAATAATATTAGTTGTCACGATCACATATATGGAAATATACAAGAGAATAACCTAAAGTAAGACACTTCCTAGCACACCTGCACTGCACTGTTTTTCCTGTAGCAGTGATACAATATGAGCAGAAAAATGAGGCCATATTTCCCGCACACAAACATTAATCCGAGTGGCAGTAAACGTGAAGGATTGCTGATGCAGAACATGAGCACAGCATCCTCTGATTGAGAACCCGGCTCATTCCTGTTATGGCTTGACATCAAACACTTACCCAACTGGGACAAACTCAACCCGGCAAAAAAGTCTACGCCCCTTGAATATGGAAAGAAAGAGATATAATCTATGGCCAGAAATAAGGCTCTCAGCTGAGTAACTTTATGAGTAGCAGCTTGGGGATGTTATCGATTTTTGAAGGATTGTGGTAACAACTTCTTAAAGCCTCCAGGGTCAAAGCTGGTGGTAGGCACGTTATTGAATGTTACAACGGTTCTTCGTATTCATTACATTTCAGTGAGGGAGAAACTGGTTTGTGACATCTAGTAGAAAAGAAAACACATTGGCAAAGCCAAACGTTTTGAAATGTGCACAGATGATAACATTTAGCATCAGGAACGGTGTTTGTACTACACTGAACAAACTAATTTCCTCACATTTACTTTGTTTAGTAATCCATTACATGAATGTTTGCAAAAACAAAAGAAATAAAAGAATTGTATAAGGTTAATGACGTCATATAGAAATGCATATGTGCCCTTTCCTTCTTTGCTCCTTTAAAACAAAAGAAATGTGTTTCAATGAGTAGCTGGAGTCTGTATTTTTTCCTCCTATTTAATGTACTTATGTTTATTAATCGTATGCATGGGTGCATGCATACGTAGAGTTTGTGGATGCACACCCGGTGTACGGATGTATATGCAGTCTGTGGGACTATGCACAGTAAGTGGGAGTAAGCAACGTATTAGCTTGTGTGCACTCTATACGCAGTGCAAAGTTGCATGTGCAGCGGGCGCATGTGCAGTATGAATGTACATGCGTATTGTAGGAATTCAGTGTGAGGGTTCATGTGCATTGTGGATATGTACGTGTGCTGTGAACATGTATGCGCTGACGGAAAACTATAACTCTTTTACTAATGCTTGTAGGCCACATTCCCATGCATTCATGGGATCGAACACTCATTGCAGAATGTAGGAAGGGCTTTACATGACCACACATGTATATATGTACACTTTTTAGGCAACATGATAATTCTGCTCACCTTAGACTGGATTAACACAACGGTCGTTCTATGGAGAGCACTGATTATCCTCATGAAGAACACTTCAAGCAGAAAGGTCGGGTTGTATATATAAAAAAAAGTATTTAACGGTTATTTCAAATAGCCAAACATTGATATATATTGTTTTATTCACTAGAGCACGCGTCCTTTCTGAAGAGACAAGTGTACAAGCCGTGTACACGGGTCAAAGTGCAGGTTTTCATTGACCCAGTAGGACCACTATATATCTTGAGCCAACAGCTCCCTCTGGAGGTGACAACAGGCAAAGCTATGTACATTGGCATTGTCTCTAAATATCCAAAGGCAACAGATCCCACTAGCTGGGACAACAGGTGAAGCGACTGCATCAGACAAACATACATCTGGCCTTTTATTATATCTTTAGATTAGATACAAAACTGAATCAGCAGCTGCAGGACTCACATGAAATCTTTCTCTAGAGGATGCTGGCCGAGAAGTAGAAGAATTTGTCAGGGCCTCCTTACTCCTGGTGCATGCCGCTAGTATGTGCACCATTTAAGACTATTTTAATCATTATAAAGTATATTTTAAGACTATTCTAACCCTTATAAAGTCGACTGGTGTGAAAGCAGAATATTCATCTGGGGATTCGTTAAATGATAAACTAAAGATTCCAAGATGGCGGCCGAGCCGGGTAGACGTGCGTGAGCGAAGCTCTGTCCCCCAGCTCGGGCCGCAGTAATAAAGAATTAACAGAAGCCGGCTAAAACCCCATCGAGACGACTTCTCTATCCACCCTGTCTCAGATAAAGTGGAGGTACCGAAGATTCGCCGACCGGGGCACCTCGAAGCACCTCGGAGGCGGCAGAGCAGACGGAGCATCCCCGGCGCACCTTGGCCGCCCCAAGGCACGGAGCCACCGTTGGGACTAGACGTGGCGGCGGGCTCCAGGGAGAGAGAGGAGCGTCCAGCTCGGAGACGGCGTCCACTCCGTCTGCAACAAAGGAAGCCAGGGGGGAAGGGTCCTGAACCCCCACCGGAGTAAACCCGGAGAAGAGCGGCGGGGGGCCCCCCAGCAGAAACTCCGCAGAGGAAGACCGGACGGAGACACCTCTCCACGGGAACAGAGGGAAGCAGCTGGTCGAGAGCCTGACGGAGAGAGGGAGCAGCCCAGGAGCGAGAAGAAAGGCGCCTCCGGTGCCCAGAAGGAGAGAGAACCAACGCGACCAGCGGAGAGCGACAGTCAGCGCCCGAAGCCCCGAACGGGGACAAAGTAAACAGGTACGAGGAGGCGGCGCGAAAACCAAGAGGAGCCCCCCCCCCAACACACACCCCGAACGTATAAAAGGGGCCTCCAGAATTGGGATCTAGGAGGGAATCTTGTCCCCCTCCCCACGGACCCTCAAATAAATAAAAATAAAGGAGTCATAAGTGTGCAGACTCGGGGACCCCCCTCCCCAGAGAGGCAGGCACGAGTCAACACAGTGAATCCGGGGGAAGACAGCAGGGCCTAAAGCACACAAGGACCACAGGGGATCCGCCTTGGCCCCCCAGCGAGACGGACCCCCGGCGGTAAAATCAACTCCCCAACGACGAGCGATCACGCACAGGCGGGGTACCCATCAGGCCCCGACAACCCGGGCGTTCCACACCCCAGCAGAGAACAAGCGGAGGGGGGCAGGATCTGGCAAAGGGATACGCGGACCCCCACATCAGTCACAACTCAGGGGAGAGGGCGCCCGACCGAGAAAACGCTCAGGGAAAGAAAAGTCTACATATGTCCAAAGCCAAGACCAAGCAGAGATCTCAGGCTTTAACAAAAAGCAAAGGAGGATCCCCACAAACACAAGACTTGACCCACATTTGGGGATTAGGAAACGCAAGATTAAAACAACAAGCCAAACAGCCAAGCCCAGAAAGAGGCCCCGCGGGGCGACTCGTAAGCGCGAAAATGGCGGCCTCACGTGAGGATATGAAAAACTGGTTTAAGGAGTTCCAAGACCAGTTTATGGCCACAACGCAATCCCAATTTGACAACATGAAGGGAGAATTGAAACAGGCGGTACAGGATCTAAAAAAGGACATCCAATCCCTAGAAGAGAGGACGGACAACTTGGAAAAAACAGTCCAGAATATGGACGAAGAGGCGACCTCACAGGCAGAGGCACAAGACCGCCTTGCACGACTGGCGTTGGAACTCGAAACGCAATGCGAAGCCTTGGAAAACAGATCTAGGAGATCGAACATTCGCATCAAAAATATGCCGGAAACAGTGGAGGACAAGGATCTCTGCATAGCGGTACAACAAGTGTTCCAGGACATACTGAAGGATGACCCAAAAGAAGACATTCTAATTGACAGAATACATAGGGTAGGCCCCAGGCGGGCGGGGGACCCCGGATCCCGCCCCAGAGATGTCTTAGTGGCCATGACTAGCTACGCACAAAAGGAACGAATATTAAGAGAAGCCAGGACTCTGGATCAAATAAAAATGAACGGCAAAGACATCTTACTTTTCCAAGACCTAGCCCAATCCACACTTAGAAAGAGAAGAGAAATGGGCCAACTGACAAAGATCTTATCGGAAAGACAAATTCGATATAAATGGACATTCCCCTTTGGCCTTCTCTTCTCATGGGAAGAAAGACAACACCGCATCACAACATGCGAGGAGGGCCTAAAGATCGTGGGATGCCAGGAACAGGAGCAAGATCTGGTGGATAAAAGGGAATCCCCAATACAACGAAGACAGCCAAAGGGGTGGCAAACGGTGAAAAGGAGAACGAGACTCCAATCACGCAACCCAGTCTAAACTCAAGGTCCCGGAGAGAGTAAGCACAGACAGGTATGGATAAAGAGAATACAAGAACAGGGAAACACCACGGAGGGCAAGAGCCGAAAACGCCGCGCGGCCGGGACCATCCTGGAATCGCACGACATGCAGGGTTTAGGAACCCCTGCAAACTCGTACCCTGAGATATTAGAGGGCATGGAGCAAAGGCGCCACGCCGGAGCAACCATAGGGCCCAGGGCCCTCCTCAGGGACAAAGTTGGGGGGATCGGAAGGGAGGGGGGAGGGGCGGGAGTTCTTGGGAAAGTTTGGGAGGGATCAGAATTAATCACCGGACCGAAAGCACACCTTAGCGAATCATTGGAGGCCCCCAGCGAGGAATTCCAAAAACAGACGACAGAATGGGGCTGAAAATTCTAACTCTTAATATCAGAGGGCTGAACACGCCTGTGAAGAGGAAGAAAACAGAACACTTCTTACGCAGAGAAAAGTTCGATATAATAACGCTCCAAGAAACCCATTTACAGAAGAAGAGGAAGAATCTACTCCGCATAAGAGGATATCAACAGATTATCCAATCCAATGATGAAGAAAAGAAAAAAGGGACGCTTATTGCCTTTGCCAACCACCTGCAGGTCCAAGTCAAGGAAACACTAGCAGATAAAAACGGCCGCTACGTCTTCGCAATGATCCAAATTGACAATCGCAAAATGACCATTGCAACCCTATACGCCCCCAATACGGGCCAGGAGGGGTTCATCAAAGCAACACTCTCCAAACTCGAAAACTTTGTGGAAGGGGACGTGATCCTCACAGGAGACTTCAACCTGGCGTGGAACTTACCAGAAGATCGCTCAAAACAAAACACCTCCCAACAGGGGGCCCCATCATCAGCTCTCAGACAGGCGATGCAGAACCTGGCACTAGACGACATGTGGAGAAGACTCAGAGGCTCGTCAGACGGATATACCTATCACTCTCACGTTCACAATACTAGCTCAAGAATAGACTACATATGGGCTTCAAGTACAATACTCGGAGAGATCTGGGATATCGATAAAGGCATCATATCACTATCAGACCATGCCCCGCTATGGATCACTCTCCCCAAAATGCGAAACCACTCAGGGCTGTGGCGATGGTCTCTCCCGGGAGAAATACTACAAGATATAGCATCAAGAGAAACTATCAGGGAAAAAACAGATGAATACTTCGAGCACAATGATACCCCGGACGTCTCCCCGCACACCAAGTGGGAAGCCTTCAAAGCCGTGATAAGGGGACAACTAACAGCCCTAAAAGCGTGAAAAGATAAGCTCATCCACAAATGGGAGGACGAGTTGGGGGAGAAGCTGGAAGATATAAGACAGGAAATGACCATGAACTCCTCCAGGGACCTTAAGAGAGCATACCGACACACCCAGAGTCAGCTAGACTTGATAAGAACCAAAAGAGCCGAAACACAACTACTGCATGCAAAACACTGGTATGCGATGAAATCGAATAAAGCGGAAAAGCTACTAGCAAGACAACTAAAAGGCAAGCGTCAGGACCAAGCAGTGAAAACCCTGATGAACGATTAAGGAGAAAAGAAGACACAAACGAAGGACATCAAAGAAGTGTTCAGAGAGTTCTACCAGAATCTGTTCACTTCGCAGCAGCCGAATAAAGAGGCACAAATGGTGTTTCTTGCATGGATTACTCTTCCAACAGTATCCACGTCAGAGAAAACGGCCCTCGACCAACCAATAACGGCGGAGGAGGTCAGGAAGAGGAAGGCAATCAGAGACCTCCCCAGGAATAAAGCCCCGGGGCCAGATGGCTTCACAGCCGCCTTCTTTAAAACCTACGAGGACATATTAACTCCCCATCTAACCACTCTGTTCAACACCTTCAAGACATCGGGAAACATCGTCGCTTCAATGAATGAAGCAAAAATACTAGTCTTCCACAAGAAAGGGAAAAACCCAGAAACACCGGGCTCATATCGCCCAATCGCTCTAATCAATATCGATGCTAAACTCTATACAAAAATCCTGGCCAACAGGCTAGCTCCTCTACTACCCAAATTAATCCACCAGGAACAATCAGGCTTCATCCCTAAAAGGAAAACCCACGATAACATTAGACGAATAATTCATCTCATAGAGAAGACTGGAATAATGGAAATCCCCTCGGCGATAATAGCGCTGGATGCAGAAAAAGCATATGACCGGGTAGAATGATCTCTACTATTTGCGACATTACAGAAAATGGGCATTGGAAAGGACTTTATTGACATGATTAGGGCCAACTATAAATCCCCGATGGGCAGAATTGCAGTCAATGGAGAACTCTCGGATCCTATCAGAATCAGCAGGGGAACAAAACAGGGATGCCCCCTTTCACCCCTTCTCTACGCTATCTTCCTAGAACCACTCCTGACACAGATCAGAGCGACACCGGACATTAAGGGTTTAGAAATGGGAGGGCACATACATAAGACGGCAGCATATGCAGACGACATGCTGCTGACCTTAGCAGACCCAAGCAAAACGCTCCCCCTCCTTATGCAGCAAATAGACAACTATGGAGCGATCTTGGGATTGAAGATAAATAAACAGAAATCATCAGTAATGGCCCTGGCGGGCGACAAGAAAGATATATACAAGACAACTATGGACCTCCAACTACAAAAAGCAGAAGCGGGTGTCAAATATCTCGGAGTTACCTTAACACCGCGGATACAGGACCTCTACAAAGGAAACTACCCAAATCTATTAGAAGAAGTCAAAGGCGATCTACTCAGATGGAACCCCCTGTCGATCTCATGGTGGGGCAGAATTACAGTCATCAAGATGACGATACTACCCAGACTAATGTACTATTTTCAGGCTCTCCCCATCCGGATCCCTCCCGCTTTCTTTAAAACCCTCTCCAAAATCATCTCGAAATACATATGGCAAAACAAAACACCAAGAGTGTCACATCAAGTGCTTACCGCACACAAGTTAGATGGTGGACTGGCGCTACCCCACATGAAGAAATACTACGAGGCCGCACAACTGTGGGTCCTACAGGAATGGATCACGGATGACTCAGAAAAGTGGTGTGCGGCACAGGACAAAGCAGTGGCAAGGACAAATCTACGCCATCTCCTATGGAGGAAACCCAAACACAGACACCACAACATAAAACTCAGTGAAGTCATGAGCTCCACCTTAGAAATTTGGAACAGAGCAACGAAAAAGAGATCTCTAACGATAGATCCCGCCCCTTTCATACCACTCTTCGACAACCCAGATTTCCCCCCCGGTCAGGAAAGAGGCTCCTTCAAGAAATGGCGCAAAGCGCTCTGCACTAAAGTGGGAGATATGATTGAGGGTCATCAAATCAGATCCTTCCAAAACACCCGGGAACTGCTGGGCCTTACGGAGAGGGATAGATATCAATACGAGCAACTCCACCACTGGCTGACATCACCGAGAATAACAAAGGCCTGGACGAGAGACCTCACCCCATTCGAGACCTATATCACGACTCACACGGGGGAAACGAAATTTGTGTCCACTCTTTACAAATTCATCAACGCACAAGAAGAAATCGTCACTTGGCAATACATGAAAAAATGGGAAGTAACCCTAGGGAAACACATCACGAGAGACCAGTGGTCATATCTCTGGCAAGTAATCCCGAAATGGACAAGGGCAGTACAAACGAGGGAAGCCTGGACGAAAATAATGATTCAATGGCATTATACCCCGGAGAGAATCCACAAAATGTTCCCAAACACACAAGGCAAATGCTGGAGGGGCTGCGACTTACAGGGCACTTGGAGGCATATCTGGTGGGACTGCATTGAAATACAGCAGTTCTGGGGGGAAGTGAAAGCACAAATGCAGGCGATCTTTGAGGGAGCGGCCAACCTGGGAGAGGAAATATGGATGTGCGGCTTGTGGGCACCCCGAGATAAGTCCTATACAAAAACACAAAAACGGAACTTCATGGGATTCCTCATAGCTGCGTGGCTATCCATAGCGCAAAAATGGAAAGAAAAGACCCCCCCAACTACCCAAGAATGGCTCCGAAGGATTTGGACAGATGTAGCCATGGAGAAGATCACGTACGATCTTCAAGGGGACAGACAGAAGTTCACCACGGACTGGGGAGAAGCCATTGAATTCCTGCAAGGAGACTATATACAACAATGGTGCCCCCACAACATCCGCATTCTAGATATGTTCACAGCCTAAAGCAAAATCCATCCAAGATTTGCAGAGACAGTGCAAAGACATTAAGTCCGGTGAGGTGGGTGGGGGGAGGGGAGGGTGGGGTTTGAGGGACACTGTTGAGTCCCGATGTTCATGTCTAAAACTAAAATGCCAATAAAAACATATTTAAAAAAAAAAATGATGAACTAAATCAAGAATATAAATGACACATGATTACTTTTCTTTATAACTAATTTGTTGGGCGTCAAGTATCTTTCAACCTATACTAATTATTTTTGTTACGAATGTTATAGCTCTATATATAATTATATATATATAAGAATTGCTCGCAAAGATTTTAATTTAGGAGAGCAAGAATCTAACTACATGCAATCATATATTTTAAATACAAAATGTTTCGATGCATATAAGTAAACTGCTTACCCTTTTAAACGGCAACATATTACAGCATAAATATTGAATGTTCTTAATAGAAACAGATTCCACATTGATTGTATAAGCAAAACAAAAGAGGTGATGGCTGGAAGGTTCGGAATTAATCCTAACCTCTGGTATTATTCTGAGAAACCCTCCAGACCATCATTCTTCAGCCTACCATGCCACTACATAAGTGGACAGACCACATGCAAATCAGGCTTCAAACCACCCCAAAAGCGGTGGTCCAGTCCGAACTGTTAGGTCACATCCCTTCTGTACGAGACCACAATCATCCCCAGATATGTTTCTGCCTCATTGGGCATCATCAGTGAGGAGCAGCCTGGGTCTCTGGGCCCAGCAGGCTCGTGACCCATGTCTGCGCATACCCGTCCCAGTCAGGGTGACTTATGCAAAACAAAAGAGGTGATGGCTGGAGGCCAGCCACAGCATTACAGAAGGGGAAATTCCATTTGCAAATCTGGCTTCATCCCATTCCAAAAGGGGCAGTCCAGCCCAAACTGCTAAGTCACATGCCAGATGTTGGTCCCTTGCTTGTTGTGTCACATGGAACCAAGCTGCACCTCACTGAGGAGGCCCAACAAGGCTGAAACATGTTTGGAGTTGCTTGTGTTTCTGTGCAGAGGGGCCCTAACCTAGCAGTTTGGGATGGCTGATACCATTGGTGGCAGAACCTGACTGACTTGCCTATGGATTGACCACGTTTGCAATGTCGCAGACGGACTAACAAACGGTGGTGTAGAAGGTTGCACAAAGCAGTGCTAGTGGTTCAGATTCAGTCAAAACCTTCCACGCATCACTTTTTCGTTTGTAGTTTGTCTCCCTATGTGAGAGAGGGTATGCCCAGACACGGGTCCCTTGCTCTCTTCACCATACGTAGCCAAGCAGCAACTCGCTGAGGCAGCCCAACAAGGCCGAAGTATGTTTGTGGTTTCTTGTGATTCCGTGCAGAGGGGACCTGACCTAGCAGTTCTGGATGGGCTGCTCCCATTGGTGGCTATACCTGCCGGATTTGCATATGGCTGGAGCCCTTTTGTAAAGGCGCAGATGTGCTAAAAAACAGTGGTATGGAAGTTTGCCCAGAGTAGTGCCAGTGGTTTAAATTCATTCAAAATCTTCCGCCCATCACCTTTTTGGTTGTATGACTTATTTTAAACCATTACTTAAATGTGTGCTTGCAACAAATTACAGGCATTATTTAGTACTCTTTTAATCCAAACAGATTATACCTTATTTGAGTTAACAACTGAAAGATCCCTTGCAGTAGAGTAAGCAAGAGCAACACTCTAAAGGGGATGATGGCGAGTCTATTATGAGGAATACAATACTAACACAATACTAATATGGCACGTAAAAGGTACATACTCATTTCTTGAAATATATATATATTACACAGCCTGCGGTAATGGCCGTGTATTTATGGCAACCCATAGGAAGAGCACTTTTTGGGTGGCTTATAACTTCTCCCCCACTGGATGAATCCTCTCAAAACATTGCAAAAAAGAGTAAATGGCCTGGTTGGAATGTTCCTGGGACATTTGGTGAGGTTTCGTGCAGGGGGGCAAAATTATAAGGGGTCACGAAATGTTTGGTTTTTCCCATAGACGCAATGTAAATAAAATGTGCTCATTCCTACAGCCCAAACTGCTGGACAGATTTTCACCAAATTTACAGCAGGAGTGGCAGCTTGGTCCCAAATGCATGCTTTTGTAAATGTGGTGTAAATCCGTCAAGTAGTTGTTTTTAAAACGGGCAAAAAGTAGGTCTAAAAGAATAAGCGATGTCTGGGTTCGGTCCACTGACTCACTTCCCTGTTCGGTCCACGGACAGGCCTCCGATTGGTCCAGAGGACAACATGATGTTTGTGGACATCTGACGCACCCGCTGATTGGATGGCTGAAAAGAGTGAGGTGCATCAGAATTATAGAAACGTGTGCCATGTTGTATTGGTGGACTGTCCCCAGTGATTGTGGACAGCGCAGTGGGGGAAAGTCTGGAAAACACACTTGGGGTTATTTGGAGGTAAAAAGAGGGTCTGTAAAGGGTAGGGAGTGCAAAAAAGATGATATGGGACTATTGTTGAAGGTTGGAAAAGGTTGGGCAGGTGTTGTAGCTGTCTGCAGACACTGCAGTATTTCTCGGACAGCGCCATGTATGGACAGCTTGGAAAAGACATTTGGGGTTGTTTGATGGCTGAAAGAGGGTATAGAAATAGTAGGGAAGTGGAATTAAGGTAATGTGCAGCTGTTTTTATAAGAGAAAAAGGGTTTGGAAATGCTGCAGAGTCTCTGGGAACACTTTGGTGCCCACGGACTTAATTTCGATTGCAGGGGGGTCAGGGTGAGTTTTATTAGTTGATGGTGTATGGTGCGTGCTTGTTATATAGTTAAATATAGTGTGGTGGTTGTGGCCACTGGCTATGGCCACCACAGTAGTAATATTTGTATAGTAATTATTGATAATGTAGTAGGAGTATGGCCAAAATCACCATTGTAGTAATAAATGTACAGTAAATATAGTTAATGTAGTGGGAGTACAAAGTGTTTGTAATATGGAGGAGTTATGTAATTGAACTTGATATTGTACTTATGATTGTAGTACAATTGAGGATAATGCTCATAGAATATGTATTTGATTATAATTTCTATGGTTACTTAGTTTAATAGCGTTATGAAGCTGGAATCAATGTTTTTTTTTTCCTGTGGAAAAAACAGTACAATTTGTTAAGCAGGATAGATTAAAAGCTGTAGTTGTATACAATTTTACATGCAGATTTTTTTATGTTTGGTACAACATTAGCGTATGACACACTGCTGTTGTTTTGACATTAATAATTAATTGGGTCATTGAGGAAAGAAAATCTGTTCTGGATTACAGTTACGTGAGTGCAATGGTGATAGGATGTTTGTTTGAAGTATTTTGTGATTAAGGGAATGCTTGAAGTAGTTAGGTACCTTTTGGGGTATTCTAACTACAGTAGGGGTTAGAAGATGTTTTGTCGTATAAGATTTGAGATGGCGTATTTGAAGTGTTATGGAATGAAGGGTATTTTTCAAGTAGTTAGATACCTGTCGCTGTATTGTAACTAGACTGACTTTCAACAGTACTATTATAGTAGTAGCTAGATACCCTTTGGTGTATTCTAACTGTTAATAGTGCTTTAGTTTAGTGACTAAATTTGGGTTGAAGGAATATTAAGTAGGCATTTGTTAAATGTGCTGGTATCCTATGTTTTGGAGTAACACAGGCATCATTACATTCAAACCAACCACTTATTTGTATTGACCCATGCAGTGTAGCGTCCTGAAGTGGTTTTGGCACCAGTATGGTATACTATACCTACTGTTGTGCAGGTTTATTTTCCAAGATATACTTGGCCATGTGTGAAGCCTGTAAGCTCACAGTTATTTTTGGTACCATCTGCTTTGTACCTTAGAAGCATTAGTATGACATATTGGCCATGTGAGTTTTTTTGTTTTGTGGAATGATTCTCTGAATTGCAAAAAGGGCATAATATGCTATGATTTGAATTCTGCAGAAGCTCGTGAATTTGGTATGGATATATATACAAATTGTTCATTAGGGATGCAGTCTTGTGAACCATGGTTGAGGAGTGTGTACGTATGTTTCCACTTGTATGACACTTGGAAGATTTCATTTATAGGGTTGTTTTTGGTTTCCAGTACTTGTAGTAACTACATAAGGAATGCTTGTGGCTCTTCCTGTGTGTTCATGTTAAATTTTACCATTCCTGCAGAGTAGTCCAATTCTTGCCTTATTCCTGAGACTTTGTAAATGTTGTCAGGATTATTTGTGGAATGTTTGTGAAGGACATGCATGTGCAAACACAACTGGTCTGAGCCGTTTAAGTAAATGTTGTGAACTATTGGTGGCAATTGAAAGAGAATATTCATTTTCACTTTAGCATAACAGTTTACTCCAGTTGTTTTGCTAAATTTAAATGGACCAGAGAGTTCTGTTTGTAGATCATTTAATGGGCCTGCAGATCTTTCCGGAGAAGAGAAATGTGTGTCTTTCTTTTCTGATGGACGTACAGTTAACTTTGTACTAGACAGTTTTGTGGTTGTATTGTTTGATACAGAAGGAGTTGGTCATTGTGTTTTTAGCTGTATTGTTGGCAGATCTGCTATAGCTTCTCTTTTTATTACTTGTCTTTTTCAAGGATTCTTTTTTTGAGCTAGAGGGTACATATCTAGATCGAGGTGTACATAGTGCCCATAGGCTTTTGTATCCCAGGCTTCAACAAATGTCAGGGTTGACTTTGTTTGCATCAAAGTTAACTAGGAATAGGCCATTGAGTGTATGCATACATTAAAGTGCTACGTAACCCATACCTTCTTTAAAGACTGTGCTGACAATATCAATCAATGCTTGATCTATGGTTAGACCTTGTGATTTGTGAATAGTGACATCATATGCAAGAGAAAGAGAAATTGCTCTCTGCGTGCGTACATGTCTTTGAAAAAAAGGAAACGTGCTACTGTGCGGCCATTTTGTTAACTTCTGAAAGTTTGTCAAAGTGGATTTTGACAAAATGAATGCTGTTGTCATGTTGATATGTTTGGAAGCCAACAACTGTACCAATTGCTCCATTGGCTAAACCTTGTTCTACCTCAAGGTTACGTTTTAGAATTACTCTGCAGTTTAGACATTTCTAAACATTTGTGAAAAATTGCCATACCCAGGACTCACTCTGAGAACTGGTGCAATGGACTTCATCCATGTCATCCTCTTCTTCCTCTTGATCCTCCTCTTCTGTATCACTGCACCTGTTCCCCTCTCCAGGCCCTCCAGTTGATGATGGTGGTGGTGGCTGGGATGAAGCAATGGCCATAACAGATGTCAGGGTTTCCAAGAACAAGTTTTGCAAAGGAAATGTGCCCAGCCGTGAAACCGGTGCTCTCTCCTGGATAACCAGATTGAGAATGAGCAAAAGCAATGTGCGGGTACCTTCTGAGGAACCGTCCGCAGACAGTTGTACTGTCCACGTACTACCGAGTTGTAAGTAGGCCATGAAAAGTTTTACAAATTTGCCAGTTCAACATAGATTGGGCCTGGAAGCTGTGCAAGGATGAAGTTTGTGCTTTAAACACCCTAGACTGGCTGGAAAAGCACTTTTAAACTGTCCGCGGAGAAAGGCACAGTTTAGGGACACCGCTGTCACACCACACAGGTGCAGTCACATGATGATGTCCGTGGCCATCCATGGCCGTGACAACCGTCCCATGGACATGCTCCTGGTGGGAATCGCAGGATGCATGCGATGGATGTCCGTAGTACAGCCGGTCAAGTGGCACAGCGAGTAGAGCGCCCGCTTTGACACCCGTGCAAAGCCTGTTAACGCAGGTTCGAATCCCGGCGGGGCCAAACTCAGCCTTTCATCCTTCCGAGGTCGATAAATGAGCACCACACACCGTGGGTAATAATAAGCAGCGCTCAGATACCTGAGGGTTTGTAGCGCTATATAAAAGCCTAATTATTATTATTATTATTATTATTACAGGCACAGTGTCCAAGGACTAATGAAAAGTGCATCATGCAAAACCGTACATGTCTGGACATCACCCCTGTACATTTAGAGTGCAGACACCCCAAGCAGTCGTAGCGGCCACGGACTCATATGATGGGAGTTTTAAAAAAAAAATAGGAACCATTGCACAACAATAAACAACACATTTTTAGTACACAAGTACACATAGTACACCCTGACGCCACACGTTCCTTCTCCAAACAGGTGAAGTCTATGGCCTCAGCTACAGCTTACACCTACAAGCTCATCAGAACAGGGAAGCCCTTTTTCTCGGATGGATGACAATTGCATCATCCTGGCTAGAGCCCTTTTACTATCTAGGCTTGATTATTGCAATGCCTTGTATATCCTTGCTAACAAATCTACTAGCCAAAGGATTCAAATCCTCCAAAATAACTCCCTGAGAGCAGCTCTTGGCGTGTCTAAAAGATCCCACATATCCTTGATAAGGCGCCAAAATAACTTTTTTTTATACCCAAAATAAAATTCACCTAAAAGTTGCAATCCTCACTCACAAAGCACTGAATAATGCAGCCCCTAGTTATCTCACGGACAGATTCCAGAGGAGAATCTCCTCTAGAATGGCGAGATCAATTAACACCAACAGTCTGATAATTCCAAAATGTAAGCTGTCTATGGCTGGGGGCAGCAGATTCCCAGTCAGAGCGGCACAACTCTGGAATTCCCTACCTCCTTCTATAAGAGAAGAGCATTCCTACCTCAAATTCAGATCCAACTATATAAACCGGCTGAATTCTTTGGATATTTAGCTCCACATAGGTGTACACAACTCTCCCGGAGACACCTCGCTTGTAATTATACATGAGGCCACCAGCCACCTGCCTATCACCTATTCTCTCTTGTATGTAACTATTTATCTACTGAAATGTACATATATCCCGCCATAGTCTACTGTTTAACCATGCAATGTATATATACTGTATCATATTGTGTCATATTGTACTTTGTAACCCAGTAAACTAAGCTTTGCATATTCTGTACTGTTGCGCCCTGAACCCCTCGGGTCTGGTGCGCATTATAAATGAATATACAAACAAACATACAAACAAACAAAATATATGTATTCAAGAAAGAGATGGGGTCTTGTAATGGGATACATAAATGGGAGAATCAGGAACTTTTGTACAATAATTATGAGGGGAGGAAGAGAGTGAGGTTTCATCAAAGTGTGTTTAACTAAAATGTTCAGAATTTGCTGGGGATAATTGCTGGGGACAAGGGGGACAGGTGAAAGAAGGACACTGATAGGGAACATTTTTAATCACATGATTTTTTACATACTGTAAAAGTTCTTTGAAATAATGACTAAATTCATCTAATGTGTTGGACAAGTTCATGATATAACAATTTACAGTTGGGGATAGGGCTTCTGTTTGTGATTCTAGGGATTGGGTATAATTAAAATGGGGCATGGTTTCTTCATGAAAACTATGTACTTTATGAATATAAATTATTATTTTAGTAAGGTGTGCAAAAAATACATCATTTGCTTACATTAAAATATCTATTGTATACCATTGGATATGGTATTGTTGCTCATTTCTTCTTTTGGGGAGTTCTCCTCTAACCATTCAAGTGTGTTTGCCGTTTCTGTGAGAAAAAAGGGCTTTTATCTTACAACACATGTTGATATAATGAAAGTGAATAATAGAGAAATAAATACAATGGACTTACTATTTAGTGAGCATGTGTATTCCAATAAGCACCTGGTGTTTTTCAATCTGTATGCAGAGTTGTAGTGAGGAATTTATATGAAGTATACAGTTATGGTTTGTGATTGGTGCATTCCATTGTAATGTGTGTTAAATTAAAAAAAACAAATGAGTATTTTTTAGCATAAGTGTTGGTACACAAAGGTATACTTGCATGTTGTAAACATTAGTTGTGATTTTATATACATCTGTATGTTGGTTGCTGGATACATCTTTTTTGGCTCTCCCCTATGATTCTGAGCCTTGTAAATGCCGCCTGATGTTCGCGGACTACTGCGTTGTTGTCCACAGAATGCATATCTGATAGGGTCGTATAATATAAGGATCTTGTAGCAGATTAAAGGGCATTATTAAAAACCTATGGAATTCACAGAAAAAACGTTTTTTAAAGGGGTGTTATGGTTAAGTTTCACTAATAAAAACCCATTAAATTCACTGAAAAACATTTTTAAAGGGACGTTATGGTTAAGTTGCACAAACAAAAAGCTGTGAAATTCAGTGAAAAAACTTTGTTAATAGGACTTTATAGTTATAAGTAAAACGGAAAAATCCTTGAAATTCGCCAGTTATGGTACACTGAGCAACCATAACTCGCACCACCTTTGTGCACTGCTAAGACTAAGGACATAAGTGCACAGAGGAGGCTCGAGTTATGGTTGCTTAGCCTACCATAACTGGCGAATTTCAAGGGTTTTTCGGTTTTACTTGTAACAATAGCGTCCCTTTAACAACGTTTTTTTTTCACTGAATTTCATGGCTTTTTCTTAGTGTAACTTAAACATAATGTCCCTTTAACAAAGTTTCTTCAGTGAATATACATACATGTATTTTTAATAAAAGAGGCAGGCAGAGTCGCACCTCTGGATTCCAGCTGCAGTCAGCCCCACAGTCCAGCAATGTTCTCCTCCAAGCTTCGATCTAGTTTGTAACTGAAGCGCCGGGGCATTGCCAGACCAATAATGCCACCCTCACCCCCATCCTCGGGTTCTATTGCTTAATTAGAATGCACTTCTGAAATTGGGATTACAAATTGGATGTATATTTCAGTTGTCCATATGGGTAGGCCTCGCACCTAGAAACTGGAGGTTTAACATTGACTAAACAGGGTACCTGTTGCAGTTTCGAATGGGTACTGTCTACCTGACTCTATTGAAGACCTTTATTCACGCCACCTTTGCCATGTCCGCTTTCTCAACCCCTTTCCTAACAGAATGGCTCTTATATTGTTACTGCGATGAGCAATGAAGGGCACTGGGAAGAGAGAAGCAATCATTTACCAGTGGCACGGGCGCTGTCAACATGCGCACGCTTATCGTAGCCCAGGCTGCTACCTTGTGCAATCTCCAACTATGCTGAAAAAAACAAACTTGTACAGAATGGAGTGTGCCGCCTGTTTATGTATAAACACATGGCATACTCCTATCTCAAATCGTGATAATAAAACAGCGTACAAAGCTTAAGAGGGGTGTCCTTTGTTTTGCGCATTTGAAGTAGAGCACGCCGGCACCTAGGGAAAGTTAATTCACCTGCTGCGCCAACGGCAGACAATAGCCGTCCAGCTCCATTAGAAGTCAGCGTTTGCAGACAATAGTTACGCTGATTAAATCCAGACCTTGCCTGCTCCCTGCCCAAGTCGTGCGTAAAACACTCTTTAATGGAGATGCTTCACACAGAGCGTGGAAGAAGGAGGGTCTGGTTCCAATGTCACTGTAATTTGTGCTTAACGTGATGACTTAATTGGGGCACTAGTGCGCAGTTACCGGTTGGCCGGGAGTGAATTGGTTAATGTACATCCTTTTAACTGTTCTTTGAAAACGGCAGGTTGTATTGCTCTAAAGGAAATGTGGCAGGGTGAAAGCAAATCCGAAAACCGGTAATTCTTTTTTGTTTGGTAGGGTTTACTGCTGGTAGTGGTTGACCCTTTGGGGCCTGACCTCTTACGAAAGATGAAAGGGGCCCTTATTTGTTTAGTGGGGAATTGGAGATGTGCTTCTTTTCTCTTGCACGCGACACACTGGCACAGCATTGTGATCTCGACTTGCATGGCCGCAGCATGTGTTTGTTTACACAACATGTTATGGAAGGGAATGGGTTTTCATTACAAGGGCCCTTGGCCCAAGGGCCATGTTGCTGAATACGTGCGCGCAGAGTGCCGCCTTCTGCAGGCCGTCCTCGGGCAGGCTTTGCCAGCCGTGCCCCATGGCTTCAACAGCATCAGTGTCTGTCCCGTGTAGAATGTGTGCTGCTAAACCCACTGCCCCTCCCTCGGCAAATCAGAAAACTAAATTACAGATCAATCGAACTCATGGATGTTATCCACTAATGTTTCAACTCTGAAACGGGCCACTCATGGTTTCAGAGGCAAATAGGGTTGGGGTTAGTAAAAAGAAGCACACTGCCTGCTACCCTATTTCCCACGGCATGTGGGTGCTGCGAAAAATATGCTCGATGTGCCTCTGTCTGTTTTTAAGGGGTGACTTTTCTATTATAACTATTGTGTATGCACTGCTTAATTTGTTGGGTTGTTGGTCAGGGTTCAGCCCTGACACGTCTTTTTAATTTATGGCACTTATTATTTCAGACTTATTTTCATTATGCTGTGGTGTTTTGGCAGCTTTATTATTGTATCTGTCAGTTAGTATAGCCACATAACATGCAACACAAGTGTGCACTGGCCCCACATCTCTGCATCCTGGGCTGGCTCGTTGTAATTCATGAACATGAGGACCCACACTGACTTGGCAGTGCTAGTTGTCATTGTCCATGAATAATAATGAGATGGAAGCCGACAGTGCTGGGTGCCCATGCTGGTCTTTCCCTCACACTGCTGCAGTCAGTCTACATGGGACTAGTGCAGCTCTGCTACTGCAATAACTGGAAGCACTGCCACAGGAGAGGTGGGCAGACAACAAGAGGACAGCAAGAAGCAGCAACACCAGGGCAATGCCAGGGTAAATTTACCATAGGAGGAATGCATGTTGGCTCGGTTTTCTGAGACTTAACAGTCAACAGCCTTTAGATGGCAAGTGTGGACTTGCCATCTAAAGGACCCCATTTAATTGTTAATGATGATTATCTGTTTAAAGAAGCAAAATATGTGTCTAATTTCAAGACCCAACTAGTATGTTATGTTATTTTGTGTTATGTTGACTGGTATTTGTAAATCACATTTCTGCCATAGTCAGTGCATCCATCAACCCCAATGCGCCTCTGCAAGTCGTAGCTTCAACCCCAAATATGTTGACACTGTTCAGAAAAGCTATTGTTGGCAACAGTGGCGGGGTGCCGCTCACCCCGATATGTCACAAGTATACTAGAAAGAATTTGGGCCGTGGCACTAATATTTTGACAAATTTAGCACAGTGTGTGTGGACTTACTGAGAAAGATGAGCGCTATATTTCCCCAGCAGTTGGAATTTGGTGCCTGGATTTGTAGAGTTTCTGAAACTGTACACCCTTGATGCAAAATCGTTTGAGTAGGGTGACCTGACTCTCGCTTGATTCCTTTGGTCAGGGTTATGGGGGAGAGGCTGTGTGGTCCACTGTACAGTAGTGCGAGGCTGGATAGATGACGTGTATAGCCCTGGCCTTTGACATAAGGGCATCTTGCACATAGTAGGTTCAAGTCCTGCGGCAGGGCATATAGAATATGGAGTAGTAGTAGCTTCTCTTCTTCCAGCGCTTGTAAACTGAAGGAATCAGGCGTGACATGCTATCTAAAAACAGATATTGTTATTATCTCTGTCTTTACTGTTCAAAGGGATTCCTGCCCTGGATGTGTGGAAAGCGCAATAGCCTCCTACTCATTTTAGCCAGGGGACTAAGAAGGGTTGTAGGTCAAATATTCGAAAACAAAAGGATCAAATGCCTTTTTTTCAACGCCTTTTTTTATGGGGGGTTTTCCCCCGTTTTCTCTTTTAAAAAAACTTTTTTACATGCAAAACTAAAAAAATATATAAATAAATAAATAAATAAGCATTCAACCCTTTTTTTTCGATCCTTTTGGATTCGAAAAAAGGTAATTCGATCCTTTTATTTTGATACTTTGACTGGACACCACTAAGAAGCCATGTCTAGTCCCATCGAAGGCAGGAACAGATTCTTGAGTTCAGGATCAAGTGTGAATTGGTTCTGCGAACACATCTGTAGGTTATGAGTCTGTATAGCTAGGATTCCTTGACACACCCAGAGTGTGCCACCGTGCCAATGGAATCAACAAAACCCCTATGAGATGTGAACAAGCTGGGAGTGTGCCACCATAGAATTGAAGAATTATCAAATGTTCTATCCATGAGTCTAAGGTGACTTAATCTTCTCTTGATAGTGGCCATGCATTCCTAAGTCAGGATACTTCATGGAGTTCCTCCTATATAAAAGAGGAGCCTTGAGGGGGAAAATGGAGACTACAGCATTCCCCTTCTCTTGCATTCAAGGTAGATTCAGAACACTGAACTCAAGCTTTTGGCATGTTTCAACTGTACAGGAATCAGTTCGCCATCAGCCAAGCCACTAACCGGTCTATTCATTTCAATGGGATCTCACTGGCCAAAAAAAGAAATTGCTTTTTTTCTCCCGCACTGGGAACACAAAATGTTGAGAGGCATGAGAGGCATGAGTAGATTTACCAGCTGGGCATGGAGTGGAGGCTTTGGAGGGCTTCTAGGAGATCTATAGTTTAGAAACTGGATTTTTTTTTACCTATAATCAGTGCTTTAAGTGGGCCGGGGCCTGCCGGGGCCGGGCCCTGGCAGTCTCCAAAAAGTGGGGCTGAGCCGGGGCCCTGCCGGGGCCCCCAGTCCCACCGCACGCAACATTGGCGGGATGCATTATCCCGTCGCGGCCGCAGCCGCGACGGGAGATGCGCCTGCCATGAAGTCAGGCTAGCTGACAGAAGTGGCAGCCAACCACAGCGATGCTGTGCCTGGCTGCCACTTCTGTCAGTCATAGTAACTGCCTCTGGTGACCCCTCGCGCGAGGGGGTCATCAGAGGCAGTTACTGTTCCTTTGTTTCCCCAGGTCGCCGAGGCCTCTTTAACCCTCGGCGAACCTGGGGTTTCCTCGACATATTTCGAGGTTTATAAAAGATGGCTTTGAAAGTACACATTTCAAGCCATCTTTTATAAAGCTTTGCCGACGGACAATTTTGTCCGTAGTCAAAGCTTTATAAAAGATGGCTTGAATTGTGTACTTTCAAAGCCATCTTTTATAAACCCGAAAACATGGCCTGAAAACTAGGCAAACCGTAAGGTACGCACACAAATATATATACATGTTATATATCTGTGTGCGTACCTTACTATGGTTTGTGTACTTTGCAGGCCATCTTTTCTAAACATAGAAATATGTAACAAATGTAGCATATTTCTATGTTTAGAAAAGATGGCCTGCAAAGTACACAAACCATAGTAAGGTACGCACACAGATATATAACATGTATATATATTTGTGTGCAGACCTTACGATTTGCGTACTTTTTAGGCCACGCCCCTCCCAGAAGCCACGCCCCCAAATGAGGGCCCCCTCTCGATTTCTTACCCCACTTAAAGCCCTGCCTATAATCTGCTGCAGTAGTGCACATCCAGAAAACGCAATGCTATGTACACAAAGGTACCGAGTACTGGGGCAACTTGCCCCTTAGTTATGCAAAAATGGGGTCACAAACCACACATTGACTTCATAGAGATGTTTACACTTTTTAGATGCCGACTGTCCCTGTACTTCCCAAATAACAATGCACACAGTATCAATGCTTTCAGAGATAAAAGACACTATTTGCTTTTAAGCCATCTACATGAACTGCACTGTTTGTAATGCAATGACGTTGACCAGTATCTGAAATTTTGAGTTTTTTTAAAGATGGGTGACAGTCCCCAAAGCAAAAATCAGTAAGGTAGCACAACAGATAAATTCAGTGACAGCTTCCAAAACAGAAAGCTGCAGGGCAGAAAATCAGGTTATGTGACTGTTGCTGAGATAATATATGTTAAGTTCAAACTATGGATCTTTCAAGCTTTTCCAAATTCTTTTTGTAAATTGTCCTCTAACATGCACTGTGTCCCCCTGGGAAGTGGTTGAGGTTGGGTGCTTGCTCATCCTTAGTCAGGGGCGGGAGGTTTCCCATGTAGTGAAAATCAAAAGTAGGTACTCATGTATGTACATCTAGTAACATCCCCGAT
The DNA here is from genome assembly GCF_040938575.1 of Ambystoma mexicanum. Lineage (NCBI taxonomy): Eukaryota > Metazoa > Chordata > Amphibia > Caudata > Ambystomatidae > Ambystoma > Ambystoma mexicanum. The sequence continues at coordinate 546,855,313 of NC_090926.1, forward strand.
TCAACAACGTTGAGAATATTCTGTTATAAGGCTTATTTATCCTTCGCCATCCCCTCATTGCCTTTTGGTGATTAATCTGGGACTACAGAGGACACTGAGGCCCCAGTGCACAACCTCAGCTCATTTATGGGAGCTAAAGGCTCACCCCATGCTTGGAAAGGTTTAAGGGGCAGAACAGATGCCTTCCATGTCTAAACGGCACCAGGTGTTAACGTCATACCCAAGCAGTATGCCATCATTGACACAGTATATTTTAGGCTTGCACATTTACACTAATCAACAAGCTTGGGAACCTGGCTATGCAAGCATAGTACTCCAGTTCGATCAATCACTTATATGTTTCCCTAAATCATCCTCAGTCATTACACAGTCACTTCTGACTTCGATGCATAGATCACATATACCTTGGCAAACATGGATCTGACGTTCATGGGTGGACATCCAATCCGGACAGTCTTTAAACTATGTTGGATGGCTTGAGGACATCTCAAGTCTATCACACAGCCAACTGCATTTTTTTCGAAAAGAGACTCTAAAGGTCTCTTTGGTCAGGATCTGATTTGGTCTCTACGGTTAAAAACTGGGTGATGTTCATTTCGGGGAATTCTTTGGCTTATATAGAATCAGTAGCCCTTCCAGAGTTGTTAGATGGAACGAGGATCTGTTAAATCTGGGCACCAGTATATAATTGCATCCAGTTGGTAGCCATATTTAGGATTGTGAACAAGACTATGGTGTGGAAATCTAAGAGATGACATGGACATCAGGATTGGCAGAACTGCTTTATTTTCCGGACAGTTAAGCCATAGTTTCAGATACCCTATTATGATAATTTGGCTCACTATGCTTTAAAAACCAGTTACCTGGTCTGCCAATAGCACCAACATGTGGGATCAAGGTGTACAGATTCAATGTATAGTTACCTGTAAACCACATTTATGTTAGGTTTCGGAAGTCTAATTTAAGATTATCTGTGCGATTGTGGGAATTATCGCCATTCTTGTTTGCTGTCTGGTATAGCTGAATCTGGTTTAGTAAAGGGTACCTGTAAAACACCTACTTAATTGTGTGTCTCCTGGATATGAATGGGAGCGCCTACATGTAGGGGCAAGGAAAATAAAGGCATGAGTCAGTAATAGGCTGGGGTTAAAAGAAAATCTACTAACAGAGCTCTTGCTTTAAAACCAGTGGAATTGGCACTCCCAGAATATTGCTCATCCCCTGATCATATGATGCCTAGCATGAGGCAGATCGCTGAAGTTCTGAGAAGGTGTGTGCACAGAAGCCAGTGCCTTCAGGATGAAAGACTGGCTATTAATGAGGATGTCAAGTGATCTCTTATGGATGATGCTACGACTAGTTTGCAGTCGTTTAAGACAGAGGCTTGCTCTTGGAAGGATCCGGAGGATACGCAGGAGTTAACACATACTAGAGGGCTGGCTGGCAGTTCAGGTAATCCATTTTGACACTCTGTAGCTGTGGCTAAAGCGATGCAGTCTCCTATGAAGTCTATGGAGAATGTGGTCATGGAGGTCCTTACACAGTCTCATTTGGAAATTAAGGGATCTGATAATAGCCAAATGGGCTGCAATACCTGGCAGTTTATTAAAGATAACATTATTTTTGACCTCACCTAATGTAAGACCAGTATAGACGTCTGCCTATGGGTGGAATCTGTTGATGTCATTACATCACAAGCTCCTCCAGATATGTTTGACATAGTCTGCCAGGCTGAGGTGCACAGTGAGAGTATGGATTAAGCTTGCCAATGTGACTTGACTGTTATGTGGGCATTCTCTCATATGTCAGCTACACTGGTTAAACCTGTTTCCATGGATTGTAATAGTGTAGTAATTGGTGGCACTGAAAATATTAAAATTCAATCAACAGTGGCATGCTCAGCTGCCACTGTCGTTATGGCGGCTGCCCCTAAAGTTTCAGTTTCTGCGGGTTTTCCACCTCTGCACACTCCTACTTACCTGAAGGACCCCAGAGATAACAAGGCAGACTTTCCGTTTGAAAAATATATTTGCATTACAAAATCTAAAATGTTTGAAATTTCTGATCCTAACTTCAGAAAACTGGTTAGTGATCATAGAAATCGTATGATTACAAATGCTGATAGACTGGAGAGACAAGAAACCAGAGAAGCCCTTAGAAACAAGGTGTTGTTCTGGTTGCCTAATACAGTGGACCCTGGTTGTGTCCAAACCCAAGGCCTCCTATTCTTGCATAGGGTTCAAGCTGAGGACTTGTGCCAAGGGGTTAACAAAAAGTCTATCATCATTGGTTGTGGCACAACTAATCTCTGCTGCTTATTGAAGTTTTATAAGGCACCAACAGTACGTGCAGTATCTTTGCAGCACCTCCAATGCAAAGTGGAGGGAATAAGTCATCTGATTGTCACAACATTTGAAACATTCGGCTCAGTTAAGTACAAGAGCAGAGGGAGAAGTGAAAGGGAATGGGAGAAGATACAAGGATGCATGTTACAGAGTATCGATAGAGAGACCCTAAGTGCATGCAATGACTGACGAAACATCATCAGAGGGTTAAGCAGCTCACAAATGGAGATCAAGATTCAACTCTAAATGATTTCTTGAAGAGGAGGGTTTTCTGTTTTTTGTTGAAGTAGGTCTCTAATAGATATAGGGAATTAATTCAATAGAGAGTCTGCTGCTAAATTGAGAGTTCTAGCTATGTGGCATATGTTTAACCAAAAATAAAATGAAATCCCATTGGACCAAAAAAGTGCAGACATGGGAAACACAGAGAACAACTGCCACACAGCCAAAGTATTTTGTGAATTCAAAGCAATATACTTCTGCAATGAAAACTGGAACCAGATTGCAGAAGGGAAAGGCACATTGTTGGTTGAGAGACCCAAAGCAGCATTTCCATTGAAACTGCCACACACCAAAATGCTGTGCACCTTGAAAATTAAGAGTACACACTGAGCATTGCATGCAAAATTCAAATCCATGTTAGTATCATTCATTTCATTCAACACAGAAACTGACATCATGTTAAATGGACAGATGTGTGAATCTTGCAGCTTCTAATGAATACCTGGAGTGAAAATGTCTCTTTTGCCAAAAACAATGTGAGCATATCATCTTGCGAGATAAGCAATGGTGGTTCTATGCAAATATATGAAAACTATTCAAAGGGCTCATGAAAGATTAAATTCCATATTGAAAGTGCTGGTTTGAACATGGGGATGAATACTCTGTGTTTAGCCGAAATTGCATTTATAATGGGATGTGAAGGCACCAGCAAAGCAACCTTTCCCCATTCCTGGCTTTGCTCATGCTCCCCGTTTGAAAGACAATTGCTTTGAACCTTCCAGGCCTGAGCAAAATGGCGTGGCTCTTGCATGACAGGAATTTATTGCATGCTGGATCAACAGAAAGTCCACACTTCATCGACTAAACTTTGTAAAATCACCCAAAATTCAAAGAAATTGTGTGGACTATCCTTGCCCTTACTGAGGGAATGCCTACCATTAAAAGTGTCACATGATGTCAGGGACCCATCTGGCTTGAGAGAAAAAATCTCTTCAACATCCATCAGCTTAGCCTTTTTAACTTCACAGGAATGATTAAGTATTTAACTCCAGGTTGAATCAACATTGCAGCACATAGTCCTGGACTACGTGGTTTCAAGGAAATTAAGCTTAGAAACTTAAACTGTAAAATAAAAGTCAAGATTTGCATACATGTTGAAGATTCCCATTAGTTTAAATGGACTATCATAATTGGTCATTTTCTCAGCAATGATAACTCGCACTGAGTCCATTCCGGTTTCATTTTAAAGCTTGTGATGAGTCCATGATTTTGATGTAATTGGTATCTAAGCTAGATTTTGGGAATTTCAATTATCTCGCACTACCTGGAAAAATTCCCGGACCAAAGAATCAGAAACAATTTTCTCAGGCTTAGACTGAATACAGCCCACACGGGTGAAATACTGGACCAAAGAAACCAGGGTGAGAAGGCAATAAGCTTTTGCAAGATCTGTGCCTCTCCGAATTTACAATCCCTCAAACACCTGCTGCTGGAGTGCGAAGGCACATGGGCGATCAGGGTATCATCACTGGGGAGATTTGTAACTAGAGAGGAGAGCCTAGTTCAGGACGCATTTTGGGACAGACTGATCTCTGGCCAAGAAGTCATGCTAACTGCTGAGATAGTAAACATTTTGGAGAAGCTTACTATCTTAAGGAACTATCAACAGACTAGTCAAGTTCTTGAACTCTCCAGTCAAGGGGATCAGTTAAATCCCTGGTTTCTGAGCCTGTATTTTACCTTGTTATTTTATCTTGTTACTTTACTCTTTCACTTTCTGTACTTTTAAATATGCAGGAAATAACTGCTTTTTGTATGAAATTGGAACTTTTAATATTCTTTCTTTGTAAAGGTTTTCTCATAAACCAAAAACAAATTAAAAAAAAAAAAAAAGGAATTTCAATTACAACCTAAAATGTGCTTCTAGCTTTCTGGAAAATGTTCTGAAGCTGAAACTTGGGGAGCTGGTGGCCTATTGAATTAGATATCTGGGTAGAAAATGTCACATTCAAAACTTTTATAATTTTTGTGTAAAGGATGAAAAACCACAGTTTGCACGTGCAATACCCTGCCAAAACTGAAATTATTTTCATAGATCTGTCATGATTAGGGGAGCATGACACTTTAAGTGAGAAAAATCTGAAAAGTGTGCATAGTAAATGCAAGTAGGTGTGCACCTGTGTCCCATCAATTCAACAGAACTCCCAGAGCCTATCGGCAGGAGAGGGGTTGGACCTTGGGAGAGCAGAAGGGGGTAAGATTCCAATGAAAAGTCAGAACAAGCAACTTGCACCTCGTAATATATGGAGGTGTGGCTTATAAGGTGAAAAGCCCTCACTCTATGGGAAATGGAGAGATGCCTAAAATTCTTTAAGGAGACTTGCCTTTAATCCATCTGGGTGAATCCTGACACAGCTGCCTGTCATTACCAGGGTTGGAAAGGACTGAAGACTGCTGCAGGAATATTTTACCTGGCAGACAGCAACTGGGAAAGACTAAAAGCTGACTGGGTGCTATGATTAATGAGAGCCGAATGAGGGAAGTGTGCTGGTGGCTATCTTGACTGAAGTATTTGACCATATCCCTGTGCTGCAGTTGCAGATTTAAAACAACTGTATGCAGTATGCAGTTGTTTTAAATCTAAACCTTATCAGGTGATAGTCATGCTTTAGTAATGCACCAAGATATTATTTAATTTTTACATAATAGTGGTTCATGGGACAAGAGTTTTGACCTGTTTATTTGGCATGTGTTCCCTGTACCTGAGACAAAAAGGAAAACGTGTGTTTTGTATTGAAGCGTTGTTTTGTGCCACAGAGCAGGTGGCATGTGGATCCATTTAAGGCACATATTAATTGAACCTATAATTTAAATAAATATATATTCTTCTGTACCCTGGCTGGTTCTTGGCTCATTGTTGGCACAGGTGGTTGGGTCTATGTGGCTCTATATATAAGCCACAGAGAGGGCTGGCTGAAAAAATAATCAATGTGCTATGGATCATCTTGATTGGGGAGGGAAGGAACTCCCCATGTTAAGCGTGGTCCCTCAATATATCATTATACCTCCTAGCCTCTTTTTTCTGAAATGCACAACCATGATCAATCTGGGACCACCTGATATTAGAGGCATATATGTGAGGTATGTATTTATGCTATGGCATGGACAAAACTGCCCTTTATTTGAAAAAGCCCAATGGTTGATGCAAAGTACATTGAAGCATAACAATATGAGAGCACAGTGATGTAGTCCCCATTTTCTGTCTAGATGCCGAGGACCCGGATGCCTGAGCCACTAATGGTTGTGCACAAAAGCATGACGTGCTGTCCATCGGGCTTCCGTGGTGGCGGCATCCGGATAGCATGAAGGAGGAAGCCAGAGACCTATGTAGCTAACTGGGGTGTGGGGGGAGGGAGCAGGTTGGTGAGGTGTACAGGGTGCCACACAGAAGTGGGTGGTTTTGGTGGGGAAACCCCCAAAAGGGATCAGGAGAGGGCCATTTACAAAATGCTAAAACTGCAGAATGCAGCCCTCTGATCTGGAATCCATAGGTTCAACCTATTGTAAATGGCATTCGGACAAAGATCATAGTCAAATGGTTTAAGACCCAGAATAAACCTGGCTGCATTATTATGGATAGTTTGCATTTGTTGAGAGAGATTACTAGGGAAACCCAACAAGAGATTGTTAAAGGAGTCGATGCATGTGAGGATCATAGAAGAGGAGACGTGTATTCTTTGTGTCTCCATTCAGGAGCAGATTATGTGTCACTAAATATGGAGCAGAATGTAGGTGATGTATACATGGTATGAACGGCAAACGATTATCAAAGATGACTCTGAAATTCCTTGATGAGATAGGGAGGGTTGGTGCAGCACCCATAGAGGGTGGCCAAATGAAAAGGGATAGGTGGGGGAGTATTGTTGCCAAAGAACAGTATTCTAGTTTTCAGTAGTGTGGAGATAGGGGCAATTGTCAATAATCCAAAACTTGGATCTGTTGTAAAACATCTGGACAATTGAAAGGTGTGTGAGTTTCATCCACATATGTTTAAAATATGGTTGTTTTTGGCAAGGTGAAATCAGCCACTGGTTTGAAATACACAAAGACGAGCCAGAAGGAGAGAGTTCAGCATTGTGGGACTTTACAGGATTGACTGATAGGTTTGTTTATAAAGGGGACAGATCTACCTGGAGCTCTATAACTGCCAGGAAGGATGAGATCATGGTAAGAGGAGAACAAGAAATACTGAAGGATACTGTCATGATTCCTGCCCCTCATGTCCCCAGCCCTCCAAGATGTCAGGCTGGAGCCAGGCCACGATCACCTACATGGCCCTCAAGGGCTTCTCCATCCCTCCAAAGACCCACTTGGAGTCAGACTTGGCGCTTGTGGCACCAGACTCACTCACTCCCATCGGATAACATTGGGGATTGGACTTGTAGTGCTTTGATGGGGACAAGATGGATGTGCAGTCTAGTCTTTTGGGTGTGGTTCAGCCCAGAGACACCCGGGATACCCAGAGACTATTTAAGCCACGCCCAGGCTGAGAAACATGCTTTGTGTTTTCTGCACCTGCAGCGTGACACTCACCGTATTCGGATCGGTCTCCAGTAGGCCTGCATCTTTCTTCTGCGCTCAGCTTCTGCAAGAACAAGAACACCGTTAGGAACAGCCTTACCTTGCGGCGCTTCTGCCCATCATTCATCGCTTCTTCTGTTCTGCGGGCATCTTCGGCGGTGTAATTCCCATCCCGGGACGCCGCCTCCTAAGGAAAAGGGAAAAGAACAGAAAAAGGGCATTAGTAAGCATTCAGCAAATCTTTGCTTATTTTTAAAGACTGTACGAGCTTCAAACGCTTACCTGAATCCCAGCCGCTCTGGGGAAACTCTGTCTCCGGAACTTCTCATCCATCTGCAAGAGGGAGAAGACACTCCAGGTTAGCGTGGAAACATCTAGAGGCGCTGCATACCACGCTTACTCACGGCATTTCTTCTTCATAACCGGCATCCACACTGAAAACGTCGCGGCACCTAAAAGACACAGAAAAAGAACTCAGTTCAATATAAATACGAAAGGGTTGCATCGCACATCACGCTCTCACTCACCTTCAGCGCTACACATCTCAGCAGCACGTTGCCATCCCCGGACGCTGGCCATCATCTAAGGAAGGAAAGGAACGAAGTTAGAGAACTGTTCAAAAGACTCATTATACTTACCTGTCGGACTCTTGCCAGTGAAGCAACTAGGCAGCAACAAGCCCGCATCAATCAACGCGCCCCTGTGCTGAAAGCAGGATAGAGAGCACACTTTCCAAGAAAACAAGGTGAGCTGTGGATCAAAGGGAAGTGTTGGACCCCAGGGAAGAAGGATTCAAGCACACAGAGACAATAGGGAGTTAACCTCTACAAATCCTGTGTTTCAGGCCAAGTCTCCGGTTGAGTAGACTCCAGGGAAGGGTTCGAGGTTGTAAGAGGTCAAAACAGGCTAAGTGACGTCCCCGTGGATACCAGGTGAGCGTTACAGATACCTCAAAGCTCATCAGGAGGTGGGTGACTGTATTGAATGCCAATGAGATAACAAAGAGGAAGGGGATGGTTAGGTGTTGGTGGCTAGTAATGTTGTAACTTCATCTTTCAAGAAGATCATTTCAGATCAATTCCCTCCGGCAGGCCTGAACATAGTTGGGTGATTGTGGAAACGATTGTGTGACTCACAGATTTCCATTAATGGTAGAGGTGTAGCCGTTTCAATCATTTTGTCAATGCATAGTGTGTTATCAATTGCATGATGGTTTCAGGGATGTTTAACTCATTTCTGGGTTTTCAAGGAGAAGCGTGGGGGCACTGGTTATAATCAGGTAGTGAGGAAACATACCACAAGTGAGTTATTGACTAAGACACTTAGGGCAAGAGCCAAGGTCAGGATGCTGGTTTTTCTGGTTCTGTCAGGGAATGGATCCAATTTTCCTGCAGAGGGTCTCACATTTATTAGCAGAAGAATGAGGCCTAATTGTAAAATAAGAGTGAATTCACGAGGAATCAGGGGAGTATCACAGAGTAGAGGACCAAGTAATATTTGCATGTTGTAGACGGAAAAGGTTAATGAGAAGAAACATATTTCAATGGATGGTTGAGCTGCTTGTAGATCTGAACAAGTTCAGCCATTGGATTGGAAGCTAGCTTTGTGTGTTCAAGCTGAGATAATGCAAAATAATAATGGTGACTACTCACGAAAGGGTTTACAAAAATAAATTGTCCCAGTTATACTCAGTTTATTGACCAAAGAATGATGTACAATTGAGTAGGCCACACCAGGATTTTAACCTGTCTTTGAACTAATCTTTTATGGTTGGTACAAGTATGGTAGTTGAGGAATGTGCACTTAATGAACATCAGAAATCTGGGAAAGTGTCAAAAAACGTTAATATGCCTTCCTGAAATTGTTAAATAATCCAGTCATAGAATGCAACATGCAATAATCCCATCCTTTGCTTTTCCTGCTCTATATGGAGGAAACCTTTTATTCATTACTCTCTTTATTCACCAATTAGTATTGACTCTGTTAAGGTGTTTAAACAACATATCCTTGTTTAATTTGTGGCTACAGCACAATAAAAGACACTCATTTTTGGAACTCCATGTCACATCATTGATTCTGTAAGTGATCACCCACATCTGGAGGATGTGGTATGGTATAATTGCTTTCTGTGAATGTTCTATAGATTATCTCCAATTGTCACTGTGCTCCATGAAGTATTGGATTGGAAACTTTTCATGAGTGCCCCTCATTATAGTATAGTTTAGTGTCCCTTAACTTTATTAAAGGGCTGCATGCAAATTCCAAGCAAAGTGAAGATCATTTAGCTCCAGGCCATAATTTGGTGGCAGCGAGCCTTTATGTATAGATATATTCTTTTTGTTTTTATTTATTGGACATTTGTGTGGCGCCTATACACAAGTGTTTCCAGGCACCACAAGACAAGAAGGGGGTGGGGGTGCATGGGATATCATAAGAAAACAGTGAAAAGAACAAAGAAACTGTTATATTGGCCTTGTGATAATCCTACAGTGCAAGTGCTTAACAGGGTGATAAATGCAAGGGGGTAAATGGGAGAGGGAGAAGTGTAACACTGGGGTAGGACCCCATTGGTGGGCAAGTGCTATTCAGGCCAGGGAGGCTAGTGCCGGGAGAAGGAGGGGTGAGGGGAGGAAAATGCATTGGACAAGAGGAATGGGTTGGGATAGTCTGGGGAAAGGCACCCCAAGGAGAAGGATGCTGGAAGGACTGGTAAGGGGGTGGTCTGGTCCCTGTATGACTCAGAAGAGACCAGGCTCCAGTTGCAGTGGCAGGTGAAGAGCTTAGCATGAGAGGGAGAGAGGCAAGAACAAGGAGAAAAGGAAGATCTTGAGAAGTTTCCGAAATTTAAGAAGATCCGGGTGAAGTCTGATGGGGAGAGGGAGGCTGTTTCAGAGGGAAGAACAAGCTGAGGAGAGGGATCCACCTCCCACTCTCTGCTTGGAGAAACGTTTGTCCTGTAGAGAGTTGGATCCAGAAGACCAAAAGATTCTGGCTGGGAGGTATTTAGGGAGGGAAAGCTGGATGTACAAAGGTGCCAGGGCCCAGAAAACCTTGTGGATGATGCAAAGGGTTTTGAATGTGTAGTCACCGGGAGCCAGTGTTGAGGCTTTAGGACTGGAGAGATGCAGTCCCTGTGCATGAGGCGAAGGATAAGTCTCGCAGTCCGATTCTGGATCAGTAGGAAGGGGTGAAGGGAGGAAAGAGGAAGGTTGATGCAGAGGCTGATGCAGTAGTCAAGCCTAGAGAGAACCAAGGCTCTGGAGACATTGAGATTCTGGGGGAAGGTGCGGAAAGGTAGAATGCCCCTAAAGGGATGAAGGTGAAAATTGGACTTCTTGGTAAGGACTGAGATGTGTGGAGAGAAGGAGAGAGAGGAGTTAAAGATGATCCCAAGGTTAAATATACTCGTAGGTAGCACCCCGCCACCAACATTTCATCATTGGTATGGCAGAGGCCAAATGGTCAGTGCAAAAGGCAGCATATGATATGATATGATATGGCATTTATAACGTGCCTATACACAAGTGTTTCAAGGTACGACGAGGCAAGATAAGGGGAACAGGGGGAAGACATACAAACGATCGTACTAGGCCAGGTGTCATTCAGATCGCGCAAGTGCATGGGAAAGGGGAGGGGGAGTGTGAGGGGGAGGAGGAAGGGCCTGTGCAGTACAATGGATAAAGAATAATAACAATAGTAGAGGTGCGGCCAGCAAGTAGCAAGGGTAAGTGCAGACAACATTTATCAAGAGCTGGAAGTGGGACTGAGGGATACAGAAACATTCACCAAGTAGCCAGGAAGGCAGTGCAGTTGTGCGACTGACTGAGGAGTGGACCTGGCCCAAGAGTAGAGGGTGGTTTTAACCAGGAATTCAGCAGGGGAGAGGAAGAGAAAAAGCCGAAGCAAAGAGAAAGGTTTTGAGGAGCTTACAGAACCGGAGATGGTTCTCCTCAAGTTTCAGAGGGGCAGGGAGGCCGTTCCAGAAGGAGGCCCCAGCTGAAGAGAGAGATCTACCACCAACTCATTGCTTAGAGAAGCGACTGACCTGAAGGGAGTTGGATGCGGATGAGCGAAGAGCTCGACGAAGTAGATATTTAGGAAGAGAGAGTTGAAGATATTGCGACTCCAGGCCCCAGATAGCCATGTGGACAATGCAGGGGGTTTTGAACATAAATCTTGCAGCCACAGGGAGCCAGTGTGGAGATTTCAGTCCTGTAGAGATACGATCCCTGGGCTTGAGGCCAAGGACAAGTCTTGCAGTCCTGTTTTGGATGAGTTGCAGAGGTCGAAGAGTAGAAGCAGGAAGATTTAGAAAGAGGCTTTTGCAATAGTCCAGCCTAGAGAGAACCAGAGCTCTGGAGACAGTGAGCTTCTGGCGGAGGGAGAGGAAGGAAAGGATACCTCTGAGGAGGTGCAGTGCATCGTACATGTGTTTACGATGCCTTTTGCCCTGCACATTTGCACTCCGCTGTTTAAATGCCCTTCGGAAAGCTTTAGATCTACCGTTCAAGCACTGGTCTTTTCCCACCTGGATGGGGGCAATGCACTCCAGGAAGGTCTCCCATTGTCCTCCCTTGTGCCCCTAAGAAGTGTCCAACACTTGGCTGCATGCCTCCTCAAGGGTCTACACAGATATCGCCACATCACCTAGGTCCATATAGCTGCATTATCTATAAGGCAGTCGCCATCAGGTCACCCAGATACCTCGCATAGAAGCTCAGCATCTGCGGCAGACAGCACACCACCAGAAGCCAAGACACATGCAGACTTGAAATCCACTGCTGAAAAAAGGAAAGGACCAGAAAACAAGCCTTGTCTGACTACACCCCAGGACCACACTCCTACAATTCAGAAAAGAACTCAAGACCCACCTCTTCAAGGAATCTCTCATTCTCAACACCTAGGCCATCATGCCACCCCTCAAAATACCTGACTCGTTAGACATGGCCCGCCCCTCTCCTTTGCACCACCCAGTAGAGCTGTACCTCTCCACCGTTCCCCTCTGTATCCTACCCCCCCTGTGTATCTGTTTATTTATTTATTTATTTATTGTGCATTTGTAAGGCACTTATTCATAAGGATATTGTGTTTCAAAGCGCCCACATGGCAACATGCAGGGAACATGGGAATGAAAGGCAAATATGACAATGAAAAAGAGAGACAGTCCTACTAGTCCTTGTGATCATTCAGAATGTGCAAGTGCAGAGAGAGAGATTGGATGGAGGGAGTAATTACTTGGAGTACCACAATAGGAAGTGCTAGAGATTAAGTTGCAAGCAGCTGTTAAGTGACTGGCAGACATCAGTTGGTATGAGTGGTCAACTGCCAATTAATAAATGCAGAAAACAAGGGGGGCCTGGGAGTTCCTTTGCCGGACATTAGTCCTGGTTACGAGAGCATTACCCAGATTCTTTAGCTCACTATCTTTCACAGAGGAAAAAAATTTCAAAAACATATCAGTCTTTGGCCTGCCCTGGGGCAGTCCAGCACTGAAATGCTTGGCAAATTTAAACAAGAATACCAACATCAACCACAGACACCTGTTTTGGTCTGGTTGGACCTCATCAGTAGGGTGGAGCTGTGCCTCTCTAAGAATAGTGAGCGAGGGGTAAATAAGTGCAGGCCAGTGTAAAGTGCTCCATTGTGCATAGGTACTGTTGAATCCCTCTGTATAGTGCTCCTTTGCTTCTCGAAGCTAGGTCAGTGCTCAATAAAAACCAAAATAATAATAATAATAATAATAATAATAATGAGTAAACATGGCCTGCCATGTGAGCATGTCAGGGAGCACAGAGTCACAGAGCTTCCTCCATGTCATGGGTTGGGGAGAGGGAGAGCCCTATGAATTCAAAAAGTAAGTTTCTTTTTGAAGTCACTCTGGATTCATAAAGAAATGTTTTCCATTATGGTAAGGCCCCTTAATGGAAATCATTTATTTATGAAGTCAGGGTGACTTCAAAAAGAAACTATTTCTTTTTGACGTTTTTGGGCTTCCCTCTGACCCCATGACATGGAAGGCTCCAGCTCCTCTGGCATGACAAGAGTGCCTGCTGCAGGAAGCTGGAGGCCTTGTTTCCAGCGCCAACTGATTCAAAAGGTAAGAACATGTATTTTGTTTAAATGCTGTGCGTGCATGTAAGTGTGTGTTCATGTGTATATGCATATAATGTAATGTGTGTGAATGAGTGAGTGCATGATGTGTGGCTGGCTGCGTGGGTGTGCTTGTGTAAGTGTATGGTGAAAGGATGCACATGTAAATGTATTGGTGGCTAGGTGTGCGTGCAAGTGAGTGTATGGTGAATGGTGTGTGAATGTGTGCATGCTTGTGTTTAGTTATTGGATTACTTATTGGTAATCTTCATTACTCCTAGCCCTACTCTTCCTTGTCCCAGTACTTGTGTATGAGTCATACACAAGTACTGCAGAGAGGTAGAGTGAAATTAAGGTAATGCCTGGCCCTGTAACCAATAAACTTGATTACTCCTAGCCATAATGTTCCTCGACCTAGAACTTGTGTATGATGTTTCCTCCCAGTGCTCCAGCTCCCTCATAGCATGAACAGGAATCAGGAAGCAAGAGCTTCCTAGACCCTGCACATGCAAGCAGGGTCCTGAGTGTGGGTGATGAAATGCCCCTCCCCCTGCATCTCTTTAAATTCGTTTGCGCTCACTCACTATGCTCGGTCACCAAGAAATATTTTGAGGAAATACTTACAGCCTTTAACTCAGAAAAATCACCAGCCGCCACTGTGGTTTCTTACTCTGCCATTGTATATTTTTCTGCACATTTGTGATAAAATAAACATGATAACTGTTATTGCTTTGACTGCCATTTTGGTGCAACCAGTCTAATTATATCTTAATGTGGCATGGCAGGTTTAACAGCAATATTTTTATTACGTGTCCAGACTGGTCCACATTGTGGAGTCAGTTGGACAAGATTTCTCTGTGGCATGGTATTTTTAATAGCAAAGCATTACATTAATTAAAGTAATAATGTTCCTGTGTACGGTTGGTGATTTTCATGTATTGGATTTTTGTACTGGTGTTACTCTACAAAACAATTGCAAACACTTGCTTTTCAGCCAATTTCTCACAGAAAGTATGATGTATAATGCATTAAAACACATATGTATATCTTTCTCGTAGTGCAGTGTTTGGCGTGGCCCTGCAGCAACATGATCATTGTGTGTATTGCAGAAGCATGGCAGTCTAGGCCAGCCCGGAGTGTGGCGCAACTCTTGGCTTCTTGCCAAGCTTGTGGGCTGGCAGGCCCTCAACATGGCTCGCAGGGGGGCACCCACATGTTGCTCTATGCCACTGGTAAAGCCTTTGGATGTGAACATAGCATGAAGTGGAGTAATTCATGATAATACTAGTAAGATAACTCCCTTTGTCTTTGGCGTGAATGTCAGGTAGAGCATGATGCACCGTAAGGTGCAAAGATGAAAACAGCTGCTCCTTAGGATGGATTCATCAGGTGGTTCTACCATAACATTTCAGTCAATGTGATTCTGAGAATCCTTTTAGTGGAAGTTGTCAGGGGTGAGGGTCCACTCTGTCTGGCAAGAGGATTGCTTCGAGATTAGGTGGTATTGCACTAGAAATGACACGTTCTATTTTAGTTGGATTTCATTTAAGTCTGTTTGTGGTCATCCAAGAATCCACATTGGCAGGTCATGCGTTGAGGTAAGGCTACTTTGATGGTAAGTTTGTAAACGCACATGTTACTGATGAGGTTGGGGGGGTCGTACATATGTTTTGGCTGGATCTTGTGACTAGTGGTGTCGAACTATGCATTATCCTGGCAGAGCCCTATCACACCCAGGGCCCCTGCTTCCAATGTGCAAAGGAATTTGCCTTCATCAAATCTAAGACCAAAGTCCTTCAATTATAAAAGCCCAAGTGTCCTTACACTTGGGGACGAGTATATTAAAAAGATAATATTTATGTTGCCAGCGAGAAGATCTTTAGCACATATTGGAATGGTGACCCCGGGTGCTGCGGGGGGAGAAACGTGGTGCCCCTCTACCCACTGATGGCCTGATAGCTCCCTGTATGCGCCCAGAAGCACCTGGGCCCACCATAACCGGGATTACAGAGGAATCCACGCAAGGTAACCTCACCTGGTAATGTTCTCACTGTATATTATGACTCTTGGTACTATCAGCTCACTTGCGGGGATTGGTGTGTGCCAGGATTACGGCTAAAACACCAAAAGTGGGCAAGCAGAGTGACATTTCTTCGATGCTTTTAATGGTGGATAAAGCTAAGCACCACAAAATTATTGCTGCACAAATGCATGCCCCAGATGCGTACCAGAGACTGCTATTGCCGGTCTCCACCAAGACTGACCATCAAGACTTGCTTGTAGAAATCAAAAAGTACATTCAAAATAGCAGGCCAGAACTTCATGTAAAATCCTGGCGCTTGTTGAAAGCGTCTTGGTGGCTTAAAGCAGGCTTAATGTAGTGGAGACAATGGTCTGTGAGGAGTCCTCCGAGGTGAGTGAATGAGCTCACAAGATGGAGGTCCTGCAGGCTCGATGTGACACCTTAGAAGATAAGCAGGAGGATGCAGAGAATCCCTCCTGCAGAAATAATGTCTGCATTAGAGGGATTTCACTAACGGTGCAGGATGATGCACTTTCTGAATTTTTTTGAGCCTATTTTGATCTATACTCGACCTGCCTGCTAAATCTACAATTGAGCTGGACAGGACCCACCGCAAAAGGCTTTGAAATCCCAAAACAAGGATATGCTCCCTGATGTTCTAACACGTGTGCATTTTTTCAACTGAAAAGATCGACCAATGAGAGCTGCCCGCGCCAAACAGCCCATCACCTTTAGAAATGTGATGCCCTCGCTGTTTCAAGATATGGCAGCCTCAACTTGATCCACAAGGAGACTGCTGCGTCCACTAACTGAGTGGCTGCGAGGCAAAGAGGTGGCATATAGATGGGGGTTTCCCACTGCGCTTATTTTTATGTACCAGAGGAAACAGTGGTCCAATACATTCATGAAGGAGGGAGAACGCCTGAAGAAGGTGAAGCCGGGTCAGACGAATAGAATGCCGGTCCCTCCCTGTACTCTGGGGAATCGAGAAAGTGGACTATGTAGTTGAAATCCAGGAAGCCCAGAGGTCCGCCCCAGGAAAAGCGAGGGAAAAACTGAAGCCAATTCTGTGACTAATCCTCATTGTAGTTTTATGAAAAACTGCCTATGCGTGTTCACCTTGCTTTGCAGACATTGTCTGCCTGTGCGTGTTCACCTTGCTTTGCAGACATTGTCTGCCTGTGCGTGTTCACCTTGCTTTGCAGACATTGTCTGCCTGTGCGTGTTCACCTTGCTTTGCAGACATTGTCTGCCTATGCGTGTTCACCTTGCTTTGCAGACATTGTCTGCCTGTGTGGGTTCACCTTGCTTTGCAGACATTGTCTGGGGTTTGTCCTCTGGTCAATGGGGAGGGCTGTCATTATTGAAGGGTTCTATGTCCCTCGAAGGCAGGGTACCCGATATTGAGGTTTACTGGACAAACCTTTGCCGTTGAGCTTGATATGCTGAATTCCTGAAATTCAAAAAGGGAGCTGGTGAGGGTTTCTAATTGCAATAATTAACTGTGCAGTCAGCACTATTTATAGGTTAAAGGAAGGACATAATTCTAAGGCAGGTTCTCCAGGGTCGCACAGTTTAGCAAGCAGCTTGCGTGTGTGCCTATCCCCCGACGATGTCAGGTGATGGGGGCAGTGGGGCATTATGCGGTTGGAATGTCCAGGGTCTGAATTCCCTCATGAAGAGGAAAGTGATTATCTGTAAAATGCTGGATTTGTCATTATCTCTTGTGTTTCAGCAGGAGACCCACCTGCTTCAGCCTGATGAAAAAGGGATGAAACACAGGGCCTTCTCACATCAATACTTTGCCTGTGTGGGGGGGAAAGAAAAGCAGGGGGTGGCCATCCTTGTTGCCAGTAATGTCCCGTTCTCTAAGGTTACAGATTTGCGTGATCCAAGGGAGATACATCTGTGCCAAGGACTTTGTGTTTGATCACAAGTTTTAATTTC
The DNA here is from genome assembly GCF_040938575.1 of Ambystoma mexicanum. Classification (NCBI taxonomy): domain Eukaryota; kingdom Metazoa; phylum Chordata; class Amphibia; order Caudata; family Ambystomatidae; genus Ambystoma; species Ambystoma mexicanum. The sequence goes on from NC_090926.1 coordinate 546,872,521, forward strand.
TCTCTATGTCACCAATAATGGGCAAGACCAATTCCTTCTGGCCTTCATTGCGCAGGCGATGGCTTTTGCGGTGGGCCAAGCGGTTATTGAGGGGGATTTTAACCTGGTTCCCAACCCGGACATCGACAATACACTGTCACCAACAAGAGCCAATTATGTATTTTATTTTGTCTTTATTTTATTGAGCATTTTTTAGATGCTTATACATCAGAATTGTGTTTCATAGTGCCACAAGTCTAAATAGGAAGGAAACAGGGGAGAAAAAAACATTGGCAAAACAGTAAATATACAGTTGTGGTATTACTAGACTTTGTGGTATTCGGACATGCAAGTGCAGTGAAGAGAAGTGCAGGAGTTAGGTGGGGCCAAGGAATGGACAAGTGCTGGAGGGGGGCCTGGGAGGGAAGTGCCAAGGGGCACCAAGCTGGAGGCCTCAGACTAAGTGCTAGTGCAGGTGACTCTCAATGGTGAGCCACCAAGCAGGGGCCCTCAGAGGCAGTGCAGTGCGGGAGAGGTGCTGGTATCAACTGGGTAGAATGGCCTGGTATCCTGTGAAAATCATGAGGACCAGGCCACCGGTCTCAGTGGCAGTGGGGTGATTAGCTAGGAAGGGACATAGGGAAAGAGGCAGCGAAAAGCAAAGTTTCAGAGGCAGGGTGGCTGTTCCAAATGGAGGCAGCAGCCTAGGAGAGAGACCTGCCCCACACTCACTGCTTGGAGAGTTTTGAAAATCAAAGAGTTAGAGTTAGAGGAGCAGAGGGCTTTGGCAGGAAGGTGTTTAGGGAGGGAAAGCTGGAGATAGCATGGTCCCAGGCCCCAGAAAGCCTTGTGGATAAGGCAGAAGGTCTTGAATTTGATCCTTGCTACCACCGGCAGCCAGTGGGGAGATTTGAGGGCTGTAGAGATACAGTCCCTGTGCTTGAGCCCGAGGATAACTTTTGCAGCCCTATTCTGGATTAGCTGGAGGGTGTGTAGAAAGGAAAGAGGGAGATTGAGAAAGAGTTTGTTGCAGTAGTGCAGCCTAGAGAGGACCAGAGCTATGGAGACATTGAGCTTTCTGGGGGAAGGTGAGGAAAGGAAGAATGCTACTGAGGATGTAGAAATGAGGGTTGAAGGAGAGAGCAGAGTCGAAGATGACCTCAAGGTTTTTGGCCTCAAGGGATGGTGGGAGTAGAGGGCCCAGAGAGGGTGGCCAGAGGGTAAGAGGAAAGGGAGGCACAGATGTCCCAATGAGAAGGATCTCCATCTTATTGGCACTAAGACAGAGAGTTTTGTCTGCACACCATGCCTGAATAGTGGACAGACAATCAGGGATGAGAGAGGAGGAAGAGGAGGTTGTAGAGCGAAGTTTGAAGGAAAGCTTCATGTCATCATCATAGCACTCGAAATGAGGAGAGAAGGAGGAGCTCAGGTGAGCCAGAGGGGCGAGATAGATATTGAAGAGCCATAGTGATATGATAAAGGACTGGGGGATGCCACAGGAAAAAAAGTGTGGTGGTGGAGGAGAAAGGGCCCAGTTGCAACTGGGAAGGGAAATTAGTGAGGAAAGAGATCAGAATGCCATTTCCTTTGCAGCTTTACTGCGCAAACTAGGGTTGGTTGACATATGGTGGTTATTTAAGGGGAATGACAGGGACTTCTCATTGTACTCATTCTACTCATTGTGTGGGAGCTTCTCCAGTCTTGACTTGGTGCTGCTTCCTACCACTCTACACCCTTGTGCACAAAGGAGAGAAATTGACCTTTGGTCACTATCTGATCATGCGCCAGTTGTAATCCCTCTAGCGATTATGGGTAGGCTGCCACCGATTCGGCACCCCTGGAAATTGTATAAGACAATACTGAGAGACCCAGTACTTTGTTAGGACATATCGGGAGTATTTCACATTACTTTCAGGAAAACAGTACGACTGGGCCACTCCCTGGCTATCAAATAGAACGCCATGAAGTTGGCCAAGAAGGGTGCGGGGAGATAAACTAGTAGGACTGGCATCTATACCAGAGAATGTCAATTACTTCAGATACAACTGGAGGTACGAGCCACTGAGTCTGCATGCAAGCACACAGGATCTCGTGCAGCACTCCTGGAACTAAAAATAGCACTTAATATATTAGAAGCACATCTGGCAGAGAGATCAGCGCAAGCACTACTTAAGACAACGCAGTACTATTATGTACATGGTAATAAGGCTAATAGACTCTTGGTGTTTAAGTTAAAAAAGCTAAGAACACGCACCAACATACAGGCTCTGTGAAATGAAAATGGCTCTCTATGTCATAATGACATTGATAAATTAGGATGAATCCAATGTTACTTTGCTTCTATGTTTTCTGGTGAAGCTATATCCCTGGATGATCAGCGTAGTTATTTAACAGCTGCCCATATTCCCCAACTGCCCCCTCACCTTGCAGAGACTCTAGAAGGTCCCATCCAGGCATCGGAGGAGAATGGGCTATCAAAACTCTCAAAAACAAAGTGCCGGGCCCAATAGATTTCCCGCAACCTTTTACAAAAAGCTTTGCTCTCTTCTCGTGTCATACCTGACACCTTGTTTTACTAGTTTCTGGGCTGTGGCAGAATAACCCCTATGATGGAAATGTCAACGACTATACTTATATCAAAATTGGTAAGGTCCCAACCTGTAGTGACTCATACCGTCTGATTTCTTTGACAAATAATGATGCTAAATTGTTCACTAAGATCTTAGTTTAATGGGTGTTCTCCCAGGAATTATAGACAAGGAACAGACCGGCTGTATAGTTGGCCAAAGCATGCTTGATAATATTCTGCGTATTTTAAACTTGATTCAGGTCAGTCTTAAAGAGGGTTCATAACTGGGGGTCATTGCTCTGGATGCCCATAAGGCGTTTGAGAGGGGGGACTAGTCATGTATTCAGAGTATCCTGGAGGCCTCTCGGTTTTGGTCTGAACTTTAGTTGGCTAGTGCTTGCTAACTACAAGGCTCAATCAACTTTGATTAAGATCTATGGTGGGTATGCTCAGAGTTTATCTATTTTTAAGGGAACCAGACAGAGATACCTCCTGTGGCCACTGATATTTGGGTCTGTGCATGGAGCCATCAACCTGTAATATCAGAAATAATAGGGAGATCAAATGTGTGGTGGTCGGTGATGTGGAGTATACAATTTCTCTGTACGCTGATAATGTTATTGGAACTTTCAGAAGCCCGTGTGGCTGCCTGGAAGCATTACTGGCTGAAAGTGCTGGCTTTGGGGCCGTCTCTGGCTTTATGGTGAACTATAATAAATCCTGGGGTCTTGACATTTCTGTTCCCCCTATTGAGTGGCTGCACTTTGAGGTGGTCTCTCTGATAACGCGGGATCAGAAATGTAGCTCTTATTTGGATGTGCAAATCCTGCATACTACATCTGAAATCTTCCAATGCAGGTTCCCTCCATTGATACAGGAACTTACTGAGGACCATGAGAGATGATCCAAGCTGGAAATGTCCTGATTTGGAAGAATAGTAGCTATAAAAGTGAACCTGGTTCTCAGATTGCTGTATTATTGTCTTGCTCTGCCTGTCAAGATCCCAGGATCTACCTTGAGGACATTGCATGGGAGGATTTTCTGATTTGTATCAGGAAATAAGAGGGTTCGAATTTCTCGGAAGGTCCTGGTGAGATCAATGCGGGGTGGAGGGTTGGGGATCCTGGATATTTTCTGGTACTACTTAGTGGCTCAGATCTCTCATGTTTCAACTTGTGGAAGGAGTGCCCGGAGACCTAAATGGAAGATGATAGAGCAGGCATACTCTTTGGTGCATCTGACTCAGACTCCCTATATAAGCTCCCCTGGATCGGAAGGTGGTATTGGTTTCTTGCTACTGACCTCAATGAAGACTACAATTTACAATATGTGTAGAGCGATGTGTCAATGGGAACCTCTGGTGGCAATGGGCCCACTGACACCGGTCTGGAATTATCCAGCATTTCAACCGTACAAGTTGAAGGGGCAATTTGTCAGCTGGGTCGATGGTGGTTTGGAGACACTTCAGCAGTTGTACAAGGAGGGTCACCTGTTAACCTCTAATGAGTGCATGGCAGAATTTCATTTGGAGAAGGTACAACGATTGCACAATGCACAGCTGCAGCACTGGGCATCTCAACCCCTTACTTAAGCCTGAGCTTTCAAACCCTTGAACACCTTGGAGCTTACAATGCAATCCCCACTCTTTAAGTCCAACATGTCGACTCTATACAAACTGCTAGACAGAGGCTATCCCACAGAGCACCTACCCTATATGTTAAAATGGGAGCAAGACCTGGGAGTGGAAATCGATAGCGATGTTTGGTATTGGATATCAGTACGCATGTATAGGTCATCAAGGTGTGCAAAAGATAGAGAGTGTGTATTCAAACTCTGTTATTGATGTTACCTGAAAAGGCAAATATTACACACGATGAATGGGCGGTATTCCTCCGATTGCTGGAGGAGGGTCTCTGAAGAGGGTTCTCTGTTACACATGTTGTGGTCTTATGGCAAGGTGAACCACTTTTGGAAAGAGGGCTTGCCATGAACTAAGGAGATCACTTGCCTGCAAATTCCAATGGATCCCATGAATGTACTCTTGGAGGATATGGGGGATGGCGTATTACCTTTGTCGGGACCCTTGGCCACTTTAATTGGGCATTTGCTGGTGGTCTCTACGAGAACTATTGCCCACAAATGGAATAATCTGGAAGGTCCTGTAGATGTGGTGGGTTAAGATGTGGGATATACTGGTGGCTGAAAAGATGACTGCAATCCGCAAAGGGAGATACAAAAATTATGTAACGAAATGGATGCCCTTTAAAGAGTATGTGGAAAAGTTTCTGGCTTTGTGGCAAAGCCACCTCTTCTTAGGCGTTTTTCACTACTGAGATTTTGTTTGGGTGTGTTGTAGGTCTTGTCATGTGAAATGTTTGTGCGTCGTCTAGAGCTCTGTCAGAGGGATGGGGAGTTGGAGGGGTGTGTGGTAGGGGTTAAGGCAGAAATGTGGACTCTGACGTATAAGAACTATGTATGTAAAAGATGCCATTGAGACATTGTTGCTTTTATTTTTATTGTGCTGCTGTAATCACAGCTGTTAATTACAAGTTGTTAAGTCTCGCTCCAGCTGGCGTTGTTCACAAGCAGGTACGGCTGTGGATCATTCTCATAGAAGTGTCATGTTAAACACTACTTTCCTAGTCTGGGTGGTGAGACAATGGAGGCAGATGTTAAAGAAGGGGAAAGAGCAGGGAGTCATATAGGATACCCGCTTCAGTGTGGCCCAATATGACTTCCCAAAACCCAAGTATTGCAATCTCTGAAACATGATCCGGAGAGAAGCACTGAGGCGGTAGCGCAGGATGTGTTGATGCTGTCAATTTTCCTGAAACTGCAGCAAAATACATTTACATCGGGGTCAAGTCCTAAAAATTAACGTGGGGGGGACTCATCAACAAACGCAATGGGATTTGACATCGCCAGAAATTAGCATAACAAGGTGAACTATGCACATCTCATAAAATGTGCCTTCATTCATTGCATAACCACCCAAATTGCACAGGGCGAATGGAATTTGCCTTTCATAAAATCAGTGCACACACAAAACCAGGAGAGGATATTTTCTTCTAATAGTGTTTTTGAAAACGTTAAACTCTAAGAACTAATAGAAATGTTTTCCCTGGAACTTGCAGTACCGAAATGAGACATTTCACCTTTAGTTGTTGGTTATTTTGTGTCAGGTTATTTAGTGCAGTAGTGAAGTGTCTGGTATGCAAACCTGAAGACTGCAGTTTGATCCCCGAGGTCGGCTTTAATTTATAAATTCAAAGAGGTAGTTCAAGGTATCTCATTTTAACTGGGGGGGACCCCACCCGCGTGTACCCTCGACTTGAACCCCACATTTACGGCAATAGAAGCACAAACAAGGCACAATGAGGTGCTCTGAAATGGTTCAAAAAACAGTTTGAGTGATAGGAAAAACATCAGCTACAATGCATGGGTTATTAATTTGCGCTACGCAGTGGAGGGTGGTATATAACGATAGTTTCAACTAGACCACAATGGACTTTAAATGTGTACTTTCACTGAAAATACGTATGTGGTTGGTTGTTTAAGTTTGTATTTTTGCTTTTTTTTTTAAAACTGCTTTAAGCTTTACTAGCTTTTCAGAGTGAAGCTTGACAGATGACTTAATGTTAAAGCCTAAAATATTTTTTGAGATGAAGGGCCAACGGAATACCGCTAATATTCAAACATATATATGCAAAATACGGTAATCTTCGCTTCGGAAAACCAAGTAAGGCTTAGTGTGCAAGACATGTCATGCTCTCGACTCAGGTCGTCAAATATGCGCCTGAAACTGTAGCAACCAAGCTTCTTGTTATGGCATACAGAGGGAAAGGCACACTCCAACGATTGCAATTCAGTAGATTTGAAAGAGAAGTTGTGGTGCAGGTGTTAACAGTCTAAGTTGTAATCTTTAAAGGTCACAATAAACTCAAAACAAGTGTATTTTAACAATCTCACACACATTTTAAAACACAATTCAGTTTAGCAGGTGTCAATGGGCCAGATTCTCAAAATGTTTTTTGGCGCAAGTGATAAAGGGGGCGATTCATGGAACAAATGTGTGCCGAAATTTGTGGCGCAAGCTGGCGCAAGCGTGAAAAAGCAAGCGCACGCGTGTGATTCATGGAAGGCCCTGCGCATGTTGTCCCCGGGATGTGCGCCAAATCCGTGGGCAGCGCACATGGGTGCACACGTCACTTCAACATCCCGAACGCCATCTGCGATGCGCACAGCGAAAGCGCACAACATGTAGCGCACACACCAAAAAGGGGGCGAAACACACGGAAGGCGAAACAACGCGTGAAAATGAAGGCGTAACTAGAGAATTACTGCAGGGAAATACATGGGACGCCCACACGCGCGCGAACAACACGTATTCATCGAATTGAATACGGGAAACCCATGCACGCCAAAAGACACACACAGGCGAAAACACGTGGCGGAAGCGTCCTCGCGCAGTATAAAAGTGCGCTCAAACAACAAACACGTATATATAGCTACAATGAATGTCCCATTTCTCGCAGCACTGATCGTGGGACACTGCAGGAGGAGGAGAATAGCCAGGCCCTGCATATTTTTGCCCAGGACCAGCCTTTTTGGGATGCCTGATGAACAGGTCTATGGCAGGTATAGGTTTCCACCTCGTATCATCCTAGACCTGGTCACTGAGTGGGAGGATGACCTCACCTCACCCACCTTGTGCTCCCAAGCACTGAGCCCCTTGGAAAAGGTGCTCAATGTCCTGCATTTTTTGGCCACTGGGTCATTTCAGCGGACAACTGCCATAGTTGGGGGTATCTCACAGGCCACGCAGCCACGCTGCCTACACCAGGTGTTGGCAATCATGACTGCGTGCCCCTCCGTCCGCAGGCACATATACATTCCCAGAACACCCGTAGAAAGGCAGGCCATGGTCCAGGACTTTTACAGGGTGACACACTTCCCCAAAGTGCTTGGTGCCATAGATTGCACCCATGTGGTCCTATGCCACCTAGGGCCACTGAGCACATCTATCAAAACTACAAGCACTGGCATTCCATCAACGTACAGGTTGTATGCGATGCCCATGGAATCATCACCTCTGTCTATGCAAACTATCCTGGCTCTACCCATGACAGTTTCATATACTGAATGCCCCCCTGAGCCGAGACCTGGAAGTTGAGAAGCATGTCGACACATGGCTCAATCTTCAGTACAAATGTCTGTGCACATGCATGCATGTCACACACAGAAAAATACACAAACCCAACTAATGACAACCATCCTCACCTCCCCAGGGGACAGTGCCTACCCTCTGAGCAACCACATGATGACGCCAATACGGAACCCCACTACACCACCCCAGGTAAGATACAACGCTACACATATTGCAACCAGGGGCATAGTGGAGCGCACATTCGGAGCGCTCAAGTCATGCTTCCGCTCCCTTGACTGCTCTGGCAGGCAGCTACTATATGCACCCCCAGTAGTGTGCAGGATCATTGTGGCAGCATGTGTCCTGCACAATGTTGCAACATGGCAGGGCGTACCGGTGGACATAGTGGTGCCCCCACCTCTCCAACCACAGGCACAGGCACTGCCCATGGGAGGGGAAAGGGCATGTGGCGAGGCAGCCCGGACCCAGCTCGTGGCCACATTTTTCACCTAAACTCGCACCCCTGGGACTGCACACAGGCCTGGCATATACCAGGAGACAATCAATGATGACAAAGAGACAGTCAACTGTCACAACCTTACCACCCTGAGAATGTTGCCACGGAAGTGCTACATTGGTTGCATCCCTAGCTACTTAAACATAACCAATCATGTGTGACCAAAGGGAACACATGCAAGGTGTATATCACACCACCCCCCTGCAAAACAGGCCATGACAATCAGTGGTATGTCACCCAAACCCTCCCAACCCACATCACCCTTGTCCGCCACACCATGACATGGCATGCAACAGCAAAAGAGCAAACCAAAAGCACAACACATGCCCAATTAGATACAAAGTGACACGTGATAAATGGAAAGAGGCCAGACACAATCACACCTGACACTGAATCAGATGAAATGACTGACCAACAACCTCCCACACATCCAAAGTCATTCACAAATGCATGCCACCAGTGGTACCATCAACAAAAGACGGAATGCCTGTTGGCAAGCACATTGGCCACGCCAAATCCGCAAAACCCAAACATGTGTGCTGTGTGTGTCTCCTGCAACACACTGCTCAGCAACACTGCTCAGCAAAAAGCACAGTGAGCAGCCATTGGCCCTCATTACAACCTTGGCAGTAAGTTTTCAACTTTACCGCCAAGGCATAATTTACGTTAACGCCATGGTGGATGGCGGATTTACCGCCCCATTCCAAGCTTGGCTGGGCGGTAAATCCCCATTCACCATGGCCCCTTCCTCATTCCCATTTTTGCCCCATAGGGCATAATGGGAGTGGGGAAGGCGCTAATTACGGCACCGTAAATTATGGTGCCGTAATTAGCACCAAGGCGGCTTAGCGCCTTGCATTTTAACGCCTGCTAAAAGCCGACGGCGCCGTTAAACCCTTAACGCCTGGGTTGTAATGAGGGCCATTGTGTTGGGGATACAGCTTGGGCATCATATAAAAAGGACAAGCAACAAAATTAACCTATTGATGCATGTACACGATCCCCAAATGGTAAGTGATCATGCGCTGCAGGGACACAGCATGCCAGAGAAGGCAATCTGTGTGCGAGTGTGGGCATGGAAGGGTGGTTGTATGTGTGGTGGAGCATTGTGTAAGTGTGTGTGTCAGTAGGGACATGTACTCAATACATGCATGTGAAATCTAGTGACCCTCAGTGTCCTGTACACATCACATGTGAACATTGGCCATGTGTACACCTCAGTATGTCAAACCACAACAATCCCCTGACACCTGAAAAGTAAACAAAACCCAGGAACAGCCATTGACCAGCAGAACACATCATGTACATAGTACCCCACAATGACAATGTAAGAGAGTGCCCAAACACTGTAGCCCAAGCATACTGTCCGACAACAAAAGGCCCTCCCTCATTTATTCATCACCATGTCTGTGGTCCGTTGGCTTCTTCCTTCTAGTCTACCTGGCTTCAGGATGCCCCTACCACCTAGTTTCCGTGTTCCACCTTTCGTGTAAATAGGGTCCAGCCCCCTCAGAGGCCACCTTGACTGGTAAAAATACCAAATCGCAGAAAACTCCAAGGGCCAAACCTCCAAACCTTGGAAAAAGCCTGTAGCCACAAAAAACCCTGGAAGAGTCTCCAGTAGATGAACTGAATATGGCCAATCACATGTCCAAGCAGAATGATAGAATAGCTACCAAGGTAGCACAGTTGAACAATGTTTCAACAGGATGGGGAGCAATTTCAGTACACAACAATCAATGAGGATGCAACAACTGATGGGTAGTTTCACAACTCCGGTCTCCAGGTGCAGGAGTGGCACGAACCAACCACCCCCTTCACGGTCGGGGTGCCTGCAAGGTAAAACTTACACAGGCCTCTGAGACCCCAGTGGGGAAAGAGGGTTAGGGATCCGTTGGTTGGATAGGCATTGGTATTTAGGATAACCGGAAAGAGGGTCAGGAGTGGGGAGGTGGATGGGCAAGGGAAAGTAGTGTAAATACAAAATACAACTATTGACAATTACACATACTCAATCAGAGAAACCATTTACTTCATGCACATTGTACAAAATGGCTTCAAGCGGAGCAAAAGAGAGACTTATCTGTGGGGTGAGTTCTGGCCTCCTGCCTGCACACTCTCAGGTCCGGTAACAGAAGCAGTTCAATGCTGCAAAGAGACCGTGAGTTACTATTCTGTATGTGTTTTCCCCACACACACATAACACCATGCATGCCTCGAAGTTAGTGACTCCTCCCCAAACAAGCACTCTTGTCTGCTGCTTTGTTCATATAGTTTTGCTTGCCCCCGTGATGGTTTATACACTGTTAATGGGCTAAGGTAGCCACACGTGGCCCCGCATTAAACGGAAGAAAATGTGTTAAGAATCACACATGATAGAATGTGCAGTGGATGTGCTGCTAGACGCGTGTTTCGAGGTGAGACTTCAGGACAAGTTGCGTTCTCCCTGCCGCGGCTTTCTATAGGCAGCGAACGTGGCTTATTGCATATGCTAATGATATGCACTGCACTAGAGTTTGTGCGTCGCTGGGTGCCCCCCTTGCTGCTTTATTAGTTCGTGGCTATGAACACTACTGCGCTAATAACTTAGCTTCTATGGAGCAGGGGGGACTCGGGGATATGGGCGACACCCCCTGCATGTGCCCCTGACAACTTGGAAAGCTTCATGGCATTTGCTCCTCAGACCGGCTTACTGTGCGCATCCTCCCCAACACCTGGCTAAGCACTACTTAGCTTGCATGTGCAAAGGGCCTAGAGGAAGGTAGGCTGGGGCGTGGCCCCTCGTGCTGCTCACCGTGCTTGTAGCTCCTGGAAACACGTCTGCTTCTGTTGGACGTCTGAGTACAAGCCCCGTTCGTCTGGTTGTGCACGCATGCGCACGTTTGCAACACCCAACGTGGCCTGGGTTTTGTAGTTCTTGGCCTGGTGTCTGCTGGTAAATGTAGTCTGGAGGCTCCTTTTGCTGCAGAAAGGGAATAAAAGTTTTTAATAAAGCTGGAAAGTTTTCTGTGTGTGTGTCATTATGCTGCTTGTCACTGGACCATGTCTGAGACCTACATCTGACCTCCTCCCACACAACCCCATGTTCTGTACCCTGACAGGTAGAGCTGGAACTTGAGTCGAAAATAACCAAGGAGGCTGGCACAACTGGATGGTTGAGCTGAAAACCAATCAATCCTTGATAGCGTGAAGAAAGAAAGGCAGAGACAGCACAAGTCTGGAAAGGCACAGAGAATGCAAGATAGCCAGAAACAGCTGACAGCAAGTTAAGAGCCACAACAGTTGAATAGCATTGGTCAAAGCCAACAGGCAACATAAAGGCATGGATGTAATAGATGAAAGACAGGAGGAGCAACAGAAAGATGCTGTTGAACAGAAGCGTTCTGAGGAACACCGAGGCAGTGTAAGAGTACATGGAAATAACAGCCCGAGAGACGGGTGGACAGATTTGCAGCAACGACAGTAGCAGGAAGAAGAACAGGGACTAAAGGCACCAGAGTGTGAAAAACAAGTAAAAGAGCAGTAGTCCAGTAGGAAAACTGCACCGTCAGGCAGCCTCAAAGTCCAAGAGGGAAGCCAGCGACAACGTGACATCCAAATGGAACAGAACGTATTAGTAGTATAGGTGGACATCTCAGGTGAGGACTGGACTGTGAGTTGTGCCTCTTGGGTCACATTCCTAATGCATCCTCCTTTGCCACAATCCCAGGCGCTGAACTCAAAACGTACCAACTTGAAATTGTTAACATCCGCCTTCCTCCCACCATCAGTGTGACTTTGACAGCCAAAGGGTGCAGCCTAGCGTCTACGGCATGAAGTGCATCAAGCACATATACAGGCAAGAAAAGAACATACATCATAAATAACATCAATAAATGGACAGTTCAATAATGTACTCACCACCAACATTGATTGCAGACATGCCGTGGAGAAAACATCCATAATCCCCACTAGCGGTGTTAACACAAGTAGTACAGCAGCAGACAGGCCACAGATATGATGAAAGTCCAATGCCCTTGTGTAAATGGTTGTCACACCAAACCATCCTTGTGAGCCCATGGATAGGGGAAGCAGGAGCGGCATATGTGTCAGGACCCCAAGCCGCAAACACATACACGAGAAAAGCTTGAATGGGCCCAGCTGGAACAGATAATGGATGTTTTCAAAAGGCACAAAGCACCACACTGTCACATGAATGCACAATAGACAAACAATTTTAAACTATATTAACTAATTAAACTAACTATAAAATAAAAATGGCTACATATGACCCGGGGAGGGGGCAACAAGGAGGGGGGCAGTATAGGGTGCACCTCAACACCCACATGCGATGATGTTGAGATCAACAAAAAAAACCTCCATGGGCTCAACGCCTGCACGGCCCGACCTGTGTGGGAGATAAGTCATCGTCCAAGTCACCCTCTGGACCGAAAGCAGAAGGTGGACATGGCACAGTACCCTGACCCCACCTATGCACAGCTTGCCCCTCGTCGGCAGCAAGTCTGCGGATCTGGTAAGCCTGGTCCTGTGCGGCAATGACACTTAGGTCAGCATGCAGCACCTCACGTGATACGTGTGCTTCCTCTTGCAAGGTAGCATGTGAAACACAGAGTTCTTCATGCATGGCCTCGCATGACATCCTGAGCACCTCCTGGCATGCACGTAGCTCAGCCGAGATGGTATTCTCAAGCTGCTCCAACCACTCCTCTGTCCGCTCCCTCTGGGACATGTTGAGCACACCCAGAGTAGATTTGAGGGATTGATGGTCATCCCTCACAGCCTTCCTGTGTGCCTCTGTGTGAGCAGTAAGTGCTTGATGCAGAGACACCATTTCAGCCCGGCGTGCCCTGTCTGAGGCCACCATGCCCAGCCTGAGTGAGCCGGCTGTGGACTGTGCTGCCCGCTGCTGGAGATCCACCTGCCTAGCAGGGGGGAGCATGGATTGGGCCACACGTTCCATGCTCTGAGCGATCTTATCAATTGCTGCCCCCTATAGTTCAGAATTGGCACACATGGCTTGCTCCCACTCAGTATACCCGAGTGGCGCACGGCCACCATGTTGCTGGGCTTGACACCCGTGGGGCCCAAGGAGCCATGGTCCTCACTGGGTTAGCACCACCCACGGCTGCAGGACTACATCCCTCAGTTGATGTGATGGCCCAGGCACATCAGCAACTGGTGTGGAGTGTGACTGTGCATCCCGATCCACCACAGGTGGAGGTTCCAACAATGTCTGGCCCCTCAGTTCAGGTGTCGCGGACAGAGGATCGTCCACATCAGAATCATTTACCGTTGACGAATGGACATGAAGCGCATCCAACTCAACATTGTTGTCAGAGTGATCATCCGAGCTAGACCCATTGCCAGCCCTGGACACGATGGTCTGCAGCACGAGTAGGTTCTCGTGGTCTACCAGCCCACAAGCTCCACTTGTGCCGGGTTACCAATTTAATAGCAACCCTGTGTCAGGATTGACATCACCATCCTCTGGCTCCATTGTGTCATCATCTATAATGTTGAAAAAACAAACATGAGTACACATGTCAGATGCACATAATGCACACACACATAGACATCACATCGACAGCCAACACATGAGGCAGACATGTCACACACTAATGAAATTCAGGCATGCATCCAGTGGCATCAATATGCAAACACATCCCAAAAGCAGAAATGGATGTGTGTAAATAGCCAAGCCTACACATGTACTGAATGTAGTATATCACCTCCATCACACACCACCTCTGTCAGGCACATGTCACAGGCAAAAATGACAGATGCCAACAAAGACATGGCACATACCATAAGCATGTCTGAACTGCCAAATGGCCATAGCTGCAAGTGAATCCAACACACCATGACTCACGTAATATGTATGTACACATGCATCACTAAATCATCATCACCAATATTGCTTCATCCATCTGCAGCTCGGCCCGTACCGGGTGTCATGGGCCATGTAGACATAGTGAATGTCCCGAGCAAAACGAGGGCCTGTAACCAGGCATGAGGGACCATAACGCCCAGTACAGTCCGAGCTGGCGGCCATGAAGCCTCCAGAACACCCCTCAGGGCCTGATTGGGCACATTGTGCTATGAGTTTGCCCTAAACCATTATTCAGTGTGTCAAATCATCACGGCCAGGCATCAGCATATTAGCTAGTGGGCCTGGGCGTACACATGCTGCTCGACAGTGCACCTTCAGGATTGTGACAGTTGAAAATAAGGGGCGCAATACTGAAATCTCACCAGCATTAACGTCAATCAACTACATATTAGTCAGTCAACAAAAAAGCTTCAGAAGACACGTGTGTAAATGAACACTTTCACACACACATAAGTGAGTAGCCGCAATGTTGCACTACACAACGTTGAAGCTGCTTGCATATGTTCATGTGAAAGTTTTCAAAAACACCCGTGTCCCTAAACACCCTTATTGTGATCATGAACAGCAACCAATACAGCAAAGCAAGCAGCTACAACGCTGCTTGCTTTGATGCATGTGAAAGTGTACCACATACACACGTGCTGGCAGCTCCACAGTCATTACAACCCGATTGGCAGGCTACAGTCAATCTGTGACCTATACCGGTTAGTATAGGCTGCAGATTGACCTATCAACTTTGCTAAACCCCCACTGGGGTGTTTCAATACTGAGTACATGTGTCACAGGATGCACCTGTGCCTGTGCCTTTCATGACAGTGAAGGGATGACAATCTGACCATATATGCCAGGTCACTTTGAAATTGATTGCAGCAGTGAGTAGGCTTGTAGAACGGTGTAACATGGCTCAGAAGTGGGTTGGTGCAGTGCAGAGCATGTGCACTTTACCGACTATCTACATCAACAAGTACATCATGATGGCAATCAATAAACAACAAGGCAGTGTAAGTGCAAGGTCAGGCATCACGTGCAATGTGCATGCACTGGGTTGCATGGATACAGGCAATCCCCCCTTAGTGAAAATGCAGGGAGGCATTGCATGGCAGTGAAAGGTTGACCAGATAACTGTGTATTGGCAGGCAGTGTTGAGTAATGTCAATTGCATCATCTGAGTCAACTGACAACACAGATGATGAGAATGGGACAGTGAGCAGGACAAATGATGAACCCTCTGTAGTACACCCATTTGGGCAGAAGGCCCTACACCAGTTTGACAGAGTCAGGGGGCATGAGACAGGGGGAGGCCTGTGCCCCACACAGACTATGACACCCTAAACATGTGCCTGATGCCGGACTGAGCCACAGTGAGCATGGAATGGATGATCACATGCCATTAAACGTATGTCATCCTGGACAGGTACTACAATGATCATCCTGCAAAGGACACATAGGGGCATGCATGGAATGCACATGGAGCATGAATGTGCACTCATGTCCCTACGAAGCATCTGTCATCTGCACAGTCTGAGTGAGACACCCTGCATCAAGGACATAGGATGTACCCAACAGTATGTGTCTGGCAGATTGGCAGGGGGAAGTGTGCATGTACACAGGAGTGTTGAACAGGCCATTGCAGTAGTCCAACATGTTACCCACCAGTGCAATGGTGCAATAGTGGTGCAGGGGGGTGGAGGGGCAAGGGAGCATGCCTACGTGGAGTACCCGCATGCAGGAAGAACACACAGGCACGTCCGTCATGTGATGACATAGTCCGATTGCTGAGTGGAAAGACACCCCAGGCCACATGCAGAAGGGCCAGTGAGCTGGAACATGGACCGGAGGGGCAGCCGGGTGACTAGCATGTGAGTAGAGTGCAAGTGTGGTGATGAGGACAGTCCCTGTCTGCACTACATGTCCAGCATGCTAAACAGCAGGCAGGCATCAGTGAAGCATTGCATGCCTCGCACATGAGAACCATGTACACATGACATGTAGTGGCAGTCAAGCACAACACATCACACAAGCAAACCAAACATGGCCTCGACAAACACGCAACAACACTCACTGAACGGGGCATCAAAATTCAGCATCTCTCCCACTCCTTTGACCAATTGTGCCGGTATGAACTCTGCAGCGATCAACTCGGGCGGAGTGAGTTCTTCCATCTGAGGTTGTGGCCCACCGCCAATCACCCCAGTCATGGCATAATTGGAGGCACGCTTTAGCTTAGCACAGCATCGGAGGTCATCGCAACGGTTTTTGCACTCCTGAGCTGTGTGCACCTCATTTCCGAATGCACTAACACTCTCCTCAACACGCTTCCATAGGTCCCATCTATCGGACCAAAAACTTTACAGACTACTACAGGGAGACCCAACACCTTACTTGAAAGAAGAAATATCGAGTCTGATGTCACATGCCCAAGAAGAGGGTGGATTGACCACGACGAGAAGCTTTTCTTGAGTAAAACCAACCCAACCATTCCAGCTTTTTACTTGTTGCCGAAAGTGCATAAAAACAGTGTAACACCACCAGGAAGACCTATAGTTTCGGCTATAGACTCTATCCTGGAACCTTTATCCATCTACGTGGACTGGTTCCTGAGACCCTTTGTGTCACAAATGAAATCATATATCAAGGACACAACTAGTATGATAAAAATCCTAGACAACATCCACATAGATCAAGGAGACATTTTAATGACCCTACATGTTGTGGAATTATGTACTAGTATTCCACAGTTGGAATGTTTACAAGTGTTAGAACAATATCTTAACCAACGCCACATGAACAAGAAAACCTTCCCCACTGCTTTCATTCTAGAGTGTGCACATTTGGCACTCAGGGAAAACTATTTCATGTGTGAAGATGTCTTCTACAACCAAAGACACAGGACTAGTATGGGGGCAACATTTGCCCCGGACATTGCCAATCTATATATGGATTTTGTGGAAACCAACTCTATATATCATACTAACAACCCTTTCAAAATGAACATTATTGCCTGGCACAGGTACATTGATGACTGTTTTCTAGTATGGAGAGGTACAATTCCACTTTTATTTGAATTTCAAAAGTGGCTAAACCATTGCAACATCAATATAAACTTCACAATGTCTTATGACACAGAAAGAAATCAGCACTCAGACGAATGGGTCTCTGTCCACAAATCTCTACCAGAAAAAAACGGACAAGAACACACTACTGGAGTACCAAAGCTACCACCCAGCGAGCTTGAAGGCCAACCTCCCTATTGGCCAATTTTTAAGAGTTCGGCGCAATTTCACCAACTGGACGACTATAAGATTCATGGCAAGCAACTTAAGAAACGTCTAGAACAAAGGGGCTGCCCTAAAAAACAAATCAATATGGCATACAAAAGGGCAAAAAATAGAAACCGAGAAACATGCCTGAATCCACCGAATCAAACAACTTTGGAAAAGATGACATGTGTCACGACCTTCAGCCCCATAAGCCATAATCTACGCAAACTAATTCTAAAAAAATGGCATTTTATAAAAACGGAAGATTTCAATCCAGCACCTCCAAGGTTTGCCTTCAAAAGACAACAAAATCTGAGATACAATTTAGTCCATACGTACCCCCATGTAAAAATGAAAAGGGACACACAAAGAACTCTGTGGGACTTTCCACCAGTGACCGGACACTTCAGATGTGGCAACTGTTCCGTCTGCTCATTAACAAAAAACATGAAAAGTGTCGATTTAAAAGGAGGAAACTGCCATCCAGTGGCCGTGTCAACATCTTTACATGGGACAGACCAAAAGACACATAAAAATACGCATAGGTGAGCATAGAACTAACATCAGAAATGAAATGCCAAACAAACCTTTGGTTGCTCACTATTTACATCTGAAACATAAACCATGTGAAATATTCTGGTTTATCATTCAAATAGTCCAAATCTCAAAAAGAGGAGGAGACAGAGATCTGGCACTTCGAAAATGTGAACAGAAATGGATTTTCAATTCGGACACAGTGAAAAACGGCCTAAACTCTGCGGTAGAATGGGGCATTTACCTTTAAGGCGCTGGAAGGTACCCATACAAAGAAAAAAAGTGTTTCAGCACACCACTACTATAATTGTATCAACAGGATTGTAATCATGGTTTGCCTCATGGACCCTTTCTACATAAAAAACACGCTCTATACAGACAGTGATGAGACAATGCATCAATTCATCACACCTCTGTGTTTTTTGGATGTATTGTATGGTAATTATGGTGTTCGTACATTGAGAACCTTCCATACACCGACATCAATGAGACCTGAGAAAAATGAGAACAATGCAGTAGTTTTGTTGCTGGCACACCTCATAGTTACATCTTCAGAGATGGGGCATGATCATAGAAAGCAATTAATTACACCTGAAGAAGGACCCCAGATATATCTGCCTGGAACGTGCTGATACACGTCACTTTTGGAAATAATATCCGCTAATATTCAACAAAAAAAGAAGTCGCCGTTGAGATAAAAACCCCCCTTTTTTATCAGCAGTTGTGTTCATAACAAAGCCTTTTTTCAATGCCGTGCCACCATTCTAAGATGGCCGCACTGAAAGGACGCCAACTCAATACAAAAGTAAATATATCGTTGACTATACGCAATCACACCTCCTGACATCGCGCATTACTTTTGGCTACTGCGCGCTGAGATTGCTTAACTTTGGTGATTTGAGAAGACGCCTGCTTTCCTCAGAAACCTGCAATTTGAAAAGGTAAAGAAACCTTCATTTTTTTGGACTTGCGATCCCTTAGAGTGACCGCACGGAGGGACTAAAAACTGATACAGACTCCCACTATTAATGTCAAAATGTCACGCAATACAAGGAAACACCCTAACGTCCAACCCACCTTTTGTGTTGCAGCTGGTGGGCGCGACGTACATCTATATAAAAAACATAAAGCCGCAATCAACCAAAAAGTCGAGTACAGCCTGTTTCGAAGCCCATTTCCTGGTGCAACCACTACAGAATAAACCGACGAATAAAAAGAAAGGTCAGTACACACGTCCTATGACTTGTGGTATCTCACAGATTAGGGAAATACAAGGTCCTAATTCCGAAATATCATTGTGCTTAAAAACAGGTTCCACGAAGTGGCTAACAGAGAACCTTTTTTCGAGAAACCTAAGACACCGGCATCATAGCCGTTTGAACAACTTTTGCCAAATTGATAAGCAGAACGAAACAAGTTGTTGCATAGCGCAACACACGGAAAGGAAGTGTTTTCTCCTTTTTTTGCAAAAGAAATCATCCTTTAGTCCAACTATGAGAGAATATAAAGGTCAGTGAAAAGGGTGGAGATGGGCAATTAACCGATCTTTAACACATGAACGTTGCCAAAAAAAGATTTTTTAACATTGTGAAGTATCCCAATTGAGTCTAAGAAACTCTATCTTCTAGTCCAGTCCCTAACACACATCTCGCATTTCTATTTTTTACAGCACCCGATAAAAACTATGCATGAACTGGGGATTTGTTTTTTGAACTTTCTGTCAAACTGAACAAGAAATACATCGTCCTGAAAAGGGCCACAACTAAAACAGCAGAACACCAGGGATGGTTTGATGTAATCTGTGTGCCGAAACATATGTAGACATCATTTAGACATTGAAACAAATGTGTCTTTCTCTTGCAGCACAAGTATTCACCTGATGCTGTACATTTACAGTTTGTTCCCCTGAAATTGCAATACAAAAATATATTGGAAAACAATATATTAAGGTTATCTGTCACAAGTGTCACTTTACTAACCTTAGACACCACTGGTAGAAAACGTGATTTTGCTGGACTTTTTATGATTGGTGTTTTTCTAATCGTGAATTCCTTTTAAACGTGTGAGGTGTCTTGTGGAAAGCACCCACCATATTTTTTCTGTGTGTTGAAAATTGATTGATTAAAATGTGTTTTGACTTTGTCTATGCTTTGGCAAAAACCTTTGTGTTCCATGTGAATTTCAGATAGATGAAATAGATAATCTATCAGTATTCCTACTTTTGTCTAGTGACCTGGTTCTAAAGTGGACTAAAAGATGGGTAATTGAGCATCCTGTTTGTTTGCTTTACACTATGTAACTAGTCCCTATTTTGCTCAATCCCCCATAAACAAAAAATCTGGGACCTACGCATTCTTACTCCCAGCAATAGTGTGACAATTTGGGCCCACTAGCATATCACATTCGTGTTCTGACACGTAGCCCACAAGGAAGTCCAGTTCTTGATTGCTGAAAGGCTTCTTCCTCGACGTGCCGGAGACCGGAGCCATGTCTGGGGTCCCAGTCTCTTGTGCAGGTGCAACCTTTCTCCTCTTGGGCAGTGATCCGGACCCTGACTGGCAAATGCTGCCCTGATCAGTAGGGGCAGTGGCGCTGGTGGATTGAACTGAGGGAGTGGCAGGTGGAACTAGGACGGAAGCCCTGACTTGCGTCAGTGGCTGCTGGGTGCCCTTGACAGGACCCTGCGCCGCAACATCCGCTGTGCCAAGGTCATTGACTAGGACTGTCCTGGATGGTAGACTCACAGCCGGGGTGGTGTTGGCTGCATCTGCCTATGCACTTGCCAACACCCGGCTGCTTGGGGCAGCAGATGACAATACTGCCCCAGGGACATGTGCCTCATTCAGGGCAGCCGTGCGTGCACTTACCACGTGCCTCCTGACCTCCTGGAAATGATCCTGGGACCCTTCAGGTGCCAACGCAACATGCACTGGCCAACCCTGAGCCTGGGTGGTGGTGGCCACAGCTGCACCTGCAGCTACCACTACCCTTGGGCCCGTGGCAGTCGATGAAACGTACTGCCGGGTCACATGGGTGCCAGTGCCAGATGCAAGAGCTGCATCTCCCAGAACCACAGGGGGTGGTGGCATGACTGCACCAACACTTGGCAGACCATCCTGCTGAAGTGGTACACCCCTGCCTCTTCCCCCTCTGCAGCCACACTGGACACCCTGGAGTCCCTCTACTTCCTGGTCACCCCAGCCATGTCTCTGACCATACCCGCCATGTGGAGGATGCCCAGCTGAGGCGCCCCTTCCTTTCGTGGCCTCCCAACCATGGCACAGATGTAGTAGTGCTGGCACAGATGTAGTAGTAGTGCCAATTGGAGGTGTACACGACAATTGTCCTGGGCAATTGGGCTGAAGGGGGTGGGGTACTATATGTTAACAGCACCCATGTGCACTCTGTATCTGACCCCGGTGATGAAGTGACGGGTCACGCAACGCTCAGGCACCCCAGAACTGCAGTAAAACCATGCACGCAACCCCCGGCATCCCATGTGTGTGGAATTAACCTCCCGCAGTACGCGGTGGCACCCAGGGACACGAAAAACACGTACGCGTGGGACACACAAGCTACTATGACCTCGAAAACGGGTACACGATACACAGGGGGACCCGCAGTGGGAAAAATAGCATGCGTGACTCACTGTCTCACTAGCGTGGTAATGAAAAACATGCGTAGCCAATACCCCGCCAAAAGAAGAGATGTCCTTGATACACTGTGAAATAGTGATGGCGCGTGAAACAACCAGAAGTAGCAACACATGTGTCGGTCTCCACGAAAAGCACATACAGTGAACTGCTGGCCCCGCTCACCTTTAACCCGTGCTGAGGGAAACACCCGCGCATGTCACGTCACTTACGCTCTTAGGCCCTTTCCTCGAATTACACGCATTAACAAGCGGACATGCAGTTTTTCAAGTGCCGAATTACTATACACCCGTGCCGAGGGAAAAACCCACACGTGTTACATCACATACGCAGTTACGCGCTGAGGCCCTTTCCCCGAATTACATGCTGACGTGCTGTTTTTTCACGTGCAAAATCACTCTGTATCAAGCTGGCCACACGACAACACACGGAAGACCACGCTCCTGCCCAGAAGGCCAGTTTCCTACCCCCCAGAGCCCAGAGCTGACTCCCACCAGCCATCTGCTACTTCCTGCCTGCATGCTGGCCACGTGCCCTGCTATTTGGTGCTTGCACGTCAGCCATCTGCAGGGGTCCAGTTGCTGTGACTACCCCTGCTGGAACAGAAGACTCCCAACTGCAGTTCCATTGCTCCACAGCCCAGCACCAGGACCCAGTTGCCCACCCACACCTGCCTCTGGGGTTGCCATGTCGGGGGAAACAACATCTGAGACCACTGGCAACCCCCAGCCATAGAGGCAGAGGGCTGCCAGCTTCACAGCAGGAGAGGTTGGCATCCTGGTGGATCAGGTCCTGGTGCATTATCATGCCCTCTTCGGAAGAACACGCACCGACAAGGATGGATGGAGAAGGATCTGGATGTACATTGTGGTTGCCATCAACGCAGAGGGGGTGGCAACCCATGACCTACCACACGTCCATAAGCGCTGGGAGAACTTCAGGTCCAGAACCCTCAGGAAGGCCCGGCACCTCTTGGACGCAGCGGATGCAGAGGGTTGCTGGGACCGCCTTACCAACGACCAGATGAGGTTCCTGGAACGCATACACCCAGTGCTTCACCTCCAGATCCTTGAGAGGCAGACCCGTCATGATGCACAAATGCATGTGGAGATGCACACATGTTAGCATTTCTGTGTATGTACTTTGCCATGGTTGGGGTGTGACACATGGATGCTGGTTCCACCTTCATGTACGTGCACGGTGTACAAGTGCGTGTGTTTGACATGTGTGCAACTGTGATACGCCATGGATGCATGTGACACAGACATGTAGTGAGCCGATTGGCAGATGTGACATAGTTGCCGGTGATTGCACTGTGACAGGTGGTGGAGATGTACAGATGCATGTCTGTCTGGTGGCGTGTGTGCATGTGTTTGGCTCTCCCCATGTTGCTTGTGACATCAGGCTGACCTTTGGATGTTCATGCTGTTTTGTGTGTATGGATGCTGCTGCCTGATGCACCATTCCTGTTAATTTATGCATGTGTGTGGATTCAAATGATATGTGCGTTGTGGAGTGTGATGCCATCTGTGAAGTTTGACACTGCCACTCATTTGCAACTGTCATGTGTGTATAAGACCATTCTACAGTGCCCTGATGCATGTGTTCTGCCTCTCCCTGTCTGCAGCGTCAACTGATGAAGAGGGCGGAGGCAGTGCTGTGGAGCACAGCGACAGGGATCCCACTAACAGCCGGAGATGCAGGGCCCAGCTCCCCTCCCGGGTAGTCATCTCTTCGGGGAGTGAGGAGTCTGGTGCCACGTCCATGGCCGCAGCTGCCGAGGGTATGCCCAAGAGGCGGTGTTTGGAGTAGGACTCCTCGGCAGCAGTAGGGGCAGCTGAGCCCCCACAGTGGCCTATGGAGGAAGATGGCACTGAGTCATCCAGGTTGGTGGGGGGTTTGGTTGAGGAGGAGGCCGTGGAAGGCCCACGCACGGGGCCTGGAGGGGGGCTTTCACTGGTGCTAGTGGTGCAGTCCAGGGGCAGGGACAGGAGGCAGCACAGGCTGCCGCAGATGGGCCTGTGTGTAATCCTGTCCCGGATCCTGTGACTGCATCATCCGGCACCAGCAGGGATGCCTCCGTCCAGACCCGTTTTCAGGGGCTCCATGTAATAATGTCGCCACAAAAATCTCGCCATGCAAAAATATCGCCGAAAAATGGCCGTTTTTTGTGGCGACATTATTGCATGGAACATGCGGGGGACACCCCCGCAACCCCCAAACTTTTATTTTTTTAAAAAAAACATTTTTTTTGCCCCTGTCCCCATATATTTGGTCACCCAAATAATATTGGCATGACATTTTCCCGGAGATATTATTTACGGCGACCATATATATGGCGATATTATTACCTGATACCTTTTCAGGGAGGGGATGCGCATACAACAACTGGCCTTCCTCTCCCTGCGGACGTTGCAATCCGTGACCGTATTGAGCCTGTCCTAGCTGGGGTGGCGTTGCGCCAATGTGGGATTCGGGATGACATGCATGGTTCACGTCTGAACAATGCACATCATTTCGGATCCCTCTTTGGCCGCGACAACCTACTAGGACAGGTCGTCGGCACTGGGTTCATCCGTGTGCTGGAACTCCTTTCGACCCCCTCCTCAACTGAACACCCTATGCGCCAGTCGTCCTCCGTGCCATCTTCCAGCCCATTTATCACCTGGGCCCCCTGTGGAGCTGCCCCTGAGCCAGCGGCCAGGCTGGTGGAGGACACATCCCTGCCACAGTCGGGAGTCGGAGGACCAGCAGGGGTAGCCACCCCACCAACTGGACCCCAGCAAGAGGAGGATGTGCAGGCATCAACAGGCTCAGGGTGGGAGCGATCATGGCTCGGGGCCATCGACATCACAGGGGCAGGCATCGGCCGGAGGGCAGGAGGACCCAGGATTGGGAGTGTCTTCCGTGTGGCAGCAGTTGGGACAGCAGATAGATGCAGAGCAGCGGCGGGCGGAGGAAGCACGGCTCACAATGGTCAGGGCGGAGAACTCCATGCAGAGGGCATTGAGGTGGGCTGAGTGCCTCGAGGCAACTTGCAGGGAGTTGGAGGAGGCCATGGCTGCATCCCTGCGAGACCTCGAGGCCAGGGAAGGGGCCTGCCTCCGGAACATCAACGTGGAGTTCGATGATGCCCTGGCCCGGAACTTCAAAGAGTGAGCCATTGGACTTGCCCGCCACCTTTGTACATAGTTCTTTAGGCTTAGGTTTCCTTTGTTTTATATATTTTTTTGGAGTTCATGGACTTTGCTCCACTTTATGTACATAGTTTTTTATTTATAGGATTTTTTGTAGGGGTTCCTTTTATTTGGGGCTCATGGACCCTTTGGACTTGCATTGTAAATAGTTCAAGACTTCTACATACTTTCGTTATTTCAACTTCCCATGGATCAATGATTTTGTTTTGTTTTTTAATTTACTTTATATGGACATTGGCGATGGACCACTTTTCAGTTTTCATGCTGTGGATTTTTGTTTTTCATTGGATTTTCCTTTTTTTTGGTATTGCTTTCATTATTTCTTAATCTGCAAGTTTGATTTTCATTATGTTATTTCATTATGTTTTTTAATACATTTCATATATCTTCATTATTGGTGTTGTGTACTCTCATTGGTTTTGTGCATGTCTCTATGAGCATTGCCTCAGTCATGTGTTGCCACTGTGTGGCTCTGTTGTGCATTCATGCATGGCCATGCTGGTTGCGTGCTTGTACTTGGGGTAGGGAGGATTTGGGATGGCATTAAGGCCATGGGTCTGTTTTGTTATGACATGGTGTTTGGTGGGTCATGTATCGGGGCCTGCTGGCAGGTGCCCGTCAAAAGGGGGTGGGTGGGGGTGGGAGACATGAGTCGGGGCCTGCTGGCAGGTGCCCGTCAATGGTGGGTGGGTGGTTGGGTGTGGGTGGGGAGACATGAGTCCGGGCCTGCTGGCAGGTGCCCGTCAATGGGGGGTGGGTGGGTGGGGTGGGAGACATGAGTCGGGGCCTGCTGGCAGGTGCCCGTCAATGAGAAGTGGGTGGGTGGGGTGGGGGACATGAGTCGGGGCCTGCTGGCAGGTGCCCGTCAATGGGGGATGGGTGGGTGGGGTGGGGGACATGAGTCGGGGCCTGCCGGTAGGTGCCCATCAATGGGGGGTGGGGGTGGGGGAAATGAGTCAGGCCTCCCAAGTGACATGTGGCCTGCGTGTGGGGAATGCCCAGGGGTGATGGGCTGCCTGCAGGGCATGCCCAGGGTTGATGGGCTGCCTGTGGGGCATGGTCAGGGTGGATTGGCTGCCTGCGGGGCATGGTCAGGGTGGATGGACTGCCTGCGGGGCATGCCCAGGGGTGAAGGGCTGCCTGCGGGACATGGTCAGGGTGGATGGGCTGCCTGCGGGGCATGCTCAGGGGTGAAGGGCTGCCTGCGGGGCATGGTCAGGGTGGAGGGCTGCCTGCGGGGCATGCCAAGGGGTGATGGGCTGCCTGCGGGGCATGCCTAGGGGTGATGGGCTGCCTTCTGGGCATGCCCAGGGGTGAAGGGCTGCCTGCGGGGCATGCCCAGGGGTGAAGGGCTGCCTGCAGAGCATGGTCAGGGTGGATGGGCTGCCTGCGGAGCATGCCCAGGGGTGAAGGGCTGCCTGCTGGGCATGGTCAGGTTGGATGGGCTGCCTGTGGGGCATGCCCAGGGGTGAAGGGCTGCCTGCGGGTCATGCCCAGGGTGGATGGGCTGCCTGCAGGGCATGGCCAGGATCGATGGTCTGCTTGCGTGTATACTGGGGGTGTGCACAACAATAAAAACACAAGTGTCAAAGACATGGAAAACCTCCCTGATCATGCCAATATTCAAAAAGGGAGATCGCATGGCCCCACAAAACTATCGGCCAATTGCGCTGTTAGATGTGCCCGGAAAAATCTTTACTAAATTGGTACTTAAAGATTTTAATGCCTGGACACTTGCCAACAACTTACGTGATCCTAACCAGACTGGTTTTGTTAAAGGGATGGGTACACATGTTAACTTGATGTGCATAAATGTAATCAAGGCTTAGTGTCATTCCACAAAACAACCAATATTTTTTGCCTTCGTGGATCTGCACTCCGCCTTTGATTCTGTATCAGGAGTTAAGTTGTTTGAGAAACTAATGAGAGACAATTGCCCACACACCATTCTTGATATTATTCGAGCGTTACACACAAATACATCTATCCGTGTCAGACTCTCATTGAATGGTGTCCTGTCTGCACCGATCTACACAGCTCGTGGACTCAAACAGGGCTGCTCATTGGCTTCCTGTATGTTTAATTACTATATCCAAGACCTTCAACATGCTTTTTCTGAGGTTCAATCAGACTCCCCCAAAGTGGCCAATATACCTATAAAGCACCTGCTATATGCAGACGATCTCGTTTTAATTTAAAAAACGCAAGTGGGCCTCCAAAAGTTATTAATAGCTTTCCAAGAATATATCCAACTAAATGAACTTAAAATAAATCATGACAAAACACAGGTGGTTCTATATTCCCCATTGAGAGCAGCTCGGAGGCACTTTATATGGGTGGTAAACAAAGTGCAATTGCAAATAGTCACTATATACACTTATTTGGGCACATGTTTTGAAGGTCTACCAAACTCAAAGAGTCAGATCAATAGTATTGAAAGGAAAATCAATACTGCAATATGTCAAACACATATTATAATGCACAGATATGGGGAATTCTCTCTTAAACCAGCGTGGGCATACTGGAAGCAGAAGGCAGTTCCAGCAATTTTGTATGGTTTAGAAGCCTTTAAAATTACAGCTGATTTTCAACTTGACAAATGGGAGGCCATATTTTGGAGGCAGTTTTTACATCTGCCGAACTGTGTCCCAGACACATGGATAAGGTATGAATTGGCGTTGGTCTCCCTGCGTGCTTTATACAATTGGAGATGTTGCTAATTGCTCAGGAAATGCTTAAAGTCCACCAATGTGAACATTATGTTGAGAGTGTTGGCCACTTATATGTTTACAACTAAACACTCCTTTATGGTTAAATGGGTGCACCATGTGTGTAAAATCCTAGCGACCAATGATATCAGTATTGAGTTCTTGGTTTTAAATCCGGATAAAGCAAAAGGAAAGCTATATAATATGGACTGAATACATACATGTGATGTCTGTGTAACCTACAAGGAGGGTAAAGCTAGTAGGTTCCCTCCAAAAAAAATTTGCACGTTGCCACCTTATTTAATCAGAGTACCATCACCACATTATAGACAATCAATATTACATTTTCGCTTTAATTTGTGGCCTGTAAAGGAGATTGTGGTGAAACGTCGACTGCTGGAAGCTCATGCAAATGTGTGTGGGTTCTGCAAGGATGTCAATATTCCAGAAACCCTAGAACACTTGATTACCCAATGTCTGGCACTGTGTCATCTAAGGCAAATACACTATGACAAACATTGCAGGTTTCTGGCTAACTTGCAATATAGTACCTGTTGGGCAATCATTCTGAGCAATGAACAATTAGTGCTTCAGCTTGCAACCATTCATTTTTTAGATAGCCTTCAAATAAAGGCACCATTAAATAATGCTTTGCATGCTACTGAGTAGTTAACATCTATTACCATAGTTCTTCTAGATATTGAGTGGCAATTGAATACTTTATGCTGTCAAAGGGTTACAGGTAGGTGTAAGAAGGTATTGTGCAATGAAGAAGTTGATACTCACAACGCTAACTTGCTATAAGAGCTTTACGTGCCTTGAGATTTTATGATATTATAATTTTACTAGACGATGTGTATTGTGATCAAATGTAATGATCTGTAAAAAGTATATGTTTTGTGAAATTGGTCATGTTTTAATGAATGTTATATATGTCGTGGTGTAGCCATGTCATTGGGAAGCAAGTATTTTTCTTGTATGATTTGGTTGTTTGATGTGTGTAAAAGGTTGATTAATTTCAACAAAAAAAAATAAAAAAAAAATAATATGATGCTATTGCATGCAGGGGATCGTCATTCTTAGCACCTACCTGCTGTTTGGGCCCCTGCACGTAATTTTCAATTCCTACAAAATAAGAGTAAAAACAGGCGACAATGCATTTACTCTTTGTTGTTAGGCTCATTTCTTTCAAAACATGTAAATTATGCTTGCAAAATATTCTTTTCACGTGCCATTTACAATTAATTCTGATAGGAGTTGTCCTCTTTTAACATTTGTTAAATGCAGACAGATTAAATGGAAACATTAGTTAATGCCATCATGAATATACATCCTGCCGTTAAACCATATGCCCTTTAGAGACAGAACAGGAATGCATCGCAGAAACCTTATTTCTGATTCCTGCCCCTTCTTTGTCTTCAATCAGAAATCTCCCAGAGTAGTAAAGTAAGACTTGAACTGCTTTATGCCTTGTTTTTAAGCCTTGCTTTATCGCCCCAGGGCTTATAAACTGAACCCCTCTGTTAAATTATGTTTTGTTATTGGGATTTATACCATGCACTGCCTCCATTTGCATGGTCTCCAAGTGCTTTGGTGGATCTGAAAAAGAGAAGGTGGATTTAATGGGTAGAGAGGGTAAATGCAAGATAACTTTGCTGTTGTGTTGATGAGTAGAGACTGCAAGTAGCCTGAGCTCTGCATTCCATACTGGTTCTAGATGTCATATGTTGAGAGCATAGGGGCATTTGTGTCTGGAGGGTAGTCCTGAGTGCCCGTGGTGCTAGGATCTGTTGGTGTGGATTTTAATGTTGTGTGTAGCACTGTAGCATTCAGTTGTTTGATGTGTTTTAGAAGGGTTATTCAGTTGCCATGTTCACGTGGCTTAGTTGCTATACAGGCAGTGCATTTGAACATTGAGGCTGAGAGGGTTAGTGCGGGAAAGTTAGTGGTGGCACTTGTTGACAACATGAGGGCCCATGTGACATGTTACTTACTCTGTTGGTCTGACATGCAATCTTAAATTTCCCCAGCTTCAACTTTGATAATTTTATCTACTTCAGAAGTTTAAAATGCTTAGATCATCATTCCCAGATTCAAATCTAGGATCTACAGGTTACATATAGCTCTCTACAGCAGGTGTATTAATCTTCTGAGATTTCTTAATGCAGAGTTTAACATTCTGTCCTACTTGGACAACATTCACAGATGCACATGACTCCATTTGCCCTTGGTAAGGCCCTCACCGAGCCTCACCCATCCTCTTCCCTTTCCCTTAAATGTTCCCTCCCTTCCTTTAGCCTTTTAAACTATTTTGTGTATCTGTTTTGTCCCTTGAATCAACCTGAACATCACCGAACTTCCCAAATCTTCTCTGGAGATATATGTCTCTGAGAGAAGATTTAGGCAGATGATGGCTGTAAAATAAATCTGCAGGAACCTGGGAACCTACCTGAATCTACTAGGGACATGCAAGATCACACAAATTATTTTTGAGAAAGTTCACTAATGCTCACTGTTGAGTAAAGGAAGGCCTGCTCACAACCTGCACAGCAACAGAACATACCTTGGCTGAAGTGTGGAGTGGCACATGACCGTCCAAATCCCAGTTTCACCAAGGTCACACACTCACAAAAGCACTGTCTACACCCTAGAGCTGGATTGCGGTAAACGTGCATGCCCTCATTTCCCAATGTGACCAGCAAAGAAGCCAGCGCAAAGAGCAGGTTTTGATTCATGAGGAGCTGTCATTGTGAGTGCATAGTACTCAAAAAGGAATTACCCCAATAAATAATAAAGGTGCACTGCTGTGCACTGGAAAAAAGATGAAAAACAGTTCATTGCCACCATCCTGTTCAGTGCACAGTGCAAACGTAATTGGGATGTTTACTAAAATATAAGGGTCACTTAGAATGCCTCCAGCTCTCAACTGAACGTGACTTGTTCTACTCTGTAATCTTAACGAAAAACGAAGGGAAACACATTCTCTGCACTGGTAACCATAGTGACTGATCAGTGCACCCCAAAATGCAATGACACATACACACACACACCCTCCCCAGGCCTCCCCCACCAGGCATTTTTGTGATCGAGGCAAATCTTAGCTATTTCTTTGATGCTACTTTTCATTAATCATAGATACAAGTTGCACCTATTTTTTTAAAAGCACCCCAATACACATCAACCAGTTGAGCCGTTGTTGGGAAAACACATACCAAAGTGCGGGTTGCAGTACAGATATAGGGCCTCATCACGAGTTGGGCGGTAACGCCGGCACTATTAGCACCGGCGTTAATAGCCCTACCACCAAACCCCCCGGCGCTAATAGCACAGGATCACGGGTTTGGCGGAATGGGTATTGCCCATTCCCCACTGAGCCCATTCGGGAATTCCCCATCGGGCTCAATTTCTCGCCAGCGGTATGAGCTCAGAGCTGGAGAGAAATCCGCCGAAGCCCTGATTTGGCGGACCCTTACATCTGGTGGTAACAGCGCTACCGCCGGATTTAAGGGTTACAGCCAAACTCGTGATGAGGCCCAGAGCATGTTTGCCTATTTTTAAAATGGCCTGAATTCACTAGTCCTCACTACATGTGGAGTGTCACAAGTAATACGATTATAATTTGGATGATGTGGATGTATTGGCCAGAGGTCAAAGCCATAGGGCAGTACAGAAAAACATCAACGTGGAATAAACATCACTAGGTAAGCATTTTCACCTTTTTCCTCTACCTTATTCTTGTCCCTACCTGTGTTGATGACTACAGCACAGTCAGGCACCATGTGACTGGAGTACAATGGCCAGGTTAGTACTTTCACAATTGTCTCTTCATGGTAGGCATCTTGGAGGTCACAAATGGGAATGTTGCCATAGACCAGATCTTGGTCACACACATGTGCAGCAGAATCTGGTGCAGCATTAACACTTGTGAGTTTGCCAGATAGCCTCTCATAGTGCCTACTCCTCACCCAAACTGTTACACCTTGGGACTCATCTTACCTGAGTATCATAGGAGGGAGATGCCTTCAGAATGGAAATGTTCAAGGGAGGACGGCAGTGCTTCCACAGCGATACCTAATGTGCACTACACTCATCTTGGAATTCCACAAAGCATACCGAGAAACCCAACAACTCTAGTCTCTGGAAGTGGTTAAGCAGCAGTCCCATTATGTCACAGAACACAGGTACAAAAGGATGGTTATTAATTTCATAGATGTTGCTTAAACTGACCCTTCATACCACTTTCATATTTTTACTTGAATTAAGTATTCAGGGAAGAGGTCCCAATCTTGATCATCATCCATGAGAATGGACATGAGAGGGGAATATCCCTTCAAAGGGAGACCTGTGACACTCCAGATGGTTTGGACTACATGGTCCCTCACCATTGACTATGCTGGTTATCACTGATGAGAGTTGTAGTCAAAGAGGCCTCCAGTGCACATTTCTGCAGACCCATGTCCTAGACATTCTCATTCAATCAAGTGTGTGCAGATACTAACAGACCCTCCAATTCCAGCTGCACATATGCCTTTGACATTGAGCATTTCAACAGTAAACAATGATTGGACAGTTAAAGCTGTGATTGATTCCAGACTTCTCTCTGCTATAACTTATTTATTTTATTTTTATTTATTTTAATTCTTGTAATGCGCCAACATGCCCGTAGGCCTCAGGGCGCACATAAAACTGGACGAACAAACAGACACACATGGCAAAGAAAGAAGAAAGGTCAAAGAATTATTCCAGATTGAAGAAGTGGGGTTTTATGGCACGTTTGAATACAGTGTAGTCCTGAATCTGCCGCATCTGGGCTGGAAGTTTGTTCCATAGAAGGGGACCTTGAGCATCAAGAGTGGTACCTCCAAATTTGGCTGTCCTGTATTTTGGGTGCTTGAGAATAGTGGCAGAGGATGAACGAAGGTTCCTCGTGTTGGGTTTAATGCTAACATGGGCTGACAAGTAAGTAGGGCTACAGAGGCTGAGGCATTTGTGGGTCGTGGTCAGTATCTTGTGCGTTATCCGATGTTTAACGGGAAGCCAGTGAAGTTTTTTCCTGAAAGTGGAGGTGTGTACCACGAGACTGATTGAAAATATTACACAGAGAATTATTCTGAGCCACTTGTAATGATTGGATGTTGGAGGCTGTGGTGCCCACTAGAAGGCTGTTACAATAATCCAATCTTGAATTGATCAATGCAGTGGACAGAACGGCACAGTTTTCTTCCGAAATGAATGGTCGATTATAGCCTATTCTTTTATTTATGAGACCGCAACTAGATTTAATGCTGGAAACATGGGACTTCATAGAGGGTTCTTCGTCAAGAACGACGCCCAGGGTCTTGACTTTCTTCTGGACAAGAATGGTATTGTTGGCAATATGGAAACTAGCATATTGGGAGTCGAGTTTCGCCCGAGTGTTTTTGGATGCCACGATGAGGAGTTCAGTTTTTTTGTCGTTCAGGGCAAGAAAATTGCAGGCCATCCAGTCTTGTATGGCTTTGCATATTTTATTGATGATTACTGTATTGCTGCTATAGGAACCACTCAGCTGTATGACCACCTGAGTATCATCAGCGTAGTTCGTGTATTGCACTCCTAATTTGTTTAAGAGGTCAAGAAGGGGGCGGATATAGAGATTGAAAAGCAGAGGCGATAGACAGGAGCCCTGAGGAACTCTGCATGTCTGAGATATTGGAGAAGATTGATTAACTTCCTTTCTTGATAATCTGCTGTGCTCTACTGCAGCGGTCACGCCCCTATCTACACAATGATTGCAGGTAAGGGAGACTGTTGAGAAATATTTGAAGATGAGATTGTAGACAAAGCGACTTTTCGTTTGATCTCAGTCTTAGCTCTGGCCAACTGTGTGATCATTATTAATGTGGGGGTCTCCACTTCACCTAAAGTCAATATGAACCCACTGCCACTACAGGTCTCCCTGAATCACAAAGCATAAGACACAGCCATCACAATGAAAGGAAGGGCCTAGGTGAAGTTACTATCCCGAGACATGGCTCAAAGATGTATCCACTGGTAAGCTTTGAAGAACAATTCCATGATGCTATGAAAGTAGACTCATTGTTGCTTTGTTTCTTTAGGTGGGTTTTGGTATCATCACAAGATGCATCACCATCAGTCAATGTTGGCAAGAAAGTTCAATAATCAGCTAACGAGTCTGTGTTCCTTCTGATTCTGCTCTACGTGCTGGCATTTATGCGCATACACTTCACAGTACACCCTAAACATTCTCCAGGACCCACTGGTCACTATTGAAGAAGGTACAGATTGCATTTCAGATATCTTGGAAAAGCAAAACAGGTTTTCTTCAGTTATATTATGAGACATCATTAGGGCTACATGCTTTAAGGTGGTTTCAAATGCTGCTTTTGATAGACATTGTTGGATTGTGGTACGTAAGGGAAAATATTTGCAAAGGCCATCCTCTTAAGATTTATTTTTTTCATATCAGACAGAAAATGGGTTAGCTGATATAGATGGCTGCACAGAAATCACATTCCTTAATCCCTCTCAAGACCATTAGTCATCTGTCAAGCAGGAACCATACAGATTCCAACATTCTCAAACCACATTACATACAGATCTGGGTTTGACCAGTGGGAGCCTTTTCATCAGATGTCTCAATTCTGCAAACAGAAGACATTCAGTGTTCTCCTCAGCCACCCATCAGTCCTGACTACAGCTATAGCAACTTCAACCCCATGTTATCTGAAGGAGCTCCCTGCCAGGCAAATACTTCAACCATTCTGATACTGACAGGACAGAGCCACGTCATTGTTTTGGGTGTGGTCCATTAGGGCTGCTACATAGGATTCAAGTCTCCGATCTTGAAGGTGCTCTACTTCCAATCCTACAAACTGAATGGGAAGAATGGGTGTTATCCATTCCCGTCTTAGTTCTGAAAACATCAGGAGCTTTTCATCTTGTAACAGATGTAATAGTGTGAAGAGATTCATAAGGACAATTCCATTCAGAATGGAAACTGTACAATCCATCATTCCTCTGATTTCCCTGAGGGACTTCCTTTCCTCGATAGATCTATTGCACACACTTCCACCTTCCATCTAATAAGGATCCTACAGTTGGCCAATGATTTTACTCTAACTTTTCCTGGATGATTGTCTAGTTCATGTTGCATCAGTTAACCAGCCAAATAACATGCAGCAATGTAGCATGCAAGCTGTTAACCTGTTTTCGGTGGAGAATGAACATTGAGAAATCATTCTTATCCCCCTACCAGTGCATAGAATTCATAGGTGCCCGGTTCGTCATGAGCATAGGAAGGGTGTCCTTCCCTCAGAATACAGTCGTGGCCCTTCAGTCACAATGCAGAAGTGTGGCAGATTAACAAAACACTTGACACAAGAAATAGTTTTCAATGGGTTTTTATTGTGAACGGAGGATAGCAGCGGGGAAACACACTGGTCTTGAAAGCAAAACCATGCAAAGCAACAGAGGTTCAAATTCTGCATCTGCACTTAGAAACTTAACTCAGGTACGGTATTTTGCAGGTTATTAAAAATAAATAAATAATGGTTGGAATTAATTTGTTTCGGAAGCAGGGTTTATATACAACCCCTTAACTTAAAATAAACGAAACAATAGATGCCAGGGTGTGCAAAACTACAAAGTTTCAGGATTCCTATCAGTAGGGAGAACGTTTACACCCAGGAACAACCAAAAGTAAAAAGTTAATGGAGTTCTTCCTACTCCAAAGATTCAGTAACCAGCCTTCATAAAGACATGTTGTGCCCCTCCCACTCTTTAAATTACATATGGCCTCCTTACTTATTTAAAATCACAGGCCTTGCACCCCTGATGATGTCTCAGCACACAAAGCCGCAACAGCTTGAGCAGCCTGGCATGTTTGGCCAGGTCCTTCAGCACTTCTCAGCATGTCAATCTGCACGGATTGGACAGTCTCCCATTCACTGGAACATGCCCAGGGCGCCATGATCTCGTCCACGCTATATACACATGTTGGTCACCTCAGCATAGATTTGTTTTGCAGCCATGCAACATGCTCTTCTTCCCTTGTGCTGAACCTGTGTATGGGACAAAAAAGGCATTGCAATGGATGCTTCTTCTTTTCAAATCATCTCCCCCTTTACCAAGTTAGAAAAATACTTTAGTGGATCGGGGGAGGGGAGTGCTCAACTGTAATACTGGCAACACCATTGTGAATGAGAGAGTCCCTTCAATTATATTCCATTCATCACCATCTAGTGGCCAACCCTCCTTTTGGAACTCCTGACAAAACTCCATCTAACTGCCTGGAGATATATCCGGTTAGTGAGTGAGGCAGGCCAACATTCTAGAAGTCTTGCTATGTGCAAATCCTATTAAAAGCACTGGAAGTAATGTTCTCCTTGTTGTTTCCATATTGATGTCCCCTCATTGTTGTGTATAAAATAGACAATTCAGCAATTTATCAAAGGTGATTTTAACAAGGGCCAGGCACTCCACTTCCATAGTTGTCAATTGGTAGCTTTTCAAGCCCTTATGGATCCGTAGGTTGTGTCCTTTGAATCGATAATGACATCTACCAGATGATTGTGCCAACCCTGGACTCTCCCCTTCCCTAGAATCCTGCCAGATGAGTTGATCCTGCACCCATTTTCAGGGTTCAGGCCCAGGGTTGTTTCTAATTTCAAAATTAATCAAGAATTGCTTCTCCCTGCACTAACAGCTCATGGGGTTCAGGAGACATCAGATCCTCCCTTGATGTGGAAAGGGTGCTGAAGGTTTATCTAGAAGCCATATCTGAGGGCCATGTTACACAATTACCTATTTTGGCCTTTGATCCTGGTCACCAGTGAAAGAAATAATTGTATTTATTTATTTTTTATTTATTTTATTGTGTGATATAGCTTTATCCAATAAAACTTTACACACATGCGTCAATATGCAAGATTATGCCAGTAAGATAGCTCAGCGGGTTGAGCGCTTGCTGCTACAATCTGAGCCTGATCCCCGAGTCGCAGGTTCCAATCCCAGCAAGTCCAACTTCATCCTTCATCCTTCCGAGGTCGATAAATGAGTGCCAATTTCGGTTGGGTGATATTGTATGTAAATATGTGCTCTGTAAAGCGCTTTGGATTAAGGCACTATATAAATAACACATTATTATTTTTTTTTTAACCAAGAAAACATTAATCCAAGTTAAAATAAAAAAGAACTATTAAAACAGGTTCCTTACATAATTCACCATTACAATCACAATTAAAACAGGTCTTTTACAAAATTCATCATTGTAATCACAATTTGCTCCTTAGGTTCTACAAGAAAAGTCCACCACAAATGTTCATTAGTTAAAAAAGGTCTGTTTCTAATATAGGGATCAAGCATCTCTCTATGGAGGTCCGAAAGTGCAATGCACTCTGCGATTACATGTTTCAAGGTTTTGTTCGTCATCGTACAGTATGGACAGGATCGATCCACATTAGTTAATTTGCTACGCATTCCCAAGACATCCCAAGACATCCTTTGTCGAAAAGCGATTTAAGTTCAGGCATGTCTAATCAAACATTTCTGTACCATATTGAATGGTTTCATGTTAAATACAAAAATGTCTAAAATGTTATACTATTCTAAACAAGATCTATTCAAGATCCAATCGTTTTCGTACATTTTCTTTTTGACCTTAAAGGGAGTGTGTTCCAAATCAGAAAACGGCTGATCGTTAGCTGTAAATATGTTCATGGACCCGTTAATCCATTGAGTCAATGTAGCTTGGTCTCCTCTAGTGACAGAAGCATTAAGCTGTTTCAACAGAGTACAAAAAGGGGGAAATAGGATCATGGCCACCAGTGAAACCAGGCCGGAAATGTGTCGAATGGCAGCCAAAGGAACACACAACGGTAAGGAAAGAACACGCTTCCATATTGCTGCTTCCATTTTTGATCCTGCTCACCAGTGAAAGAAATAATGAAAACCAAGTCTTAGTAAGCATATTCGTTTTACAATCTCACAACTGTTTGATATAGTGGTCCTGAAAAAGCCTTTAAAACACCTTCAAAAAAAGCAAGTTTCTAAGTGGTATAACACCAAACTGAACCATCCAAATAAAGAGAATGGAAGGCTGGAGTGAACATAAAGGAAAAACAATCTGCCTCTAAGAGTCAAAATTATGTCCTGCCAACAAATCTAGTTATACAGAATAGAAATGGTAAATGCCAAAATAAATAACACTCCACATAGTATCCATGCAATGCAGTAAAAAAATAAATGCTTAACATCTTCCAAAACAGGCACATTGGTGGATCCAGAGGGTAGATATATGACTATTACAGGAATAATAGGGAATAAGGCTCTCACTTTGTCCCGTCTTTATGCACTCATAATGAAACAATCAGAATGTATCTTGGAACTCCTTCCCAGGTTATCACTGCTTGCGAAGGGCGTTATGGTTTTATATGGGGATCTTAACATGCTGATGGACCCAGGTATGGACTACTCATGGGGAAGCCTAGTACATGGGCTGCACACATCTAAAACTGTGAGATGGGAGCTGACCAGCATGGGCCTATGTGACACGTGGAGGGAGGACATCCTACCTAAAAGGACTTCTCAATCTTTTGTCATGTCCATAGACTATACACCAGTATTGACGACCTATTTGCCACCACTGCGCTCCGAGGGGGAATTGTAGAAGCAACCATGGGGGTCATTACCGTAACTGAACTGGACCGGTGAGTATTCAGCTGAGTGTTGGCGATTCCAGAACTCAAAACTGCACCTGGATGCCTCCTAGACACCTCCTTATAGATGGGGCTGTGAGGTCGGTAATCTCCACACAAATAAAAGAGTTCTTTGAGATGAATTACCTAAATGATACCTCTTTTAATAACACCTGGGACACACTTAAGGCTACGATATGCAGGACATTATTGGCTCTGAACTAGCTACGATGCAAAAACAGGAAAGGCAAAGATGAAAGTAGGAGCTACGAATAGTAAAAGGACAATATAAGCATTCTGGGGTCCTCAGATTGTTGAGGAAGTCAACTTTTAATATTTCACACTTAATAGAAGGAAAAAATAAATCAACAATCATATGGCCAAAGAGATCCATAAAATAAACAAATGTACAAGTCCAATAAATATCCCACAAAACCATCATATCAAGCAAGGATAAACAATCATCCATGATCAGCCAATGATATCAAAGATTAAAAGTATCTGCTTACAAAGGTTTGTCAAATAAACTATACAAGCATCATTATTGCCACTCATAAAGGTGGGCCAGAGAAATTAATGTAGGCAGCTTTAAAGGCTTGTGAGATGAGATCATGTTCTATCCATGGTTTAAGAAGAACTCTCGTTTGTGTACTTGAAGACGTTGTGGCATGAATTTTTGTGTGATCCTGTTGGACTGCTGACTTGGACTCTACTCCCGAATTGCATTGAGAATGGACGGAAGACTCTGAGTGCTGGTATTCCAATTTTGCTGGGTGATGTTTCCGTTGCTGAATTACAACTGTATTGTGACTCTCTTGTGCAAGTGGACTTGGTTCATGCACATTTTCTTGCAGAAGAGATAGAGTCACAAAGTTGCTTTGGAGAGGTTGGCTAGGAATTGCCTAACTGAAGAGTTTGGGAGATTTTTTTTCTCCAAAATATTTCATAAATGTAGCATTTCTCAGCGCATAACGTTACACAATCTATTCATAATAATAGTAAAAACATGACACCATCACATAATAATAATTGAGCATTCATATAGCACTACGAACACTCAGGCATGTGAGCGCTGCTTATTATTACGCACGGTGTGTGGTGCTCATTTATCGACCTCAGAAGGATGAAAGACTGAGCTTGACGCTGCCGGGATTTAAAGCTGCGTCAGCAGGCTCTGCACAGATGTCAAAGCGAGCATGCTACTCGCTGTGCTATCGGACCAGCACATCTTAGCTTTGTCCCGCATCCTACCTCCCCCTCTTCTACCTCCCCTTCAACAATAAAAATCCAACATCCCACAGATCACGGCTTGTCATTAAGGTGATAAGACCACACCCCACCCCAAACATAATTTCCGTATAATATACACTTAGGGAACATCATTTTAAATTTCAAAAAGACTGCAGGCTCTCAACCCTTGTGGGTAACTGTACGTCCTATGGTCAGATGTCATAAACGCCAACCATAAGTCCCATTTTGCGGTGAATGCATTAGTGGTCTCCGACAAATTCGCTGACATTTTCTCCATGGCCAACATTGACCACTTTGTGGCCCACTAGGCTTGACTATCTGGGGGGTCCCTTGTCATCGAATATGCTGCTATCACCAGCTGGGGAACCAAGAACCATGGTTGTGGTGACACTTCCATCCTTTGAGAATAGACCGTACAGTCCTTCTACAGGCAGCCCCAACAGCACAACCCCTGAATAAAACGGGAAGTCACGCTTCATCACCTGTGATGTATATGTCACAATTTCCTCCCAATACCTTCTAATCTTTGGACAGTCCCACCAAATGTACAGAAGGGAGCCTCTTCGCCCGCATTCTCGCCAACTTTTCTCAGATATGTCCCTGTTGGCTTCGTTATGGTGGGTGGGCATCAGATTCCTCCTGCATGTTGTTTTATATACTGATTCTTTAATTTGCCCTGAGTTTGAGGCGATCTTGTTGTGCGTCCATTTACCGGACCATTCTTCCTCATTAATCTCCCTTCCCAGGTCTTTGGCCAAACTGTTTTGAATACTCTATCTCAGTGTGAACATGAGTCAAACAGTGTCTTATATAGATTAGCTATGAATCTAGTGGCCAATAGGACGCATGCCATATTCTTTTCATATGGAGTCAGCTTTCTTGTGG
Source organism: Ambystoma mexicanum (assembly GCF_040938575.1). Lineage (NCBI taxonomy): Eukaryota > Metazoa > Chordata > Amphibia > Caudata > Ambystomatidae > Ambystoma > Ambystoma mexicanum. The sequence continues at coordinate 546,912,810 of NC_090926.1, forward strand.
CATCTTCCCTGTTGTCCTTGTTCATTACCCATTGACTAACTTGGTAATATTGAAATCAGTCCTCCTCTCCAATAGGTACTTCCATTTACATATCTGAAATGTTTTCACCTTCTCCGTTACACCTTCTCCATGTGCAGATTTCCCCCAGTGTGAACTCAGGGTTAGCATGATGGGGGTAGATGGTGATGGAAAAGATGTGAAGTGATGTGTCACATTGACCCTGTCCCATGCCTCTAGCGTAGACCTAGTTACAAGGTTAACATATGGAGATTTTGGCCTATCTGGTTTCAGTAACCACAATGACTGCCCTAGTGGGCTCCCTCTACCGCTGTGTCAATTGCCCAACACTGTTTGTCTGATTCACCTGGCACCACTCTCGCAGGATCCTCAAGCATGCTGCATCACAGCAAACTCAAAGGTTTGGACATTGGAGACCCCCTTTATCAAATTGTCCCATTTATAAATGCTTGGGTACCCTGCTTCTCCCCCCATGCCAAATGAAGTTCATGACCTATTTCTGAAACCTCATCACCTCTCTTCTAGGGATCTTGACAGGAATTGCCTGAACTAAGTACAGGTGGTGAGGGAGCACAATAATGTTTACCATATCAATTCTGCCTATCCAGGATATGGTTAATTTATGTAGATCCTTCTTAATTTTTTTTAAATTATTTTATTTTATATTAATGTATATTTATTTTAATACATTCATTGTGTTATACACAAAGAAATAATGGAAGCAGGAGGGATAACAAACAAATAAAATAGTAGAGGGGCAAGGATAGCACTCTGGGACATTCTTTGAGCAAGAGGAAAGAGAAGAACGCCCAGCCAAAGAAACAGAATAAGTACTGTTAGAAATGTAAGAGCAGAACCAGTCAAGAATGGAACCACAAACGCCAAGCTGGCTGGGAGAGGAAAGAAGAACCGAGTCATCAACTGCATCAAAGGCAGCCATTGAGTAAAGAAGAACAAGGAATGAAGAAAGCGTAGAGTAGCGGGAAGACAGCAAGGATTCAAAAATATCAAAAAGGGATGTTTCAGTAGAATGATAGACTGGGGAACCAAACTGACATACAGGGAGAAGAGAGTACAGAGAAACAAACTTAGAAACCTTAGACTAAAAAATCTGCTTGAGCAATTCCGAGAGAAAATGAAAAAGCAAAGTAGGATGGAAAGTAGAGGGTAGAGAAGGGTCAATGATTTTTTTTCTAGCAATAGGGAGAATAGCAGCATGCTTGAAAGAAGAGGAAACAGAGTAGAAGAACTGAGAGAAGAATTAAACAGAGCAGCAAGGTAAGGGGGCATGGACACATAGACCACTAGAATGAGAGAAGAAGGGAGAGGGGCAGTAGGGGAGGCAGTGGTGACAGCTTTCTGCAGGAAAAAAAAATATCAGATTTAGAGAGAGGAGAGAAAGAGCTCATACGAAAATGGGGAGAGGAAGGAGAAGGAGGGGAAGAAGTCATAGACGTAGATGGAATCAAGGAGAGAAGAAGAGAGATTGTAGAAGAAAAGTAGTTAGCAAAGTCAGAGGCTTAGAGAGAAGAGAGGGATGATGGATCGGTAGAAGCAGGTGAACGAATACAGTTAAGGTTGAAAAACAAACGCTGAGTGTGATTGGCAAAAGAGGCAAACACATCATTAAGGTAGCTTTGCTTAGCAGAACAAAGAATCATAGGAAGAGTGAAGCGAAATTAGCAGCGCTAGGTCAAGGGTAGCCCTAGACTTGAGCCACCGCCAGTCAGTCCTACGCAGAGAGTGAGGGGCTGAATGAACTGTAAGGTTCATCCAGGGCTGAGATAGTTTCAAAGAATGAACTCATGGAGAGGCGGAATAGAGGAGAACAAGAGTACCTGCAAAGCTTGAAGATAAGATAACAGAAGTAGACTTGAAGGGTAGAGAATCAAAGACATCAGTAGATGGAAGGAGAGAAGGGAGTGTGGGGGAGAAGGAAGAGATTTTGAAAGAACTGAAGTCACAGTGAAAGAAGGTAGTAGAGGCAGAGGAGGAAATATAAACAGGGAGAATAGGTGAGAAGGAAAGGAGAACGTGATCAGAGGAATAGAGAGGTAGAGCTGATACAGATGAAGACATAGGAATGGAAGAGAAGATAAGATCCAAGGTGGAACCAGGAATTAGAGAGGGACGAGTTGGAGTTTGGGAACGTTTATAAGACTAAAGAATAGATAACACAGGAACAAATGAATGGGAGGATGAAAGATGGAAATTTAATCCCCAAGAAGAAAAAGAGGACAGTTAGAAGGAAGAAGCAAAGAAATAAGAGTAACAAGAACATCACAGAATGACGATGCAGGGCCTGGAGAATGATAGTTAACAAGAAAAGCTATGGGGCAGAATGAGAGAAGTTGCATCATCCACAAGGCTTTCTGGGGCCTGGGACCTCACTACATCGAACTCTCTCTCCCTAAATACATCCCTGCTAGAGTCCTTCGGTATTCTAGCTCTAACTATCTGCAGGTCAGATGTTTTTCCAAGCAGAGAGTGGGTGAAAGATATCTTTCTTTTGCAGAATCCTCCCTCTGGAATGACCTCCCTGCCCCTCTTTCTCTTGAACTGGATCACCTTAAGTTCCCGAAGGTTCTCAAGACCTTCCTTTTCTCCTCCTCCTTCCCTCATCCCCTCCCCTGCAAGTTTCCACCTGACTCTATGGGCCTCATTACGAGTCCGGGGCATTACAACCCTGGTGTCCCGGGAATTCCGGAGGCGGAATTCGGTAAATCCTCATTCCCATTGAGTCCCAAAGGACTCAATGGGAATGGGGAAGTGGAAACACCGGCACCATCTCGTGATGGTGCTGGTGTTTCCACGTCTGCCTGCAGGCGGGCGGTGTTAAACCCGCCAGGTCAGACCTGGAGAGAACATCACCTGCCGCCTGCAGGAGTCGGGATCAGGCAGTCCGGAATTAACAGTGGTGGCGGATTTACCGCCACTGTTTTTTCCGGACCGCCCGACCTGTAATGAGGCCCTATGTCTGGTTGCCTGTTCCCTCATGAACCTTACTGGGACCAGGCCCTCCTTTAACCAGTCTTCCCCTTCGCCGCATTTACCAGCACTTGCCCTCGGCACCCTTCTCCAACTAGCTTACTGAGCCTGGTCCACACCCCTCCTTTGCAGTAGTTGACCCCCAACCTTTGCTTCCCAAGCACTTGCCATCCGGCTCCTCCCTTAGTACTTTCCCAGCCCTTGCCCTCTTGCACTTATCCCTCTCCACCTCTCCCGACATGTCCTGTTACTGCACTTGCAAAATCCAAATATTGCAAGGCCTAGGAGGATCGTTATTTTTATTTCTACTCTGTCCCCCCACCCACTTTGTCTTGTGGTGCCTGGGAACACTTTTTGATGTATAGGCACCATACAAATGTTCAATCAATAAAATACAAAATGAAGTACTCGAATGAGGGGAACAGTGGCCAGCACAAGGAACCAGAGACAGAACTAGAGGGTGACCAAGAGAGAGTACCAACACCACCACCGTGGCCAGACTGGCAGGGCGTATCTGTTAGGGAGAATTCTCCAAAATGGCTAATTCTCCTTACCTACTGAGTCCCTCAGCAACTTTGCTGGATTTATGTGATTTTTTGTTTCACCAGGTAAGAGTGTGAGCCTTTCTTCCCACTCTTACATGTGTTTTGCTGTATGTGTTTAACATTATTGTGTTCATCGACTGTGGAGCCTCACCTACTCCATAGGCATCATCTTTTTACTGTGTGTTACACAGCACCTTCAGTGCAGTGACACAGGGTTGACTTTTTCAGACTTCCCACTCAGACTCCATTTTCTGGGACTGACTACTGTCTCCCAGAACATGTAAAGTTAGCATTGACTTTATCAGTCTCTTTAAAATCACAGACCCAGTAAAAACTATCTTACATAGAGTTCTGGAAAGGGTTAATAGTTATCCCTTTTTTTCTGTCTCTCATGGAACATTATTTCGTTCCCTTTTCATTAAGACTTGGTTGGTGGCAGTGGTATCTTTCCTATTGTGGTTATTTTAAATAGCCTTCATATTGTTTTAGGCTATTTTAGTAGCCTCACACTTAAATCTGCTGGACCATATTTGTTTTAATTTGGTTCCGCCTGGGTTTATTCACCATTTCTTTTTGTAAAGGTCTTTCTCGTGTTTTAGTCTGCACGCCAAACCAGGTTTGGTCCCTTTGTTCACCGACCTTTGGCGGGCTTCTGTGCAGAAGCCCTCCTTCGGAGCCTGAAGTCTGGGTAGGCAGGATGTGAGGCAGGGGTTTTAGGACCATGCCATGGGTTCCCTTGGTAACCCAAGTCACACTCCTGTTTGATTGGCTAGGTGACTGTCCCACCAGGACAGCCACCCTGCTGTTGATTGACATCCAGGCTGTGTGAATGGGGGAAAAACTGCATAAAAGCAGGTCTTTGGGACTGAGAAGGCAGAGTCGCCACTGGATTGAGAGAACTGAAGAGAAGCTGACAGAAGATGACCTCTACCACGACTGAACCTCCGGGTGAAGCCATGCTGCGGGTCTTAATCTTCAAACTTCGACGACAGGCAAGATCTGCAAGGAAGCTTCTCCCCCTGAACTGGTGGGATGAACCAGTTCGCCAAACTGCAAGCCAGGCCTCCCTCCTCTGGTCGAATTTGCTGTGCACAGCTACAATGAACCGGATAGCCAGGAGCACCGACCCTGCATGGGTTTTAAGGAGCACAACGTTTATTTGTTGCTTTGCTCTGCAGCTGATATCTTTCATGGGCAGTGCAGGATCCTCCAGTCTTCCTACTTTGTGTCAGTTCAACAGTCGCTTCAGGAACCGTGAGACTGCAGGGCCTGTCAGGAATTTCTGCCTCAGCTACAGCCTTCTTCTTGATTTAAGGTACTGTTCAAATCCGGTTGCTCGTTCCGTCCCACCACGGAAAAAGGGTTTCAAACACTTCAAACCTTTTGCCAATCCGAGGGCTTGGCCTCTATGCTTTAAAGTAACTTTTCGCCTGACCACCCGCGTTCTGAACTCTTGGCAAAGACTTTACCGCAAACTACCCTGAACTGTGTGATCCTGTGTGATCCTCTGCATAGACTTTGGTCCATTGACTTTGGCCCAGGGCCCTTGATTTGATTTCCTCACCGTAGTTCCTTTTTCTAGATTGCCCTGCTTACTTACTTCTTGGTGCTCCTCAACTTTTGCCTAACTTTGTCTTTTCCTCCCTTCTAAATTGCTGGAGTGCCATTTTGCTCACACTTCATTTTGAGCCTAACTTGTCCAGAATCTATTGGGTGTGGGGTAGTGTATTAAGATTGCGATTTTTCAACTGCTTGATAATAGTGAAATGTTTTATAACTGATGTGTAAATAAAAGTATATTCTTTTACTCAGAAACCTTGAGTGATTGTTTGAATCATATTAATTGCTGTCCTTTGTGTAACTTCTGATACTGCTCACTTTCCACTTGAGATAAGTCTGGCTGCTCAGCCATCGCTCCCACTTTACTGCGTAGTACAGGCTTGGACCAAAGGTGAATTTGTACTGTCACTTGTAGTCTTAATTGTGTGTGGTGATCTCAAAGGGCACTGCATATCATTCTGCCTAACAGTATCTATGAAAAGGGAGAGGAAGAAGATAATGCAGCGGGTGTGACAGTATTTGTTGGAGAAATCCAGATTTGATTTCTGTTAAAGAAAGAAAGTGCAAGTTAAAAAGAGAAAACATGTCCAATATAGAGTGAGCTTTGTTGTTCAAAGAAAGCATGTTCCAGAAGCAAGATTGAGAGTTGTGGACTACCTGTCATGTGTTGCAGATTGTGATACTGAAACAAGCACATACATGTCATGCTAGAACCTCTTTTGTAAGCCACTTCCCCTCTTCCAGAGGGCTTTGAAATGTAGTCCCTCCAAGTGGTTATCTGCTCGTATGGACTTAATTGCTATTCCTACGCGGATGATACTCAGATCCTGATCCGCTTGGATCAGGATCACACCGAGGTCTCAGCCTGTCTTCACGACTGTTTAAAAGCAGTCGGTGTCTGGATGGACCAAAACTGGCTCAAGCTTAATGGCGACAAAACGGAGGTGATGTTGGTGGGTTGCTCTCCTAGCCCAGCAATATGGACCCCCGCTTTCTGGCCTACCTCTCTGGGCCCCCTGCCCTGTCCGGTGGACAAAGTTAAGAACCTAGGGGTCATTCTCCCCAACCTGCCTGTCCATGTCAAATCAGGTTTCAGCGGTCTGCCAATCCGCCCACCACCAGATTAGGGTACTTAAGAAGGTACTGCCTATGATCCCAGAAGCCATGCGCCCTCCTGTGGTGACCGCACTAGTCCTTTCACGATTGGACTATTGTAACTCCCTGTATCTCGCTCAGCCGGTGGGCCTTCTCCAGCGTCTCCAACGCATGCAAAACCTGGCAGCTAGACTGGCCACAGGCTCTCCATATGGAGCACATATTTCGCCAGTGCTTCGCCAACTTCACTGGCTTCCAGTGGCTCAGCGAGTTAAATTCAAATCACTGTGTATTGTCCACCGGGCAATCCAGAGCCTAGGAGCAGAGTTTCTTCAAACCAAATTTGTCCATTATATCCCGGAACGCAATCTTCGCTCCTCGACCACCAACCTTTTGGTGGTTCCTAGGTATAACTGGGAAAGACTCGGTGGCAGAGCTTTTTCCATCGCTGCGGCCAGGTTGTGGAACACCCTCCCACCGCCACTCAAGTCTACCTCTAACCACCTTGCTTTCAGGAAAGCCCTGAAAACAACTCTTTTTTAGCTCCCTGCCTACTTTTATTCTTCCTGCTCGGCAGCTTCCTCATCAGCGCCATGATGCCTTCAGGCGACCGTGCGCTTTATAAGTGAAGGTAACATAACATAACATGAAGGAATCAACGTAATTGTATGTGGTCATTGAGAACGAAGTGGACATGTCACGCCCAATGCACATGCCTTCATCCTACCCTGTGATGTCTTTCTGATCGAGCAGTCCTCATGCCATGCTTGCATGATTTTCTGATTCTTTGGTGAGCTGGAAAGAGATGTCATGCTGTGGGTAGCTGCGATGTGCAAACCATACACGTGAAACTAATTTACCTCAATGTGACTGTAATGGGCTGACACATGAAATCCATCACATGCTGGGTGTTTCACTTTCTAGTGTATTCCAATTCACATCTCTCGTGCATTTTGCATGTCAGGTTTGTTGTTTTACTATCACTGATGCTCTTCAGTGGATGCTCTTCACGTGTCTGTAATTAATTAAACATGTAGGTGCTGTACACCAGAAACATTGCGCTTGTCCATAGGATTAAAGAATGTACTTCAAATGAACACAAGTTTGTTATTTGTTTTGTTTTACTTTTTGCACTAAAGACTCGCGTGATTTATCTGGAAAGGAGTTTCACGGATTACAAGTCCAAAGTGTACAATGAAAGCGCGTTCTTTAATCCTACGGACATGCACAATTCTTCTGGTGTACAACACCTCTTACAAGCAAAAATGGTGGTGCACTGCTTTTTTTTTTTTTACAAATTCGTGGTATTTTTCTTCAATTTGTCAGGCGGAGTTGGGTAGGATGATGGATGATACATGTACGCCAGCAGCACCTGCTCTTTCTGATAAATGTGATTACATTAACGACAGGGTGTATGTTCATGCTGCTGCTAATGTAATGTCATTATATGGAATTAACCTGAAATTACCAAATGGTAGCAGTTTTATTGCAAAGGAATTTGATTGTAAATGCACCCCCACAATCGTTAATTGTGGGAAGTAGTTTCACTATATCACCAACGTAGCGGCCAAGTGAAGAGTAGAGACAATTTCTCCTCCGGTTTTGTGGAGTGTTGGAAATGAGGACAATCACAAAGGAAGGTACCTTTTTGCATACAAGTGCTAACAGGGCTAGTTCCATCTTTTCAATAAACACAGGAGTGGAAAATAAAGAGTCCCAAATGCAAAGTGCTTGTAATTGCTGGTTATTGGGTCTTTTGTGTTTGGGTGTTCAGACAAGATTGTAGAAATTGTTTGCATTTTTTTCTCCATTTGTATAGGTTAAAACAATATCAGGGTCACCATTGCCCTCAGTTTAAGCCTGGCAGGTTGCATGAATAGTGTCCACCCTTTCCTCCTTCTTCTGCTTCCTCTGATCATGGAGCCCTTTGCATGCATGATAGAGGTGGGCCTGACCTTCAAGGAATCAAATGGGTTAAAGAGGAGCACAAAATGTGCTTGTTTATGAACAATGTACTTTTTAGCGAAAATAAACTGGAAGAGTGGGTCCAAGCAGGGATCGGAATCACTGCCATAGAAGAGTTTGCAAAGTATCCTGTTTCAAAGTGTGTTTGTTTGCTTGTTTATTGATTTATATAGCACACCAAACCCGAGGGTATCTTAAGTAAATACGGCTCAATTGAAAATACATAATTGTACCCTCCCTGATTTATAAAGGGCTGTCTGTGGGGAAAATAGGTCATTCAAATGGGACAACCAGTCCATGAAATACATTCAACTAACCACGTCACGGGAATACATAAAGCCAGCTACCTTTGAGCTTGGGAGCAAATACATCCGCTTTGGGCAGATGGAAGAAGGTACACTCTTCATTGGTAGGGAGGATTGCGGTATTGAATAGGAACCTGACTTGAACAAAATAATGCAGGTGTAAACCCCTAAACATCCTAAGGTGTTCATTACATTTCAGTCCTCCATGTACACCCAAATCAAACATGCACAATGCATAGTGATGGTTTGCTTTAAAAAAATGCCGAACTACTGTAAAATTTAACATAGATTTGAATTAAACATACACACATGGGATAAGCAGTTTTCTCATCAAAAAGTCAACATGGAGGTTTGGATGGGAAATTGGGTGTCGCGTCATCTACTATATACTTTTGCTCCCACTGGACCGGTCGTTAACAAGAATGTCCAAAACACACATGCATTAGCTACATAGGTGTAAATAAACTTCAAATCACTGTTGCCGTTCCAAAAATGGTCCTGAAAGTCGTGAAAGTCTGGTTTCCACGAAAAGAATCAACATGGAAGCAAGTAGACTTGGACCTTGCTTGACTGGTTCCGGCAGTTCTGCAACAATAAGAACTAGAATGAAAAAGCCAGCTGGTTTTACAGTGACCTTTGACAAAAAGCCTTCCACTTATAGTGAATGGCCAATTTATCTGTTAACGTCAAGACATATCTAGAAGGGTCTAAGACAGCGGTTATATGCAGTAGCTTAATGAAGCAGAATGTTTTGGGGAATTTATTTAAATGAAGGAGCGTTATTGTTTTCCAGTGTTATGCAGGAGTGAACAAGTGTAGCGAGGGAGCCAAAATCATGCAAGGGCGTTTTTGGGGGGACAACGGGATTCCCCGAGTAATTCAAACTAACACTGGGTTAAATTGGTACATTTTACAGCACACTTCCTATGAACAATTGAGAAGAAGCCACGCCGTTTGAAATTGGTTTTGTAGGGTAACACATGAAAAAATCGAAGAGACGCAAGTCACCAACATTGCACATGGGTATTTTCATGACTTTTTCCACAATGTATGCCAGTATGTAAAAAGGTTTTATTGCTAGCTGTGCCCATATATGCCCAAACTGTCTATGAGAATAAATGTCCGTATCCCCATGTACGAACATACTCAAGCTGGCTTTGCTAGTAAACAATACAATGCCACAGTAAGGAAACATGTCCCGAAGAGCTGAATCCACGTAGACCAGTATTCTACATAATGATAGTCATCATGGTATGCTGTTTTCACCCTTGATACCGAGTAGAAAATGCTATTCCACAATAAGAGAACTTGCGCAGAATGACTACACCAATGTAGGCCAAAGTATGGCCACATAGGAACACTTATCATGCTAGCTTCCCTTGATGCCAGTACAGTAAAAGCCATGTCAAGATAATAAATCATGCCTACACTAGCTGCACATAAGACTACTCATCATGTTAACTTTACTCTTGATGCTCAATAAGAAATGGCATGCCATATTAAGAAAATATGATCAGACTGGCTGCCGCTGCACAAATGGACTCCCAACAAAATTGGATGCCCGTTACCCTGCCTGGCTAATTAACATTAATTCTTACAGCATTCTTTCATTTAATTTGCTCTCTTGTTCACCCGCTCCTCACCCATTCAGCATTAATACACCCTCTCATTCTTCCTTGCATCCATACAACATGAATGCTTAATTCACATGTTCACCAAAACAGCACACACACTCTCATTCACACCTCTCTCCTCTCTTCTCTTCTCTTCTCTTCTCTTCTCTTCTCTTCTCTTCTCTTCTCTTCTCTTCTCTTCTCTTCTCTTCTCTTCTCTCTTCCCCCTCTCTCCTTTTGCCCCATCCTCTCTCAGCTTCCTTTCCTCCAGCATTTGATCTCTCCCTGCTCTCATGCCCCCTTGAACTGAGTATGCCTTCCTCCTTCCTTTTGGATATTTACTTTGTCTAGTTTTCCTTTTACCTCCAGATAGCTCCCTTATCCTTGGCTTCCTCCATCTTTCACCTAGTTTCCTTTTCCCTTCCTTTCTCCTAACTTCTCATTGCTTCTTCTTAACCTCCTCTTAAACCTTCCTCTCCCCGCACTTCACTCTTTCCATCATTCTGCCTCACTCTCCCTGACCATCTACAATCTTCCACATTATGCCTGTGTAATGACCCTTTTCTATTCCACCTACTCAGTCTTCACACTTTGACAAACCAACATTGATCTTAACCATAAAGGTAAAACAGACACAGTTAACAGATATACCTCCTTTGCCTTTTGTTGTAACGTGGGCCGAGGGAAGGCTAAACTTTCAAGAGGGCTGTGAATGTGATTCGGTAGCAACCCAAACAGCACAGCATAACAGTCCAAAATGAAGGGAATTTCCAATCAAGGTTCTATAAAACATGTATATGCTTTAATCAAGCACGCCAACTGCAAGAAAACTAAATACCTGTGAACATAACAGAGAACATTCAAGAATAGAGACTACAGCAATTCAATAAACACAATGTTATTTTAAGAAAGGATATGTCTTTGATGAAAAGGTGCGATAGTGACCTATCCTCTCTCTCAGACACAAAATGGAACAGGGGGATAATTATGGGGCACTAGCATCTTCTTGGTGATTCTACAATGTTGAATGAGGCTTCTTGGTGCTGTTTGTGCGTTTTGAAATGTCTCAATTCTGGCAGCCATGTTGCTCTACATGGGGAACGGTGTTGAGCAGTGGTCGAACAGGGGCTTGTTGCAGTTCAAAGCAATATTTTAGGGGTAGAGCATGAGGGCCACCAGAGTCGGTTTGACGTTCGGCTGGATTGCAAAATGACAGTGACTGGATGCGCTGTTCTACATAGTCAGCTTGATGAGGCATTCAAGGAAGTGTGGATGGGGAAGGCCGCTAGGGTCAGTTTGATTGAAGGGTCAATAGCAAAGAAGCTGGTTAATGGAGGCACAGTTTGCGTGGTCGGGCAGCTCAATGCAGCGTCTGATGATCATGGCTCAAAGGTCCACCGGGGTCTGTTTGATTGGTGATGAAGATCCACAAGGAAGATGCTGGTGGGTTAAGCAGCTGTTCTCAGGCAGCAGATGCAACGAAGAGCTGGAGTTTAAGTCAAGACAATGTGGTTCTTAGCTAGCATGGTGCGGCAACAAACGGGATAAAATGTGCAGATCAGCTGTTCGAAGATTGGGGCAGTGCTAAAGGCAGCGCCAGAGGGTCCTGCTGGTTTGGTTCAGTGAAATAGCTTGCAGCATTCGACAGTGGGAAATGCAGAAATCCTGGCTGTTTTGAATTTTAGATGCTCTGAGTCCCTTTGAGGTGTTTCTGGGACAAGTGCAGTCCCTTTACTCTGGCTCCCAATGCAAGGGAGGCATGTGCACACTTCTGGGGGCCTTTCGCCATTATGGGGTCCTGGACAGCAGTGTGACTTGCAGAGATGCATGTCTTGTTCCAGTTGCAGGTTCACTCCCATTGTGTCCTGAGGATAGGTAGGGGAATAGAGCTAATCTCTGCCTTCGACATTCAGTCTTCACCCCACTCTTGGAGAGCTTTGGAAAGTCAACTCTCCCGACAGAGGTCCAATTCATGTTTCCTTAGGTGTTTGTTCCAAAGTGAATCTGAGAAGAAACGGGAGGCCCCTTCTTTCAAAGGCAATCACCTACAGGTGATCGGAAAAAAGCAAGCCTGCTTTTCAGGGCCTGATCCCTGTCCTTGGAACAAATGTATTTTGCCTTACGAAATCTAACTCAAAGTGCTTTATGCTAGAGAAGTGGAGGGGACTAGAAGGAAAGACAGAGGAGGATTGAAACAAAATGGTGGAACCTTTATCCAGCTGCAATGTGCTCCCTCTGTCTCCACCAACAACGCCAACTCCATTCTCAATAGAATCTAAGACCCTTTTGGTATTCAGCACCCTGGTGTGAGGTCACTCCTTTTTTGAATGGGTGTGCTCTTTGATGCCTGTTCACCGGAAGGATACCTTCCGGTGGAGTGGCTGTCTCTCTTGGGCGGGTGTTACCTGTCCTCATAAAGTTACAAGGTGAGGCCTCCCTCAAGAATAGAGTCTTTGCAAGACAGCCTGGCTGGGGGGAATACACATAATCCTTCCACAGTTGATGTGGGCTCACAGGCCGGACACATGTGTGATATTAAATTTATGTGGCTTGGATAATTCTGAGAGATGCTAGTCACCATACATCAAAGTCCAGCATGGCTTATATGTACAGTTAGACATGCCAGCAGGATAGCATTCTCATATTTATGTAGTTTGTGGAACAGAGGTGCATATCTTAAATGTAGCCCCTGCACTGCAGTGAATTGCTCTCACTGCAGCTGTCAAATGAGCACCTGTGTCCTCTGAACCTGCTTGGTGCAACAGGTAGAGTAGGTGCTGTATATCAGGCTACAGATCCAGCATGGTACAGAGGTACACTAATATTTTGGAATCTATTTTATGAAAGGGCAATCTGATTAGCAGATTACCCTTGCTGACTTTCTGAGATCGAATTACCTGCATCATTTAGTTAATCAACTCAAAAAGCCAGGGCTTCAAAACCCTTGCCAGATGGCAATCCTTCACATTGATTATTTAATTTATATGATGGAGTCATTTTCCAATATGGTAAAACTAGTTTAACATGAAATTTTATGAATTGATGAATTTAGTTAGTAAATAAGCTGAGATGGTGAGCCACCCATGACAATAATGCTGATAATAGCCCATCAGCCTGAGGTAAGAGTGCAAGCATAGCAAGGGCCAGTTCCAAGGGCTAAGAGTCAGTTTGTCCCACCTGCTCAGGCTTTATCAGCATTTGTACCCTGGGGTAACAACTGGAGTGGTAATTGGCATTTTCTATTTGATAGGAAAAACACAATCATTCATTTGTTTTCGATGGAAATAGAGTCCATTTTCAATTGCCACAATGGTGTGAGTTGGGTGAGGAGGGAGAATGGTAAAAGCAAACTGGTAAGTGAGACTGTCATTCATTGTGGGGAAACTCTATAGGGGAAGGTGAGGAGACAGACTGGAGGCAGGAGGGTGTTGGAAAAGGGCGTGAACAGCTAACACCTTTCAAGGAACACAGATAAAGGAGCAATCCAAGCACGCACATTGACTTCTCTCAACTCCCAAGCTGCTAACAAAACATATATGTCAACAAAAAATGTTCACATTTGAAGTATCCATGAAATTATGAGTTCCACCTCACAATGCTACCACTTATCAAAACTCAAAACTGTTGAATGAGCTGGCTAACGAGAGCAATGAATTGCAAAGTTGGCCCCATATGGGCACTTTCTCAGCGCTCAGGGAAGTGCCCTGTCATAACTGGAAGAATGACACACACTGCATCAGACCTGTGAAGTGGGAAGAAATGCAATAAAGCAACGTTTGATCAACCACTGTCACTAAAAGTTCACCTTTTTAGAAGGATCAAAGCCTTGTTTTTATTTCTTCTGGCTGGCTAAGTTAAACACTCCCTATTGGAACTCTAAGCACAGAACCTCCCTATGTTGGGCCACCTACCATTTTGAGATAACTTTGCAAGCTCATTGTGTGCTCGTCATGTAGCTTCGGCTTGTAGAGTCATATATATACAACGGGACAGTGTCATCATTCTCAAACACACACCAAACTGGCTGCCAGCTGGGACTTGATTCAACTTTAGATCATGACGATTGTCACCAGTTCAGGAGAGAGCCTGCCTGCATAAAATGCGATCTCCCCAACACCTAAAAGCACACCAAGAGTCTGTGTTCATGCTGCCTCATATGAACTCTGCATGATTAAAAAGTGTGAAATCTGGTGTCACATTACAGGATTGCTTGAGGCCTTCTGATATCTTTTAGGTCTAAGAAGTATTAACAGAGAAAGAAATCTCTGTTAGTCCCCTACACTCTAATCAAAAATAGACTGTTCAAGTATTTTCAAAATCAATAACATTTTACTTGAAATCAACCATTACATTCTTTGTAATTTCAAACTTCAATTTCCTTGACAATACACTGTTATTGTATACATTCATTTGAAAACAAAATGAATATGTATATGTAACATTTCACACATTCGTTTAACTATACCACATTTCCATCAGCAAATTACTTTCAAATTATACAATTCAGAAATAAATTGTGCTTAAAGAGAAATTATGAAAATAAATCATTTATACAATCACATCTTATTAATATTCAATAATAAGTAGTTTCTCTTGTGCAGATCTATTTTTCACTTCCGGAATTGGAATATCTCCCAATGTGTTTTGGATTCGTTAATCCTTTGTCTAGGGCCAATCCTGTCTGGTTACCTAGAAGAAATATATATAGATATTGTGTACTTCTGCCTTGATCTTCCAAAAGCACTGATAACTTAGGAAACTCATTGTAATTTCTGGAAACATATCAAAACCGAACCTTTCGCAAGGAGCTTTCAGTAGTTGACTTGAAATCCATTCTTGCAGAGCAGCGCTCACGGTTTAGCAGCCACCTAAGAGCACACCGGGCCTGAGGGTCCATATTCTTTGAATCAACTCTTGCAAAGCATGTAAAAAACAGTCAACATCATGATGGCATAACACTGAACCTCCAATTGTATATTTAAAACCACCCACTGGTTGCGCTGCTGGGTGTACGGGTATGCATTAACGCAGAGCTGTAGGGAGATTACTTTTTTATCACTTAAAAATACACTAGTTTGACAGTGATTGAACTGAAAGGTGTACATGGGAAGTAGTCTCAGTCCACATTACTGCACCAGACTAAGGGCCGGATTCATGGAAATATTTTCAGGGAAAATAGGGGATTTGCGTAAAAAAATCTGCGCGCAAATCCTTGTTCGTCCATTCATGGAACTGCCTTTGTGGGACTTTGCAGGGACTTGCAAGGTGTTCGTACAGGCCCTGCACGTCTCTGTGAGTCGACGAGCGCCTTGCACAAGACTCCACATGGAGTGTGGGCTGGACCTACGCATCAACCAAAAAGGGGTCGGAACATGCAGAATGAGGAAGAACACACAAAATGTGGGCATGTTGATGGACGGTACACAGCCAAGCAATCGCCCCCCAATCGCCCCCCGATAGCGGCACAAAAATAACCGTATTCATCGATTTCTACTCGGAAATTCGGGTCCCGAAAAAGCACACGCAAATCCCGGGACTCATACGCCACATGATAGCAGTCGTAAATGTCAATGAGCATAGAAACGAATGCCTATGAAGCACGTAATATACAACAAACAAATGTCAACAGCCACGATGAATCCACCCATACTCAGAGCCATCATGCATATACATTGCAGGAGGAGGAGGAAGCCCAGGGCCCGGATCTTCACAACACGCACTATGCTTTTTGGGATGCCGGATGATTAGGTCTATGGCAGGTACAGGGTCCCTCCCCCCATATAATTCTAGACCTTGTCAGGGATTGGGAAGATGGCCTAACATCACCTACCATCTGCTCCCAGGCCCTTACCCCACTTGAAAAAAAAGTAGGCGGGATTTCGCAGGCCACACAATCACGCTGTCTACACCAGGTGCTTTCCTGTATAACAGCATGTGCATATGATTGCAGGCACATATATATGCCCCAAACACCAGCAGAAAGGCAGATCGTCATGCAGGATTTCTATGCAGTGGTATGCTTCCCCCATGTACTAGGTGCCATAGACTGCTCACATGTGTGTTATGGCCACCCCGATTGAGAGAGCACATCTATAGGAACAGAAAGCAGTGGAACTCCATTAATGTGCAGGTAGTGTGTGATGACAAGGGAATCATCATGGAAGTGTATGCTAATTTCCCAGGCAGCACACATGACAGCTACATCTTCCACATGTCACCACTGCACCAGACACTGCAATCTGGAAAACATGGCAATGCATGGCTCATTGGTGTGTTTGAATGCTCATGCACATGCATGCACTCCACACACTAGACCCTGCCAATAAATGACAATAACAACCATGTTAACGTTTACAGGGGACAGTGCTAACCTGCTGACCCTCTTCATAATGACACCCATCAAGAACACCACAACACCAGCTGAGGTACAATACTGCACATGTAGCCACTTGGGGCATAGTGGAGTGCACATTCGGAGTGGTAAAGTCATGGTTCCGCTCCTTGGACCACTCTGGTGGTGTGTTGCTGTATGTCCCACCTGTAGTCTGTAGAATAATTGTGGCTGCATTTGTCTTGTACAATATTGCCACACAGCGATGTGTACCAGTAGACATGCAGGTGGGACACCGCCTGCACCCACAGGCACCACCCTTGCCCATGGCTGGCCAAAGGGCACGGGTAGAGGCTGCACGCACACAGCTAGTGCAATAGTGCTTTACATAAATTCCAGCTGCTGTGGAATACACACAGTGAAGCTTCATCCCAGGTGCCATTCAATGATGAATTGTGGCCTATCCTCTGTGTGCACAACAGCACCCTGAGAATGTGCCACTGGGAGTGCAACATTGTGTGTGTCCAGTAGACATAAAACAACATGCGAAAGCAGAGGCCCCAAAAAAGACTTGTAAGTGGCAGTATACCACTATCACTTTGTGAAGTATGTAGTGAAATAAACCTTGAGGATTAAAAACTGTACAAATGGCAAATATGATGCTACAGAAAAATGCATGAACTAGGCAACAATCAAATCTTAGTACCTAGCCATTCAGGGACACCAAAATTAACAATTCCACCAATTCCACCAATTCCTAGAAGCAAACCAAAATCTGATTAAAGACCTGTGGGACCATGTGCACTACAGGCACAAACATGTTCATGTTGTTGTGAGTGTGAAAGCAGGGGTGTAATATTAAACATGTGACATACATACTTGGTATAGGTATACATTGCAAGCCATATCAAACCAACATAATACGAGCCAATTTGTAATAGAGCAAAATTGTTTGGGCCACATTCACAGAACTGTTAAATTATGGTGCAATCACACATGAAAACAGCCTGTGACGCATGCCCCTAATCTGCATGGCAGAGCACAACTGACCCACACATTCGTATCAACTTGACACAACAGGGTCCATATAGTACACACAAGGAGCAAAGTCCCAGAGCACTGTCACATGTACAACAACAATTGAATTGCATGTAGACACCAAACCACACACATGAGACCAGAAGTTGGAAGGCATGCTACAAATGTGATGCTAACAAACTCATGCAAGAACAGCCCTAGACCCACAATGCATGTAACACAACAATAAACTGTTTCAGTGGCCAAACCATTCCCTGGCAACCACTATGACCACAATACACAGTCACATCAAAGCAGTCATGTTAAAACCGGAGTTAAGTGTGCGGCAAGAAAAATGCACATCTGACCTCCACCCATGTGAGCCTGCATCAATAGAACCATGCAGTCCACCTCTGTCGGCCTGGAAACCACTAACCCCTCATGCTGTTTCCTATGCATGCATAGAGCTGCTACTTCCTTCACAATTCCTGCATCCATCATTCTATTCCAAAATTATCTGTAGAGAAAAACTTTTCAGTGTGATTGCCGGCAACACATGCATGCACCTAAACATACAACAACATGTGCCTCCCTGAGTGACATGCTATAAATGCAGTGCGTCAGAGTGTCCGGTGTGCCACGGATTTTGACTTGCATTAATCAACGATTTGGAATTTTGCTTACACAAACTTTGGAAAAGTCTACAGCACCACCGTATGAGGACACAGAGAGCCATAGTCTCTCTTGACTTGCTGCTGTTGCCACCTGAACCGGATTGCCCCGCATCTGCTGACAGCGTCGCTAGCCCTCTGTCAAAAACTGGACTGGGAGCGGAGCGTAGCAGAGTGTGTTAGAGTGTCCGGTGTGCCATGTACTCTGACTTGCATTAATCAACGATTTGGAATTTTGATTACACAAACTTTGGAAAAGTCAACAGCAACACTCTGTGAGGACACAGAGAGCCCCAGTCTCTTTTCACTTGCTGCTGTTGCTACCTGAACCGGATTGCCTCACCTCCACTGACGCTGTCGCTGGCCCTCTCTCAAAAACTGGACTGGGAGCAAAGCGTAGCACAGTGTGTTAGAGTGTCTGGTGTCAGGTGACAGAAGACAGATCCAATCATATCTTGCCACAGTGGTAAGAAGAAATAAACAACAGAAAAAGTGATGCACTGAAATCAAGGTAGGAAACTGTGTAAACAGTGCCAGAAGCACACTGTGAAGCACATCCTCTAATTGAATAGTACAATTTCTACTGAGCGGTAAACATGTCTGCTGTAGCATGGGTTGCCACCCCGGGAAGACCTTCACGACCACTTACACTTCAGGAACCACGATTAGAGGACCGGGATGAACCACAAACGGAGGAAAGTTCCACACCATTATGGGCGGCAGACGCACGCACCCGCTGTCTTATTTAGAGGAGCAAATCATTAAGGAAGTCCCGAAAGCCCATAAGTTTAATATTAAAGTAAACATAGGAGCCAGTACGCCCTCCTATATTGCCAATCTAGAGTTGCGGAACAGTGCTGAAACAAGAACGCAAGCCAAAGACAACACAACAGAAGTTGCCATCGAAAAACCATGCCCCCACAAGCGGCATGGACCCGGTGGCCATAACTCAGCATCAGCTCGACAAAAACAGCACGCAAGTTTTGGACTGCAAAGAGAAGACAGTAGAAACAATTGAAGGCAAAAGACAAACTCACCTAAATACAGGGATTGAAAATAATCTCATACTTAAGCCTGGCACAGACAATTTCCATATAAGCAACACAACTGACCAAGGATTAACTTTGGGGTGGAACCTAACGGATGAGGGAATCATGGCCCAAGAAGCACACAAACTCGGTGATAGATATTAGGCTGATGGAGACCGGGGATGGTCTTGTCCAGTTATCCAAAGACACGCCTAATGCAACAATGCAACAATGAGTACCACAAGCCAAGAACTGGCCAAAAAAAACAAAATACACAGTTTTGGTGGCAATAGTGAAGCTAGCCTAGCACCAAAAATGTGGCTATCTAACAAAAGAACACACAAGCCCCTACCAGCACCACAAAAAGGTAACACAGGCAGTGCCACGCAGGGAAGAAATATCTGGCAACCCAAAAACTTGACGGACTCCATGGGAGTTTCTCGTTTTACCTTCAAAGGGGCTCAGTTATCAGAAGATTTTGAGCATCCTAAAGTGTTGAACTACCAGGTAGCCCAACTCATGGCAGGCTCCGTGGACCTGGAAATTTCAGTTGACGTTCTTCTGTAAACATCTAGAACAATGAAAAACAAGGAACTGATCACAGGACAAAATCACAAAAAACCAAAACAAAAGTGACAACATGACGGGTGTCACAAAAGACAACACAACCCAAACCTTGAAATTAAATGAAGGTGAGCAGGACACACTGAAAAACCTAGAATCATCTAACGCCAGGTTAACGACACCACCAATACAAAATGAGTTCAACAAAGGAAACGCAATAGAAGGGCCAAATCTACACGGCTATCTAGAAGAAAAATTCCTGTTGGGATCTACAATGACAGCATTCCTAGCGCCGTTTATGAAACTCTACGAGAACATAGCAACCACCCTTCAAGATCATACCACTCTAAAGGCCATGGTCCATTCAAAGACAATTTTTGTAGAAGGATTTATATCCTCTGTACAGAACAACTTGGACAATAGTAATGCAAAAGTGGCACAACTTCTGCATGATATCCTTGACGCAATAATAAAGGAAAAGAAACAAAATAAGACTGGCAGAATACCTGATGAACCTACCTGAGGGTAAGTATGACAACTTGTTCACAGCTGAAACTAACTGGGAGACAGCCATAGTAAACCAAGGAAAGCTTACAACTAGTGGCAAACCACAGGTTACGAGAGAAAACCAACACTTGCCTGCCAGCCAGCATTAGAAGAGTTGTTAATTAAAAGCAAAAAAGACAGTGAGTTGGCGCACAAAAGGCCCCCTTCACCTTTAGTGGGGGGGCAAAACCAAACACAAACTCGCAAACAAGATAAAGAAAAAAGATGCAAAACCAAGGGACTGCCGTGTGTGGAAGTGTGGAGATGATAGACCGGGAAATGACCAACCTACCAGAGATCAAACCAACAAAGGAGAGGAAGAAGAGTTTAACAAACGACCAAAGAACAACCCCCCAAATAAAGTTTAATCAAGCCGACATAGACTTACATATGCTGAAAGAGGACGAAAATCTGTAAAATCATCAGAGAATCATCAGAGAAGCAAAAATGTGCGAAATCTTCATGAAGAATGGGAACAAGGAAGAAAAAAACAGACGACCCTAAAGAAGAGCGGAAAAACCCAGAACAAACCGAACAAAGGAAAACAAATATTAACAAGAACTCAACTACAAAATATTCAAAGAACCTACTACAACCGTCCAACCAAAATTCTAAAAAGAGCCGAGCCTTCATTAAAAAGCTCACTCTCCCAAAAGAGCATAGCAATTCCAAAAATAGATTGGTGGTGATGACGAGCATCGAGAATAAAGGGCTCAGAGGAAAAAAAACAACAGAAATAATAGTGCTATCAGATGAGGAAGACCCAAACCAAGCCCTAATGGACTTACTCCATTTCAGAAGATGAGGCAAGGCAGAAGGAGGAGGAACCGACTGAAAATGACTTTGACATAGACCAAATAATGAAAGTGATATAAGCAGTTTAGATGATGAGGGGGAGGGGGACTCACTGGAAATGGACAAACCAGCTAGAAAACTACTGGGACAAAACGCTGGGTGTTTTTGCCCCTCCAACACGACAAGATCTAACACGTTTGAACATAAAGACTATACGAGAGCACTCAATGGAACGAAGTGGACGAACAACAAGCGTAACATTGACACCAAATCGAGGGAGACCTGAAAGAGCGATGACCAGTGATTGGACAGACCATCAGCAAAATCACCCCAACAAATCGGGAAAGCACAAAGTAAGCAGACTCTGTCAGTTACCGTGACAAGGACCGAGGTCTACCTAACTACCTAACAACAAAAATAAAAAACAGATGGCCTGAGGAGAGCAAAGGCAAGATCTTTGACCTGCAAGAAGGTCTGATTTTGTAAAGGATGTTACACTTTAATGACAGGCTGATTCTTAATAGAGCAAACGTGGTAAGACTACTGGAACACATTCCGGTGTTAAGTCTAATAACTTCCAAAGACATTGGGCCTCATTAGGAGTGTGGCGGCCACGGAATAAACTGGTAATGGACCGGCACCGTTCCTTCTGGGCCGCCACATTACGAGTTCTGCAGCGGGTCCCGCTCTGGACGTCTGGCCAGATGTCATAAATCACCAATGTATCAACTGAAAAGGATACGGTAACCAAAAAAGGATACAATTTGGTAGGGCTCTTCCGGATCCTATTTTCACATGACTTGATTGTAGGTAGGTCAAATTAGACCTTCCAAATGATACAACTCTCTGACTGAATGAATCAGGCAGAGAGATGGATCACTGGAAAGGGTGTGGGAATTGTGTAGGAAGTATGCCTAGGATAGATAAAGTATCATAAGAAACTGTCCCAATCGAATTACTAGATAACACAGTATTAGCATTAATTCAGAAACTGACCTTATGGCAAAACTGAAGTAATCCACGAAAGTTTCTTGAAGAAAACCAGGAGTTGAACAAACGACAAAGGAAGGGAAGATTAGTAAGGGAGACTTATCCCGAACGGCACGAGGCTCTCGCTAGATACCGGGTTGGTGCACCACAGGATAGCGTCCAAAGTACTGTGCACAATCACCTTCCAATAGTTCATGAAATACTTCCTTTCCCACGAAGAACAAAAATAAGAATTTCACCTGTTAACTGTCACAGGTACCAAAGGTTCAAAGTAGTTCAGAAAAACACGTGCAGGATTGCACGTGATAGAATCAACGCAGCCAAGCCAGCCGCGCTTGAAAACAGCGTCCGCGTGTAGAGATTTAGCACGCGAACAGGATTCACGCAGCTCAGGACAGCCGCACTTGCAGACAGCGTCCGCGTGGAGATTTGACATGCGAACAGGATTCACGCAGCTCAGGACAGCCGTGCTTGCAGACAGCGTCTGCATGGAGACTTGGCACGCGAACAGGATTCACGCAGCTCAGGACAGCCGCGCTTGCAGACAGCGTCCGCGTGGAGACTTGGCATGCGAACAGGATACACGCAGCTCCGGAATTAGCGTGTGGAGGAAACACGCTCAAAATAGGCCAAAGAAGTTGCTGAAGGGAATGCGAGAACGCAGGTCCAGAGTTCAGCTACCAAAACGCCAAAATTGACTTAATCAGAAGCAGCGATCGGAGTTTCCACACTGCTTATGTACGCACTGCCGTGATACACGTGATGGACCTAAGTCACGTGAATTTTAACGACATGAAAAATGCAGACGTCGTTTTCCGGGCAATGCATCGAACAACCTCCATTTTGAGTAGAATGGTCTAGTGGTTCTATGGGCGTAACTCATTTTGTATGGAGAGGTCGTTCCTGGTCCAGAGGTATGTCCAGCAGGCATGACAGTGCCACCCCCCAAAGGAGCAGCCTCTCCCCTTTTCGAGTGAAATCGCCTTAATAAAACTGGAGCATGAATGTTAGACAGAGGTTCCCAGGATCTATCCTCGGGACCATAACCTTTCCACTCCACCAGATAATATGATTTCCCAGACCGTAACCTCATGTCCAGAATGTCTTGTACTTCATATTCGTCTGACCCTTTCACAGAAATAGCAACAGGCCGTATAGGCAATCTAGTAGCATCCAAGCACGGTTTGATGAGCGACATGTGGAATACAGAATGCACAAGCCACCGTTGTGGCAAAGCCAGACGGAGAGCAGCCGGATTTATAACATGGAGCACTTCATATGGCCCGATGTATTTAGGCAACAATTTCTTTTTACTGGGTATCCTCAAGTTTTTTGTGGACAGCCATACCTTCATACCTGCTTTGTAGACAGGTGCAGGGATTCTATGAGCATCGGCATAGGTCTTGTCTCGTTTTTTAGCTTGCTCCAATTGCTGCTTAACTTTCTTCTGTAGACTCTTAAGATCTCTAAAATTACGTCCTGCTGCAGGAGTATCCAAAGACAAACTGGAATCCAAAGGAATGGATCGTGGGTGTTGCCCATACAAAGCATAGAAAGGTGAAGTACCTATGGCACTATGATAGGAATTGTTATAGGCGAACTCCGCTGCCGGCAGAACATTGAGCCAATCTGACTGAAACTGCAGGCACAAACATCGCAGATATTGTTCCATAGTGCTATTGACTCTCTCAGTCTGACCATCCGTTTGAGGGTGATAAGCACTAGACAATCTGTCATCAATTAGTAATGCTGAATTTAGTGCTCTCCAAAAACGTGACGCAAATTGTGAGCCCCTGTCAGTGATTATCACTGAAGGTAGACCAAAAAAACGGAATATATGCCGGATGAATAGATCAGCCAGACCAGCAGCTGTTGGTACACCAATACAGGGGATAAAAAGCGCCAATTTTGTAAAGTAGTCCACCACCACCCATATGGTATCGTAGCTTTTATTTCTTGGAAGTTCAACCACAAAATCCATTGATATCATGTCCCATGGTTTTTTGGGAACAGGTAGAGACTGGAGTAAACCCACTGGTTTGCCAGGAGTGTTTTTGCATTGACTGCATACCGAACATGTTGAAACATAATTTATAACATCTTGTGTTATAGACGGCCCCCAACACCATCTTTTCAGTAACTCTATTGTTTGTTTTGTTTGTTTTTATTATTTATAATGCGCGAGTGTACCCGGGGTATCAGGGCGCAGCCTTTACAAGAATATTCGAAGCTTGGTTACAGTACAAAGAATATACATAATACAGGAATAACTACACCAGTGTTATATACAAATCAGTGGTAGGCCTACAGGCCATTATATACAGGTAGGCAAGGCAGACAAGCAGGTAAGCAGGAAGGCACATGTAGTTACAATTTGTACAGGTGGTGCTGGGCACTTCATGGTCTTAGTGGGTCTCACTTTTCAACCATGAGATTACCAGTGAGCGGAAATTCTGGTAGGGCATGTCAATTCTAAGGTTTGGAGGCAAGGAGTTCCACAACAAGGCAGCTTTTACCGGGAAGCTATTACCCCCTATGGTGGACCGCTTGAAGTGGGGAACAGTTAGACAGTTTTTGTATGCGGTTCTGGTGGGTCTTGAAGAGGACTCTAGAGACTTATTCTGTCCAGGATGGGCGGCAATCAAAGAATCATGACCCCAACTGAGGGCCTTGTTCTGAGTGGTACCAGTTGGTAGATAGAGTACTCCTTGTTTAAAAGGCAAACCATTGTATATATCAATATTCAATTCCTGAATCAATTGTGGATTTAGTTTCACCCACTCCTGTAACTTGTTTTTTAGGGAAGGTTGTGCAGAACAACTACATATCACGTGATCTGCCACCAACTTATTTTGCACCGATGATTCTTCTTTGACCTCTTCACCAATGCGAGACAAAGCATCCGACTTGACATGTTGTCTGGCAGGGCGATACGTAATTTGAAAATCGTATTGAGCAAAAAAAACATGCCATCTGGCCTGTCTAGCTGTAAGACATTTCATAGTTTTGAATGACTGAAGATTTCTATGATCCGAATACACCACCACCTGATGTTTGGCCCCAAGAAGATGATGTCGCCATTCTTGGAAAGCATCCTTGATTGCAAGTAATTCACGCTCAGTGACAGTATAGTTTTGTTCATATGGGGTAAGTTTGCGTGAGAAGAAAGCAACTGGATGCTCCTCCTTAGTTTCTGCACAAACCTGCGAGAGTACAGCTCCTGTAGCGACACCGTAGGCGTCTGCTTCAACGATAAACTGACCATCCGGATCAGGATGTTGAAGTACAGGTGCAGTGGTAAATGCTTCCTTTAACCTCTCAAAAGAAACTTGGGCATTCTGGTTCCAACAGAATGGAATTTTAGAACTAGTTAAAGCTGTCAATGGGGCCACTGTTTTGGAGAAAGAACGAATAAATCTGTGATAAAAATTCGCAAAACCTAGAAATGACTGTAATGACTTGACATTGTGTGGAACAGGCCAATTCAATATGGCCTTCACTTTGGAACGACTCATTCGAACACCTTGATTGGTAATGTCGTAACCCGGAAATTTCACTTCTTGTGTATGAAAGACACATTTCTCGGCTTTAACAAAAAGTTTGTTCTCTCTCAGTCTTTGTAAGACAGCTAAAATGTGTTTAACATGTTCTGGAAAAGATGATGAATATATCAAAATGTCATCCAAGTAAATCACCACGAATTGGTCCATCATATCTTTGAAGATATCGTTCATGAAGAACTGAAATGTGGCGGGTGCGTTACAAAGACCAAAAGGCATCACTAAATATTCATAAAGGCCGTACCGCGTCTTAAAAGCGGTCTTCCATTCGTCTCCTTCGCGAATGCGAACCAGATTGTAAGCACCGCGCAAATCCAATTTCGAGAAATACTTGGAAGTTCCTAATTGATCTAACAGAACATTAATCAGTGGTAAAGGGTACTGATTCTTTATGGTGATGTCGTTAATAGCCCTGTAATCAATGCAAGGCCTTAGATCTCCTTCCTTCTTTGGAACAAAGAATAACGGAGAGGCAGCCGGCGATTGAGATGGCCATATAAATCCCATATCAAGAGCTTTATCGATGTATTCTTTCAAGACAACATCTTCTTTGAGAGTTAAGAATAAACTCGACCAGTAGGAATTTTAGCTCCAGGAATTAATTCAATTGGACAATCATACTGCCTATGTGGAGGCAGCTGTTCTGCCTTACCTTTGTCAAACGCATCAGCAAAATCTGCATATTCACTTGGTATATGTGTACCGCTCTGATGTACCACACTAATAGTGGACATTCCCTCAATAGAGGCCAACATATGTGATTTATTTGACACCACCTGACTGGTAAAGCAATGTTCGTTGCAAAAAACTGAAGGATTTTGGATCAATCCCTTAACCCAGTCTATGGCGGGATTATGAAGAGTCAACCAATTAAGTCCAAGTAATATTTTGTATTGAGGAGCCGCAATGACATCGAAGACTATTTCCTCCGAATGACCATTTGATAAAGTCATCTGAATAGGTACAGTCTCCTGAGTTACCATACCGGAAATCAAGACCGATCCATCCACAGTATTAACAGTTTCAGGTGTGTTTTTGTCTATAAGGGGTATAGAACATTTCTTGGCATATGTGATATCAATGTAATTATTAGTGGCTCCAGAGTCAACCATAGCCTTGGAAACCAAGTCTTGATCATTGAAATGTAAAGTCATCTCAACCGCTATCGGTGCATGTGCTGGAAATGTAATGGAGTCCGATGTAACACTCGACACAGGGACTCCTGCTACTGTCGAGTTTTGGCATTTCCCGAAGGCTTATTTGGTCTTTTAGGACATGCCGCCAATAAATGGTCAGATGAACCGCAATACATACATAAATTATTTTTCCTTCGGTTCTCTCTTTCGGCTCTAGACAACCGGCCTCTCACCGCACCAATTTGCATTGGTTCAGGATCATTCGAAGAATGTGCCGGTGTATCAGAACGAACCGTTGCATGAAGGAAAGGTTTTCTCTCTCCTTTGCGGGCATTTCTTCGGGCATCAATTTGTAAAATTAAATCAAGAAATTCTGAAAAACCTGTAGGAACCACTGGGACCGTGGACAAGGCATCTTTGAGTTCTTCTGAAAGACCCTTGTAGAAAACAGCCGTCTTCTTGTCTTCCGGCCATTGGGTTTCGGCTGTTAATTGGTTAAATCGTGCAATGTAAGCCAACAGAGGTTGAGTGCCTTTTTGTAAATTCAACAACTCCAGATCTGTGGCTTGAGTAGCGTAGCGCATATCAAAGACTTTGTTCATAGCAGCCAGAAGATCATCGCAATCTTACAACAAGGGGCTATTTGATTCCAATAAAGGATTTGCCCAAGCAGCAGCTGTACCCCCCAAATGGGAAAGAACGAACGCTGCTTTAGTAGTTAGATCAGGAAATGAATTAGGCCGGCAAAGTTAATGAAGTCAGCACTGATTAACAAAAGTTCTGTAGGTTTTAGGATCACCTGTGAACCTTTCCGGGGGAGCCAAGGGAAACTGTGTGGGCATAACCACTTTAAGAGTTTCCTGTGATAATGATGGTGTCGTAGTCCCAGATCCAGATGCAGTGGCTACTGGAACCCGTGCTCCCTGAGGAGTGGCATGCATGGCATCTTGCATAACATCCATTTGATGGCGTAGCACGCCCTGTGCCGTAATCATTTCATTTCTCAAGTCAGTGATTAACTGAGTCAAAACAGTTAAAGGATCCGTACCCTCCATGGCTTCTGATTCTGTCATAAATCACCAATGTATCAACTGAAAAGGATACGGTAACCAAAAAAGGATACAATTCGGTAGGGCTCTTCCGGATCCTATTTTCACACGACTTGATTGTAGATAGGTCAAATTAGACCTTCCAAATGATACAACTCTCTGACTGAATGAAACAGGCAGAGAGATGGATCACTGGAAAGGGCGTTGGAATTGTGTAGGAAGTTTGCCTAGGATAGATAAAGTATCATAAGAAACTGTCCCAATCGAATTACTAGATAACACAGTATTAGCATTAATTCAGACACTGACCTTATGGCAAAACTGAAGTAATCCACGAAAGTTTCTTGAAGAAAACCAGGAGTTGAACAAACGACAAAGGAAGGGAAGATTAGTAAGGGAGACTTATCCCGAACGGCACGAGGCTCTCGCTAGATACCAGGTTGGTGCACCACAGGATAGCGTCCAAAGTACTGTGCACAATCACCTTCCAATAGTTCATGAAATACTTCCTTTCCCACGAAGAACAAAAATAAGAATTTCACCTGTTAACTGTCACAGGTACCAAAGGTTCAAAGTAGTTCAGAAAAACACGTGCAGGATTGCATGCGATAGAATACACGCAGCCAGGCCAGCCGCGCTTGAAAACAGCGTCCGCGCGTAGAGATTTAGCACGCAAACAGGATTCACGCAGCTCAGGACAGCCGCGCTTGCAGACAGCGTCCGCGTGGAGATTTGACACGCGAACAGGATTCACGCAGCTCAGGACAGCCGCGCTTGCAGACAGCGTCCGCGTGGAGACTTGACATGCGAACAGGATTCACGCAGCTCAGGACAGCCGCGCTTGCAGACAGCATCCGCGTGGAGATTTGACACGCGAACAGGATTCACGCAGCCCAGGACAGCCGCGCTTGCAGACAGCGTCCGCGTGGAGACTTGACACACGAACAGGATTCACGCAGCTCAGGACAGCCGCGCTTGCAGACAGCGTCCGCGTGGAGACTTGACACACGAACAGGATTCACGCAGCTCAGGACAGCCGCGCTTGCAGACAGCGTCCGCGTGGAGATTTGACACGCAAACAGGATTCACGCAGCTCAGGACAGCCGCGCTTGCAGACAGCGTCCGCATGGAGACTTGGCACGCGAACAGGATTCACGCAGCTCAGGACAGCCACGCTTGCAGACAGCGTCCGCGTGGAGACTTGGCACGCGAACAGGATACACGCAGCTCCGGAATTAGCGTGTGGAGGAAACACGCTCAAAATAGGCCAAAGAAGTTACTGAAGGGAATGCGAGAACGCAGGTCTGGAGTTCAGCTACCAAAACGCCAAAATTGACTTAATCAGAAGCAGTGATCAGAGTTTCCACGCTGCTTATGTATGCACTGCCGTGATACACGTGAAGGACCTAAGTCACGTGAATTTTAACGACGTGAAAAATGCAGACGTCGTTTTCTGGGCAATGCATCGAACAACCTCCATTTTGAGTAGAATGGTCTAGTGGTTCTATGGGCGTAACTCATTTTGTATGGAGAGGTCGTTCCTGGTCCAGAGGTATGTCCAGCAGGCATGACACCAGACCAGATGTGCAGAGCGGGACCCGCTAGCAGACCAGGATGCTAACAACGGACCCATCATTAATGGGTCCATTGTTAGCATCCGCCCCATTCCCATTGAGCCCTATGAGGGCTCAAATGGGAATGGGGATGTACCGGGCTCGGGTCCCATGAAAGGGAAGTACTGGGCTCTCCAAGGTCGGAATGGCCCAGTAAGTCCCCTTTTGCGGGACCCAGACCCGAGTTTGGAGGTAGCCTCCAAACTCGTAATGAGGCCCATTGCCATAGTAGAGTTCCCTGAAAAGGAGCGAACAGATAAAGTGGTGTTACATACAGTCTCAACGCTAGTAAAGCAACTACCTTTGGAAGAGGCTTACCACCTACTACCAATGGATTTTGATCTATGTGAAAACAATTGCGTGATCTTAAAAAAACAAGAACAAACATGCAAAGGAGAAAAAGCAAATGGCACGGCAAAAAGCAAGTATACTGGCAACGCGCCAGTCTTAAGAAAAAGCACCCGAACCCCTGGACACCAACCAAACACAAGGAACTTAAGTATAGAGTTTTAAGGCGAGGATGCAAAATGGAAGTGGCTGGCCAATTTGGCAGCTGAAAAAATGCAAAACCAATAACGTCCAAAAGAAATTGCTGGGGAGACATGGACGTTGGTAAATTGGAACACTAGAGGATTTAGCCACTTGTTCATAAAAGGCAAACTACAAAAAACGAAAACACACATTCTTTGCCTACAGGAAACGTGGCTAACTGATGCCCCGATTTTAGAAGGATATGAAGTTTTACTGAATGCAGCTTTAAAAAGGACCAAAGGGAAGGCCAAAATCAGGACTTCTTCTTGCAATCAAAAATGACCTTATTTGGTCTGTGGTTTACACATTAAATCCAACTCCAATTTTAGATTATATATGCATCTCGTCGAACATGCCAAACTTAATCCAAACTTTGGAAGTGACCACTACATCAGCAAGCGATCATAATATCTTGAAACGTACATGCAAAAGAGTCAGTCACAACAAAAGAGTTATCTATGGTAACTCACTCACTGTATCAGTAAACCCTGCCAGAAACACATTAAGAATAAAACCTGAGAGACTCCCTATGTTGAACTCAAACTTAAAAATGTTGATATACCAGATGCAAACTCAAGAGGGGAACAATTTTATCGACTAGCAAATAATTTAAGAATCAACTGAGACAAATCACGTATACTAAGTTTGACAACATCCAAAAACAATAAGAAAAACAAGACCAAGTTTGACTGGGTTTTGAAAGGCGAATAAATACTGGAGGTAAATTCCATCATTTACCTAGGAGTTTGTGTTAACAACAGTAAATGTGAGGCACCAAGAGTAGACCTGATGAGAAGGAGAGCAGTAAACCTGGCGGCCCAAGGAAAGATTTTATTACGGAGATACTGTAGATTTACTTTAATTCCATTAATAACTTTCTACAGAATGAAAGTAATTCCATTATTAGCCTATGAAGCTGAAACAACATTTGGTCTACCAGACAAAATGTGGCCCAATCTGGAGGGGATATTTTGGCGGTCAGTGTTACAGCTGCCAAAATCACTGCCAATCCAAGCGATCAGGAGAGAGCTAACTTTGACCTCATTAAGAGCTGGAGTGGACTGGAAGATCATCTCGTTCTATCGTAAATGTTACGAGAAACCCCTGACGGGGGGCTTCGAGGTCATCAACAATGCAATGAATGACAGCCTGGACCAACCTTTGCAAGAATGGCAAAACAAGTGTGAAGTAATCTTGAAGGACTTATTTGAGACAAAAGAGGACCTGCTAAATAACCCCTCTAAAACAAAAACAAAAAACTCTACACAAGAGACTGAATACAGACTCAAGAGGATTTATGACAGTATAAAAAAATACAAAGACTTCTGGTCGGTCCCAAGAAAACTAAATGTACCACCTAGCTACCTGAAACTCTTTCCAAACTGGTATGTGTACTTACAACTCATGTGGTTCCGCCTGAACATCTTGCCCACTAGGGAAGTAACACACAGAAGACTGAAAACAGGTGGCACAGATAAATGCAGAGTATGTCTAAACCCAAATTCAGTGAAATCCTTGAAACATCTGATACTAGACTGTAAGGGTTTAACAAACAAATGTGATCATTGCTTAGGGGAGATTGCGAAAAACACTTCAAACAGAGAAATTGCAGCATAGTGGTCTGTCTTCCCTGAAGGGGAGAAAATACACATTAACCTGGTAAGACTGTTGACAGCAATCTTCAAAAAAATAGAAGAGCTACCAGAGACCCTAATGGCGAACGAGACCTGATTGAATTCTGTTTGAACGACCGAGGGCAGAATCATTATCACAATTTGGAAGGCGGCAGCAGATTGAGTCAAAACGACCGTAATGAAATTGTAATTGGAGGTCTTATGAATGTAGAATCACTGGATTCTTTCTCTTGATATGCTTGTATTAATGGCTTAAGTTTTCCAATTTTGCAAACCATTTAAAGCCAATAAATAATAATTAACTCACAAGCCACCCATCACCATGTGTCCTGGGACACATGCAACCAACTCTGCCCACCTCACGCCAATGCAACATGAACAACCCACAAAGTTACACCTCAGCCACCCACAACACCTACACTGCCCGCCCATCAAGTGACATGCAGTGAATGGCCATGTTACACTTACCCATCATCACGCATCTGGCCACAGTCAGCATGACACTGAGACAACCCCCAAAAAGAGAACATTGAGAGGATGAATACCAATGAGCACTTCTGTAGTATTTTCACTGCCATGATATGCCATCCCTTCATCAACGTGGCAGTGTCACAGTGCAGTAAACACTGGCAGTGGAGTCGATGATGCTAAGCCCAAGAGGAAGTGAGGCAATAATCTCACCAATTGCACAGAAAACAGGATCTTGCAGAAGGCAACACTTCACAGAGGTAGCTGTCCGACTAGAAGGCAGGCAGGTCACCAAGCCAACTGGCATGAAAAACACAAGAGGAAATTAGAAAGCAATGATAAACAGAGGCTAAGAACAAACACACACAAAAGGGAGCATGCAAAAGGAAAGTTCAAAGGAAGTCAGACTTCACCAGTAATTACTTGAATTGGGTGAAATGTGCATTGAACTGAAGTTAGCATTTAAATGCACCCAACAGCTGTCAACATGCCTCATAATAAGTGACAGTGTACCCTGCATGTTACATGGTCAACATGGCAACCAACAAAGAATGGAAAATCATTTGTGCCTGGTGTCTGTGGATTCGTCTTGCGACAGCAACCCCAGAAGGGGGAGAAGCACCAAGATTGGACTGCCTGTTTGGACAGAAATTACTGTTAAACATTATTCCTATGAAAAACCATGTGACAGCCAAGACACATGTGTGAAGTGCAAGGAGATACAGCCACCACCTTAAAGATGTGTCACAGCACACAAACAGCCGGGGCAGCCAACTCATGGCAACTTACCAACTAAGGACCTGCAGTGATACCCACCCCCAACTAGGATCCTGCAACTAGTGCCACCATGATTATCTGGAAAAAACAGCATGCATACAGAAACCAGCCTAACAACACCATATGTCACATGCACCCACAAAACTGAGTGCACTTGACTTACCTGCAGATGTTATCCACCTGGCTTGCATCCACTGCATCCCACCTGCAAAAACATTTGCAAATTGCAAAGACTTGCATTGCAACAACTTCAAGATGCTAGTCATATATGACAACTCATATAGGGAACACAAAAGTAGGCATGCACCAGCCAGTGTACAAAGATCACAGAGTGCAAGAGGGAGACAGGACTCAGAGTGATGATTGGCGAGCGGTGTAGTGGAGTGGGAGAGTGAGGGAGAGGGACAGAAAAAAAACATTACAAGGAGGGGTCTGTCTGGAGCAGAGATGAGTATGGACCTGACTGACATCACAGTGTGTGGGGGCATAGACAATTCACCCCAGGGAAGAAGATGGAGACATGAACACTTTTTTAAGTAGCATCCTGGTCAGAGAGCACAGAAGGAACATAGATGGACATGAACCACATGTAGTGGTACATGAAGGACAAAAGTGGATGAGGTGAAGGGTAGACTGGCAAAGAATGGGCACATTTGAAAGGTCAATCATCAGCTCTACATCAGTAAAAACACAGGCAACACCCACCTTGGCATGCAAATCACACGAAGACCCATGTAAGCAACACCCCTGTAAAGAAGGCACCCCAACCATACACTCAGACCCTACACCAACCAACATACACCACAGTACTAGAACACTGTAAATGGAACTCCCAAAAACATGCAGCTGTTCCCCCACACCCAACACACCACACACTCTGATTGAGACTATGCCAAGAAGTGTGCATGGATTCCAGGATGCACCTCCATCTCACACATGGAGAACAGATGAAGACAAGCTGTGGTGAGTGGACAATCAAACACATGCATGGGCCCCCAATGTGGACATGCAATGTCCACTCACTAACAGTGTCAGATGACATGAAGAATTAAACAAAACTAAAGAACATGCAACACACCCTGGTGCAGATAACTAACACTGTAGGAAAAGTGTCCTCATTGTGTAACACAGAACCAGTCAGTTACGGGAAGACATACACATATTTGTCTAACCCAATATGCATCAAGTGTCACAAACATGTCCTGCGGAGTCAATGCACAGAAGAGACCAGAATGATTATCCATCGTCTGCATCATGAATTACTGCAGCAGAGTATGATGATACATGAGAATCAATGTGTGTGGCACATGTTGAACAGTGGCATGACTGGCAGGTCATGGAAATGTAGAGGTGAGTGGATTGTGAAGTGGCACAGGTCAAAGAGAATTGTGCACAGGGAGTACCCCTGCAGGGCAGAGTAGGATAAATGTGGACAGGGACAGGGGGAGTGGAATGGGTGGCAGTAAGGACACATAATCACAGTTGGTCAAGCAGATGCACAATGAATGCATGCCATCAATTAGTACGTACATCCAGGCTTAATGAAACATTGCCAATGGGTAAAGTGTGCATAGTGCCATCCATTCACTTCCAATTATGGCATCAATAATCTAAGTGCATCCACACAAACAATGCACATGCACGGAAGTGTAACTGCACATACACAGACATGCATGTGCACAGACACAAATATGCCCAAACATTCCCCAAGACACAAGGTTAAGCCACCAGTATGTCAAGATGTGTACTGCATGTAAATATCATGGTGACCAATAACACTGACACAACATGCGAGACATAGCACATGTTTACCTTTGACTGAGCTGGTATGCTGTGATTCCCTCATTACCTCCACCAGGAACTGTGTTTGCAAAAGCATGTGAGAGGAGGACCAGTGCCCTCCCATGGCGTGCAGTCATTGCATGATTCTGTAGCAATGCAAATAAATGGGATAATGCATTACAATAGCTGTATTTCACAACCATGCATAACAGCCAGACATCCATATCTACAGACAACATCATGGTACACCCATGACACACTAATCAGGTCTGGGACTCGGAACTGGAGACAATGAGAACCTGCAGCAAGTCGTGGAAAGGAAGTTACCACTGGTAGCTACATCCGAAAGTCTGCCTTCTAGTCAAGGTCTGTGAAGTCCAGAGAGACGTAGAGTGGATTGGACAATGTATCCACTGATCCACAAGAGGCTGAGAGGAATGACCCCATGGAGTGGGCCCAGAGTGTGGGAGGGTAAGAGGGTGAGATCTGCTTGGATGCCAAGATGAGTATGTGGTGCCCATGCCATGTGCATGCATGATGTCCAAGTTGCTCTGCCGACATAGGCAAGTCTGACTATTCATCCCCCACTTGTGGAGGTGAAATGTGCATTTGGAAGTTTGGCATTGTTACGTTGTAGCATTGGTTTTACTGGGACTCTGATGTGATTGGTTATGGCATTGCTTGTGCACTTGCGTACATGCCATGTGTATGTGTCTGGGGCTATGGCATGCCAACATGTGGCTGTGCTATTGAGGCATGTATGTGTTGCATGCAGGCCAGGCTGGTTGTGATGGAAGCATGTTTTATGTTGTGATTGTTTGGAGAGGTGCCCATACAGGTGTTTGCATGGCCATGCTGGGTGCAATTATGGTTGGCACTGGGGGTCAGGATTCCACTGTGTGTCTTGTCCACAATGTGCCCATGGAAGTGGGCCAGCAGATAAGTGATTCCATGCATTTTGTGTTTGTGCATCCTACCAGTTTACTCCCTGCCCACCCCTGTCCCCCTGTGGCAAGTCTCCATTGGATGTGCATCAGATTGCAGTTGTGTCATGTTCACTTTCCCAGTGGTGCCTGCCATTCATCTTGGTTTGTGTCTGTGCACTGCCCACATTTTGTGGCCTTTACATTTGTATCATGACTTTGGTTTGCATCCTTCCTGGGTTGTTGTCTCTGTTTTGATGTTGATTGCATGTCCTTGTGTGGGGTTGTGGATGTTTTTGGTTGTGCCTTTGACTAATCATGTTCCTGTGAATGTTGCTGCTGCACCAGATTCAACGCAATACACTGATGTTGTTATTTTGTGTCTCCTTCATTACAGTTGCTGCTGCTGATGGAGAGGGTGGAAACATTGCTGTGGAGCATGGATGCAGGGACCATTCCACCAGACAAAGGGCAGACCCCAGCCACTCTGCCGTGAGAGCTCATCTTCGCGGAGTGGTGTGGCTGAGGTAGCACCTGTTCCATCGGGCATGGCAGCTGGGTGGAGGTGAAGGTGGTAGGGGACTCCTCAGCAGAGGTGGGACAGGGGGGTGGCACACATGGGGCATCTATGGTGGGAAGACAACCTGGAGACATCCAGGTTGACAGAGGGGGAGGCAGATGAGGTGGACGTGGCTGCCCAGCTCATGAGGTCAGGTGGGGGCGTCGAGTAGGGAGTGCATGCTGCAATCCTGCCCCAGGGGCATGAGGCTGTGCAGGCCACCGTGGATGTTCCTGTGCAAAATCCTGTCCCTGGCCCATTTGATGCAGCAGTGCCGACCTTCCGGGATGCCTACACCAAGACTAGCATCCCATTACCTGCTGATGTGTCCATCAGGCATCATGTGCTATCCCTGCTGGGAGGCCTGACGAGGCGCACTGCAGTCATGCAGGATGTTGGCCAAGCTAGTCATGGCCTGCTTGTCCATCATTACAATTAGCTGTACTGCGATGTGGCCTTGCTGGCAGCAGGCCTGTTCCCTGGTGGATACTGTGGACTGTTCACTGCTGTGACCTCCCACTCTGCTTCCTCCTTTGAACGCCAGTCATACTCTGGGGTGCCTTCCAGGCCATATACCAACACAGGCCCCTGTGCACCAGTCCCACCCCCAATGTCCCATCTTGTGGAGCTTGTATCCCGCACCGACGTGGGAGTCATAGGTACGGCAGGTGAGGTGGTCACCGTGCCTATCCAGGCACCGATGGGGCACTAGCAATGGAGGAATAACAGGCACCTCAGAGCAGCAGAGATACCATATGCCCCCGACGAAGATCATCCAGTCAGAGGGTATGCCAAAGCAGTGTGCATAGGACTCAGTGGAAGCAGGTAGCAAGTAGGAGGAGGTGGACTGTTGCTGGGCAGTGCACCCCAAGGAATCAGGTGGCTACTTCGAGGCAGGAGGACTATGCGGCAGTGCTCAACACTATGTCTTCAGTCTTCTGTAAGTACGAGAGGCAGCGGCTGGCAGAGAAGCACCGGGCACAGGAAGCACTGGTGATGGTGGCCAGGGCTGAAGCTGCGCTGCATCGAGCGAGGAGGTGGGCTGCCATCCTGGAGGTCACTTGCAGAGCGACGTGGGGTGTCAAACTACAGATGCTGTCCACCCTGCAAGCCCTCCAGGAATCAACAGAGACTGACCTGATGTAGGAGGACGTGGCGTGTGACTCAGCCTTGGTCGACAGGTTGGGTTACATGGGGGATGAGGACGAGTCTGCTGCCTTTGTGTATAGTTATTTAGGTATAGGTTTCATATATTATTATTTTTCTTTGGACCAAGACCTTGGTGACTTTCCAAACCTGTTTTTCGTGTCTATAGTTATTTCTGTATTGGGTTCTTTTCATTTTTCATCATTTGCCACAGACTTCTTGGACATTCATTCCATGATCTAGTGTATATACTTATGTTTTATACAGGTTTATATGGTTCCATTTCACGCTTCAAGCAGTCCGTTTGTGTGTCTGCAACTTTCATTGTTGACATTTCACACAGCACATCTCACCATTGCAGGTCATGTGCACTGTGGTGTGCCTGTGTGTGTTGTTGCTCTGATTGTTGTGGGTGGAGGCTTGCAGATGTGCCTGACATGTGGTGGCTCCATCAGACAACTGGGGTTTGCAATGGATGTTTTGAATTACATGTACATGTGCAGCTTCATGGTGTGTTTGGAGTCAGTGTGGTTGGGGATGATGGTTCTGGTGTGTGTGAGATGATGTACATCAGGGTATGGTTGCATTGATGTGTGGATGAGTTTTGTATTTTTTCTTTGACTCTTATTTTGTATGTAACACCCATGTTCCTGTGTGTTTGCACAATTTCACATTGTATTAATTTCAGGGCCATTTCAGGGCCACTGTTGTTCATGTGTCCCCTTTGCATATGCTCGGAATTGTGTATGTGCCCACACTCTGTTCACTGCATTATGTATTTAGCATTGAGTTATTAGGATGGGAGGTGGGCTCACTGTAGATGGGTGGCCTGGTCAACTGAATTGTCATGCACTCTCTGACTGCCCTCCCAACAACCATGCACGGGCCGGTCATGTTGCGGTCCCTGGCAGTGAATTTGCCACCCCTTACACCCGGCCCACTTATGCTCAGGCAGTAACGTGCTTGGTCATTATTTGTTAATCTGGCCAATGTGTCAATGGGTTTACTTCTGTCCTGAGGTCACATTGATTTTCTGTGCTTTAGTGCCTTTGCAGTGACCCATGGCTAACATTAACATGCCACTTTGCATTGCATTCACTTGTCACCTGTGGATGGGGTGGTTGCAGTGTTATTGGTGCAATATAGTGCTGTCTGGCTGGGGTGCTGCAGATTCAGGTCTGCCAGGGAGTGACAGCAGAGGCTCCAGTCCAGGAATGGTGTACGGTGCTTCCTGTTGATTGTGTTGGTGGTGGACATGTTGGGGCTCAGCGCTATGGTGGAGGCAGACCACAGAGGTTAAGTTTAGTTGCAGACATGCATTGAACTTGTTGTGTGGGTGAATGTCAGGGGGCTAGCTGGGGTAGTGTCGGAGGTGAGGGGAGCTGGTGGGTGGTGTCTGGACTTGAGGGGGCTTCCTGGGGGTAGTGTGGGAGGTGAAGGCAGTGTGGGGAGGGGAGTGTACTGTCAGGGGCTGACTGGGGTAGTGTTGGAGGTGAGGGGGGCTAGTAGGTGGTGTCTGGACTTGAGGGGGCGACCTGGGGTAGTGTTGGAGGTGAGGGGGGACAGGTGATATGATGTGATATGATATGATATGATAGGTTATTTATAACGCACTTAATACCCAGAGGTTTCTAAGGGCGGACCCGGGGATCAAACCTGTGTTTGTCCGTGTCGTCTTGCTTCCAGGGCGAGCACGTTGCCCCTGATCTATTCACCCAAGACTTGAGGGGGCTGCCTAGGGTAGTGTCTGAGGTGAAAGGGGGTAGTTGGTGGTGTCTGGACTTGAGGGGGCTGCCAGGGGGTAGTGTCGGAGGTGAAGGCAGTGTGGGGAGGAGAATGTACTGTCAGCGGGCTAGCTGGGGTAGTGTCTGAGTTGAGGGGGGCTGGTGGGTGGTTTCTGGACTTGAGGAGCTGTCTGGGGTAGTGTCAGAGGTGAGCAGAAGTGTGGGGAGGGGTGTGCACTGTCATGGGACTGGCTGGGGTAGTGTTGGATGTGAGGGGGGCTGGTGGGTGGTGTATGGATTTGAAGGGGCTGCCTGGGGTGGTGTCAGAGGTGAGGGGATCTGGTGGGTGGTGTCTGGACTTGAGGGGCTGCCTGGGGTGGTTTCAGACATGAGGGGGCTGGCAGGTGGTGTCTGGACTTGAAGGGTTGATGTGCAGTAGGGATATACGTTGGTAGATTGGGTGCCTAGGGTGTAG
The DNA here is from genome assembly GCF_040938575.1 of Ambystoma mexicanum. Classification (NCBI taxonomy): domain Eukaryota; kingdom Metazoa; phylum Chordata; class Amphibia; order Caudata; family Ambystomatidae; genus Ambystoma; species Ambystoma mexicanum. Next base: position 546,952,218 of record NC_090926.1, read on the forward strand.
GAGGATGGCCTCGCAGTTTTGCAGGGGTGCCACCTTGATTTACGAGGGAGCCTGCTCATTTTCATAGGGGGTGCAGCCTAGACTTAAGAGGAAGCTCTCGCGTTTTCGCAGGGGGTTCCACATTGATTTACATGGAAGGCCTTGCGTTTTCACCAGGGTGCTGCCTAGCAGAGGCGTAGAGAGGGTAGGGCCTGAGCGCGCAAGGCCCATCCAAAATCTGTAAATGCCCGCTCAACAGTGGTGTGTGGGCATTTACAGATGAATGTCATTGCGCTGGGCCCAGCTACATTAGATTCAGGACCCCCTTGTTAGACAATCCTGGCTACGCCTCTGCTGTCTAGATTTGCGAGGAAGGCTGCGTGCATTCGCAGGAGTGCAGCCTAGACTTGCAAGGAAGTTCTCGCGTTTTCGCAGGGGGTTCCACATTGACTTAGGTGGATGGCCATTTGTTTTCGCAGAAGTGCTACCTGGACTTATGAGGAAGGCCTCGCACATTTGCAAGGGTGCAGCCTCGACTTCCAAGGAAGTCTGTGTGCTTTTGCAGGAGTGCAGTCTCGATTTACGAGGAAGGCCACACATTTCTGTAAGGAGTGCAGCCTCGACTTACGAGGGAGTTTTCGCAGGGGTGATATATTGACTTACGAGGGAGCACACATGTTTTTAAATGGGTGCTGGATGGTGGATCAGTGGTGGATGCAGATGTTTGCCCTTAGGTTGGGATATGGCTTGATTTTTGGCTTGCGTGGGTCTTGTGGGCATTCCTCGTGCAGCTTGTTTTAAATTGCGGGTCAGCTAGATATGCGCTTTGGATCCAGGAATACACAGAGCATGCAGATTTTTTTATGCACGCAGGCTCCAGCAGTGTCGGTCTCAGCAAACGTCCCTTGCAGGATTAATGCACTCTTTTCCATGACTCTGGCCCTAAGCCTCTCTGTTTGTAGGTCTCCCTGACTCCTCTATTCAGAGACCAAAGGTTACTCAAAACACGACAACCAGGCCAGTTTTAGGTCTCATCAAACGGAACCATGCTTCCCAGGATAAAAGATTATTGCAATGGCTGGATGTACAAAGCTGTAGCTTGCTTAGTTCACAAACACAAATGCCTTTGAGGTCATGCACCAACCCACATTAACTCTCTTATCTAAAGTCTCATCCCTCAGTGATCATTACGGTCAGCCACCACGAGTCCCCATTTCAATCCATAGACAAGCTGTGATGGTGATCAACGTTTTTCTGTGTGGGGTCCCAGACAGCAGGACACCTGCCAGAGCATATTGGGCAAGAATCCAATCACCAGGGCACCATTTTAGGGACCTTATTAAAACAAACAAAAAAGAAATCTCTATAGTCTAGCTTCTGTTTCAGTGTCCCCTCTCTTCGGTGATGATGAGCACCAAGAGGCAATCTAGATATGCAGTGGGTGCTGTGCAAATCATCCCAGTCAATCAAACACACAGTTAGTCACTCACACTCACTCACTCACTCACCCAGGCACGGCCATGTCCATTTAATGAACAATAGGCCAACATATCTCTATTCACAACAATCGCTACCTATCACTGGACCCTAAATAAAACCAAGTGCGGAGATCAGAAGACCACATTAAGCCACCGCCAAAGGTCTTGAGTGTCAGTAATGTGCACCGTATTATTGTCCATCTGTGTTGGACTGCTTTTATTTTATGATAGGGTTTATTCAGGTATATTTTAGGGGATGTGTAGATTTTTCAACTCGTAATGAAGGGAGACATAGGGGGTCATTACGAGATTCGCGCTATTGGAAAAACAATGCCGGTAAGGGAATACCGGCACCGCATACTGCTCCGGCCTATCATGAGTCAACAACACGTATCATCGCCACTGCTCATATGTGCACCACCGTATCAGCATGAGCGCAGGCACGCGGCCCTTCGGGCAGGCAATACCAGGATGGCGCTAACAGGAGGACATCATATGTCATGCAGACATGCAAATACCAGCATCATGAAGGCAGTAATAAGGGATACCGGGCTGACGGCATCACTGGTATCCTGAATCACCCGCCAACAGCAATGTGCATTGTTCCCAACTGCCACAGGTGCACACAATCAGCACAGGTGGAGGCAATGGAGCCTGGCCCAGCACAAAAGGAGCACACCCACAAACCATACCCCTTTCCACACCAAAATAATTCCACTTGCCGTCACAATATTGGGGCTGGAGGACATGCTTGCATTGCTGCACCAGCAACAACAACAGCAGGCACCACTGAGGAGACAGAGGAGGAGAAGGAGGGTGAGACAGGCCCAGCAAGCCCCACCAGTGCAGCCAGTGGTACCACACAGGCAGCCTGCAAACCCTTGCATCAGAGCCAGTCCATTCAACCTAACCCCTGAGCAGATCCATACCCTTTACCGTCTGGACCGGGACACAATCACCACCATTGTGGAACTGATACACAACGACATTGTCAGCCTGATTGAAATACGCACCGTCATCCCCCTCTACTGAAGGTAGTGTCTGTGCTCCACTTCCTGGCCACAGGCACCTACCAGCACACAGTGCGGTACATGCATGGCATATCACAACCCTTATTTTTTTTGCATGTTGAACTAAGTGCTGGATGCCCTCCTGAAGCACTCAAGCAACTACATATCCCTACCACGGACTGCCCAGGAGATCTTTGACACGAAAGTTGGCTTCCATGCACTGGCAGGCATGCCAAATTGTATTGGTGCACTTGATTGCACCCATGTGGAATTGGTGGTCCTGCATGCCACGGAGGTGGTGTACTGCAATCGTAAGCTATATCACTCCATCAATGTACAGATGATATGTGACTCCAGCAAGATCATCACACATTGTTGTGCCCGATTTCCCAGATCAACTCATGACTCAATGGTCCTGCAGAGCTCCACACTACCACACTACATGGAGCGACATGCAGGACGACGTACCTGGTTGCTAGGTAAGTTGCATGACAGGGACATGGCAGTGTAATGGGGGAGAGATGCACGCACCACCGTGGCGTCATTGTTGTGGTGACTGCACAATGTCCATATTGCAAAACACTGTGCCCCAAATCATCCCAAACTGAACATGACAACCAAAGCCCATAGTAATGACGGAAGCTGCACACCAATTACAATATGCCTGACTTTCAACCAGCCCGCATCCCACAACACGTCCAGTGCACATCATCAGACCTCACTATCACAATCCAGCAACATGCTGTGAGTATGCACAATGTAAATGTCCGCAGCAAACCACAACACAGGACAAGCCTCCATGAGTGTGCACAAATCAATCCCACCAAGGGAATACACTGCTTTTCACTGGGCCACCACCACAGTAGCGCTACATGTCACCACGGGAATAATAAGCACTGAATGATAAATCATGCTGAGACTTGTGCCAACGCTGCTAGTAATTAAATCATCCTAATCACTATACATTACATTATGATACCAAACACAGCAGTATGCATCCACAGTGCATGAACACCAGCAAGGGAGTGGACACTCTGTATCATCAGGACAACGCAACCCACACCATTAGACCATGGGACAGCACACATTGTGGCAAGGTAAAATGTGTGCATACCTCCAGGGACATGAGCAATGTGAACAACAAATATCTGCAGCCATGTGTGATAAGTACAGGTGTCTATCAGGAATTGACTTATACATACCTTATTTTGCACCAATGCAGGTGATAGTGGGTATCCCTTGAAGACGTGGCTCCTCACCCCTGTCCAGAACCCGCAGAACAGGCATGAAGAGGACTACAATCGTGCCCATACCCGTACCCGTGTGGTGATCGAGCAGATCTTTGGCCTGTTGAAGGCACGTTTTCGCTGTCTTAGCCGGTCGGGTGGGGCACTCCTGTACAGGCATGAGAAGGTGGCCAAGATCATCATGGCATGTGTCATGCTGCACAACATGTGCATCCGATGGAACGTGCCTCTGCCCCCTGACATTGAACAGCAACCACCAGGTGAGGATGTAGAAGATGAAGAAGATGGGGTTGCACATCATCCCGGTGGCGATGCACAGGAGGGACGCGCTGTGCGCTAGTCTGTGATAGGCCAATATTTCTAAGACACATGGATGCATAGGGTGCCATGAATGTGGGACTCAGGGCACTGGGTGTGGGGGTGCATGGACACTATGCACTGTAAACCAATAAATCACACATACACAATAAGGAGTGTCCAGTCAAGGGATTATTTGGTACACAACGGGTGTATTAAACAGGAAAAAGTAAAAAGTGCTCAGACCCTCCACCTCACATACACCCCCTCCCCCACTATCCCTCCCCTGACAACGCCCCCACACACCCTCTACCACTCCCCCTACCCCTACAACTCCCCCACACAAACCCTCCCGCCTCCCCCTACAACTCCTGCACACATGGTGTGCAATGTTATGCCACTCGAGTCTGCATAAGTCTGCACATGCAGGCTGACCCTGCTACTAATGTCCTATGTCTGACTCTGGTGGTGGCATGTTGGGGCACCGCATAGCGTGCACAGACCTGAGCAGGGGGCTCGTCTGTGTGGAGCTTGATGATGACCCCATGGGGGCATGCTCTACTGTTGGGGCAGGACGCAGAGCCTCCATGGCATCCGCAATCCTCGCAAGGACCTGCCTGACCACCGACAGCTCCTCACAGATCTTTAAGGTGCTCGACTCTATGGCCCCTTTCATGGCCGCGGTGTTCTCTCTGGACTCCCTCCTCGTCACATCACCATCAGAGACATATTGTTTCACTAGGCCGGTCAGCTCCTGCTGGGGCGCCTCCATTTGTGACATCCTGAACTCCCCGTCCTGGTCCCCTGTGGAGGTGGATTGCACGTGTGGCAAGGGACCCAATTCAGGTGGGTCCTGTGTGGGGCTCCAGGCCTCTGGTTCTGCCTCTCCTCCAGACTGGACATGTGAGGTGCCATCGGGTGAGCTAATGGTTGTGTGCTGGTGTGTTTGGATGGGGCTGGTTATGCCATCAAACTCCATGGAACAGTTGTCCTCCTCAGGGACACATACCTCGCCTTGGGAAAGTACCTCATTGCCACTCTGTGGCGCAGTGGCAGCTGCCTCCCCTACCAAGCTGTTAGCTGCAGACAGGGTCCCATCTGCCACCGGCTCATCAGCAGCGGATTCCACAGGTGTTGGAACTGTTGGTTTAGTGGCTGACCTTTGACGCCCCTGTTCCTTGCCATCCTTTGGTGCCTTTGCCCTCCGTTGCTGATGTGCCTTGCCAGTGCCCTTGGACGTGGAAGGCCTTTTAGTGTCTTCCCTGGACCTGGCCCCCTTCGAAGGAGTGGTGGCCTGTGCTGCAGAGTCCTCTGCATCGCTGTCGGTATCACGGCCTGTGGGGGACCAAAAGAGGGACGGCATCAGTGATGGTTGTACATGCATCATGCATACAATTGTATTAGTGCAGTTGTACACATTTGATGACTTGCTGTCCTACTGTTGTGGCTTACAGGTTGCCTGCCATATGGTGGGATTGTTCAGGCATACGTTAGGTTCACACATGTGTGAGGTGGTGTATGCTGTGTGACATGCCTTGGTGTTGTGGACTGCGTGCAGTGTGACACATGCTGTTTCCATGTTTGTGGTGCGTGTCTCAAGTATGGCATTGGCATGCTGAATGCATGTGGATGTGACAGTGCTGGGGATGGCATCTAGGCAGGGATGTGTCCATGTGTGTGTAATGGCCCATGCATTGCCTTATGGCACGGTCACATTGGTGGACTATCATCATACTTTGCATTACAGTGTTTTCTTTGGACACTCACCTCCATCTGCCGATGACGACGCTCCACGTTCCATATCTCCCACTCCTTCTATGGACTCCATTCCGATGGTGCTGGCAAAGGTTTTTTCCCAGGGCTGAGTTTGATGGGTGAGTTTGAGCCACCGTCAGTAGCCAGTCCATGGCTCCGGTTAGCAGACAAGATATTGTGCACTCGGAGGCGCAGGTCGTCCCAGCGTTTTTTGACACCCTTTACAGTGTGGGGGCTGGTGCCAACCGCACTGACTTTCTGTGCCACTAGCTCCCATATCTCTTTCTTTTTGAGCTGTGCAGCTCTCTTTGCCAGATTGTCAGCCAGCATGTTAAGTTCATCCTTGGAGAACTGCCCCTTCTGCTGCTGGGATGCCCCTTTCTTTATGGCGTTTGGCATAGTGCTGGTGGTGTAGATGCTGATCTGAGTGTTGGTTTGAGGCTGCAGGTTCTGTATCTCGAGGATGGCAATGGATTGTGTTTTTCAAGATGGCCGCCGTGCCATTTCCCGTTCCGGCGCAATGACGTTACTTCCGGTTCCGGCATTAGCGGGCCCGCTAATGCCAGGCCCGGTAATGCCGACCCCGTTATTTAGGGGTGGACGGAGGTGGAAGAGGTGTCAGCGCTTTCCATGATGCTGCAAAAGGGATGTTTTTGGGTCTTTTGCGGCAAGCCGGTACTGTCGATACCGGCATGCTGCTACGCGCATGCACGCATACTCGTAATCGGCTGCTGTTAGCAGCATCAGTGCTACCTGGACCCGGTATTGCCTCCATGCCGGTAAAAACGGATTTTTACTGCGGATCTCGTAATGACCCCCATAGTCAGTAGATAAAGTGAAATGGCAGTGGTGATTGAAGGTGTTTCATGCAGCATCAGTTGACTAGGCAGCAAAGGCTTCATTAGAGCAAATTCACATGCAACATGCAAAATATATTTTCATGATTTTCTTCCACATTTGAGGATGGAAATGGATTATGCACAGTGGCAGAGCATACTGCTTCTGACATTTTTTTTGTAATGCAGAAAATAATCTTTACTAACCCTTCTCTGCATTACATTGCAAAGTGGATGAGAAAGGTGGCATCAGAGGGTGCTTGCGTTCCCCTTTACTACAGGGAAAAAATCTTTAAAAACTCCAGGGAGCCATCTACCATTTTACCACGACATTTTGCGCTGAGGTCTTTTTTAAAAAGTGGTATTCCACTCGCAATCCAGCAGTGTTTACTGCCAGCTGTATTTCCTTGGGTTACTGCGGGTGGCAAAACCCTCTAATCTTGCAATGTAATGTATTTGTACAACCATAGCTACACAGAGTTCCAAATCACTACATGCATACACTCAAACTTAATGTGAGCCGTAGACAAAAAACAGCAAAGAAAATGCTGAACACACAAAGCTATTCAAATGTGCTTCCTTAATCATCAAAAGAAAAATACTAGTGCATAACTCAGCTTACACATGTTGGCAACATTTAAACATTGCTGTAGTGAAGTGCATGCAAACTTCATATGCCTTCTGAATCCTCACCAACTACACATTTTGCACCAGCCAACAATGTGCATGCAAGCCGGCCCCTGAATGTGTCCTGCTATCTCTACTCCTTCACTTTCTACACACCGACGTAATCTCAGTTACTTGGGCTTCAGTTGTGACCTACGAGCTACATTGTCAACTGTAGAACTAGGGTACCATATTGTGGCAAATTTTGAAATGGGTTAACTGTCGGTATTACGCACTATAAGACATCTATTTACATGTACACCAGTTGGCCTGTGCCAACTCATGTTTCGAACACTGTGGCTGTCACCTTTTCATTCATCATTACTAACTGAAAAAACAGCAACATATAAAATATGATCTGAAGATTTACAGGAATCACAAAAGAGGCCTAAACCATGCATTGAAAGACGTGCCCAGCCACAAGAACAATTTGCTCAACGTACAAACTGTGCCAGCTTCCTCCAGGTGACAAATCAACAATAAGTTAACTGCAGCAATTGCCATTTGTATTTGAATGCTAATCTTTTGTAAACACAATTCATATAATTCATTGAAGTAGATCCCATGCACACAGCTTGGACAACATAGGCAGCGTGGATGGTTTAAAGAGGAAACAATATTTCTGTAATGAAACTTCTGATTTGTTACGAAACTACTTATGTATGTAACACATCTACCTGTACCATTACTGTACATAAAGTCCTCTTGTAATGCGGCATTCTATCTTATGTGAAGCAGGTAAAACAGGCACATGGAAACAGTGTATTTTTGTAACAATTTATTTTTGCAACAATTGTCTTATAATTTTATAACGTTTTTACAAAGTTTATAGCAATGTGGTACAGTGTAAAGTTGATACATTAGAGTTAAACGTGTAAAAAATTGAAGTGAACAAGCTGGACCTATACATTCTTGATATTCCACTCAAACAACCTTCCACAGAGCACATCATGGGACTCCCACGAGCTACCAGGGCACTACCATCTCCCCCCATTAACCTAAGACAAAATCTTTGAATCTTTTCGGAGGGCTAACAGACATGAACAGTCTGCAGCTATGAACAGCCACCACACCATCCACTTGTTCTCCCAGTCCTTGATCCTCAGCTCCATCAAAGTTAGCTTTTCCCTCATTCACTCTCACAACCCTGTTCATATTCCAGATTTTTACATCTTTTGCATTCACTGAGTTGTGGAAAGTGCTCTCGACTTTACATGGTCGGGACCACCGCATGGGGCCTTGCCTTAAAAGACCAGGTAATCTGACCCTGACAAAATCATCCTTTTGCACAGTACACTCTTTGACCCACTTCCTCACATCATACCCAAGTTTATTCTTTATCTGTTTCTCTCTTACAATTGATCTTGCCTGATGCACACTTTCCCACATCCATCTTGCCTTCTTCATCCATGGAGGACAACAGGTATATTTAGGTGTTCTGTCCCTACATAACTCAAAATGGGACACACCTGTTGTTTTATGTGGGAAAAACCTGTATGCCACCATCCTTCTCAACACCAGCTCTTCCCAATCTTCACCATTGGCCCAAGCCCATTTTATGCATTCCTTAATTACTTTCCTAATGCGCTCTGTCACCCCATTGGCCTGGATGTGATAAATAGCAGTAAACGTCTGCTGTATGCCATTTTCCATAAGATTATTCCACATCTCTCTCAATTTAAATTGGACACTGTTGTCAGTTAATAACTCATAAGGATATTTCTCACATCTGAACACCTCCTCCATAAAACCAATCACATCTTTCGTCATTTTGGATTGTTTTACCTACACCCACTTAGAATGTCTACCAAAACAATGCAGTAGTTGTCCACACCCTTGCCATAAATGGGTCCAAAAATATCCATGCCCTCCCTCTCCTAGGGCATTTTTGGCACATGCACTAGTGTCATGGGGCTCTCTCTCGGCACTAAACCTTTCTCACTCATAATGCATGAAACACAGTTTTGTACAACTTTCTCCACTTCAGGATCACACCCGTGCCACTAGAATTCAGCTTGCACAGCCTGCTTTAATGCCCCGATGGCCCACATGGGCTATTTCTATCATTCTCCTCCTTACTCCACATAAGTTATCACTCTACCCTCCCTCATCACGTAGTCTCTTGCTATTTATATGTGCTTATAATTCTTATAATTAAATATACTTATCTTTATACATTAATGTTTACATTCATAGCAGTGTTCAAAGCTGGCAAGCATCTAGACACTAGTTAAAAGAAATGTGTATCAATAGGAGTCAAGTAGAAGTAAGATGAGCAGGGTAACAGTTTTGCAGAACAGGTGAATTTTGAGGCTCTTTCTGAACGAGAGGTAGGAGGGGTTCTCACACAAGGCAAAGTAAAGGTGTAGACTGTTCCAAAGGGTGGCTGTATCATCTTCCGTCAAAATGTCCCGTCTGTACGACCCTGGTACTACAAAATCTTTGGGGGTAGTCAAAGTGTTTGGGGCGTGGACCTGGGATGTGTATCTAGATCTATTCATATTTTACATTTATCATTCATGTAGTATTGGCATCTATGTACTCCTAAAATTAGTTAGATAGGGTCAGCAGTAGAGGATTGAGTCCTCCCAGTTGTGATAATCGGATTGACTCACATCTAAAGCCAATTTCTTGTTGTAGTATTTTCCCTCTAAACTGTGGTCAACAAAAATAATTTTTGTTTTCTAATTTGATAAGAAATTGTGTATGTGTTATTGACTGTACTCTAAGGGGCCAATTCATAGAATTCGGCGCACAAGTGGCGCACGCGGCTGGTGCACAGTGTGCGCGTGCGAATCCCTGCGCCAGCCGCGTGCGCCAAAACCCATTTCCGCGCACAGCGTATTCATGGATTCCAGCCACCAAAACCAGCCGTGGCGCATAGTGGCGCAGCGACCTTGCAGCAGCGCCAGTTACGCCCCCAAGAACGCCTTCCGCGTAGGGAAAAGCCATCAAAATCCCCAATCCAGCGCAAAGGGCTGCGCTAACCCTGTACCAGCACGGCAAGCGGGCTACGTGTATTCCAGGGGTTCACGTGAAGTCACTCACGCGATCGGGCCTGGGGGAGCGGGCTACGTGTATTTCAGGGGTTCGCGTGAACTTTTTCACGCGATCGGGCCTGGGGGAGCGGGCTACGTGTATTTCAGGGGTTCGCGTGAACTTATTCACGCGATCGGGCCTGGGGGAGCGGGCTACGTGTATTTCAGGGGTTCGCGTGAACTGATTCACGCGATCGGGCCTGGGGGAGCGTGCTACGTGTATTTCAGGGGTTCGCGTGAAGTTCCACACGCGAATAGCCTGGGCGCGTGTATTTCAGGGGTGCGCGAGAAATTCTACACGCGAATAGCCTGGGCGCGTGTATTTCAGGGGTGCGCGAGAAATTCTACACGCGATTTCAGCAGGGTACGTGTATTTCAGGGGTGCGCGAGAAATTCTACACGCGATTTCAGCAGGGTACGTGTATTTCAGGGGTGCCCAAGAAATTCTACACGCGATTGGCCTGGGTACGTGGATTTCAGGGGTGCGCGAGAAATTCTACACACGATTCCAGCAGGGTACGTGTATTTCAGGGGTGCGCGAGAAATTCTACACGCGATTGGCCTGGGTACGTGTATTACAGGGGTGCGCGAGTAATTCTACACGCGATTGGGCTGGGTACGTGTATTACAGGGGTGCGCGAGTAATTCTACACGCGATTGGGCTGGGTACGTGTATTACAGGGGTGCGCGAGTAATTCTACACGCGATTGGGCTGGGTACGTGTATTACAGGGGTGAGCGAGTAATTCTACACGCGATTGGCCTGGGTACGTGTGTTCCGGGGTGCCGTGAACTTTCACACGCGATTGGTTGAAATCCACGTGTGTTCTGTCATCACGTGCAATGAGGGATACACCCTCGCACGTCACGTCACAGACGCGCTCACGCGCTGAGGGCCTTTGGTCCAATGAAAATGCGTATGCGTGCAGACGCGCTTACGCGCTAAGGGCCTTTCCTTGAATTACACGCTGACGTGCAGATTTTTCACGTGCCAAATCACTCCGTATCAAGCTGGCCACGCGAATACACATGGAAGACCACGCTCCTGCCCAGAAGGCCGAATCACTGCCCCCCAGTGCCCCGAGCAGCCTCCCACGTGCCATCTGCTGCTGCCTGCCTGCCTGCCTGCCTGCTGCCACCGTGCCCTGCCATTTGGTGCCTGCACATCAGCCATCTGCAGGGGTCCAGTTGCTGTGTCCACCCCTGCTGGAACAGTAGACTCCCGACTGGGATACCATCGCTCCACAGCCCAGCCCCAGTTGCCCACCCACGCCTGCCTCGGGGGTCGCCATGTCGGGGCAAGCACCATCTGAGACCAGTGGCGACCCCCAGCCAGAGAGGCAGAGGGCCACCAGCTTCAGTGAGAAGGAAGTTGGTGTCCTGGTGGAGCATGTCCTGGGGCATTATGATGCCCTCTTCGGAAGACCATGCGCCAACAAGGAAGGACGGGAGAGGATCTGGGACGATGTAGTGGTTGCCATCAACGCGGAGGGGGTGGCAACCCGCGACATCAAGCACATCAAGAAGCGCTGGGAGGACTTGAGGTCCAGGACCCTCAATAAGGCCCGGCGCCTCGCGGAGGGGGGCCGGGCACGCCTGAGTGACATCCAGTTGAGGGTCCTGGAACGCGTAGACCCAGCGCTCCACGCCCAGATCCTTCGGAGGCAGACCCATCTGGAGGTGGCCGGTAAGTGGCCAAGCATTGCTGTGTGAGACAGGGCATGTTGCAGTGTGCTGGTTGTCTGATACCTGCCTGTATGTGTGACATAGGCCATGTACGTATGTGTGTGTGCAGGGACATCATGGTCAGGCATCTGAGTACAGTGATGTGTTCTATTGCAACATGGAGGGCTCTGTGCAGAATGGACACATGGAAGCATGGCAGTCTCTGTTCCTGGACATGGGTGGGGGTGAGGGATGGGTGCTGGTCCCATGTACACGTATGGTGTCCATGTGTGTGTGTCTGACCTGCGTGTCTGTGACTTGTAAATGCCATGGATGCATGACACATGTCTGTGACAATGTTCAGATTCACTGATGCAGCCTAGTCATCCTTGTATCCACTGTGTCTGTGGTGTACGAGGCCAGATGGATGGAACTACGGTGAGGTGTGTGCATGTGATGGCAAGACCCATGATGCATGTGAGTTTAAAACCAACATTGTATGAATCATGAGTCCCTTGGTCATGTATGCCAATGTCCATGGCATGCGCCATGCCTGTTACTGTATGTGTTTTGCCTGCACTGACCCATGTGTTGTGGAGGGACATGATGGAAGTGATGTATGACAGTGCCACTCATCTGCTGTTGCTTCCTGTCTAGGGGACCATTGTACAGTACCCTGATGCTTGTGTTCTATGTCTCCCTCTACACAGTGGCAAGTGAAGAAGAGGGCGGAGAAGGCGCTGTGGAGCAGAGCGGCGGGGATGCCGCCACGGCTGCAGCGGAAGGGGTGGGTGAGCCCCCACAGGGGCTTGCACCGGCGGAAGACGGCGTGGAGACATCCAGGTTGGTGGTTTCCACAGAGGGGGAGGAGGCCGCTACTGAGCCACACATGGGGCCTGGTGGGGGCATCCCCGCTGGTGCAAGTGGTGCAGTCCAGGGCCAGGGGCAGGAGGCAGCACAGGTCGCCGTGGAGGTGCCTGTGCATGTCACTGTCCCTGACACTGTGACTGCACCACCATGCACCAGCAGGGATGCCCCATCCCAGGCCCGTCCGCAGGTAGGGGAGATGTCCATGTCATCTGACACTCCTCTACCTGCGGACGAGGGGACCCCTGGCCGTGTGGAGAGGGTCCTGATTGGTGTCGCGTTGCGCACGGCTGGCATTCGTGATGAGGTGCATGCTTCCCGGGAGGAGCATGCACATCATCACGAAGAGCACCGTGCGTACGTGAACCATTTGGGAGCCGCCATGGTCGGGGGTTTCCTACATGTGTGTGGCCTTCTGGCGACCCTCTCCTCCTCTGTGGGGGCTATGCGCCAGTCGTGCTCCATGCCGTCTTCCGGCCCAGATGCCACCAGGGCCCCCTGTGGACCTGCCCCGACCAACGCAGCCAGCTCGGTGGGGACCCCATCCCTGCCACAGTCGGGAGTCGAAGGTCCAGCAGGGGTGGACACACCAGCAACTGTCCCCCTGCAGATGGAGGATGTGCCGGCATCATCTGGCAGGGCACGTGCACGACGGCATCGGTGGATTCCATCAGCCTAGATGCCGTCGTGCTGGCAGAGGCAGTGGCGTCGGAGGCAGCAGCAGGCTCGACGTGGGAGGCATCATGGCTCGGGGCCATCAAGATCAGAGGGGCAGGCATCGGCCGGAGGGCAGGAGAACCCTGGGATGGCAGTGTCTTCCGTGTGGGAGCAGTTGGTCCAGCGGATAGGTGCGGAGCGGCAGCGGGCGGAAGAGGAGCGGCTCACCATGGTCAGGGCGGAGTTCTCCATGCGTCGGGCGTTGAGGTGGGCTGAGTGCCTCGAGGAAGCTCGCAGGGAGTTTGAGGTGGACACGGGGTTGACCCTGCGAGACCTCGGGGCCAGGACAGAGTCCCGCCTCCGGGACATCGACATGGAGTTCGATGATGCCCTGGCCGGCAACATCACAGAGTGAGCCGCAGGACTTGCCCGCTGCCATTGTATATAGTTATATAGTTAGTGGTAGGTTTCCTTTGAATTTTTTTTTTTTATTTGGTTGCGATTGGACAATGCGCCACTTTTTTGTATATAGTTCAGTTTTTAGTTAGTTGACATAGTTAGGTTTCATTTGGTTGGGCTCATGGACCCGGGATTGTCTTGTAAATGGTTCTTCTATGGATTTTTTGATTTTTTGGATTTTTTTCATGGACATTCATCTTCTTTTTGTTGTTTTTCTTTGTGGTTTTTCTCATTTCATTTCCATTCTAGTTGATTTTCAATACATTTTTACTTTCATCCTTCAATGTGTCGTATCATCTCATTGCTTTCATGCATGTCATGTTGGGTGTTTTAACATTCACTTGCAGCCATTGTGTGTGACAGACATGTGTTCATTTGCATTATTTACATTGGGTGTGTAACATGTAATTGCCTTTGATATGTGGGTGGATGTGATAGTTGGTTGGGCCTTTTGGCAGGGGAGGATGGCCATTACGGACATGATTGGGGATTGTTGGGACCCAGGTGCAGGGGGGCATGGATGGGACATGGGCGAGGGCCTGGTGGAGGGTGCCCCGCAATGCTGGGGGGTGGGGGTGGTGGGGGACATGAGTTGGACATGGGTGGGGGCCTGCTGGCAGGTGCCCCACAGTGCTGGGGGGTGGGGGTGGTGGGGGACATGAGTTGGACATGGGTGGGGGCCTGCTGGCAGGTGTCCCACAGTGCTGGGGGGTGGGGGGGTGGGGGACATGAGTTGGACATGGGTGGGGGCCTGCTGGCAGGTGCCCCACAGTGCTGGGGGGTGGGGGTGGTGGGGGACATGAGTTGGACATGGGTGGGGGCCTGCTGGCAGGTGCCCCACAGTGCTGGGGGGTGGGGTGCAGGGGGACATGAGTGGGACATGGTTGGGGGCCTGCTGGCAGGTGCCCCACAGTGCTGGGGGGTGGGGGTGCAGGGGGACATGAGTGGGACATGGTTGGGGGCCTGCTGGCAGGTGCCCCACAGTGCTGGGGGGTGGGGGTGCAGGGGGACATGAGTGGGACATGGTTGGGGGCCTGCTGGCAGGTGCCCCACAGTGCTGGGGGGTGGGGGTGCAGGGGGACATGTGGCTTGGCTGGGGGGCATGCCCCTGGTGGATGGGCTGCCTGCGGGACATGACCAGGGGTGCAGGCTAGTCCCCTGTGGTGTGGGCTGCCTGCAGAGGTCATGGAGGGGGTAGAGGGGAGACCTGGGAGGACCCACACTGGCAATTCACCTCTTCAACTTCCCGCACACCCACGTAATACACTGCCCCACTCGCACAGGCCCAATCACGTGTAGGATTTCTCGTGCACCCCTGTAATACACGTACCCAGGCCAATCGCGTGTAGATTTTCTCGCGCACCCCTGAAATACACGTACCCTGCTGAAATCGCGTGTGGAACTTCACGCGCACCCCTGAAATACACGCGCCCAGGCTATTCGCGTGTGGAACTTCACGCGCACCCCCGGAATACACGTACCCAGCCCATTCGCGTGTAGATTTTCTCGCGCACCCCTGTAATACACGTACCCAGCCCATTCGCGTGTGGAACTTCACGCGCACCCCTGAAATACACGTACCCAGGCCAATCGCGTGTAGAATTTCTCGCGCACCCCTGAGATCCACGTACCCCGCTCAATCGCGTATTTGACTTCCCGCGCGCCACTTTTTTGATGCGCTGGGACTCTACCGCCTGCCTTCGTGTGGCGGCCGTGTTTCAGCTTGTGCGTGTCTTTGCCTGTGCGTGGCTTTGCCCTATTCGATTCCATGAATACGTGTGGTTCGAGTGCGTGTGGGCGTTCCGTCTGCTTCCCTGCAGTACATCCCCAGTTACGTCCTTATTTTCCCGTGTTGTTCCCCATTCCGCGCGTTACGCCCCATGTCCCGCCCACTTTCTGGTGTGTGCGCTGAGGTTGTGCGCTTTCACTGTGCGTGTCGCGCACGCCTTTCGCGATGTTGCAGTGACTTGTGCGCCATGCATGGGTTTGGCGCACATCCCGCGGTGAACACGCGCAGGGACTTCCATGAATCGCACGCGTGCGCATGCGCCTGTTTTTTTCCGCTTGCGCCTGCTTGCGCGAAGATTTTCGGCGCACGTTTGTTCCATGAATCGGCCCCTAAGTCTTCTAGCATGTAATATTTGGTTTGGTCCACGGGTTCTAGGTGTGGTTTTACTGTGTTGTTATTCATTTACTTTACCTCTGTAATTTGAAGCAGATTATATTCATTATGTGTATTTTTGTAGGATCCATGGGACTACTGAATAAATAAGAAATGTTTTATTTTAAATTGTGTGCCATTCAACATATTTATTCAAATATAATTTACGTGCTCCGGCAAGAGTGTGGCTCTACAGAATCAGAAGTTGAAGTGGTTCATTAAGGGGACTCCCCTTTGTGTGATAGTTGTTTAACTCATTTGTCTCCTTCATGCTCTTGAGTTTTTTCCTTTTCGTTAAGTGTATTTCACAATACACAGGCCTTCTAAAGTTGTAAACCTCACTATTTTCTTCTTTATCACTCCACCTCTATCCAACACATCCTTGGCTTTCCTTAGAATTTGATCCTCTTTCATACCATCGCCCCACTCTCCCTTTGTCACCATATTTTGTTCAACATATAGCACTCAATCTTCCCTTCTCTCAACGACCGTCCCTCACATTCTCGATCTTCCGCTGAGAAAGCCTTCCACACTGCATATCATGGGAAACCTGCGAGCTACCAGCAAACTGCACAAATGTTTGTTTTGTATTGGCTTATATAACACTTGTTTTTATCTCAGCCTTATAGTGAGCTAACAAAATAGTTGACCAGAGTTTCAAACAAGAGCAAACTACATCCCACCCATGGGAGCTCATTTCAAGAGAATGTTCTTCAAATAATACTCTATACTTCCATCAAGCTGAAATCTTCAGTGGTATTAGAGATTAGCATGTGAACTCTTTTATTGCCAAGCTTCAAAGGAATGTCCTTGCACCACATTGACACCTTTGAAGTATGACTACAATTAAGTCAGTCTATCTATTTGGGTACTCTTTTTTGATATCGGGGCCCAGTTTCAAATTAGGAAGACACAACCACAATATCAAAAAACAGGAAACTGGTTACCCCTCCCTTAATACCAGGTATACCAATTCTCAAGAAAGCACAGATACACTTTTATTTGTTGTGGGCTGTTCTGGAGAGCAGACTACGCCCCCCTGTCGTCTCAGTCGTGATTCATTTGTGTAGCAGATCACCTGAACAAAGGCTTTCTTCTTATACCCTCTCTGCTGGTATTACCCAAGCTTAATTATCACAACGTGTGATTCCAGAGTTAATACGGAGCACCTGATGCCGGCTTGAAAAAAAAGTAGTTGCGCCACACGGAATAAAGCCCATCTCTGCTTCCTTGAGATTTGTTTATCTCTACATTACCTACACCACAAGTCGAGGAGATTTGTTAAATGGGGTCCTCTACAGATTCATCCTGGTACATAATAACGTCTATGTCCTGATGATGGCCCGATAAACTAACCACATGAGCACGTGGGATCAAGTGTATCACGAGCAAAGGGCCGAAACATGAGTCCGTGTCGACCAGCACAAAACCTGTTTGGTTGGGGTTTTGTTATTCCTACAGATAAACATAAGACAATTAGTAAATGTTTATGTATCCAAAAATAGATGTAATGTAGAGTTTTGATGAAAGCCCATGTAGAATAAGACTGTCATACAGACTTTTAGCTCATTCTTTTCGTTTTTTGTCTTTTGAGTTGAAATTCTGTTAACTTACATTTTGTTGTCACTTTTTACTAACCCCCAGTCACAGATTTCTTTTTTTTATTTTTTTATTTAGCTGACTTTCAGTTTTAAGAAGAAAAAGAACAAGACAGAAACAAAAAGGAGAAGAAAAACAAAAAAACACATTTTGGAAATGTCACATATTCAGTAAAGTTAATACAATTGATCAGATTCCCAAATCGAAAACCATTCCCAAATTCTCTCAAAACAGGTAATATTCCAAACGTAACCCAAATTAATAGCTAAAAAAAAACAACAAATGCAGTTATGTCAGGAGTTACATGACCACTCAAACATCTGTTCCACCCCTCCAATTTATCAGCGATAACACCATTGACAAACTGTCTGCTAAAATACTTTTGTCAAATGACGTACAAATGAGAGCATTCCATTAGTAAATGACTAGCTGTTTCCGTCAAAACGCTATCAAATAACCTGAATTTTGAATCCCCTATTTTGACCATTTTATATCTCAACAAAGTCTCCCTAGTATGCAAAATATTCCACCGAAATCTGCAC
This sequence comes from Ambystoma mexicanum, assembly GCF_040938575.1. Classification (NCBI taxonomy): domain Eukaryota; kingdom Metazoa; phylum Chordata; class Amphibia; order Caudata; family Ambystomatidae; genus Ambystoma; species Ambystoma mexicanum. Next base: position 546,970,473 of record NC_090926.1, read on the forward strand.
AATTAAATCCTAGCAGACCAGACCTTAATGGGTAAACAGATAGAAAGGGCGCCACAACACCAGATTTCTTCTGATCAGTACTTAAATGGGCAAAAGATAGAAGTGAATGTAACAAATTAATCATTTGGGCCCAATCCCAAAGTCTCAGCTGGTGTTTAGAATGCTGTGGCCTAATTATTAATTCTTCGTGAGAGGAACCCATCAATGATAGAAAATCGTCACATTCTTTCTGAAACAGAAAGGGGCCAATGACAGGAAGTCGAGGCATAGAGGCCCAAATGTCTCCATAAAGTGAGGAAGCATCTACAGTAAAATCTTATAATACAGATTAATAAAGCTCTATATTCCCTTTGATCTAAGTGATTGGATTCCCAGGTCATATCTTAGTATAACCTCCGGTAAATAATTAGAAGTATAAAACAATGTCCTCCTTAAGGAGGCCTCAAGCTTATGAAGAACATCCAATACAGCAATATCCTGTATTTCAATTCCGTAGAGAAGTTAAGGCACTATTTTCCCCAGGTAGAATTTGAGTGCCAGAACCACTGAAAATATACCATACTTCCCATCAATTTTTCTTTTCCACTGAGAGCCAAGGGATAATGTCTTATTGATCACATTTCCGAAAAGTAGTTGCTTAGTGGGTTTGGACTCTAAACAGAACCCCAGATAGATCAGAAAACGGCTACTTCCAATTTATGCCCCTCAACCCACTATTGTTGGTCTGGGAGCTTCCTTTTTTTGAAAATATGTCAACCTTCGTCTTAGTGCAATTGATCAATAAGTAATTTGCCTTGGTGTAGCTGGCAAAAGCATTTAATCAATTTCTGCAGACCGCACGGGGTAAGGTCAAACAGGAGGAAATCATCTGTGCTAGACACCCAGGTCAACCGCTGGTTATTGAGACTGGGGGATGCAAATGTGGCCTTCTCAAGGCTTTCCCCAGCGTCGGACATGTATACATTAAATAAGCAGAGCGCCAGCATGCATCCCTGTCTGACTCTAGAAATGATATTAATAGGTGAGGATACGTCGCCCTTCTGTTTAGTCTGATCCTAATTTTGGACTGTTCATGAAGGTAAATAATCAGTCTAAGAAGACCCATCAATATATTCCAACCTGCCAGCTTCTTCCATAAGAGACCCCTGTTCACTGGGCCTCATTACAACTCAGGCGTTAAGGGTTAACGCCACCGTTAACCCTTAACGCCTGATTCTGATTTTAACGCCTGCTTTTAGCAGGCGTTAAAATCCATGGCGCTAACCTGCCATGGTGCTAATTACGCCGCTGTAATTTACGGCGGAGTAATTAGCGCCTTCCCCACTTCCATTATGCCCTATGGGGCAAAAATGGGAATGGGGAAGGGAAAATGGGAAATGGGGATTTACCGCCCCACTCACCTTGGAATGGGGCGGTAAATCCGCCATCCACCATGGTGTAAACGGAGTTTACACCATGGTGGTAAAGTTGGTGCACTTAGCACCAAGGTTGTAATGAGGCCCACTGAGTCAAATGGCAAGCTAAGATCGGAACTAACAACATAGGAGGCCTTAGCATATCCCTTCAAGGCTAGGCCTTTAACATATTTTAATAATAGACCATTAAGGTTTGTGATATGTTTTTTTTGTGCAAGCCCATCTGCTATTTTATTATCTGACCTGATTCAACAGTCCAAACTTCTAGATGTTTAAGGAGCATTGAAGCAAAGATTTCACTATCAGCATCCAGCACTGAGATGGGTCGATAGTTACATGGATTGTTCCAATTGCCACACTTGTAAATCATATGGCATTACTTGGTATTTTATGATTTGTCTGAAATAAAGATTATAACCCTGTAGCACCGACGGGTTATGAGGCCCTTGATCAGATGAGTCATTGTGCTGCCTGGATAGTGTGCCCGGTTACGCCTTTTTTCCATGGTTTAAATGCAGCTAATATCTACAGTTACATTTTAGTCAAACATGAGATTCATCATGATATAACTTAGTAACAAGGCAAAGGGTGTGTTGTTATCCTGAGACCACTCTCTATCTAAGTTGAATTGTTCTATGCCTATTAAAAATGAATACAAGTTTTAATGTTCATACCTTTATGAATGAATATGCCATGCATTTATGCTGCATATCCAGACGTGTGTGGGTTGTGGAATTACACAAATCTCAGTTTTATTGAGGTGGCATGTTGCTGATGAAAAAATCAGATTTAGATTTCTAAATTACATCAGGAAAATTGGCTCCTGCCTTTTCATTTTCAGAAATATAAACAACAAGTGGAGATTGAGGGCCTTGTTAAAGTGTTGGCTCTTTGATAAGCCTATGGAAGAACGTGTCCAATTAATGACTTTGACATAACAATGACAAGAGCATAGGAATATTAAGCATTTTTAAAAGCAAGACCACACAGGGAATAAGGGCGTTGGTCTGGGAAGAGTGCTACTAAAATCCATTCATTACATAATGGGAAATGACAGTGCATTCTCACTGGACTTAAAATCAAGCGAGATGTCAATTCAAACCAACCTAAACATGTATTTCTGAACTATGTGCGCAATTAGATACAGATAGAATGCTTGTGCACCCTTCAAGCGGCTCTTAGTAAATAAAAGCTCATTCAATTTTACCCAAACGGTTTTCAAAGAAATAGTTAACATTGGGCGTTGGTCCAAAAATGGCAGACCATGGCCTATGAAGAATGCTTCAGGATGTGTGTTCCGTGAAAGCCATAGATACTTAAACAGGATTGGGAAATAAAAGGGGCACTAGTTTGATATTTCTACTGTGATAAAAAAGAGTGCAAATGTAAATGGCAAGCACCCCTCACTCTTGCCTTTACATAGAATAGAAAAAGAATCTTGTGTCAGTGAGACGCGATCTGCAAAATAAAAGGGCATGGACACTCATTCTTGTACCAGAATATCCCAAAAGTATTCTTCTAGGTTGGGTGGGTGAACACAAAATCTGTGCATTCTAAATCGATAACACTTCTTCCCTGAGTGGAAATCTGCATTATAAACCTACTTTGAAATTGTGCACAGAGACTAGCAACTCACAGCACCAGATCTACATGGGAAATATGATGGAGGCAACAGTTTTCTGGATTCAGTACGTTTCGGTGATATTAGGGAAAGCATCACTCTTGTAATAGTTTGGCATGTAATTTTTGGGATTAATTTAGAAATGTTTTGAAGTAAAAAGAGTGTTTATTCACTGGCTGATAATCAGCATTTTGAAGATATATTTAAGTAATGCTTAGGGGTAACCTTGACTTTTCTAAGATTAGAATTGCTAAACATATTATTAATAGTCTTGGTGTGTTTGGAATGTGTGTATTATATTAAGCAAGGTTGACACTGGCAATGCCAAGTTCAATGGGGTAAATAAGTACATTGAAGATGTACCTTATATTTTGTGCTGACTTCCCCTGCATAAAGTAAGGCGAGCAACATTCAATTTAATTTATTTAAATTAATGTATGTTTTAATTGAACATCTTTTCTCTTGGGCCAGTAGTGTGAGTTGGCCCTGCACATCGGGTAGTGTTAAATTACTGATGACCGCTTAGTGAAGAGAGACACATATATCAAATGTATCTCTACAAAAATAGGGATTATTATGCCATATCACTAAGTAGATGACATTGCTCATGTTGACACACTTGCGCACTGAGTAACACAAAATGTGCCCAAGATCACAGATGTGTGTGAAGTTGCATACCACATGGAATCAGATGGACCCTGTTGTATAGTTTCATTAGAGTATACAGGTTGTGATTGTGAATTGGAATTTGTGGAATTGCATATGGCAAAATAGTCAATTTTGAAGTGAGAAAAATAATTCAGGTAGACTGTTGGATTGGGGGTTAGTGATATATATGTATATATATATATATGAGTAAATCAATAGAGCTAAATGATGGCGCGCTACCTCCTTAGGTAGCTGGTCCTGGAGTGACGATTTTAGCCAAATTTGTAAATGTGAGAAAAACACACAAGCCCCTGCGCGGTTGTAACACTGCAAAAAACCACCCAGTGGGCATGTGTAGAAAGTACTCCAGCACACAAGACCTAGCTATTTAAAATATTGTATTTATTGGTACTTAATACAGCACATTACAAACAATGCAGAGGTGAGATCATACACCTCTGTGACAGCCATGAGGTTGAACAAAACACTCACCCCACGGGTGGAAGATGGTCACGCGTTCCGCCTGAATGCTCAGGCTTCCTCAGACCTTTAAAATCCAAATGCGGCTTACACATCATAGAATTTAAAAAGAAAAGCAGTGAGGGTGCTATATGGTGCTATACTATGTATTTTCTTTATTTGTATATTTTTCTATGTATCTTTTTTATGTATGTTTTATATTTTTGTGAAAAACCACGATTTGGCTAAGACACAAATAAAAAAAATAACACATATGTTCCTCCTTCAGAGGGAAATAGTCAGGACACATGAATAGGTTCCCAAAACATTGTAAATTTGATTCTTTCCAGGGAAATAAGCTAATCGCTGCCTCCACGAACAATGAACCTCCTTCCCCAACGTTCCAAGATAACAGAACGCAATAACAGGGCAAATGGAGACCAAAAAATACATATAACAACAGTTATCAGTTATCAACAAAAAAGCGGCCCAGTACTGGAATGCACTACCAGTGGAGCTCAGAAGGGATCAGTCCTATTATAGCTTCAGACACAATACCCTCACCTGGTTATGCCTTAACAACCATTAAGACTAATGATTGCAGTTGTATGTTTACGTGTATGCCTCCTACCTGTACCTCTCGGCATTTGTAACCACGCCTCTAAGTATTCTTTGTACCTCAATATACCTGTAACTAAACTTTAAGTATTCTTGTCATGCTCTGCGCCCAATTACCTAAGGATTTGGTGCGCCCTACAAATCAATAAACAAACAAACTCTTATAGGAGACATAGTTACACTTCCAGGAAAGAGCAGAGATATGACCAAAGACCATTTCAAAGAGTGGAGAAGAATTCTCACAGCTTGAATAACAGGTTAAACATTTAACAGAAGGCATTGATCAAATCATGAGATCCCAACCGAGAAATCCTGATGCTCATAGAAACATTGGACAGAATGAGTTGACAGGTCATGTTAGATAATGACAAAAGGAAATTGTTCCAGTTAAAAATGCACAAGAAGAGTAATGGTGGGTTGAGACAGAAAAGAAATGACAAGTCTTAGAGGAATCTTACTTCACCTCAGACAAAAATATTCCTGAGTTTGCTGAAAAATTGGCAAAGTCAGTGAACCCTCTTTATTGAACCCTCTTTATTGAAACTAAATCAGAGAAAAATTAAAAAGTGTATCCACGTTTTCTACTTTAAATATGTAAAAACTTAAGATTTGTGTGAAATATGCTAAAGGTGCGATAATGTTCCTGGGACTGTTTAGTTTGTGGCAAAATATGCACTATGCATCAGATGCTCTCTCTTAAGGTAGCAAGTAATTGATGCCTCTAAACTTTTAACTTGAGGCAGTCTCTATTTGTCTTTGGTAAACCCCCACAGATCCCCCTCCTCCATAGGACCAGTGTCTTGGCAGGAAAGTCTGAGGAGCAGCAGTTGTACCTAGGGAGAATACAGTGTATTTTTCTTTGTTTTTTCTTTAGGAAGAAAACATTGTTTTTCTGTATACTCCATTTACCAGGGCCTTGATGGAGTTTCTCTCACTGATGCTGTGGTTTCCTTTTTGGAACCCCAAGTCTTCAGTGGTGTTGATATTGTTATCCTTACTTCCCCTTTGTTGGGTGATGGGTTTACAACCTTTCTGCTTTTTTCCACTTATGTCTGGGAGGCTGGAATGAACTTATAGTTAGGTAAAACAAGAGAAGGATAGAAAGGCTGGTTTAGTATGACATCATAATACAGTTGTCATTTGACATATTTCCTTATTCATGCTATTTCCTACTCTAATCTCTTTGCCAAGCCTCCAAATTTAATATGAAATGTTTTTGTTTACTTCATAAAACATTACACAAACTTTCATCCTTTCATCTAAACATCCTTACCATTTTGCACAGAGCTTCTGATTACTTAATCATTCTGGGATGACAGGTATTCATCTGGTTCACATGGATGCATTCTATCTACTTGGTGAAGAGATGTGGAACAGTGAACATATATTTGTTGCCAATGTCAGAATGAGTCACTGGAACAAAAAAGCCGATTGAAAGAGCAGATTATGGTAATGTAATTCTGTAGATGAGCCTGGTGTGTGGGAGAACTCATTTAGAACTGAGCACATACCAGACACCCTTTTAAATAATTATGTAGTTCCTGACCTGTGTCTGCCAGTAAGCAACCTCACATAGGATTGCTATTGACTTTTGAAATCTCCATTTACCAGCTGTTGCTGCATCATGGGCATGGTTTAACATTATGCTTCAAAATGAGGTAGAAACTACCCATTGGGAGAAACCCGATTGGGGTTTCCTAATCAAAAATCACTCTTGAATGTTAAATATCTTCTGAAATATCATTAAGATTCAAAGATATTCCTTTTCCCTACAGTCTAGTTCTGTTAAGGGAACGTTATCTGCATCCTCTCGATATTGATAACATTTTACAATAATCAGGTTTTGATCTGGAGCATCTCTATTCCATTGAAGATTAGAATTGCTTGCTTTCAGCTTGATATTATCATTGAGTTGCTGCTGTTATTTGAGTTTCTCCAAGGAGATGTTCCTTATCATTATATTAGCCTTGGATAGTTCAGGTTTTGGCTAGTTGATTGGCAAAACATGCCCTGTGTTTTCAGGGCACTCGACTTTGGGATTGGCTTTTATTTTCTGCTAAGATAAGGGCATGTTGTTTGACGTCACTAAATCATCTATCATTTGGATTAACTTCATGTGTTTTAAGAGCTTGTTTTTTGGACAAAGGATACCTCTGGCTTTCCAGTTTACTAAGTGCTCAACAAATCCATTTTGAGCATATTCTGAATCAGTTATGATTACTAGTTCTTGAAGTTGATGATTTACGGCAGTAAGGACACTTTCATATATGGCCATTAATTCTGCCTCTTGAATACTCTGTGTGGACCCTTTTTACAGCGGTTGAGGGTTGGCATTCACCCAATCATTCCTGACACCCACTACTGATTCCTTCTCATCATTTCCTTTAATATGGTAGGAAAATCTGTCCACATAACCTATGAACATTCCCTGCCTCCATGTTATTGGTTTTTCTAACTTATTCTTCATCTAGACACATTTATGGGACACAATTGTGAAGATGAGCTAATCATTGTGTCATTGGACTCTTTTTATTTTGACCATCTCTGACTTCTACAGGGTAACCATGCATAGACAGAATCCAGAAAATAATATTATGAGTTTAGGATAGACCTCTTCTTGGTTGCTGTGCACCCTCTGTTTAGAGCCACCCTATCCCCAATTAACTCCTGCCTCCATGTGATGGACCAAGCATTGAGTGGTCTTTGTGTAATCCTCTCTGTATTTGCAACTGTTATTAGTTAATCGTAAGAGACTTTTCAATTCATGTAGATTTCTGTGGTTCTATACTTTCAGGAGAGCATCAAATGTCTTCTCCTGGGGATTAAGACCCTCAACTGTCATTTCATGATTTAAAAAGATCACTTTAGTTCTGTATGGCTGTTCTTTCGGAAGAGATAACTTTGCACTTGCATTTCTTGGTTGGACTTGGACCAGCACGTGATGGTTCTCTGCTAAGTGATCTTCGACAGTTTAACTTTTGATTAAAAAGTCATCTACATAGGCCAAGTTCCCTTTTCCACATGGTCAGGCATGGTTTTATGTAGAAATGTATCGAACTCAGCTCTGCTATTAATATTTCCAAGTAGAGTTCGGGTCTAGGCGTATTTATACCTCCCAAAAATTGGTGTTTACAGAGTATCACAGAGTATCAAGATTATCCTTTAGTCAAATCAAGGGCAGTACATGCTTTAGAACCATGGATCTGTGCTAATCCCTGATCAATAGAAGGGAGAGGTAACTTTGACATGTGTACACTCTTATTCAATTACATTAGGTCTGCACAGAGTCTTCACTGTCCATTGGGTGTCAATATTCCTAGTACTGGATTATTAAATGTTTTGTGACTTGGTTGAACAATTCCATGAATGCTAAAGGTAACTGGTATTGTCTTACAGATAGTGTCACCATATCAAGGTCCATAGGTATTGTGGTTTAATGAAGGAACACATGTCCACAATCGTAGAAATCAACAGATAAATGTTCTGAATACCTAAAAATCTTAACTTTTGCTTTTTAGTCTTTTGTCTCACAGGCAAAATCTATGCTGATCTGTTCTTCAACCATCTGACGGAAGTCTGGAAATATTTCTACAGAGTCTATTTCTGAGGTATCTTCTAATTGGTTGAATTAGTCCTTGTTTATGGCCTTTGCCTGGACGACTGATTCCTTATCATCGAGGTAATTACACGTGACTTTATTTACTATGTCACCTCCTAGCATTTCTCAAGTATCATTCCACACTCCATAAGTGCACAGGGAATACACTATAAAATTCCCCTTGTTTGGTGTAGAGATTTCTGCTCTACTAGCATCGGTATAACATTTTTATAAAAACATCATGAAAGACAGCCCAGAAAATAATGCTTCCTATATTGTAAGCCATACAAGGCTCTTTCAACAATACCTGCAGGACTAATAACAATCCCTCTCTCCCTACACCAACAGTACTGCATTACTGTATATAATACCAATACCAATTCTGGTACAATTCTGCTACAAAGCACCCCACTGCTCTTGAGATAGGTTTGCGCTATAAGCAATACAAATACAAAAATACAAATAAATACTTGCCATACTTTATCTTTTTATAATAAAATTAATTGAACAGAGCGAAGCACACCATGGCATATATGCTTCCTAATATGTTCAAAAGGGAAGGGATTTAGCAAGAGCTCTCTTCAGTTTCACCCACCTCAGCATACTAGCTCAACTTACCTTTACCATTTAGATCCCTCTATAATTATAAATATGTTGCCATAATTAGGACAGTTTAAAGCCATGGCCATCAGGGCCTGATTCCCAAAGCATTTTCAAATGGCAATTGTGGCGTGCTTTACTCATTTTGATGATTATTTATCAGTTATAGCACAAAATGACGGAGTTACAGGTAAAGGCAATGCAGCCATGTCTAACATCTTTTAACAGTTTAGAATGTCAATTCAGCCCGATCATGTTCAATATAAAAGTGACAATCTTTCTCAAGGGTCTTTTATCTTAATCACTGTAAAAATGACTATTTCAGATAATGGTTTCTCCAGTAGCTGTATTAAATGTTTTTATTAAATATTTGGTAAATTATTGGAATTACATATTATTTTCAACTACCTTGTTTTGGTGAAAAATACATTTAAGTGCAATCTAATGGTTTAAGTAAATATAGTGAATGGCCTAATACTAGAGAATGTGCATTGGTAACAGTAAGTAGATTGGTTGTGCAATTAAAATGATCAATAATTATAGTGTGGTGGTTGCCGCCCTATAGTTAAGATGAGTGATTGATGCATAGGAAATGTGAGCATTCTGTTGCTAATAACGTTTGACTTGCAGGACAGATTTGGCTGATATTTTCAAAACCAAACGTTTGTCATGGCCACCTTTCCAAACTGAACATTTTAGGAATGATTCGTTTAGAAATGAAGAAGTTATTATGCAAATAAATTAGTTCAATTTATTTAGAAGAAAATAATGTCAATTTAAATAACCAATGGAAATGTTCTAAATATAAGTAAAGATACATTTTGTGGTGGGGCTGTGTTGGTTGTGGGTAATTTATCTGAGGGTGTTCCTCAATATAGTGAATTTACTAAATAGAAACAATTGTTCACAATACAGTAGGTAACATGCATAGAGTGTATTATAAATGATAAGATAAATATCAATCAATTTTAGTTTGCATGTTAGCAACACAAAAAAGTCAAATTAACAGATAAGGAGTTATTACATATTAATAAATAGTGCAATAGGATCATTTATCCGAGTATTGATTTTGGCAAATGTGCGTGAGTCCCGGCATCAGCAAAATACACTGCCTACAATCTAAGTGCAGAACTTTGAGGGCAAACCGCTACATATGACCCAGTAACAGTTAACTTTACATTAATACTTTCTGCTATTTCATGTTCTGTTGGGTGGAATGTATCCACATATGGAATACCTTTTGGTGCAGTCAGCTGCCTGGGCCATGACTTGTTATTGTGAGGTGCGCTGACTCAATAACGTTCCTGAGGGTAAAGAGGGGAGCCAGGTTGCTTCTTAACAAACATCCTGGAACAGTTAATGAGTGCAAATGTTGGTTCTGAGTGGTCAGGGTTTGCAAATCCTTCCATGCTGCATGGGTTTCATTGCTGATGTGAACTTGTTCTTCAGGGTTGCCAGGTTTTCTAATCTTCCACTGCCTTCATGTAAGGTGATATGGAGGAAATCTAGGAATTGTGTTTTTTCTTAGGTGTGCTGGTTCCTTTGCACCCTGTTGTGATTGATGAGTTCCACTTGTTGGCTCAAGGTGGTGTGATGGATCGACGAAATACATGACTCAATAGTTTATAAATCAGACATTTTTATTTATAAACTGAACAGAGCTGTGATAAACACCTATAGGGACAGTAGGATAAACTACAACAGAATATGTATTCCCTCGTTGGGATTGGTCTAACTCAAATGTCACAGCAGAGAGGCCTGCATGTCCAGATAACTTAGGGTTTCAAAGACTAGGCCCTTCCTAAGAATTAGCTCTTCCTTCAGAATCCCTGTTTTGCCTCTGCTTCTGCTTCCACTGCTGCCTCTGGTCCAACAGTTTCCAATGCTCTCCCGGAGAACCTTGCTGCTATGGTTTCTGCTGCCGATGTTATGTACATGGACGGGCCTTTAATTGGTCCTGTCTAACTTGTCTTCATACTTCTGAGTGTCTGTTTTCTGCATGCACTTGTGAGGGAGAGCTGATTGGCTGGATGCTTTGATTGACACATGCATTTCTCTCACTCTGGGCCTGTGGCTCTCTGAGCTGATATAGGCCTGGTGGACTTCTACACTTAAGGTGAAGTTCCGCTTCCTTGTTATCTCAGCATTGGACCAGTCCAGCATTCAGCCTCAACTCCCTGTGTCATGTTGACTTCTTCAGTGTCCTCCATCGCTCCTCAATCCTTCTCACTGCCGCGTTCTCCAGCCTTAAGACTTTGTGCCAGACTGTGTTGTTGGTACAGACTTGTGAGTGGAATTGTTGGTACAGACTTGTGAGTGGAATTTGGTGCTGACATTCCATGGTTCTCTTCCTCTTGTTGGTTTTTCTAATGCCAGGTTCTGATTGCCCATTCAGCCTTGGTGATTAAGTTCAAGCCACAGTGTTTTCTAACAAAGGGATCTGAATCACCTAGGGCATGATTCTGTTTGGGTTTCCACATTTAAAGACTCTATCACCAGACAAACTTCAGGGTTGTGTGATCCACCACTATTGGCAAAATCGATAACTCTGGACGTTTGGTCTGTAATTTCACAATCCTGCATATTTATATAGGCAATAGGGATGGCATCACAGAATTAAGTCCATATCACGTACGTCAGGTGGGGCCTTGAAAAGGGAGTGGGTCTCTGCATTCCCCACCCTATACTGCAGCCAAATAGCTCACACCTTATAAAAAATCCACGTGGTAGGCCGGCATCCCTTGGTTGCAGAGATAAACGTGTATGGATGACTTTATCACAGTGATCACACTTATGCCAATTGCACAATGCCTGGAATTTCAGTGTTTGTGTTCTTTTGAACATATGGGCAGCCACGTGTGAGTTTATGGCAAGAATAGGTTGTTTGTTTTCCTAGTTTATTTTATTTATTTATTTTATTTGTTACACGCCCAGACTCTCAGGTAGCACGGCGTGGTTACAAGACAGCTTAGAGATTGGTCATACATTGTTACACAGTACAAATTACAAAACAGGTGGCGAGCTAGTACAACAAGATAGACAATATTTACAGTTTACAGATTTCACTGGCATGTTACACTTTCATGGCGGAATGTCCCTTAGTGCTAAGTTATCTTTGAACTCTGTGGTGGTCAGGTTGTTTGTAGAGATCAGGGTGGAAAGAGCACTTGTGGTAATTGTGGGTGAGTGTGAGAGTTGAAAGGAAAAAGATTAATGAGACTGGGTGCAGAGTTCAGATGGAAGATTCAATTGATGTGTTTGTGCCAGGATCGCGAAGGAAGGAGGTGATATTTTGCAGACTATATTGAGGTGGTGGCTGATGGGTAGTCAGTATGAATAGTTTCAGGAGTGATGTTGTCAATGGCTAAAATAGGTAAAAAGGTTATTTTACGTGAATGTGGATTGAGGGTATGTACAATTCCCGAGAAGGGTCAAATGCATTTTTGTGTATGAGAGTGGCAAGAGGAGATAGAAGGTTGGGTATGGGGTAGAAGGATGGTATGGCCTGTAAGTGATGGGTTTGGAAGTGGAATACAATGACGTAGGACACAAGTTCTCATTGTAGTGAAATTCCGTAAGTGATGATGTGGTAGGTATAAATAAGGTAGCGTATTTGTGGGCATATATGTTGATAGGTAAAATAGCTGATGGCCATATGCATGGAGACTGCATATGGGTGTAGAATCAAAGAATACCATATGTGTTTAAGAAGGCGCCGAACAGTGGTAAGTGAGGCTGCAGTGGATGTTGAAAGGTGTTGAGGTTTAGTTTAGTTTAGTTTAGTTTATTTATTTATAAATCGTGGCCGAACCCTCGGGTAGCTGGGCGCATTAAAAAAAAAGTACGGTATAAAGGTAGCATAAGGACCGGATTACAGTTTGGTCCATGTCAGGTATAGGTGAGAGGTTACAATCAATGTTTCAGTATTGATTAGCATGCAGGTATGTTCATTTTTAAAGTGCAGTGAGCCACGTTTTCACCATGGCTCTGAATGACCAGAAAGAATTCTCAGCTCTGATTGTTATAAGGAGTGAGTTCCAGCACTTCGCTGCTAACACTGGGAAACTGGATCCCCCTGCTGTTGTCAGATTGAATTTGGGGATGTTGAGAAGGTGCATGTAAGGGGATCTGGTAGGGCTAGAGGTTCTATGTCTAGAGAATTTGTCTGAAAGGTATCTGGGGGCAGTTAGTGAGAGGCATTTGTGTGTGATAACAAGCGATCTGAGTTTAATTCCGTCTCAGATTGGGAGACAATGGACTTCCTTGCTGATGGTGGAGATGTGGGCCTTACGAGGGAGATTAAGGGCACATCTAAGTGCATTGTTCTGTAAGACCTGGAGTATATTCAGGTTGATGTTGGTAGAGCCTAGAAAGAGGGTATTGCAGTAGTCTAACCTCGATAGTATCAGAGTATCAGAGCTCTAGACAGAGTGAGGCAACTAGTAGTGGATAGAAATGGCCTACAGGCATTAATAAGCTTATTTGTATACGCTGTAGCTGAGATGGTTGCATTTATTTGTTTTTTGAGCGAGAGTGTAGAGTCGAGATACACTCCCAAAGTTTTAACTTCTTTAGAGACTTTTATCTTATTACCGCCAATCATAAAGGATTGATACCTGGTGTCCAATTTGTTGAGGCGGGCTTGCAAACCTACAATGAGTAGTTCCATCTTGTCGTCATTCAAGCAGAGGCTATGTGTGGCCATCCAAGCTTGAATTTCAAGGTAGATTTCATTAAGCTTTGCAACATCTCTCTCATAGCACCCTGTGAGTGTGATGAGGATCTGTGTGTCATCAGCGTAATAGGTATACGTGACCCCCAGATCATCAAGATGGTCGAAGAGTAGTTTGGTGAAGAGAAGATATTGTAAAGCGTAGGAGAGATACAAGAACCTTAGGGTATGAGGTATGAGGCTGATTAGGGAGATTGAGTGAGAAGGCAAGATTGGCTAAAATAGTAACAGGTGTTGTATAAACATATGACAGCTGAGCATGAGGGAGGAATCTCATTGGTCTGTATCCCTAGTGGAACAAAAATGATCATGTTATGTTGAGGGTTAAGTCAGGGGACTGGAAACTTCCAAACAATCTGTGGTATGAGTGGTAGGGTCTCACCCCTGATGATTATTGTGTATAAGAAATGAGAACAAATGCCTTTAAGAGTAAGAAGAACTCATGGGCCAGGATAGGAGGAAGGGGAGGAGCCGAGAAAAAGGAAGAGCAGTATTTATTAGGAGATTAAAGAAGAAGGTTGCACCCAATACTGTCTCTGTGTATTCTTTGTGAGTGGTCCAACCCCCCTATCCCTGCACTCCCTTCCTGCAAGCCCTATCAGTAGTGCGACACCTCAAATACTTCAACCTGGGCTTCCATACAGAGATCTCAATAGATGTCAGCCAGGTGGAGAAAGAAGCCATTCTGGCCCAGAGTGAGATGGAAGAAAACAATGTGAAACATGTGGTCACCTATGCCAGTAGAGCCTTATCTGACAAAGCAGCAGCCCATTCCCAGGCAGAAAAGGAAAACACCTGGTGGCTGTGTGAATCTGTGAATACTTCCACTACTTTGTGATCGGACACAACTTCACACTCATCTTGGATCACTGAGCCCTGCTTTCCCTATTTGGAAATCCAAAGATGAAAATGCCCCAGACTCAGAGGATAGAGAGATGGGGCATCAGACTAGAGGAATATGACTATAAGATTGTTCATAAATCAGAGGGGACCAGAATCCATAGGAGCACATATCAAGGCACCCAAAGGGACGGATGAATAAGAGCCTTGTACATACAGATGAATGCTACATACAGTAAACCTCAGAAAACCCCCTCCCCCAGCTCTGGCGATGGCAGCAGTTGCAAACTAGTCCAAAGAAGACCCAACAATCAGCCTTGCAAAACATCTAACGAAAGTGAATGAATGAAAGAACTACAGAAACATATGGCTACAACACAAGGAAGCAGACATTAAAGACCTGGACAGAATGGCAAAGATAAGCACAGAATTAGGGATGACAGAAAAGGGCATCCTACTGAGAGGTTGTAGGTTAGTGGTACCATAGAATCTGAGGAAAACAATAGTCGCAATGGCACATGAAAGACAAAGAGGATTAGTGAAAACCAAGATGATACTCTGAAACCAGGTGAGGTTCCCATAAATGGATGCCTTTGCGTGCCAATGTACTTCCGCACCGGCAATTCCACTCCCACTGACAATCACACCAATGCCCGATGGCCCATGTAATCAGGTGGCGTTAGACATCTACGGGCCTCTACTGGCAGGATGTCACTAGTTAGCGGCAGAGACGAGTAATCCCGATTCCCGATATTAAGAGCCACAATGTCCACAGCATAACGTGGTGGGAATACAAGATAAAATGTTCAGTGAAAGGGGCATTCCCAACATCATACACATATATACCAGATCACCTTTCAATGGACACGAGTTTGCACGATTTACACATGGGATTTAAGCACCAAAAGATCATATCACTATGGCCACAGGCAAACAGAATGGGGGAAAGATGTATGGCCTCGATCAAGAGAACAAGACAATTAGCAATCATTGACAAAATGCCAGTGCAGCATGTGATGTGCCAGATCCTGCCCACTATCATAACACACCGAATGAGGCTACACGGAAAACACAATTAGAACTCATGATCAAGTACAAACCAAGGATGCGGCTTGTCCAACTGGAAGAATACACAAGGGAAGAAGATGAATAGATACAGAAAAGAGAAATGCAGAGTTGAAACTTCAAACAAAATAGTGGACAGACATGAAGAGAAGAGCAATAGACAAAGACCCAGCAATTGGAGAAGAGGTGATAGTAAGGCAAAAGCAGCAGAAGAAAACAGATTCAAGACCCTTCAAAGGGAATGACCGGCTGGAAAGAGAAGGACCTATAGGAGATCATGTTGAAGAGACACAGAGTGACACAGAAACAGAACCATCAACCAGAGCAGACCCTGAAGAAATTAAAACATACCAGAATGATGAAAGACCCCGGTGTACAATTAAGAAACCGCAGAGACTGGTGGAAGAAATATAACGAGATAAGTGAGGGGAAGGTGGTGTGTACAATAAATTAGGACAGATTCCTTTAAGAGAATGGAGGAAAGAGAAAGACATGCACCAGGATAGGAGGAAGGGGAGGAGCCGGGAAAAAGGAAGGGCAGTGTGTATTAGGTTAAACCATTGGGGTCTTGAAATATCAACACGTGTTGTCCTGCGCCTATAGTAATGTTGTCTGCCGGTGAAGGTATGGAGAAGACCCCTTGCTCCGTGTTAAAAGTTATGAAAAGGCACAGCCTTCTTCACCTATGTGGCAGCACCATTAGTAAATACTCAACACAAGATGAGTTTATCGACATATATTTTTAATGCCCTTCATGAGACACATGTTTCAGCAACTTCTATGCCTTTTTCAATCAGGGCTAAGAATATTTTTAAATCACAAATGGAAAGAAAAACAACATAATAAACAGAAAGCATGAAAATGAAAGATGAGTAACATAAAAAGTACCACATCCAATGATGAAATACCATTTGTACAGTTTGTTATAATGATATATGCGTTAATATCACAGAGAAAAGGGGGGGGTGGGGTGAAGTTTTAGGAATCAAAGTTAAACATATAGGGTAGGGGAAAAACACAGATTTACAACGTTAGTCATAATCAAAAAGGTTTTTGTTTTATCCTTGTTTTCTGCGTTGGTGAATGAGTAAAAGGATGTTTCTTACCTAATAGCTGTGTCTTTTCTGACAAGGTTACGTTTCTATTGGTTGCACAAATAACGGGTTAAATCCCACTTTAAAAGAGTTTTCTATTGCCTGCCACAAGGAATGAAAAGTGTGCCTCAGGTAGCCTGGGATATTACGAATGAAATGCAGTTCTCATCATCTCATTGTCTTCAATGAAAACCTTGCTCTCGCTAGTTTTGGATCTGAGAATGTTAAACCTAATTTGTGATGGACGCATCATCCCATTGACTCAAGGAGAGCACTGTGAGGGTTTTTGTGGAAGCTGGGGGACTGTTTGAGTGCCAAATGTGTACATACGAATACAATCTGATCCTGAGTTGTACATTCCACCATCAGTGTACATTCAAACCCAATGCCTTTGCAAGGAAAGATTTATGATGCACCAGTGCCAATAGTGTATAATGCAGTTTCTCAATTGTAACATTCCGATCACGGTTGTGGATCCACGCAAAGTGTTGTCATAATGAAGAATGACAACAATTCTGCAATTGTATTCATCAGATACAAATAGGGGAAAAGGCTTATGAGCAGGGACACAAAACTTGTAGGTGTTGTTTGGTTACTTGCCCACCCTTTAACTGCCCATAGGCATGATAATCCCTGAGGCCATTCGACCCAGTTCCTGCCCCTCCCTGCCCAGAACACCTCCTCATGGGAACTCGTTGAGCTCTCTTTTTTTAAGCCTTACCATCAAACATTGCACTCCAATTGCCTGCCAGTTACATCTCAAAGCAGTCTTCTGAGTTAATGACTTGATTGGAGTTGTAAACACACTACTGCTGTAATAGAAAATGTCTTAACCAAGCCTGCCTTCCTCCACTTGCTTTATAAGCACTACGCATGTCATTCACTGAAGTCCTGTTAAAAACAAGCATTGGCAAAGCCAAAAATGTTGGCTTGTGTATAAGTATTAGGCATTTGCCAGAAACTGCTATTAGATTCCCAGGTACTTGTACCATTTTGTACCATCAATAGCCAGTTAATATCACCACAGCAGTGACTGGCCCATGCCTACACAAGAACCCAAACAGTTGGCATTTTACAATATTTGTCTTTAGAAGGAATCCAAAATAATTGAAGGCATTGGCTTGGGAGGGCATGATCAACAAGCAGACAAGGAAAGTGGAAGAATAGCATTTTTCCAGAACAGTTGTGGCAGCCCCCTAGAAATTGTTCAGCACCTCTGAAAAACATAATTCATCATTTTTGACTTTGTTTCATATATATCAATGAGGAACATACTCGCAGCCCCAGATGATGTGAACCAAATGGGTGCCAATAGTATTGTAAAATTAAGTTTTCCTATAGAACAACAATACGTTAAAAACCCACCAGGGAAATAGGCCGGGATGTACCGTTGCAGGGATAACAAGTTTTAATTATACAGAATACAAATATCAGAGCGCTCTGACTCATCCTGCTACAATTAGGGGCTTAAAAATCTGACAATCATCATTACATACAGTACTAATGGGTGACAGTGATTGGAGACACCCTACACATGAGCATGCTCCATAGGGGATGCCAGGCTGTAATTGGTTAGTTCTTTCCCATTGGTCTGGATCCACGTGGGTCAGGTGGGCTCATCCTCGCGGTGAAGGTCATGGCACACATAACTATATTGTTTCATCCTAAACTAAACATGCTAAGCCTGGTTATTATATCATTGTAGCAGGCACCTTGGCGGCACTGGAAATGGTGCCGGGGAAGGGAGGTTGAAATACAGTCACTCTGACACACACATTCAGGGTGTTGTTGATACCTTAGTTCCCGCACTCAAGGTCTTTACCAAGGGTTTTGATCTTTAATTTATCCCTCCCTGCACCTCACGTTACAAGAGAAATATTTTCATGCTTGGAAAAATACAGCCATGCATGCTTAGATTGTCTGCAGACCCTTGATTTGTGTTGGGCCAGGTGTATCTTGTGCATATTGGGGGTAACATAGGTCGGATTGTAAGGTCGGTGTTGTGGGGCTGGCTCTGGACTGCCTGGGTGGAGGTTAGATGCCTATTGGCAGTTTAGTGGAGATGAATGGACACAGTGAGGTGCCTGGTGGTGTCTCACGCTCTTGCAGGGCGCATTCGTTTGAAAGATACTAAATATTTGCAACACTGGAGGAACAGGAGGGAAGTGGACTTCCATGGGAACGGGGCTCTGCAGATTAATTTTGTCTTAATGAGATTGGGGCTAGTGAGCAGGGTTTGTGAACAGTGAGATCCTGCAAGTTTAGTGCTTATAGGCCTAATGCAAAATGGAGTCATGTGCTATGGGTGTTCTAGTTCTGCGCATCTACTGTTGGCACTACAGTGCCCCTACATGTTGCATGTTAACGAATAGTTTGGATTGCTCCCCCCTTATACACCACATCACTTCTTATGGTGTTTGCCTTATCTGAAAGCGCCTAGGGGTGTGGGATAGGCTCATTTACATCCCAACATTCCCCCCTTTCATTACTTCTACAGTAACAAATTGTCCCCCATCATATGTATGCTCATTTGCATGCCTTTCTGCATCGGCCAATGCTGTTGTTCCCTTTATTGACATTCACGCCCTGCACACATGTCTTAAACGTTCCCCACCCTGTTCAGGTGTGCATGTCATGTATATGCACCCGCCATCACCCGCCAGATCCCCCCACACCTCTTTGTAATTTTCAGGGTCAGGGGAGGTAAAATGGTTGTGTGGTACAAGTGATCAACTACATTGCCAATAGGGATTTTGACCATGTGGTGAATGGGGCATTCATTTTGCTCATTTTATATCTCCACTGTCTTCGTATCACGAGGTACCTTATTATTTTCAATAGTCACCATCATCATTGCACTACTAGGCAGCTTTGGCACAACCCCGGAGACCCAAATGGCACGTGCAAAAGATCACCAGGATAACCACGATGATAGGGACCATCATTTTCACAAATGTTCCAAGCCATGATAGGACCCAGTTGAACGCCATTGTAAAGCAGTTTTCTTCCTGGACCCCAGCTTCCTTTTTAATCCTCATACCTAGTTCATGTACCACTGCAATGACATGTGATAGTGTCCCATTTTCAGCATCTTCAGAAGGTACAAATGTGCAACATGAACTCCCGATCTTTTTGCAAACACTGCCCTTCATAGCCGTCAGGAGGTCCAACACGTACCTATTCTGCATAGTCACTAGCTTTAGGGCCCTTAGTTCCACTTTAAAGGCGTTGAACCCTTGTTCAGTATCATTCGCCAGCTGATTAGCTCCCATCAACATCAAGTTTTGAGGTCAACATCAAATCAGCTCAATCCCTAAATATTTTTAAGAAACAGGTCAAGGCATTTCTTATGAATCTACCAGAATAGATATTCCTACTCCTTTCTTTCATGCTGAGCTCTGAGTCCTACGGGCATGTAGCGCCCTACAAAAACTGAAATAAATAAATAAATCTGAAGCCATTTGGCATTGGCCCGTGTCTGGATGCTGGGTAATGAGGATGCAAAAAAATGTCTCTGCTGAATTGTAGTGCTTATATTCTTCAGGTATTTGTGCAAGCAGCTCGGATGAGTCGTTGGAAATGTAATTCAATGCTCTTTTCCTTCTACGTAGTTGGTCATATGGCTATTTTTCAGGGAGCATTCGAAAGTTTGATGGTTGCTCTGTACGTCGCGCTTCTAAGTTGGAGGGTACGGTGGGAGTCCCCCGTTTAGGTGCTCTTCTGGTATGATCAGCAAGGCGGAGTGCAGCGTTGCTAGCGAACAGTAGCCCTCCAGGAAAGTCGGAGGAGCAAGTAGGTTTGCAGATCCAATAATCCAATAATATTCCATGAGTGCGGCTGTGCCTTTCTTGAGGTCAGGCACTATGACAGTTCGGTTACATTGTTCATTTGACCCGACAGCCACTTTCCCCTCACTGAAAAACAGTTCGTATGATTTCTCTGGGTGTGCCTTCACTGATTTCTCGAGGGCCGCAATCCAAGTTAACTTTGAGATATATTCTGTCCATTTTTGCTCATTGGTTTGCTCCACAAGTATTGCAATTTTCTCTCAGACAGCCCCAGGAGTCCTTCGGTCCTGCATGCATGTGTTGTTTCTTGCCACTGGTTGTTGACATATCTTGCTCCTTTGATTACTAGATGCAATTCTTTGAGACAGGTGAGGTTATTGGAAATCGTTTTGCACTTTTGAGGATCAGGATCGATGAGCTCTAGATGGATATTGTGTGCCTGGAAAGTGCCTTTGATCCTACATAGTATTAAGGATTTCAATCAGGTGACGCACACCTTAGTCTCACCCCAGTATGCAGCGCGCAATTGAAATGCTTAGGTTAGATTAGATTCAATATTGAGATGATACACCACTTATATCATGCCCCCTTTTCAAATACCCCGGGTCCCAATGGACCATGAACCAGGCTGGTTGATTAAATATAATATGCATTTATTTATTTAAAAATTAAACCAAACCATACACATTTTGATATGGGGCAGCAATCACCAATGGGTTGATAAGAACAATATGAATGTAAGCAATGCACTTAGTTTAGCCTTCTATTGACACAACTACAAAACACATGGGAATAGGAGCACTTTTTGATTTTAGGTAAGATAGTACTTGAGTTAGAATTTCAACCCTGCAAGGTTCCCTCGACCCACAAATAATCAATTCTAAGTGGATAAATAGAATCATCAGGTAATCAGGAATGACAACTGGAAAACAAAATTAAAATCGGACTTTCCCTCCCCAAACAAGAGAGGAAAACTAATTTTAAACCCTGGCAATACTAAAATGACACTCGGAAATGGATGAATAAATGAATGAATGTTTATAACTCTTGAAACAAAAACAATTCTTTACTGGAACAACACTGGAAAGATACTAGCAATCACAAACAATGGATTGAGCAAAAGCATACAATTCAAAATAAATGAAATGGAAGATTTAAAACAGTTTATAATCAAAATGACACGTTGTAATCCCGCCTGAATTTACCAAAATGGTTTTTAATAAAAACAGGTGAAATATCGGGATGCGGGGTAGCTCTGGATCCTAGGTACAATATAAAATTGAAATGAGGTCTCTAGCTGTTAAATTGAGTTAGTTATGCAAGATCTAGTGAGGTGTGTTTTTGAGAAAATGAAGGCGCCAAAAAGGAACAGAAATCAATTTGACAAGGACAGTTTTACTCTACACTAGGGCATTAAGGCTAGGCTACCAGATTGAGATACAGTAAGCTATGGGGTTGATTCACAAGTTCAACCCTACACCTCTGCGCCCACCCTGGCAAACCCAGTCCGATCAGTCAAGAGACAAGTAGGGGCTTAGGATTTCACAAGACAAAATTATTAAAGAGGTTGATGCTCAAAGCAGGATAGCAAGAATTATTGTGAGTTATAGTGTTAAGGATTTCAATCAGGTGACACACACCTTAGTCTCACCCCAGTATGCAGCGCGCAATTGAAATGCTTAGGTTAGATTAGATTCAATATTGAGATGATACACCACTCATATCACACCCCCTTTTCAAATACCCCGGGTCCCAATGGACCATGAACCAGGCTGGTTGATAAAATATAATATTAATTTATGTATTTGAAAATTGAAACAAATCATACACATTTTTATATGGGGCAGCAATCACCAATGGGGTGATAAGAACAATATGAATGTAAGCAATGCACTTAGTGTAGCCTTCTTGAATATTATATGTTATTGGGGTCAGAATAGGATGCTTAGAGATTGGAACTAAGGACAAGGCACAACAAGGTATACTATGTTTTTATGGTTCCTATTGATACTCATAGTCCACTTTTAGTTTGGTTTTTGGACAGTCAGTGCTTGGTCACCACACAGATCTGGTCTAACACAGGGCAGCCGGACAAAATCAGCGGGACAGGGTTAGCTGGGTCATTGAGGACTAAGTAGAGATCACAAGACCCCTGATCCATCTGTTGAGGGGGGGGGCAAGTGGGAGTGGGGTCCAGAACAAACCGAGGCAGTAAAGCAACTTAAAAGAAGCCTCTCACAAGTGCCTTGCCTAGCTTACTCTGTCAAAACAAGGAGTTCTTCATGGAGACAGGGTTCTCAAATACATGCTTTGTATTATATCAAAAGCATGACAAGGTGAATAAAGTAATCTCCTATGCAAGCAAGACTTTATCCTCTGTGGAGGAAAAATGCAACGATTGTGTTAAGGCACTCCTGTCAATGGTGTGGGCATTGAAAAATTACCACCCGTTCATCCAGGGGGAACACATTATGTTGTAGAGTTTTCCTGGATCCCGTCTTTCGCCTCTCTGGACAGAGAGTATTGCTTGACCCGTGGGCGTATGGCTCTTGCTTTGAGTGTTTCTTTTATAGGTGTTACTTCTTTCAGCATCCCTACATTGTGTGGGTTGGTTGTCCATAAGTGTGTGAGGACATATTGCAAATCTGTCTCAATGAATGGGGGTGGTCGACTAACAATGGCCAAGAGGGGGCTTGCACTTTCCTGTATTGCACCATTATGTCACAGGGTATGCACATTTCGAGGATTATTTCTCCATCTTTATTGCCATCCTCAAAGATGTCACTTCTCATAGGGGTACACTGGGTCCGATGCACAACACAGTGCACCATTGGCACCCATGGGGGTCAGTACCTAGCACCACAATCCTTTTAGCAGATACAAGTAACCCTTCCAAATCTAATGACAAGATCATGCTGGCAACCATTTCGGGGAGCGCCACAGGTCGAAAGATGAAGTCTGCGGAAACTCTCCACTTCTTCCTGGTAATCTGGGGACAGCTCGAGCAAGTTCTTTGATGCCATAAACAAACATGTCGGGGTTGACCGGGATGCCACAAACCACCATTTTACTGGCCAAAGCATGTATTACCAGCATCGCTTGAAGAGAGCACGTGCCTTGGGTGGCGCAGACAATACCCCTGTCTGTGAGGGATAATGTCATATTTAATTTGCTAAGCAAATCCCTACCAAGCAGGTTGACAGGAGAGCTCTTGGAGTAAAGGATGGGTGCCCCTACAACCTTCCCTCCCACCTTGACATCGAAGTATTTTTTGTAAGGTGCCATTACCACAGCCTGAGAGAATCCCTGCGTGTGAGAGTTTTGCCTGATAGCGGGAAGTTTCCTTCACTAATGCGCAACTTCTCTGCTCCCGAGTCCACAATAAAGATATGATATGATATGATATGATATGATGTGATATGGCATTTGGAACGCGCCTATACACGAGTGTTTCATTGTTTATTTCCTATCTCTGCCCCCACCTGTGGTTCCTCTTCTGGATGTAAGGTCATCGACAGTACTGGACACGCAAGTGCTCTGTGGGTTGTCCTAGTCAGGGTATGTGTCTGTCCTGGGGACCGAGAAAGGATTTCCCCCCACCACCATTGCTCCCTGAAATAGGGCCGCTTCTCCATTTGGTGCTGCACCAAATGGGTGTCTGTTTTCCACAGCTTGTTGGTTGGGGCAGGGCTGGTGCGGCTGCACGGCCTGCTGCTGGTGTGGTGGGATGTAAGGGCTATGGATTTGGGGAGGCAATTGCGTATATGTCTGGTGAATCTCACGCAGGATTAAGGACATTCCTTGAACAGGCCCTTGTGGGCTACCTGGGTGGGAGTACCCATAGGGCTGTTGATTTTAGTTATAATTCCCTGTAACGCTCACCTGATTCTCGCAGAGGCGCCGGTCTTGACTGGGCGACTACCGTATCTTCAAAGGTGATGTGTAGCACCCGGTTGGCTCTTTGGGCTGGACCTCTGTGCACTGTATGCCTGACGTGTAGAGTAAGATGTCTGCAGATAGAAAATATGGGGTTAATGAACTGGGGTTATTGGGGTGTCCCTATCTCTTTCCTCTTCTCCTCTCCTGTAGACCCCCAAAGGTTAACGCTCTCACCTTAGGTAAGTGAATGCCGAGCTCTCCATCTGCCTCGGGGCAGGGTGCTGTAACCAGTTTCTTCACTGGATAGGTAGCGCAGGCCTCTTGACTTCAGAGGACTGCTGTCCGTCGTTTACTGCACGAACGGTAAGTTTCGAGTCATTCAAATGTCTTTAAAGTCTTTAGTAATGATGTCTCTTGTTTTGCAGGGTTCCGGCGATGGCGGATGACGGGCTGAAGTGAGTTGAAGATGGAGCCCGTGTGATGAATAGAAGC
This sequence comes from Ambystoma mexicanum, assembly GCF_040938575.1. Taxonomy (NCBI): domain Eukaryota; kingdom Metazoa; phylum Chordata; class Amphibia; order Caudata; family Ambystomatidae; genus Ambystoma; species Ambystoma mexicanum. The sequence goes on from NC_090926.1 coordinate 546,995,322, forward strand.
GCCTGGAAGCACGTAAGTAAGCGCTTGTTGCCTGCTTCACTATGCGCTCTAACTGTCTTTTTATTTTGCAGGTACGAGTTCGGAGCGGCTGCAGGGTGCCGGAATACCCACTGGATTAGATGTGGAAAGGAGTAATGGCACGTGAGTATTAAAGTTCCCCAATGTCTTTAAACGCACCTTGTTTTGTCTTTCAGATGCGGGATGCAGCGCCGAAGGCCTCCGGAGCGTGCGAAGAGTTGGTAAACTTTTGTCTTTCAGATGCCGGAATGCAGTGTGAAGACCTCCAGAGCGCACGAAGAGTAGGTAAGCCTTTGCCTTTCAGATGCCGGAATGCTAACCTGTTCTTTCTTGTCTTTATAGGTGTTGCTGAAGACTGGATTCAGGATGGTAAGCCTTTGCCTTTCAGATGCCGGAATGCTAACCTGTTCTTTCTTGTCTTTATAGGTGTTGCTGAAGACTGGATTCAGGATGGTAAGCCTTTTTCCTTAGGCCCAGGACCGGATGCAGAAGACACGATGAGCGTTCTGCTGCAGAGGTTGCAGAATAACGCAAAGCAAGATTCATCCACCGGGTGTGGTTTAAATAGCCTCCTGTAGTGCTTAGGTGTATCCTTCCACAGCCACGCCTAAGTAAGAAAAGAGTTCCTGGTAAGAAAAGAGTTCCTGCCTTCCAGCAGAGTTCCAGTGTTCTGAATCTAGGGAGTGGCTCCAGCCCCACCCAACAGGAAAAGTAGTTCCAAACAGAAGAGGATCAGAGGCTCAACTGGCAGGCAAGTAAGCAGCATGGTCTGCTGAAGGTAAGTCCACCCAAGCATTATGAGCCCGGCGCTTCCAGCGCTGGGACTGGGCATATTTATGAGCCTGGTGCCACTGGCGCCAGGACTGGGTCCAAAAGGTCCCAATTGGGACTGGTTGGCACTCGGAACCTGGGTTATGGATCTGCTTCCAAGGGAGTTGGGAAAACCCTGACCTTTTGGAAGAAGAGATCATGACAGTACCCCCCCTCAAGGCCCCTCCCAAACCGGGCTTCTCCGGGGGTTTTGGCTTGTCAGGAAATGTTCGGTGAAATCTTTTGATTAGGCGAGGAGCGTGGACATATTCAGCAGGTTCCCAGGATCTCTCTTGGGGGCCGTAGCCTTTCCAGTCAATTAGGTAGAATAGTTTAGATTTGGAGATCTTGGAGTCCAGAATGCTTTTGACTTCAAACTCGAGTTCTCCATCCACTAGGATAGGTTTTGGAGATTTGGTTAGTCGGGTTTGAGGTTGCACGGGTTTTAATAGAGAGACGTGGAAGACCGGATGTATCTTCATGTGCGGGGGCAAGTCCAACTTGACCGCTACTGGGTTTACTATGGTAGTGATGGAATAGGGACCAAGGTATCTTGGGTTGAATGTGCGTGGCCCTTTTAGAGATAGATATTTGGTGGATAACCAGACTTGATCCCCTACTTGATAGTGAGGGGCTTCCTTCCGATGTTGATCTGCTCCTTTCTTGTATTGTTCTTTAGCCCTTTGAAGGTGAGAAACAGCTTCCTTAAAGGCTTGGGTGATTGTAGAATGCAGGTAGTCTACTGCTGGTGTTTCAAGATCTTGGAGGGGATCCAACTCCGAGGTTCGAGGGTGACTGCCGTACAAAAGAAAAAACGGGGTTTTCCCAGTTCCCGAATGGACAGAGTTATTGTAGGCATACTCGGCTATCCAAAGGATATCTTTCCAAGTTTTTTCAGTTTGTTGCTGCATGCAGCGTAAATACTGTTCCAGAGTTTGATTTGTCCTCTCGGTTTGTCCGTCGGTCTGAGGGTGGTGACTGGTCGATAGTCTCACATCAATTTGAGCCGACCGACAGCAACTTCGCCAAAAATGAGAAATAAATTGACTACCTCGATCCGAAATTAGAATCGAAGGAAAACCGTGCAGTCGGACGATGTTTTCGAGAAATTCTCGGGCCAGAGTTGCTGCTGTTGGCAAGCCTTTGAGCGGAATGAAATGCGCCATCTTGGAGAATAAGTCCACGATTACTAGAATCGTATTGTATCCGGAGCATGGAGGTAGATCGGTGATGAAGTCCATAGAAAGCGTATGCCAAGGGCGAGGTGGGATGTCAATAGGGCGTAAGAGGCCTGCTGGTCTTTCCTTTTGACTCTTGTTTTGGGCGCATACTCCACAGGACATTATAAAGTCTCTGATATCTTTTTTCCAAGACGGCCACCAGAAGTAGCGCTTGATCTTTTCTGAGGTCTTGGCTATACCGGGATGACCTTCCATTAAAGAGTCGTGATAACAAGAGATTACTTTTTTCTGTAAATCTGTGCTGGGTAGGTATAATCGTTCTTGGAAATACAATAAGTTGTCCTTTACTGCAAAGTCCTTTCCCTGCAGATGCCAATTCTGTATGTCTGCTGGAGTTACAAGTTGCCTGGCTTTATCCTTAACTTCCTCTATGGATTCTGTGGCGATTACACCCAGAATTCTTTGTTCGGGAATGATTGGTACAGGTTTAGGGTTGACCAAGTGTTCTTCCACTCCCATCCGAGAAAGGGCATCGGCTTTACCGTTCTTTGTACCAGGTCGATAGGTAATTATGAAGTCAAACTCGGCAAAGAATAATGCCCAACGGAGTTGTCTAGAGGATTGGGCTTTTGCGGTCTTCAAATATTGCAGGTTTCGGTGATCCGTAATCACAGTAACGGTGTGTCGGGCCCCCAGCAGATAATGCCGCCAAGCCTTAAAGGCAGACTTGATAGCCAGAAGTTCCTTGTCAGTAATCGTGTAATTGATTTCAGGAGGCGAGAATTTGCGGGACCAAAATGCCACGGGATGCAACTGATTGGTTACCGGGTCCTTTTGTGATAGAACTGCCCCCATGGCAAGGCTTGAAGCATCAGTTTCCACGATGTAGGGGAGTTCGGGGCGAGGGTGTTTTAAGATTGGTGCAGAGATAAATTTAGTCTTCAAATCCTGGAAAGCTTGTTCCGCCTCGGTAGACCATTCAAAACGTTTGTTTTTCTTTAACAAGGCAGTGATGGGCTGGACTATTCGAGAGAATTCGGGGATAAACCTGCGGTAAAAGTTAGCGAAGCCTAACATGCTTTGCACACCTTTTACGGAGGATGGTGATGGCCATTTGAGAACTGCATCGACCTTCTTTGAATCCATACGCACTCCGCCAGGTGATAATATGAATCCCAAGAATTCAACTTCAGTCACGTTGAAAACACATTTTTCCAACTTAGCGAAAAGTTTGTGTTGACGCAATCTTTCGAGGACCATTTTCACGTGTTTCCGATGTTCAGATTCCGATGAAGAATAAACGAGGATGTCGTCAATGTAAACAACAACACATACATCTATGAGCTCTCTGAGGACATCGTTCATAAAATATTGAAAGGCGGCCGGGGCATTGCAAAGTCCGAAGGGCATGACCTGATATTCAAATAGCCCATACTTGGTGCGGAAGGCCGTCTTCCATTCATCGCCCTCTTTTACTCGTACCAAGTGGTAAGCTCCTCTAAGATCCAGCTTTGTATATATGCATGCTTTTCTGACTTGGTCCAGGAGTTCAGGGATCAAAGGTAACGGATATCTATTCTTAACGGTGATCTGGTTCAGGGAGCGATAATCGATACAAGTTCTAAGGTCTCCTTCCTTTTTTGGAACGAAGAACAAAGCTGAAGAAGCAGGGGACTTGGAAGGACGAATAAACCCATTTGCCAGGTATTGATCCAGGTATTGTCGAAGGTGAAGGTTCTCAGGCTCGGTGAGGGCATAAATTCTACTACAAGGAGGAGTAGATCCAGGTATCAGGTCTATCTGGCAGTCATAAGACCTATGAGGAGGTAGAGAGTTAGCCTGATCCTTCCGGAAAACATCTTGGTATTCTAGGTATTCGGGAGGTAACTGGGGAGTCTCTGAAGAAATTGCGGCCAGTGCAACACCAGGTGGAGGGTGACAAGTAGAGACACATTCTGGAAACTGGACCGTTCTTGCTCGCCAATCGATCAGAGGATTGTGTTTCTCTAACCAAGGTATTCCTAGAATAATCTGAAACTGAGGGGCCTTGATCACATCGAACACGATCTTCTCATGGTGTCCATCTTGACTTACTAGCGTCACCTCTTGAGTGGTATGCGTTACTGGCCCGGAGGCTATCTCCGTACCATCCACCGTAGTAATGACGTCCTTTACAGCCTTGGGACAAAGAGTTAGATTCATCCTCAAAACCATTTCATGATCCACATAATTGCCGATGGCACCGCTGTCCACGTAAGCTTCAATTGCATGTAATCGATCCGGATTATCAGGGCTAATGAGGACCATAGGTATCACGAAATGCGAGGTCACGGAACTGGTTTTCACGCTCGGCAAGAGGACCTCTATTCTTGTCGGGCGAGGTCGTTTCCCTGCTCAGAGTTTGTAACTTTGGTAACTGCAGCTCCTACTGCCTTCTTGGCAGGTTTCACCGGACAGTCTCGAAGAAAGTGCCCCGAGTTTCCGCAATATAGGCATAATTGCAACTGTTTCCTCCTTTCCCGCTCCCTTTGTGTTAGAGGACCTTTCAGACCCCCTATTTGCATGGGTTCCCCGAAGTCTACTCCTTTGGAAGGAGTTGGCGGTTTGGAAAATACTCGAGCATCAAACTTGGAACGATCGGCCTTCCTGTTCTGCAGCCTGTGATCTATTTGAACGACCAAGTCTATATAATCCGAACAGTCTTGTGGGGGATTCACTACTTGGGCTAAAACGTCTTTGAGCTCTCCACGTAGACCTCTATAAAACAGCGTAATCCTTTTGTCCTCAGGCCATTGAGTTTCCACTATTAGTCTATTGAAAGATGCAATATAAGCCAAAAGGTCTTGATTACCCTGTCGCAACGAAAGAAGCTCATTGTCCAAGGCCTGCCCCTGTGAATGTCTTGCGAACAGTTTTTCCATACTAAGCTGAAAGGCTTGAAAATCATGGAGAACCGGATCATCTTGATTAACTAGAGGGATCGACCAGTCTGCCGCATTGCCACTAAGGTACGAAAGTACAAAAGCTACTTTTGCTTGATCAGTTGGAAAGGCTGCTGGCCGGCATAAGAAGTGCAACCGGCACTGATTGATAAATACTACAAACCTCTTTGGGTCACCAGAAAATCGTTCGGGCGGAGCCAGAGGTACATTCCCAGGTAGGTTGATCTGCACTGGATTCATAGAGGATGTTGAAGGAAGATTTGCCCCTGATGCGGGTAACGGGGTCTGTCCGGCTTGTGACTGTAGCACTTGTCTAGCAAGATTGTCTGTTCTCTCCTTGGAAATAATTAGTTCCCTTCTTAGAGCATTCGTTTCCTGACGAGCTGCATGCACTTCTGCCCTTAGTTCCCCAAGTAACCGGGCTAGGGGGTCAGTATCCGAGGTTTCCATAGCGCCTGGGCGAGAGTTTTGCGGTAGGCTTTGCGTTCTGTAACGCTCACCTGATTCTCGCAGAGGCGCCGGTCTTGACTGGGCGACTACCGTATCTTCAAAGGTGATGTGTAGCACCCGGTTGGCTCTTTGGGCTGGACCTCTGTGCACTGTATGCCTGACGTGTAGAGTAAGATGTCTGCAGATAGAAAATATGGGGTTAATGAACTGGGGTTATTGGGGTGTCCCTATCTCTTTCCTCTTCTCCTCTCCTGTAGACCCCCAAAGGTTAACGCTCTCACCTTAGGTAAGTGAATGCCGAGCTCTCCATCTGCCTCGGGGCAGGGTGCTGTAACCAGTTTCTTCACTGGATAGGTAGCGCAGGCCTCTTGACTTCAGAGGACTGCTGTCCGTCGTTTACTGCACGAACGGTAAGTTTCGAGTCATTCAAATGTCTTTAAAGTCTTTAGTAATGATGTCTCTTGTTTTGCAGGGTTCCGGCGATGGCGGATGACGGGCTGAAGTGAGTTGAAGATGGAGCCCGTGTGATGAATAGAAGCGCCTGGAAGCACGTAAGTAAGCGCTTGTTGCCTGCTTCACTATGCGCTCTAACTGTCTTTTTATTTTGCAGGTACGAGTTCGGAGCGGCTGCAGGGTGCCGGAATACCCACTGGATTAGATGTGGAAAGGAGTAATGGCACGTGAGTATTAAAGTTCCCCAATGTCTTTAAACGCACCTTGTTTTGTCTTTCAGATGCGGGATGCAGCGCCGAAGGCCTCCGGAGCGTGCGAAGAGTTGGTAAACTTTTGTCTTTCAGATGCCGGAATGCAGTGTGAAGACCTCCAGAGCGCACGAAGAGTAGGTAAGCCTTTGCCTTTCAGATGCCGGAATGCTAACCTGTTCTTTCTTGTCTTTATAGGTGTTGCTGAAGACTGGATTCAGGATGGTAAGCCTTTGCCTTTCAGATGCCGGAATGCTAACCTGTTCTTTCTTGTCTTTATAGGTGTTGCTGAAGACTGGATTCAGGATGGTAAGCCTTTTTCCTTAGGCCCAGGACCGGATGCAGAAGACACGATGAGCGTTCTGCTGCAGAGGTTGCAGAATAACGCAAAGCAAGATTCATCCACCGGGTGTGGTTTAAATAGCCTCCTGTAGTGCTTAGGTGTATCCTTCCACAGCCACGCCTAAGTAAGAAAAGAGTTCCTGGTAAGAAAAGAGTTCCTGCCTTCCAGAAGAGTTCCAGTGTTCTGAATCTAGGGAGTGGCTCCAGCCCCACCCAACAGGAAAAGTAGTTCCAAACAGAAGAGGATCAGAGGCTCAACTGGCAGGCAAGTAAGCAGCATGGTCTGCTGAAGGTAAGTCCACCCAAGCATTATGAGCCCGGCGCTTCCAGCGCTGGGACTGGGCATATTTATGAGCCTGGTGCCACTGGCGCCAGGACTGGGTCCAAAAGGTCCCAATTGGGACTGGTTGGCACTCGGAACCTGGGTTATGGATCTGCTTCCAAGGGAGTTGGGAAAACCCTGACCTTTTGGAAGCAGAGATCATGACATTCCCTCCCTGTCTGCTGTGACATTCTCTCAAAAAGTGTCCCCATCTTCCACATGGCCAGCACTGTCATGGTCTGCCACCCCTTGGTCCTTGTCCACCAAATCCCCTTCCTCTCTGCCCTCGTGACTCACCTTGTTCTCGTTGTTGCCCTCCTTGCCACTGGGCCACAAAAAGTGTTGGTTTCCTCCCCACTGTTCTTGTCTGTTGTGAACCCACACTGCTGCCAGCCTCACTTGTGTTGCGATGGAGACACACCTTTCCTCTTCTGTCTGCTCTGGGGGCGGCACTGTTCATACCTCTGCTACCTTCACTAGTTTATTTTGAACTAGATCGCTTCCTCTGCCTGCTGCCTCTGAACAGTTTCTTTCTTGCGCTCTTTGATCCTCCTACAATGGTGTACTTTGATGCTTTGAATCACGGCCATCGCTTTGCTTTCACCCCAGCTATTTTATCGAGCACATTCTGCTCTGCCTTGGGTAGCCCTCTTTTCACAATAAAATAAAAGAAGGATGTTGATTGGCCATTTCTGCTCTCCACATCTCTTGGACCCTGAGAATATATTGTGCCGCGTCTTCCTCATCCCCCATTGAGAATTGCATTATTGATTGTAAGTCTGGGGTGTCTGGAAATGTGCATTGCAGCGCATCCCACATTCACGCTCTAATCTTGTTAAATGATGCCCCATAATGGGCATCATTATTTATTGTTAATCCTGGGTACCCAGCTTTAATCCACACTGTCTCTGCCTGATCTCCCACTGCTGCTACTTGCAGGCTCTTAATATCTCCTATTGCTAGGGTTACCCCTGCCATGTTTTTCTCGAATGCGTAGATGCATTTCCCCGCCCCTGCTGTCAGTTGTGGGAGGGCCTTAATAATATTATTTTTGGTAATTTGTGCCAAGGGGACATGGTGCTGTCGCCCTGCGCCCTTGTGTAATAAGGGCATTTGTAATTTTGCTTTTCCTTTCCCACCCTTGCTTGTGCTTCCCTTCTTCCATTCCAATGCTATCTTACCAAACCTTTCCCTTAATCTTCCATCCCATAGGCTCTCTACTCTTGGTGTAGTCAGGGTGCTTGCTTGGCCCTTCCCTCTGTATCCTCTTCTGTGTCATCAAAGTATGGTATGGGACTGTTTATTTGTAGAGCACCTATAGACAAGCAAGTGCTTCAAGGTGCTCAATGATGGAGGGAACAGGGGAGAAAAAACAACAGTCATTCAGAGCCCTTGAGTTTTTGAATGATAACCAGTCTGCCCAGTGCATGTGATACAGTTAACATTGCAGATAACTACAACGATTGTGCAGTTTTTCCAAGAGCATATAGGCGCCACCATGCAGGGAGGGAGATAGGGAAAAAGACAGACAATCTTCAAGGCATGATACGTTCAGATCTTGCAAGTGCACTTAAGGTACAGGAGAGGGGAGGGGGAGGAGGGCAAGTGCAGGGGGGATTAAGATGCCCCAGATGTTTAGAAACTGGGTAAGTGCTGAGAGATGCTTTTCTCAATGGGTAATTGACAGAGTGCAGTAGAGATGAGGCAAGTGCAGGACCTGAGGCAAGTGCTGGGGGACTGGCAAGGCTGTGAGATTCTGAGGTACTCCCTGCAGTAAGTCGGCATGCTGTGTGGAAAAGGAAAGAAAGAAGGCTAGAGCAGAAGAGAGAGGTTAGCAGGGTAGTGGGAGAAAGAAGGAAGAGGAGAAGAGGAATGTCCTAAGGAGTTTCCAGAATTTAAGGAGATCAGGCTCAAGACTGAGGGTGGCAGGGAGGCTATTCCAGAGGGAGGTCCCTGCTGCGGATAAAGACCTCCCTCTAAATCTCTTCTTAGAGAACCGGCTCACTAGCAGAAGGTTGGGGGTAGATGAGTGGAGGGCTCAGGAGGGACATTATTTTGGCAGGCATCGGTGAAGATAGGTGGGTCCGAGGCCCTAGCGAGCATTATGGACAATGCAGAAGGCCTTGAACTTGCAGCCATGGGGAGCTAGTGGAGGGATTTCAGCACCAGAGAGATGCAGTCCCTGAGCTTGAAGGCAAGGATAAGTCTTGCAGTTCTGTTCTGGATGAGTTGCAGAGGGCGCAGAGCAGAGGCAGGGAGGTTGAGAAAGAGGTTGTTGCAGTAGTCAAGCCTTGTGAGAACCAGGGCTCTGGATACAACGAGCATTTGGAGGAAGGTGAGAAAAGAAAGAGTACCTCTGAGGAGGTGCAGCTGGTAGTGTGAGTGGAGAAGGAGAGTGAGGAGTCAAAAGTGACTCCAATGTTTTTTACCTCGCATGTGGGTGCGGGCGCAGGGCCAAGGGAAGCCAGCCAGAGTGAGAGTGGGAAAGCGGGAGCAGGAGTCCCAATGCAAATGATCTCAGTATTACTGGCGTTGAGGCAGAGGTTGTTTGCCGTACACCATGACTGAATTGCGGACAGACAGTCCAATATGAGCACGATAGAGGAGGTGGCATAGGGTAGCTTGAAGGAAAGTTGTGTGTCATCCGCATAACACTGAAAATTAGAGGCGAACTTGGCAATCTCACATGCAAGGGCAGTAATGTAGACATTGCAGAACCAGGGGGAAAGGTTAGAGACCTCGGGGATGCCGCAGGTTCAAAGAGTGATAGTGGAGAGGAAGGGCGCAAGTTCGACCTGGGATGAGCAGTCTGACAGGAAGGAGGTTAACCACGCCAGAGCCTGATCAGTGATTCCCAGGGTGTCACAGAGACGTGCCATCAGGATTTTGTGATTTGCTGTGTCGAAGGCAGGAGAGAGATCAAGATAAATGAGGACAGAGGGAGTGTTAGTGTCAAGGATTGAGAGCAGCTCTTCATCTTCACGGGTGTTCATAAGAGTAGTTTCCATGCCTCTGAATGCTCTAAAGCCAGACTGATGGTCGCAGAGGCAACCATCAGATTCAGTGTGGAGGGTGAGCTGAGAGATAGCAAGGAGTTTGCCCACGAAATGGGTGATGGAGATGGAGCGGTAGTTTGCGGAATGGACGGGTCGGCAGAAGGTTTTGTAAGTAGAGGGTGCAAAAGGGAGTGCTTAAGAGAAGTTGGGAAAACTCCAGAGGCAAAAGAGAGGTTGCAGAGATCAGCCAATGCTGGAGCGAGAGAGTCACTCCAATACTCTTCATCCCCTCTTAAGGAACCCACATTCTCCTACCCCTGGCTGTCTGTTTCTCCGTCCTGTTCCACATGAACAGTTCTTATGGGTGCACTGTCTATTCTGAACAGGAAGTCACCTGACTTCCACTCGTTCCTGGGCAGCTGTGGGGAAAAATTGGAACCTCTGCCACCCATGTTGCTTCACAAGCTGCTCTCAGCCTTGCCAATTCGGTGTGTTTTGATGCTAATGCTACCACTAGGTCTCTTGCACTTACCCCTGTGTGGGTCAACACCTCTGGGGGTGGGACATATGGTGGGGGTGGGACAGTACTTGGGGCAGCCTTTATATTCCCTTCTGACACATATGTCCAGTTGGTGTACCCTTCCGCTGGTCATTTAGCTAGCAGGTATATCCCCTTTCTCTCTCATCTTTCCCCCAGCCTCCTCTATACTTGTCTTTTTGTCCTTTTCAAATGTCACTCCCCCTTCAGTTGGTACCTCTATCTCTTCGAACATTCTCCAGAGGTACGATATTTCCCATCTACTTTGGAATGGTTTCCCCTTATACTTTGCGGTCAAGTAGGTGGACATATGGTCCAGGGCGCATCAGTCAAAGGATCCCTGCTCAAGCCAGGAGCAGGGCATTCTCCCCCCTTTAGTCTCCATCACCCATTGGCTGTGATACTTCTTAATGTTCTCACAGTATAGGGGCAGGGCTTTACATATATGGACCAGGGTTGTGTCCTTCCCCATGGTCGTCTCTGGGAACTGTCTTGTGTCAGTGTTATGCTAGTACTGTTGTGCCACAGTTAAACCAGAAATGTGTCCAATATCACTTAAAACATGTGCCCCTTAATCGTCTCTTATACCAGTCAATACTGTCAAAAAGTTAATAACAAAAAACTACATCAATTCACTTTTCCACCTCCCACGTTCCCCACTAGAGCTTATTCATACATTCTGTACACGCTCCCCTGATGCGCTCACACATCGCACACGCCCTCCTGTGCCTCCTCCGTACATCTTAAAGTACACCAATAAAACATACTAAAATAACAAGCTAAAATAACAACCACTACTATTACTGAGCTCTATAATTAAACAGAGCTCCTATGTTTCTCCTTATATTTTCTCCCCGCACTGGTCAAGACAGTACATATGTGGTGTCACCTTCTCCCCTTACTCACGGAGTGTCCCGTACTCCTTTTCATTATCCTTAATATCATCATGGCCACTGGTCATTGGCCAGTCACTTCACATCCTGCAGGGTCCCAATGGACCCAGTCTTGGTGCCTTTGGCACCAAGCTCATGATAAAGTGTGCTTTGCACACAGACTGTTGAAGGCAGGTGCATCTGGGCAGGGCGGGGCCCTAGCAATGCATGGAAGGCACATGCAGAAGGCAGGAGGAGTGGCAAGGTGGGGCCTCGGGACTCCTAAAGGGAGTGGCTGGGGCCAGACTATATAAGCCGGCCCCACCCGCATGCTGGCGCTTCGCGTTAGTCTTCTAGTTCAGCAAAACGCTTACCGCCGTTCAGAAGACGTTACCCATTTCAGCACATGTATCCTCAGTCTCCGGAACCCTCCAGCATCTCACCTTGAGGTCAGCCACACCATCACCTCACTTCTGCAGCTACTCCAGCATCTTACCTCGAGGTCAGCCACAAAGTCGCCTCACTTCTGCAGCCACTTCCATCTTACCTTGAGGTCAGCCACACCATTGCTTCGCTTCTGCAGCTACGCGCGCATCTTACCTGAGTCAGCCGCACTTTCGCTCGAAGCACTGCAATCACTTCACTTTGGCAACTATGCACGCATCTTACCTGGGTCAGCCGCACCTTCACTGGAAGCACTGCTATTGCTTCCCCTTCTGCAGCCACGCACATATCTTACCTGGATCTGCAGATCCTCGCGGGTGCCGCCCGGCATCCTTCCCAGTCCCAAAACGTCCATCAACTTGGTATCTTCTTCTGACGCACCATTCTCGAGGATCTTCATCTCCGGCCGCCTGTCGGAGTTTGGAAACCGCCCATCAAGCAACGATCAGCTGCACCTGCAAAGGAAAAGGAAACACAAGGTTAGCACTTGCATAGACTTTCATACTCTAAGCAGCGAGCTTCAGGTAGAGGCCATTTACCTCTGGTAGCTCCTCCGGAGTAGACTTTGTCATCACACGTTCCTGGGTCATCTTCATACCTACGGGAAAGAGAAAGGAAAATATAGGGTTACGGACATTAATCATGGAGGAAGATTAACACTATCAATACGAACAATAATCATAATTATAAAACTTACCTTCAAGACGGAATGGTCGCAGCCAGTTTGGACCTTCATGCCAAGGACCACTGATGCAACTAGATCCATCTACAGCGCCCCTGCTGGAAGAGCATAGGACGGATAGCTCATCTTTCAATCAAAACAGGTGAGCCTGCATGGGCAAACTCTTGCTCACAACCTTCTGGCATGCAAGGGTTCAGGGGAATTCCGACATCACCACGCCATTTTCACCGTCTTTCATCTTCTCTCAGGAGCAGAACCAGTGCCCTGGGTCCTCGACAACACAGTGGCTGGGGGAGAGAGCTGATCCACGGGAGCCAGGTCCAGGGAGGGCTCCAACCGCACCCCAACGCCCCCACGGAGGCCAGGTGAGTTTAACAAATATCCTTAAAAAATACATCAAAACAAATGGCCAAAAGAAAATCTCCACAATCTGCAAACCACACTTCACTTTCACTTTCATTCACTGCATGTTCACCCTTTTCACAATGCTCTTCACACCCAACCCTACTTTGCTATCAATTGCAGGCTATACTTTTGTTTTCACATTATTCCAAAAGCCTCAATTTGCGCGGAATCCACAACAGGCCTGGGCCTCTGCCAGGGGATGTACCCCACTGCAATGAGCAGGCGGGATTTCTGCAAAGACGGCACCCACAAGGGCCAGTCAGCGTACTCATTTTGGGGCTTGTCACTGTAGGTGGGCACAGCCCTTCCTGAGAGGCCACCTGTATACCTCTGCAAGTACGGGGGCAATGGAATTACATCGTAAGGATCCCCGAATGAAGGGAAGTCCCTTTTTACACACACTCCAGAATAAAGACAAACTTCTACGGAAATAGGCAAGTAGATAGTGTTGCAAGGATAACAAGGTTTAATTATACAGAATACAAATATCAGCAAAGGACTCTGCTGCTCGAGAGCGCTCTGACTCGTCCTGCTACAAACAGGGGCTTAAAAACCCGACAATCGTCATTACATACAATACTAATGGGTGCCAATAATTGGAGACACCCTATACATGAGCCTAAGGGGATGCCAGGCTGTAAGTGGTTAGTTATTTCCCATCAGGCTAGATTCAGGTGGGTCAGCTGGGCTCATCCTTGCGGTGATGGTCAGGGCATACATTACTACATTGTTTCATCCTAACCTAAACATGTGAAGCCAGGTTTGTGGCAGGCACCTGGGTGGCACAGGAAATGGTGCCAGGGGGAAGGGAGGATGAAATACAGTCACGCTGACCCACACATTCAGTGCATTATTAATACTGCAGTTCCCACACTCAAGGTCTCCACCCGGGGGTTTGATCTCTAATTTATCCCTCCCTGTACTTTGTGTTACCAGAGATATATTTCATGCTTGGAAAAATACAGCCGCTCATGCTTAAATCTTCTGCAGACCCTTGATTTGTGTTGGGCCAAGGGTGTCCTGGTCATATTGGAGGGCACAAAGGTGGTGAACTCATAGGCCCTTTAAGCGAGGTAGCGCAATCTGAGGTGGATGAGGATGCAAAATTTCCCCCTGTCATTTTCTCTAGCTCATAGATCCATTTTCCGGCAACCACCATTAAACTGGGAGGTTTACATTTCAAATTGTCCTTATCCATTTGTGGCCACAGAATATACTGCGGTCTGGCCCCTCTTTTCTCCAATAAAGGGAACTGCGTAAACCCAAATCCACAATTGGCTCCCATTGTCTGTCTATCCATAGTGGGAACAATGGTTTGTGAGCGCCTTCTACCTGGCAATGACCTCAACCTACTCACATATGGTGGCGACTCTACCTTCTCGCTATGCAATTGTTCTTTAGGTTGCTCTGGATATTCTATAGGATCTGGCGTTTTATCCTCAGGCCGGTCTATATCAGACCATCATACTTCCTTGTCTGTTTGCAGGCATCCCTTGGGACTGCATGCACTTCTTCCCTCTTCCCCACAGGTTTCCCTCTCTCCATCTGACATATTTAGTCCCCAACTAGTATGGATTTCTTCTCTTTCACCTTTATCTAAAGTCATCCTATTTAAGGACAAGGGTCTATGCTCAACACTAAACGAGCTTCCTTCTTCACCTCGTGAGTGGGCTACTATAGATTGATCGTACTTTCCTCTATTTCCTGGCTCACCGCTTGCTCGCATAAACTGATAGGCTTTATCGATACTATCTCCAATGCTCCCTATCTCGAAGTTATCATCTAATGTAACTTTAGATGGCCCTGAAGTTGCTCCCTGTGACAGGAGGAACTCTTCATCCTATCACTGGACTCGGCTCCATTAATTCTTTCTGGATGCGATCAATATCGGGCTCCTTCTGTCTCCTTTTTGCTCCATTAATTCTTTCTGGATGCGATCAACGTCAAGCTCCCTCTGTCTCCTTTTTTGCTCCATTTCCTCATCTAATTCTCTTTGCTTTCTTGCTTCCCATCTAACTCTTTCCTCTTCTTGTCTTTTCTCCACCCTTCTTTCATTTGCCCTTCGCTCTTCTTCTTATCTTCGTCTGTGCATACTTTTAATTTATGTGCTTCCTCCTCTTCTCTCTTTCTGTCTTGCATGTCTCATTCTTCAACTGCTCTCTGCCTGTTGTCATATTTCCTTTGCTCCTCCACCCCTTATTCCTTCTTTTGCTGCTCTTCCTGATACATCTGTTCTCGTCTCTGCATCCTTTTTCTCTTACGCTCATCTTCTGTCAGTCTTTTTTCTCGTTCCCTGTCATTTTTATCCTGTTTATCTTGATCTTCCCTTTGCCTAACTGCCTCGATACTTTTCCCATCAAGCTTGAGCAATATCTGTCCACTCATCCATTCGTTATGTAAAAGCGCTACCTCATCAGCTCTATCCTCTCCTCCATCTCTTAATCTCGCTCTATATCTGCGGATACATTTGATCATTCACTTTTCTCCTCCTTGTCCTGTAAGACCTTACAGATCTCCTTCTTTCTTCTAGTCTCTTCTGGACCATCGTCACTGGTATAAGCAGGCGGTTCTTATATCGGATTAGTATCCCGTCGTGACGGGATTAGTATCCCGTTGCCACTTTCATTTCCTTCAATTGACACAATCCCTCACTTTCCATACTAATGCCTTTTACTTCAGGCGAGGTAAGGGGAGGAGAAGGCTCAACACCTTCCTCCTTACACTGGTTTAGCATCCAATCCTCAGGAGGCAGATCCTCTTATTCCTCCTGGTACATTTTCTAAATCTCTAAAATAGCTAATCTCTTCTCCAATTTCTTCCCGGTGTATGCAACGTGCACCTATGTAATCATTTGTTGCAATACCGCCTTTGACAGCAATTCCCCTTTTACCCATTCTGCACTGTACTGTTTAAGCTTAGATGCATGTTTTGGCAGCGTCTTGCACAGGTGCATTAGTGGAGTAATGTGTCCAATTGTGATGAGTCTCAATTGACTGTCAATACTTACGGCTGTTAACAGAGATGCGTTTTCAGAAAAAGAACACATATGACTGCGCTCCAACCTCCGCTGCTCAAAGCTTCTATTTCTCAATAATCTCGACCTACTTTTTTCAGTCAGAGCCAACAATGACTCGAAAATAAGTAAACTTTTTTATGTCTACTTTAACTCTATACAATTTTTCTTGTCACTCTTCGACACCTCTTTTCAATTACAAAATACACAAACAGACAAACTAGTCGACTCTTCACATATACACCATGGTACTCCTTTTCTCTTACCCCCTAAAATACTCTGATTGGAATTTGAGTCATTCCCTATCATAAACCTTGTTTATGTGACGCCTATTTACCCTTCTTGGGGATTTGAAATGACTCGTTCTAGACCTGCCTTGAGGTAGGAAACAGGGCTCTCAAAATACTCTTCATTTTCACTATAACGCTCCTCGTTATACCAAACAACATACATTTATTCTAGACAACCCCCGTTACTTTTCTACATTACCACAATCCCATCCCCTTATTTTGCCAATCCCATCAATCTACTCACCAGTCACTATTTAGCTTAAGGTCTTCGGTATCGTCTCCCCTCCTCCAATCAACCACCATCAACTTCTGTCCGCTCAGCGCCTGTGGAAACCAGGAGCAATTTTGTCAAAGAGGGACCCGTCCCGCCTATATACATTTTCTTGCAAGTTTTCTATATCGGCCGCTATCCACAGGAAACTTTGCGATCTTCCTGATAGATGGTGCAGGGTGTCCGATCATCCGAAACACTGGAAACCTACTGGTCGATAGGGACTTTAACCATTCTCTCTATGCTACCACGTGAACCAATAGGCCCTTTAAGCCAGTTAGCGCTATCTCAGATGGATGGTGATGCAGAATTTACTCTCATTGGACGTTGCACAGGCATTCTCAAAGTATTTAATAAAAAAACAATGCTTATATAGCAAAAATTTGTCATCAATGACATCAATCTACGTGGCAAAATAAGAAAACCTAACTGGGGTTGTGGTTGGTCTATGGGGAACATCTAGGCATACTTTCTAAGGGGGGTAGGATTATGATTGGATCTCTAACATCAGGTGGACAACTTATGCCCACCCCTAGTGCAAGTCATCTTCGCTGTCATAGAATACACAACATTTCATTGGCTCTCAAACTATAGGGCTCTTGGCTATATGGCCCTCTACAATTGGTTGGCATGCTTGTACCCTTTTAGAATATTCCACTTGCTAGCAGCACACAAGCTGGTACTCCAGGTGCTTGTGGGTGGACTTGACCATGCCTTCCCACCCAATTAGCCCATCATCCATCATAACTCATGCTGTCTTCCATTTGAATTAGTCTTTCACTGTGCCTGAGGGTAAAAGGGAGTGTGAGCACAGCCTTATCTCCACTCTCGATTTGGCTTGCCCAAAGTCTATTTCCATTTTGACCATGTGACAGGAGACTGACCACAGTAAATGATGCTCTTCCTTAGCTAATGATTTCAATTTCTCCAATGGGGCGATCATGCGGGTGAAATCCTTTCTGGCCGAGCGAACATCCAGAGTCTCGATAGGTAAAGAAGCTGCTGATCCCATTCCAGTCCCCATTTTTTAGTACCTCAAGGATCCTGCCTATCACCTACCCTTTATAATGCATACACAAAGCTCCTCTTCTCAGCTTTAGATGATATGGGTGTCATCTACACCAACTTTGCAGATGACACCCAGATCCTTATACCCCTCTGAGGTAATTATGCCCAAGACACACTGACCATCAACAAAATATATGCCATAATATAGAATTGGATGGCCCTGAACATCCTATGCCTTAGCGATGAGAAGACAGAGATTCTCATTGTTGGCTCCCAATCCAAAATAACTGCTCTCCATAAAGATTACTCGTCCATTAAGAATGACGGCACATCAATACCCGTACTCAAGCAAGTAAAAACTTTAGTAGTTTACCTTGATGCTATCCTTACAATGTCCAAACATGTAAACGCACTCTCTTCCTCTACCTCCTACACCTCCAAACTAATAGCCATAAGCCACCAATTTCCGAGACCGACCAATTGCATTACCATAGCCAGAGCATTGATTTTATCAAAGCTCTACTATTGCAATGTGCTGCTATTCGGAACCTCCAATACCAACCTCCATAAATTACAACTAATAGAAAACAAAGCTTTACAAGCTGCACTTGGAATAAAAAAATGTGACCATATTTCCAACACAAGGAGAGATTCCCACTGGCTGCCCGTCAAAGCCAGAAATATCTTTAAAACATGCATTGCCTTCAAATGCCACTATAAAAAAGCACCCATTTACCTGAACAATGCCAAAGCTAAAAAAGAATGCACTAGATCCTTAATATCTAATAACCACCTACTTATGGCAACCTCCCGTCCCGTTTCACAAATACCAGAGCTGGGGGTAGTAGTTTCCAGTGTCTAGCTCCTAAACATTGGAACTCCCTCCCGCTCAACATCAAAAAAGAGGAATCCTTCCCCGGCTTTAGAAAACTGCTAAAAACTTGGTTATTCAACCAGTACCAATGAAGTCGCATTCCTAGAATCTGTAAATAATGCTGTATATTTCTTGTATAAATGGTCAATGTAATTCGTCTATATCAATGTATACACAATGCACATATTTGCACATATCTGTTAATGTTCAGTGTTGGTAATTATCAACCATCAAATTATTAACAAGCTGTCTTTAACCTCGCCATGATACCCCAGGGTCTGGGCGTGTAACAAATGTAATAAATAAACTAAATAAATAAAAATACTGTGTTTGAGCTTCTTTCTTCGTATTTAATACTATTAAATGAATAAGACTTGGCACTCATATGTTTTTTCATTGCACCTCAAACAGGAGCTCTTCTCGCTTCTCACGTTCATTGTGTCTTCTCGAATAGATAACCATTTTCTTGGCTGCCTCAACCCTTGACATTGAGCCAGACAAGCCTTCTCGATTCTTCTTCCATCATCAGCCATCCTTCTTTGCTGTACCACACTTTCAGCCCATTTTGCTCATGGGGTCCTAGTTTGCTAAGCACAACATGGAACATCCAGATTCTATACACATATATATATATATAATGGTGGCACTGCCTGAAGTCTGTTCATTACGTATAGCCAGCCTTCATGATTAATTGGTCTACTTGCGTTTCAGCATCTGTACAATTATGCAGCAATTTGCATTTTCTTCAATGCTTTTCGTACAAGCAATCTTCCTTCCACACATGAAATGTCGCTCAATTCTTTACTTTGTCATCTGAAACCATAAGGTCTATATACTTTCTCCTTCGGCATCTCTTCATGGTGTGTCATCTTTTCTTTATTTGACATCATCAGGCTCTTGCATTTATTGCTTCAAATTTCTTTAAGGACCTCCCATAAGAGGCTGTCATTCCATCGTGGGTACATTATAAAGGGCTTTCTTAATGGATACCTTGCTTTGAGGACCCTTCGCGGGATATGTACCATTACTGATGTCATGCATCCCGCAATTTCCGGCTTCCAACATATAGGAAGAATTGGGGCGGGACTTCCGGTAGAGGCATTTGGCTCCTCCTCTACACTGGGGTTGTTAGGTCGGTGGTGTGGGGCTGGCTCCGGACTGGCTGGGAGGGGGTTAGAGGCCTACTGGCAGTTTAGTGGAGATGAATGGACGCAGTGAGGCACCTGGTGTTGTCTCACGCTCTTGCAGGGAACATTCTTTTGGAAGGTACTAAATATTCACAACATTGGAGGGACGAGGGGGAAGTGAACTTCTGTGGGAATGGGGCTCTGCAGATTAATTTTGCCTTAATGAGATTCGGCCTCGTAAGCAGGGGTTGTGCACATTGCGATCCTGCAAGCGTATTCCTTTTAGGCCTAATACAAATTGGAGTAATGTGCTATGGTTTTCTAGTGGCGTGCATCTACTGTTGGCGCTACAGTGCCCCTACATGTTGCATGTTGCTGAATAGTGCAGCTTGCTCCCCCCTTATACACTACATCACTTCATATGGTGTTTGCCTTACCTGAAAGCGCCTAGGGCGGTGGAATAGGCTCATTTCCATCCCAACAGCCTAGAGAAATCAAGGACTTGCGTCTATTGACCTGTACCCTGTCGTCATTGCAACATTCTGGAGTAATGGTTCCATAGCAGAGAGCAACGCAGGAGACAGAGAGGTCAACCCTATGTCCAGCAGCAATCTAAAGAGCTTACATGTCATCACGTTATGAATGAGGATGCGCTAACAGAGGTGAACAACAGGCTGCACTACCTCTAATATTAGTCAGACTAGTGAATGCTCAACAATTGTAACAGGCAGGCTCCGGGCAACAGGTCTAATGCCTTCCTCAATTTCAGGGTTGGCAATTCCATGGTTCAGTGCAAAAGCTGCGCAGTTAATACTTCATAATGTCTTCTCAGATCCAGTCGTTTAGGTCACAATGGGTCTTTAAACCAAACCATACACCTTAAAATAACAGATAAGAAACGTTCACCTGCTGCAGACGCTTGGAACTCTAGGGTAAAAATAAATATTCTTTTTTCACCTGTCCTTGGTGGGGCCTGGAAAGCATCGGCTCACTACCCACCATCCCTCTCAATTATGACACACGTATATTGTCTAAGGACAAAATTGGGCCACATTCTTAGAAACGTATAGGTACACATTTCTTCCAATAAATGTTTTTATTTTGTTAATTTAATCTCTGTTTTAAAACCTATACATTGTAGAACATTGTAGCTGTATTCCATGTACACACTGTGGACGCTTCTATTTCAGACATGTAATGGTTACACTATGGTGAAGGTTGTTTCTTATGTATTATCAGAGTGCCTCCCTAGAAGGTGCTTTAAAATACATCATACATGGTGAAGCTACCCGACCTGTTAAACATCTTCTGGGGTTCATCAAAGCTCTATGCTGTTAAGAACATTGGGTAATGACTGTGCAAATATAAATACAGAAATATATATAACATATATAAATATATATTATATATATATGATAATATATATAATATATCATATCTATCTAACTATATTTGTGAAAGTTTTTTTGTATGATCGGGTTGGCTCCAGCCCCATAACATTTGGTGAGCTGAAAATTTGGCCTGAGGTCGACATACCAGTCTGGGGTGTACTGGGGATAGTGACATTCGACCAACCACATCCATTTGCCCTGCACAGGGCGGGGTCCAGCCCTGTGTGTAAGTGATTTCAATCCGGCACTTCACCTAAATCAACGCCTAGCGTGTAATGCACAACTGATCCCCCCTCACCCCCCGGTCACACTGAACCAGGAATCAGGCTGGTTTGCAAAGTTAAAATATTTATTTATGTATTCACAATTCAATCTCACTATGTTTAATGTGTATACAATAATCACCAATGGGGTGATGTAGCACTGAGCAATCTGTTTAATCACAAGGAGTAGTAGTGAGCAAAACAATTCAGTGTGTGTGTTCAAATCAACTAGCAATGTATGGTTAGTATTCCCCCTGCATCCCCCTCAAGCCCCCAACAGGCAATGTAAAGAGATAGGAGGAGAGAGAGCAGGTATTCAGGAATGCAGAATTCAAACAAAATATCAATCCCAATATCACCCCAGCAAACACAAGCGAAAAACTGAATTGATTGGCCAGCTGTCAAACTGGTTTTTAAAGTTATCTTGAGAATGGAATGGGTAACACACTAAATATGGGTTAAATTGCTGAAATTGTTTAAATTCTTATGGGAGCCGCTTTAGATAGTTGCAGACAAACACTAGCAATGATTTAATACTAATAAGCAATGTGAAAGCTAAATTCGAGGCAAACCTTTCCGCGTGCGGTAATCGCGATTGCGGGGGAACTATATGGATTTGGAATGCAGGTTCAGTGGAAAGCTGAGGATGTTAGCTACAAGCAGAAGTTGAGATTTCGTTTCTAGCATACAATTTGAGAAAGTTATGGACGTTTTAGTGGAGGTCGTTTTTTTCAAGATAGGCGCAAGAATGGAAAAACGGGAATGCGCTTTTAAAAGACAAAAAGGATTTCTTACACTAGATTATGACTATAGAAAAAGAGAATGCCACACATGAATCTCCACAGTCCTGGCCAGGGACCCCTCACGTGGTGGACACTGGCTTTCTTTATGGGATTACATTTATTTATTCATAACACTAATGATTTATGATTTTAGAAAACAAAAAAGAGAAACTTAGCACAAGAAAAGTTCTGACAATTGAAAATACTACTAACACTACCGGTTCTGAATACAAGAGAGGATGGGTTTAAAATAGGGATTAACTATGGACAGTACATATGCTAGTGACATAGTCCTATTCTATAGATACTCACTAGATATGTTTCAAACAGAACGTCAGGGATTCTGGTCAGGAATTCTGGTCCTGGGACAGACTGCTGGGAACACCGGATTGGACTGGGTCTGTTCACAGCATGGCACAGACTGGATCGGGTCTTTTGGTTCTGGTGATCATTCTTTTGGCAGGAAAGCAGTTACAGCACAGCCCGGTTGCTACTTTTGTTCCCCTTAGGTTTCTGGGGTGGGTTCTGGAATCTTAAGACCTAGCTGAAAATGGTTCAGCTATGCAATGAGCCTTTCTGCTTGCCAAATTTCTGGAGTCTGGAGTAAGGAAGATGGATGATTCTCTAGCAGGGTGCTCCGCCAGCAATTGGTTAGTGGGTGAATCTGTGTGTCTCTCCTAAGTCCTGAGCTGTCTCTATTTATGCTTATGATAAAAGGGGTGTGTGCTGGTTTATCCTAAGCATGCCCCTTAGGCAGGCGATTGGCTGGAGTCTAGTCGCCCACTCCATAGAAGTCGCCGACATCATTCTGACTAACAACCTAGACTTCCTTGCTATGACAGAAACTTGGTTACATGAGGCTGCGGGACCATCCCTTACCCTAGCCATCCCTGACAACTACACTATCCTCAGAGTAGACAGACCCAATGCTCGAGGAGGTGGTGTAGCCCTCATCTTCAAGTCCTCACTTGATATCAGACTAAGCTCCTCTCCTCTACTCAAAACATGTGAACACCTTACAGTTAAACTACAAACCTCCCCGAAGAGTACTATCACTATGCACCTAATCTACAGACCCCCGGGTCCACCTGGCTCATTTGAGGAAGATATCACCTCCCTAGTAGCCGAAAGCTCCAAACCTTCAGCACAAATGATCACACTGGGAGACTTCAATCTCGGGTTTAATGACCCTCTTGACACCCCTGCCATTGCCCTAGCCACGGCATTAGAGGAGCATGGCCTTCTTCAACTATGCTCCAAACCCTCCCACTCGAAAGGCAGAATCCTTGACTGGGTAACCGCCCTCAACTGCAACATCACCCTAAAGGACCCTGTACAACTCATCTGGACAGATCACCACTTCCTCCCCTTTGACATTAATATCAACAACCTAGAGCACAAAAGGCCTATTATTGCTCCGGCCTGCCTAACTAGGAAAAAGAGCAACATCACAGCTGAAGCCTTAATGCCTCTGGTGACCCCCATTCTGAACGCCCTACCAATTACAACTGACTTAAACTCGCTGGTCAACGCCTATAATGACTCCATGGCTAAAGCTATCGACACCATTGCCCCATTAAAAATGCGCAAAGGGAAACCTAAAGCGCACCTGAATACGTGGTACACCCCAGAGCTCAAACTTCTCCGACTACAAAAAAGCAAACTTGAATCACTATGGAAATCGGTGCCTTCAGTAGACAATAGAACCAACCTTACCAATATCTCCACCCTCTACAAAAATGAGATCACACGTGCTAAGAAAGAATCTCTTAATTCCAGGATCTCACAGGCAGGCTCCAGTACAAAAGAGCTCTTTAACATCTTAAAGGAATTAGAAAACCCCACTCCTCCCGAAGATACCTGCACAAAGGATAAACCTTGGTGCACAGGGATCCAGAATGCCCTTGCCAACAAAATTTCAGGGCTCCAAACTAAAATTGGAAACAAACGGCAACAGCTCACTCATGACCCCACCTCCAGACCCACCCATCCCCCACTTACCGCCACTAGCTCAGGCTTCACCTTCAAAAAGGTTACCATACCTGAAGTACAAAAAATTATAGCATCCTTGAAACCCTCGAACTGCAAGGGGGACAGTTGCCCCGCACAGATTATCAAGGATGCTGCCAGGGATCTCTCCCCCTTCATCACCAAATTAATAAACTTGTCTTTTTCTTACAACATGGTCCCAAGTAATCTGAAACAATCCTGGGTCCTACCCTTGCTAAAAAAACAGACCCTCGACCCAGACATACCCACAAATTATAGACCCATTACCACTGTCCCATTTTTACTAAAGATTCTTGACAGAGCGGCCTATTTACAAATTCAGGATTACCTTGAAACTAACCTATTACTAGGTACTCGCCAATCTGGCTTTCGTCCCCAACATGGGACGGAAACGGCCCTTGTTGATCTCAAGAGCCAGATAGACGAAATCAAAGATAAAGGGAGGGCTGCCATCCTGCTTCTCCTCGACCTCTCCGCTGCCTTTGACCTGGTTGACCACAAAATCTTGTGCAACCACTTATCATCGGCAGCACACTTCTCCCACTCGGCGGTCACATGGATCCAATCCTTCCTGGACAACAGGACCATGCGAGTCTTCTCACCCATAGCAGCAGTCAACCCTATTCCCATTACCTGCGGTGTCCCACAAGGATCTTGTGTTTCACCCACTTTGTATAATATATTCACAAAGCCCCTATTCGACAAACTGGACCATCTGGGTGTCACCTACACTAACTACGCAGATGACACCCAGATACTCCTCACTTTATCAGGCAACTACAACGCGGACGTCAACAGGATCGGTGAAGTCTTTTCCATCGTTCAGGCATGGATGGCCACACATGGCCTCTGCCTGAACGATGACAAGACTGAACTGCTCCTTGTCGGCTCACCCAACACTATCCGGAATCTCAACCCTAGCTACTCTTGCTTCATCATTGACGGCAACACCATTCCCACTGCCAAAAGTGTAAAAACTCTGGGTTTCTATCTCGACACTAACACCAACTTCGCCAAACAAATTAATATGACTGCCTCAGCCACTGCTTACACTGGGAAACTAATCAGAGCCTGCAGACCTTTGATATCCCCCAACAATTGCCTTACTCTAGCCAGAGCACTTATACAATCCAAACTGGATTATTGCAACAGCCTGTATGTAGGTGCCAATAAAACGGTTGTCAATAAACTGCAAGTTCTACAAAACAATGCACTCCGTGCCGCCCTTAATATTCCCAGAAGAGAACATATCTCAGCCACAAGAATCTCATGCAAATGGCTCTCCATCCAACAAAAAATAGACCTAAAAACTATCTGCCTCACCTACAAAGCTCTTAACCACCTGGCCCCACTTATTTAACCGATAAATTCACCTTAAGACAGAATAATAGAGCCACCAGATCCTCTAATACACTACAACTGACAGTGCCCAAATACTCCCTAAAAAGAGCCGGTGGTTCCAGCTTCCCAGTTCTAGCCTCACAATTATGGAACACTATTCCACTGGACATCAAATCTACCCCTATATTTCAACCTTTCAGAACTAAGATCATCACCTGGTTACTCAACAAATAACTAACACTGTATGTATGTATGTATCCGCTACGATGTTACTAATTCCACTATAACTGCTTTCATAACTGCTTTTGTAACTATACTTATACTGCACATATGTACAAATGTTCTTACCTATGCCTGTAACCTGATGCTTAAGCGCCCATATACC
Source organism: Ambystoma mexicanum (assembly GCF_040938575.1). Lineage (NCBI taxonomy): Eukaryota > Metazoa > Chordata > Amphibia > Caudata > Ambystomatidae > Ambystoma > Ambystoma mexicanum. The sequence continues at coordinate 547,020,780 of NC_090926.1, forward strand.
TCTGGGTCAGGAGCGCTATACAAATAAATAAACAAACAAACAAACAAACCTTGATAGGAGGAGAGAAACAGGGTGTCACCTTGATGGTGTGAGTTTATGAGTCAGAGAATCCTCCCCTTGTCCCTTGGACACAAAATCAACTTTTGGTACAATACATATCTACATGTGTGCAATCTCTAGAACAATCATATGTACAGTTTACATATTTTGTGTAGCATCTACTCCTCCAAACCTCGTCGCTGTAGGATCTTTTGTCTGCTTTTGACAGAATTTTGGCCTTTTTGTCTGGAACACAATATCCAGTTTATCAGAAAATGTGTAGACATGTGTGCATTGAATATGGGCATAAATGTATGGAGTTTCATGCTTTTGGCATTAATACATTTGGTGTAAAACCATATTTTTGCTGTTACTTCCCAGAACATCTCACAGAGTTCTGGCACCTCTTAAAACATGCCGCCAAAAATTAGATTCACAAATCTGTTGTTTACATATTTTTCGCAATTTTACACAGTACTTTATCAGTCTTTTAAAAATGTGCTTTTGGCCTTTGTTAAGCAACACATTGTGGTTTGTCTCCGCCTCCTTCTTCTCCTGACAGCTCAGAAGCAGCCTCCTCCCAGTTCCTGCTGGGCCCGGCCATTTATGACTCTTCACACTTCGCATTTCCTTTCAGCCAGAGGATGTCCATTGTCTCCTTCCCCTGCAGCCCCAAATTCTCCTCCCCTAATCTAATCATCACCTAGGTGTGATTTCCTGGTGGAGTGAAGCAGAAGGGAGATGCCTGGCCTCTGTGGGGGAAGCTGTTGGACTGGTTTGATTGCTTTTAGGCAGGCTTAATTTCAATGTCATTCTGTTACATTTTTTTCTTGGTTTAAAACAAACTTGTAATTTCAAAACAAGCAGCTAGAACACTTATTCCAGATTCTAAACCATGGGATTAAACAGTTACAACCTAGGTTACTCTCAATAACAGGTCACTTAGATTTCAGACATTAGATTTCAGTTGTATCAGTTTACAGTTTTAAAGCAGGCTTCTGACAGCTGTAATTCAGGCGGCCATGGGCACTGCGCCCAGATTTTGACAGATTTCCCAGGCAGGCACATTTTAGCTGTGAATATTTGGATGACAAATTCAGCTTTTCAGGACATTGTATGTTCATAATGATTTCTTGAACTAAGTGAATTGTAGCACCCAGCAAGAATATTGGATGTGTGCAGGGGTTTTGTACCGGCATTCTGCAGTTTCAGCAACCAAGAAAAAGGATTTGAAAGCAAGATTTTGGATTTCTTTCAGCAAAACACTGCTTCTCCCTCTGTGCTCCATTTCTACTTGTTGTGAAGCCCAGTGACATGTTTCAGGAGTGAGATCTCCGTTCTACCACTGAGAACATGCATGGTAGATTTGGCAGCCATCTTTTTGTGTTGTAAAGTGTGATTTCCATAGGATTTGGTGCACACAGGCGTTTTGCGGCCATTTTGATAATTCTGGCACCATCAAAACACAGGGATGTCGCAGGGCAGAGCATAAGTTGGTTAATACATCCCACATGTGCTATCAGTATAGGCGATTACGGGAGTTTGCCAATTTTGTGATTGTTGGCTCCACGCCACAGCAGTTTGGTGGGCTGAAATTTTGGTCTGAGGTCAGCATACCAGTCTGTGGTGTACTGCTGATAGTGGGATCTGACCAACCCCAGCCATTCGCCTTTCACAGGGCGAGGTCCGGCCCAGTGCTATCAGTATAGGTGACTTCGGGAGATTGACGATTTTGTGAGTTGTCCAAGAATAGGAAGTTAGGACACAAGGTCGGCATACCACTTTGGGGTGTACTGGCAATACTTAAAGTTGACCAACCACACACACCCATTTGCCAGGCAAAGGAGTGGAGTGGGGTCCGGCCCTGTGCTATCAGTATGGTCAATTTTGGAGATTGCCGATTTTGCATCTTTTCCAAAAATAGAAAGTTAGGACACAAGGTCCCCATACCACTTTGGGGTGTACTGGTGATAGTGAAATTTGACCAGCCCGACCCATTCCCCTACACAGGGGTGGAGTGGGGTCCGGCCCTGTGCTATCAGTATAGGCAATTTCGGGAGATTGCTTAAAATGTGATGTTTGAACTCCTCTCCTCACAGGCCCCTTTACCTTGTGCTAGGAGAACTGTATACGTCTGAGCTACCTGGTGTGCCAAGTTTGTCAAGAGTTGCAATATTCCTCATCATGCTGCTGAGAAAATTACTTGTATTGCCAACGTTCATATACAACAAGCTTTCGCAGAGCCAATAGTTTTAGGTTTGAGCAAGCATGGGAGAGGCATTTGCCAGGCACTGCTATAATGGTACTACATCTCCATTAGGAGGAACCAGCTGTAAACTAATATGAGTACATAGGCATATGATAGCAGTGCCTAGCAGCTGTCTACCTAATACCTACACACAATCCAAAAATTATGTTTTTTCCATTGCTTGTATTTACCTGGACTTCGGTGCCAGGGACAGATGCAAGGATACAGATTCTGTTAAAAATCAAGTTGCTGAAGGGTCTCTTGTTTAAGACATGCATTACAGCAGTAGTATATTTACATCTCCAATTAAGCCATTTGTTCAATGAAGACTGCTTTGAAATAACACTTCAGGCTATTTATAGCACAAGTTTGATGTTACTGCATGATAGAGCTAGCTCAAAGATGAGTTTTTGGTAGGGAACGGCAGGTTTGGGGTGGGAAGGGCCATGGCTAATAAATGGGTGAGAAAATAAACAAACAAAGTCCACAAGGTGAATGTCCCTGCTCACATCCCATCTCGCTCCTCTCAATGCCATCATTTCAGTGCATAAGTGGTGCATGATCACCACCTAACAGCCAAAATGAATAAGGGGGATGACAAATTAGCATTAGAACTGTACAATACCTCTGGAAGTGACATGGGAGGAAACGGGAGGACACAAACACACAGCAACATAATACCAGTCTCTTTTGGGACATAGGAGTGTACTCAGCCGAAGTATTGAATTCACTTGATTGGCAGTAAAACATGTTTCTATTTTGCTATGTCGTAATAATCTACTTGAAAGACTATAATACAAAGTGTTGTAAACCTCATAAACAAAACTAGCTGTAAACCTTACACCTGAAAAGGAGCAACTCGAGATCTCTGCAAACTGGCTGCTACCTAAAGGATTTAAAGACACTGCAAAGAAGCATGCAGAGTAGCCCCTGTTTTTAAACATTCTTAATCCCGAGGATGCACCTTGCTGTTACTTCTGATGAGATTAAATCTGCATTTCAACAACAGTCAAACAAAAAGTCATCATACAAATGAACTACACCTCTTTGAACCGTTCACTTATTTTATTCAGTCTTTGTTTTCTTGAATTCAGGTAAATATTGCAAAGCCAGTTGTAGGTAGTGTTGGGTTTGCCTTTTTTATGCATATGTGCAGATGACAAATGCAGCACAAAACAAACAGGAATCGAATAATAACAAGCAAGTGCAACTCAGCACGGGTCTGTGTTGGGGTGGTCGCTCCACAGGATCTCACTCCAGCCTTTGGTCATAGGGAGACTTGTTAAACATGCCCTACATTTTCTACCAAAGATACCATATAAGTGTCAAACGCTGCACTATAGCAAGCCCCACTAACATAACAAAACGCCCCACTGTTTAGAGTGACGGTTTAACATTCATCTGCATGTTGCGGCAGAGCGCCCAAAGTTATTAATATAAGTCCCATAAGTTACATAAACACCCTCTAGTGCCAAGTAGCATATTTGCAAGGTGTGCTACATAGCTTTACTTAAACAAAGCTTTAAAATAAACTGTTATGCCTTATCACACTACATTTATGACATGCTGCCAGTTTCCCGCATGATATATAGCAGCGCGTAGCAAAAGCTTAAAACGTATGTATAAGCGAAAAATGTTGTCCGCATGGCATATAGCAGTGGCTGGCAAAACTTTAAAACATGTGAACAAGCCAAAAATGTTGTCTTTGCCAATGCTTGTTTCAAACAGTACTTCAGTGGCTTTGCCAATGCTTGTTTTTAGCAGGATTTCCGTGAAAGACATGCATAGTGCTTATAAATCGAGTGGCTGAATGTAGGCCTGGTAAGACAGTGTGTTTCCAAATCCAAGTCATTCATTCTCAGAAGACTGCTTGAACTGGCAGGCACTTTGAATGTAAAGTCTGATGGAATGGCTTGATTAAAACAAGCTCAAAGAGTTCCCACAAGGAGGTCTTTTGGGTGGGTAGAGGCAGGAATGGGTGATAATGTCCACAAGGATTAGCTTGGCCATTGGCAGGCAATGGATGGACAAATAAACAAAGAATACCTACAGGCTTGTTTCCCTGTTCCTATGTCATTTCGGGCAGGGCCTCTTTTGGTTCTCAATCCACCCTGGTTCCTCCCTATCTGTACTCCAATGCAATAGTTTCGGCTTTTAGGTGTTGCAAACTAAAAAGAGACACCCATGGCAGGTTAAAGCGGCCTTTGTGAAGCATCATTGAAAGTGTATCAGAAAGCATACAACAATGCCACTTGCATACAACAGCCACAGATTAGAGATCCAAACTTCCAGAGGAAGGTTGGGCTCCAGGAAGGAATCTGGGCTCAGGGAGAGCATACCCATTATACCCAGCTCTGACCAGTTTTGTTCCTCCATTCTGCCCCCCTTCTCCGGTCCTTAGTTGCTTGTGTATGCTTGTTTATGCTACCATTTGCTCTATTGTTATAAATCCTGTTGTTTGTTTATAGAAGGTCACTCCTCAACACATTGTGCCTCATTACGACCCTGGCAGTAGGGGGTTAACAGCGCTGGTAGAGCTGCTGGCGCCGTTAACCCCCTATTACGAGGTCTGCTTGCGGGTCCCGCGAACAGACCTGGATGTTAACAACGGGCCTTTCATTAACGGGCCTGTTGTTAGCATCCTCCCCATTCCTATTAAGCCCTATGGGGGCTCAAATGGGATTGGGGCTGTACCGGGTCGGGGCCCCCCCATTGGGGAAATACTGGGCCCTCCAAGGTCAGAATGTCTTGGTATTTCCCCATTCAGGGAACCCAGACCCGAGTTTGGAGGTAGCCATGCCCTTACTAAGGGCATGGCTACCTCCAAACTCGTAATGAGGCACATTGAGTGGCTTCAGCCTCATAGTTGTCCAGCTGTCTGCTACAGGCCAATTGAAGAGCTTCAACCCAGTTCTCAAAAATAACCAACACAAGCACCATCCTGTTCTACTGCTTCTTCATGGCGTAAGCACATGTGTCATCAGGACTGTGTCTCAGCAGAAGAAGCTGACACTGTAAGTAGCATGACTGCCAACACAACAAAGCATGCATCACTAAATCCGTCTATATGTCTCTGCATAACACTTCCAAAACTAAGTACTTCAAATGAATATATGAGGTCTACTGTGTTTGGTGTGTGTTGGACACTCCCCCATATAACTAGCTTGAAGCATAACCAAACATATTTCACATGCTCTGTATGGATAATGAAATTGATCCCGAGTATGAAGGAAGTTGTGGCATAAAACTGCCTTAGGAGTCTTCCATGCTTCATTGGTTGCGGTTTACAGCAGATTTAATGTAATAATGTCATATCCGGTATATGCCTACTGAAGCACCACTGTGCAAACACAGCACGGTTGACGGCACGTTGATGCAGAGAAACAAAAGAGGCCATCCAAAATGGAGTCCTGAACCTGCAGCTCCGACCATCCAAATTGATTGAAATACATGTCTGCACACATCTGACCTCTGTCCCACTAAGGCAAAAGACTGCAGTGCAAACACAACATTTACCACAAAGTTAAAATAGAATGCCTTCAGCGAGATCAATTTTGAAAGTTATAGAACCCGAACAAGATCAGGAAATGGCTGATTGTGTGAGACACTGCATTGTTCAAGCAGAAAAAAAAAATATGAAGTAAAATTAATTGTGCATTGGTAATAACTGCATATCACCTGAACACTGAACAGATTGTGCTGTGATACCCTGGGGCAAAAATGTACTCTACTGCTGACATCACATGTAGCTTACATTACGTGACTGGCTTCATTCAAAATAATGAATCTGCAGAGGGGTTTGCCAGCAGCCCACTCACAAAATGGAGGCCAAATTCATAATCTGGGCAGGTGCAGGCACTTCATCTCCCAACAATAACAAGGAGAAAAGGATATGACCATTTTCACCTTGTGCCAAATTAATAAATGCCATCTCTAGCCATCTATTTGATTTTTTAAACAAGGGGCTTTTATTATGCTTACAAAATACATTTTCATGTAAAGGAAGAGATGGCTTTTGGCCAAGTCATACCTTTTTATTAAATAAAAATTGAATGTGCTGGAGGGTTTTAGTTTTCATTTAACCACACCATACAAGAAGCGCTCATTTATAAACCACATTTTGCAATTGATGTAGCTCCACTTTATCTGCATAAAAATGCCAACGCATTTCCACAAGCTCGAGATATTTGCTTGAGTATGAAAATCTCGTTGCCTCTTTTTTTACTTTACTAAATAGTTTAGATACGTGAATAGACAAATGTACGTAGAGATGGAATGTATGCTTGTCTGAGCAGCCTATTGTGTCCCAGCTTTTTACAAAATGTGTCTTCTCTTTCAAGAGCACAACTTGGGCCAGTTGAGAGACCTGTGGTCAGAGTTTCTCACTCCAAGGTGCAAGGGTCATGACATTTGTCCCAGCCAAGCTCTGAGACCACAGTTAGAGAGAGATGTACACCCAGATGTGGCCCCTTGAGGACCATTGGTTGTTCAGAGTAGGTCAAAAGCACACCATGTACCCCTAAGTTAGCCAGACAAGTACCATTGGTTGGCAGACCGTACAAAGACCCCCAGGTGCTGGGAGTGTTTTGATCCATTTAAGAGAACAATGGACAACTATATTTCATGGTGCATCTAAGGTCTTTTTTTTCTGTCCTTAAATCCAGTGCAGGGCTCTGAAATTGTAAAGTATTCGACAAGGTGCCTGGAAGATACAGATGCGGACATGTATGGTCATTACTCACCTGCCTGGCATTTTTAGAAGACACAATGAGTCAGGATGTGTTCTGCTCAGTGCGACCGGGATGTCAGCAGTAAATAAAGTTCCTGCATTTTGCCAGGGAAGAACCACATTCAGTTTAGTGAAACACGCTTTTAGGTAGCTGCTGAAAGTGTGATTGGATATCGCTTGGTGATTGGGAACCCTGTACATAACACTTACCCCAAATGTCCATATATATTAAGAACATTGTGTTAGGGAGAATTCTCAGAAATGTGCCAATTCCCTTCTACCTAAGAGACCTCCAGCTCTTTTGCTGGACTTTAGGACTTTTAACTTTTATCCTGGAGAGAGTGAGACCTTTTTCCCACTGTCTCATGTATGTTTCTTTGCTTTCAACACTGTGTTTCATTTGGTTGTGGAGTCTGACAAACTCCAAAGGCATCATCCTTTTACATTGTGACACACAGCACCTTCAGTGGAGTGGAACAGGGTAGTCTTTTAGATCACCCAAAGGTTTAAATAACTTCTCTTGGTTAAACTACTATTTCCAAGAGCAGTAAAGTGAAATTGACTTTACTTACCTTTTGTAACTTTGTAGACCCAGCACAAACTATCTTACATAGAGTGCTGAAGGGGTTACTTAGTATCCCCTTTTTCTACATTCTCATGTAACATCTTTATGTTACCCTTTCTACAATTAATGGCTGGTGTCAGTGGTTTACTTTTGCCTAACATTGTGTGTTTTTACCGCGTGCTGCAATAGCAGCTGCAGTATAGCACCCATGGGTGCCCATTTTGTCTAATTGGCTCTGTTCTTCTTTTTTTGCCATTTCCCGTTTCTTGTTGGAAAGGCCCTTAGGTTTGGTCCCTTTGTTAGTTTTGTCTTTGGCAGGGTTCACTGCTGAAGCCCGCCTCTGTCTCCAGCGTGTCTGGCAGGGCAGGAAGCAGGGGAGGTGCCCAAAACTCCCTGTGCTTAGTCTCCTTGGTTAGAGGAATGCACCCAAAGGTGGTTGTCTGGCTGGCTGTCCTTGGAGGACAGCCACCCTGCTGAGTGAGTGACAGATAGGCTGAAAATGAATGGGAGAAACCTGCATAAAAGGTCTTTTAGACAGAAGGCAGAGTCGACCACTGGACGAAGGAATCTGAAGTAGAACTTGGAAGAGATGCTTGCTGCAACTCCTGGACCGTTGGTTTGCCTGGTGAAGCCCTGCTGCAGTGCTGAAGCTCCAAATTCGCCTTGACTAGAGAAGCCCTGCAAAGGACGACTTCTCACCTTGGGTTGGTGGGACCAATCGACCCCAAGACAAACTCATCTGGAAATCCTCTCGTTGCTGGCAGTACTACCATTGCTGCTGCAGGAACCGAGTGCCAGGGAGAGGAACACCAGAATCAAGTGCATTGTCTTTAAACTGGACTCCCCGAGCTCCATGATCTTCTGGACTGGACTCCCATGAAGCAGGGCTGACCAGGCCTGTGCCACCATAAGAGAGTGCTGGACCCCAGAAGCAAGGAAAGCCTACAAGGTGTCCAAGAACCGTGGTGGTGCTATTCGCGAGAAGCTGAAACCGCACACTTGAGTGTAAGTGTTATTTGGATACTTGTCACTGTGAAACTCTATGTTGCAACCCTACAGCTCACATTGATCCCTCTTGGGATAAGCCTGGCTGCTCGGTCACTCTAACAACTTGTGTTGTACAGACTTATACCAAAGGTTGGGTGAACTATTGCCAAGAGGACAAGACTGTTGCAGTCTCCCACAGGGTACTGCATACAATCTTGCCTAACACCTGATCAATTGCATGCCCATATATGGAGAAGATACCAGCATGCAGCGCAAGTCAGGAAGCACTGCAGAAGAATTTGGAAAAAAAGTCTATATCTGCCAGCACTTTCAATGTCCCATGTTGAGACTAGGACCAGTCCTCAACTCCTCTCTTGTCTTGAGAGTACCAGCCAGACCAAAGTCTCACAAGCCAGTGCTTCCTTTGCCATTCAGCCCGGGCCAAGAACATGACTTGAGTTCTGGGTGAGAGGTCATGTGGGAATCAGGATGCCACATAGCTGACAGAGGCAGTATTTTGCAGCAGCTGAAAATGGTCCCCAATGATACCCAACCAAAGATATCACTGGATTACATATCTACTCATATCTGAAAATGTTGCAATTACTAAAGCTGCAGTTATATTCTGTCATCTGCAATCCCAATTCACTGATTCCAGCTCCTTCGTCGGCGCCAGTCTATTTAATATTAACTACTTTGTTATGATTGTGGATAGGTTTATAAAGCTCCCAGCGGTGGGATGGGTTAAGCCATAAACATGCCCTTTCTTGGCAAAGTACTTTTAATTTCCAATGCAGATATAAAATTGCAAAGTCTACATAGGTTCTAGCCTGCAAGGGCACCTATGAATTGTACCTTTGTATCCCTGATCTAAACGATATCTCCGAACTTGGTCACTGGGTGTCGTTCTAAAGCACCAGAGCCACGAGTCCCCCAGAGCAGAGGAACAGTACCATATATACTTTCGCAATCATTACTGCACTCAATGGCCTCTCACCAGCTGCTATGACTATTAGCACTCTACTTTAGTGTAGACTCCTGAAGATCCCTTCAGAAGTGAAGCCTAAGCCACTAGTCTCTCATAAACTAAAATCCCTTTAACGCAAAATTCCTGAGCACAGACGCATAGACTTTGTCAGATTATTGGGAAACTCATACCACTGAGGTACGTTCACAAATATGTGACAGCTGGATTTTACAACTGCCCAATGAGTCCTACCAACCATATTGCCATGCCCGCTTTTTGCCCAAAACACAGGTTATTTGCCCATTTTGTTTTTGAAGGCTTTCAATCTTCTTCATAAGAGAAGGAGAAGCTTGTCTGCATGATACTGGTGTCCCTAAGGCACAGTGTAGGCAGGAACCACATCTATACCCTTCACCATAGAAGCCCAGTGTAACCAAACCCACCAGCATCAGATCCAGGTGCAAACATTTGGCAAAATCATAGTTCCTTAAATAGCACAATACATTGGTTGTACTTAGAATCCTAAACTGAGTGTATGGATAACTCCTGTGATCAAGTTTTCCAGGAGGGCCCTGAATCACAGTGACCAAGTAGTTGACCCTAACAGTGACACTTAAATGCCAGAACCTAGTGATGTGGGGTTTTCACCAGCTGAAAAAACATTTTCCAGCACAAATCGTTTCTATGTGCATTTAAACTGTATAAAGCACACACAACCTGCCCTTATCTGGACCTCGCTGTGATAATGGGTTAGCCTCTTATTTTAACAACCACACTGCACTCCTGAGAGCTGAACCTAGCTTCAAGACCTCCAATACCACTTTTTGAGCAATGACAGCTGAAAAAAGCCTGTTTTCCCTTGTCAAAAAGAGGACATCGCCTCTACCACAGAGCCTGGAAAAATGTGACAGTATTCTAATGTGCTCTTCTCCAGGTGCTGAGAATAGTCCGATTATGCAATTGAAGAAGCTGTTAGTGACTGCTAAGCATAATAAATGCTCCTCGCTAGAGCGTTGCTTCATTCAAACATACGACCCATGATCACTTTTTATATTAAGTGAGCATCAACCTTTTGGTGGTGAACAAATGTTGCACCACCCTTGGTTTGAATCTTTTGGAGTCTTGGGAGCAGAGATTTGTAATGCACTCCCTCGTGTACTGTGGGACACTACTTACCTCTGTCAGGCCTGTTAACTGAACTCCCCATGACCATTCATGTCTGAGTCACTCCTTTATTGGTTTTGCCGCATTTGGTGGCTGTAGCACCACCTAATGCCCAAAACATTGGTACTGTAAGAGAGAAAGAAGAAGGGGGAAGTTCGGGAGCAGTGTATAGGGTTGGCATGGCAACTTGCTGACGCTTGGCGATGAAATGGCTGAATCACCAGCTGGGTCTTGTTTTTTCAAGGAGGGCTGTGCTGCTGCCATTTTCGCCCGTGCTTTAATAAGTTCCTCCCTTGGAATTCACTGAGTAGCAGTGTTATCAGGAGACATTTGGCAACTTGAAAGGATGACGAATCCGGTTCAGGTGACACCCACCAAATGAGGCTGAGTTCAGCACCCGGTTCAGCGACATGGCTAAACAAATACCTATCTTGGCAAACAGATGTGGTGCACAAGACCAAGACTAAATATTGTCAATACAGTTCATAAAAGGTGAATTTAATGCAGTCACTGTGTTGTGTGATGAGAAGTGCAGACTCCTACTAGTTACAACATCTACTTTGTAAAGTCTGCTTGCAGGTTTTATATAGCGGTACGCGGAAATGGAACACAGGGTACTAGCTTATCTGACCAGTGATTATTTTTACGTGCATGGAAGGCGGTTTGTAGAGCACCACGCTGCTGCCTTGAGCTTTATACCCACATAGCTCTGGCATTGACTCTCCCGCAGCACAAGTACTGCACCCGCAGCACAAGTACCGCAAGAGCTGACGTCACTCTGTAACGCCATTCCTAGGCAGCAGCACAGTCAATTGTGCAGCTTTGCCTACAGAGAAGTGAATGGACCCGCCATCTTGAACTAGTATTAATACTCATTAAATTTAAAAATCTGGCTGTCCCGAGGAGCGTCAATGTAAAAACATCTAAATATATTCACACTTATATAAAGACATTTCAATGACTTACACTGATTTTCAATGTTGGGAGCGTTGCACGCAATTGTTTTAGAAGTGCAATTGAAAATGACCTGTTTGTGATGTATATTGGAGAAACATAATTATCTAGATTACGTTTTATGATTCGCTAGTCTACCTTAATACTATCTGAGCAATACTGCACCTGTTCCCTAAGTACCACGGCAGCCTAGCGCTCTTCTCCGTCAGTTATTTGTTCCACTTAATTCCACTTATGGCGTCTGGGATTCATTCGCCTTAGAAGGGAGCTCATTAAATTTGGCACGGATCAAAAACAACAAAAAATAAAGGACATTTGTCTCACATAATATGCCTTCGAGTAATCATACAAAGTTTATAATACATGCCAATATTACCTCTCCCTCGAAAACATGCTAATCTGGTTTTGCAGAAGCCACATACTCGAATAGAAAAGGCGTACTGGGGGTACCTTGTTTAATAACATAATTAGCTTTGAGGTTATGGGCTGTATGCCCCACAACGTTTTGAATTGCGACGTGCACGGCGCAAATGAAACAACTAAACCGAAAATATGGAAGATTCTCCATAAGGCCTATCTTGCAATATTAGAAGGCAAAAGTCATAACGGTCTGAATTGCCCTGGTTTAAAGTCATGGGGAAACTGTGGCACCGGTGTCTGCACTTGCCTACAGGAATACCTATTGCAATCATATGCTATAAACTGGGTTTATTATCCATGCAGGTGATAGCGGATTGGAGAAGGCTAGCTCTATATGCCAAACTATTGGACCCTCCTGTATCCACCCTCTTTGATGATTCGAGCAGGCTGACATCTGAAAGCTCTTGTAAAGTTTTAAATAGTTGTGCTCTCTCTCTCCGCATGCTGTCTCTCTCTCCACACGATCTCTCCATGTACTGTTGCACTTTCTCTCTCCCTGTGCACGCTGTCACTCTCTCTCCATATGCACTGTTGCTCTCTCTTTCTCCCAGCACATGCTGTCACTCTCTCTCCCACCCTCCCCGTGCATGTTGTTGCTCTATATCGCTGCCCGCACACCCGGTCACTCTTTCTCAGGCACTTTGAAAACATCCCCCTTTTCCATCTTCTCCAACTCTCACCTTTGCTCTAACTCCTTACTTTTCTTCTCCTCCTTCCTCTCACACTAACTTGTTCTCTTCCTCTCTCACTCTTTATCAACCTTATTTGCTCTTGCTCATCCTGAGCACCCTTTATCAATGGCTTCCTACGTTGCAGTATTCTCCTTCTCATTCCATTGCACACCTGCACCCCTTATCACATCCTCCTGTACAGCTTTACACTCTCCTCTTTGCACCCTGGTGCCTATAAATGCAAAATGTAAAGAACAAAGGTACATGCCAAAACTATTGGCCTTGACAATGCTTGTTCTGTTTGCTACATGTAACTTTGTACTCTTACGCCCTTGTTCAGGCAAAACACTGTACCATTTCTGATATCCTAGAGTCCGTGTCATCAACATTTGTTATCTCAGACGACATGTAATGCATCCTTTGCTGGATACAATCCACAAAATTTAGCAAGCCACCCACCTCCCACACAATTATTTTTCCTCACTACTGATATGCCTAAAAGAAAACGAATTGCACCACTTCAGTCTTTGCTCAGTGAGGTGCTAAACACAAACTGCACAGGAACTATGTAAGGTTTAGTGAACATGTCACATGATACACAGTCAGGCATTGTAAGGCCTGAAAGCATAACCAAGAAATAGTGACATTGGTTTGGTGGTGATTGTTCATCTGACAATTGATTGCGGCAAACAGAACAAAGCGTAAACCAAATGCGTGCACACCAACCCACCCCCCAACTCACTCCCGCACTTACCTGGTTGGACGCCGCCTGGTCCCCTTCACCCACGCAGCATCAGATCCATCTCTCTAACGCGGGTCCCTTTTTCTTTTTCTTTTTTTTCTGGTCCCCAGCCTCCCATGTTGAGGAAGTGGGAGACACCCCCGCAACCTCCCAAGACTAATACATACCGATCATGGGGACCTGCATGTTCGGTATGTATTAGCCTAATTGTTCATTTTTGTTTGGTCGAACGGTACAGGGCAAATTTGGTCAAATGTACCATTCGACCAAATAAAAATGAACAATCATGCTTATACCATGATATTAAATAAAGTGTTTGATTTAAACTGGGCTTATATGTGATGCTTAATCAGAGCATAGGTAAAGTCTTAGCGACTTCGAAAAAAATGAGTGTTTTTGTCGGCTATATTCAAAGCGCTCCATCTGTGCTCTCCTTGTTCTTTTAAAGTAAATTGCTGTGACCTGAAATGTACAAAAACGAAAACACATAGTTTGATTGAAATGAGTGATAGTGGTTTAAACAGATTGGTAGAGTGAGCAAAATAAATAAAGGAAAATTACCTATGTATCCCATGGCAGAGTGACATACTGCACTGTTTAAGCTCCTATAAACCTGTAGGTGATTCACAATCAGAGCATTTGTTTTGTAGAGTATATAACACTCGACTTTGAAAACAGGGAGCATCTGGAAACCACATTTACCAAAACTCTTCACTTTAATCCCAATGTTACCTGTTCTCTCACCATCCTCCTTAAACTATATCTTCCACATTCTTTAGTTAACCACTTTCACCTTGGCTTCGCATCTTAAATTACACGGCCTGCGATAGAGGCTGTGTAGTTATGGTTAAGATGCTCAACCCATAGGAAGAGTATATATATATATATATATATATATATATACATATACTATAACCTTGGAACTTTTATACGAATCCTCACCAGACTTTGCAAATAAGTATATGGCCACCTCTGAATGATTATCTAAAGTCTGGTGCGGTTTCGTCAAGGGAGGGAAAAGTTTTAGGAGTCCCAAAACGTTTGAAATCCTCACAGGCGTAATGGAAAAAAGTTTGCTCATGCATGTAGCCCAAACCGCTGGATGGATTTGAACCAAACTTGCCTGAAAGCGCACTTTTTCAAATTTGGTGTAAATCCTTCTAGTCTTTTTTGTTTTTGTTTAAATGGCCACAAAGTATGTCAAACAAAATTAGTGATACCTGCATCTGGTTATCAGACAAATTTCCTGATTTGGAGTCCGCGGACACCTCTGGACCAATCAGAGAGCAGCGTACATTTTGAAACGGACACCAGGTTGGATTCGCGGTCTGCGTCCATAATCTGCGAACATCACGGTAAAGTCACAACATTACACTTGTCAAACTAATTGAACAATCTCTGGGGTAATGTCATTGATGATGTCATTTGTGATGACATCTTTGATGTCTTGGGTGTTAGTGTTAGCAGTGCATGGCAGTGACGCGAGTTATGGTTGCATAGTTTACCATAACTGGTGAATTTCTAGGGTTTTTTGATTTTACTTATAACCATAACGTCCCTTTAATAAAGATTTTCCCTGATTTTTTTAGGTTTTTATTAGTGCAACTTAACCATAACGTCCCTTTAACAAAGTTTTTTCACTGAATTTCATAGGTTGTTATTAGTGCATCTTAACCATAAAGTCTCTTTAGCAAAGAGTTTTTAGCATATCTTTATATATGGCACTGTGTCCTCCCTTCACTCCTTCCCTCCACCTTCTTCCTTCCCCCACTCACCATTACTCTTTTTAAGATTTGCTCATTTACCCTTATGTAACCTTTGAAGTTGGTTTCATCAGACAGGAAAACCCTGCTGCTTCCCACTGGATCCCTTTCCTCAGCAGACTATCAAAGAGCTAGCACAACTATCCTGCTTCTAGCTCTCATTCCTCTAACCACTCCCATTCCACCATGACTACTTTTACTGGTTTTCACGTTCCTTCCTCTCTTGTAGAAGTCTACTGCTGAGCTGAACTATCCAGCAAACTACCACTTCATCTGCCTCTGCTCCCACAATTATAAAATGCGAGACCTTTTGCTGACCGCTGTTCACCTGTCTAACTAAAAAAGGTCTGACCCAACGCTTCATTCATACCAGTCAACTCAGACAAATGTGAGGCCTGTTTCATTCCTCCAACAAATTCTGTTTCTGAATCTACGTCTTCAGCTGTGTTGCATGTTTTGCGTTTTGCATAGACTATTTTTGTAAAATCCTTTGATTATCTACACGAAGACTATAAGGACCTACATGAGTCTATGGTTACTGTTTTGTCCAATCTAACATTTTTCGAAGCTGATATATTAATGCATCCTCAAACTTAAGAACTCAATGTCATTTTTTACAGGAGTCGCCAAAGAATGTTGAAAACATCCTCTGTATTAAGCCCTGTGTAGGGTTTTGTTACATTGGGGGATTCCACAGATGTTCAGCTAGTTGCAAATCTGTCACATTCCAACAGCTTAGTGGAGAGCACTGTGGATACGGATCCTGTTGGAATGGGCACTTCTGTACCGGTGGATGATAGGACAGGATCATCTTTAACCAATGCCACTGTTAGGGAAGGGTTAAAAAAAAGAAACATGTTAAGAATGTGCCCAAAGATAAGAGTAAGAGATCCAGAAGATGTTTGTGACAATGGAAATTGAAACTTTCAAGAGATCCCCAGTGTTGTGACACAGGAGATCTCATGAAGGATAAAAAAGCAGATCTCATGGTCCCGGTAATGTCTGTATGTGTGACCAATGTACCTGTGGAAGCCTGGATAATCGATCCTAATGATAGTGCAACAAAAGTGGTGCCAATAATAACCAAAGGATGTAATACGAATGTAATTAACTCATAAAGGGTTAATAGAAGTAAAACCTGTAATAAGAAAGAACAAAAGAAAAAACAAACTGCCACTGGTAAATGGGAAAAGAGCTACAAGGGTTTCCAATACGAGGCAGAGTCACTGTTTTCTGATTTTGCCTAGCGTTTTTGTGGGTAGTCACGAACAGAGTGACCCTACTGAGATTAGTCTGAGACCAAATGATGATTTGAGATGTATTGGAGCACGGGATGCAGGAGTCCCTGTAGTAAGAGAGACTCGGGAAACTTCTCTTCAAATTTGCACTCAGAAATGCAGGTCCCTTAATCATCCGTCTTGACAAGGGTGATAGATATGATAAAGAGAGGTGATTGGGGGGTGTTTTCTGCTAGTCCTGCCGTCCCTCTGAGTGATCCGTTGGTGCCCGATGATAATTTTAAACCAGTCCCTACAGTGCCACCGGTGACCATGGACGTTGTGACATCACCAGATCAGCTGTTAAATGAGGCTAAGGGTGGTTTCTCTACACATCCAACTTGGAGGCCTGGTGGACTAAGGCTCAGGGTCTGGCTCCAGGTGTGAGAAGCAGATGGGGGCCAGACCCAGTGGGGCTTCCGATTGAGAATTTACCATTTCAACAGTTGTTAAACTCTCAATTGGTAGGTGGTATGACTGATCTTCGATGTGACAAGGGTTCAGTTACTCCTAAGGTAAGAAAGGGCCCTGAACCCTCTGCCAAGTCTCCCTGTTTGTATATAGAACGTTTTTTTGGAGATAAAAGGGGGCACCCTTACATCGCCAATATGTTTAATCACTCTTCAATGCAGTCCCCAGTTTACGGTTAATTAGGTATTCTGATATTTTACAGGTTGAGTTGATTGGGGATCAGCAGGCATATCTAATTAGGGTTCATGTTGGTAGTAGCTTGGTAAGGGAAGCAGTAGTCGATGAAGCCCAGGCTGGGCTATGATGTGTTTGAGGCTTTGGTTAAAAATACGGGTGAGACACTCTCTGGACCATCTGGCACTTCACATTATAATGGTGATGCAAACATGAGAGTAGTGCTTTCGAGAAAGACTCCTTTGGAAATTAGATTGGGGCAAGAACAAAACACTTGACACATTGTGTATGACTCCGCGGTAGTCCTTAGAGATGAGATCAAAAAGAAGATGGCAGGTTGGCTTTTTTAAAATTACAATCGCTCCATAATGTGGGGCAGAAGTGATATCAACAACTTAAAATAGTTTTTTGAATACAAGGGGACATTCCCATTTTTATTTGCCTCATTTGATAAACTATTTGGGACTGATTGTGGAATTGTTTGTCTTCAAGAAACCTGGTTGTCCTCGACTACTATTATTGATTGGTTTACCACTTTTTCGGTGAAGGCAAAGAAAGGTACTTTGGGTAGACCATTTCGAGGCCTGCTGTTTGCTATAAGGAAAAATGTAGGTTTGTCAGTCAATTGGACTCAGGCTCTCCAGATATTTTGGCAGTACAGTTGGTTGGGCTAGTGGGTATTGAATGCGTGCATCTTGTTAAATGTATACTTCAATCCTATGTCCACCTCGCCCGAGGGTTTTGTTTCTCTGCTTCTGATCTGATTGTCCTTTGGTCCACAGAGGGCAAAGTGAGTTTTGTTATATTGGGTGACTTCAATAGTGAATGCCTAGACCTGGCTTGGTATGATAAAGTCCCCTGTTCAAATGTGATGTCGGCCACCTGCAAAAGGGGTACTCTGTTCTGGCATGAGTTTGAACTTTGGGACTTGCATATTTTAAATGGTTGCATAATGGGATAGTCCCCGCCGAATTTTACATGTGTATTTTCCACTCTCGATTGCATATTTGTACCTCGTGAGCTATTCTTTTTTCGCAATGACATTTTTTGATGCATGAAATGAGTGTTCATAACATACTTTCACTCGATCAAGCAATTCAATTTCATAGTCCTGCTCTGGTGTCTATGGGGCTGATGGTAGAAGTTTGTCCCAGAGTCTCTGCTATGATTTGGAAACCATGATTCAGTACGGGTTTAAATCCAAAAGTGGAGAACTTATTGCATCGAGAAAACTCATTCTTAACTGAGGCACTATTGTCAGGTGGTGAAGACGTTGTTAACTAGTTTTGTCAGAAGTTTGGCTCCCTCTTGCCCCAAGTTCACTAAGAAATATGTGCATGCCTTTGATGAACAGGTACGAGGAGAAAAACAGAATTGCGACACAATTTAAGAATATTAAGGAAGGCCCATTGCAGCAGAGGCCTGACATTTTAAATATACATACAAAAATGGGTTGAAGTGATTCGGAGACAATGTTAGGGGCAGTCTCTGCTAAGAATTGTACTGTGATAGGGTCCCTGATTAAATCACCAGGTCTACATGTTTTGCTACAGTTGACTTAAATTGGTTCTCGCAGAGGGGCGCCTATTGTTTAAGAGACTTAGGTTTAGTCACCCTAGGTTTCCTATGGTCATCCAGAGGTGGATCCCTTGTTCACTGTGCTCAGAGAGGCACAGCTCCACCTCACTGATGAGGCCCAACAAGGCTGAAACACGTGTCTGGGGTTGCTGTTGGTACTCTTGTTCAGAAGAGAATTGCCATAGCATATTGGTGCTGAAAAACTGACATGCAAGTGGTATTTCCCTTCTGTGAAAGGCACAGTGAGCTAACGTGTGGCTGCGGACTCTCGAGTGGATACCTTCCCAAAGAGCAGGGCATTTAGCTTTGTTCTTCTCACAGAGGGGTTCCTACGACAATGTTTTCAATATCTTGTATATGCTGATGACATTGTTATTTCAGACCTGACCACGACTGGCCTTCAGTGGAGCATATTAGCGGTCAAGAATTATCGAATTGATTTGAATCTGTTTGTAAATAGAGAGAAAACTAACCTGATAGTGTTACGGACATATATGCATTTTTATTTAAGGGGACATCATTTTAGTTTTAATTTGGGACAACAGGCAATATAGACAGTTTCTAGTTTAAAATATCTGGGAATTACTATCCAAGATGTTGGTAATAAACAAGAACAAATGCAGATGCTACTGTCTAAAGCTAGGACGGCCTCTTCTCAATTGAGAATCTTGGATAAACGCTTTAGAAGTTTTTCGTTATCACCAGTCTTGCAATTGTATCATCAATAAATCTTACCTAGACTAATCTATGGCGTCCATTTGGTTGGACGTGATTTAGTTTTGGGAAAACTGAATACATTATTTGGAGGCGTACGCTGTCTGTGCCTCAAGGAGTCCTGATTAGTGTGTAAAGGTGCGGATTAGGCCTTATTTCTATTAAATTACGTACAAATTGGAAGTTGCTACAATTGTACGCCAAGTTGCTTTCACCATTTCCATTTTCCCTGTTTATGGTTCTCAACAATATTTTGCTGCTGAGGTCTTTTAAGGTTTTGAAATCCTGGATAGATGTTTGTCACAGTGTTTTGTTGGAGCCGGGATTTACAACTGAACATGTAATGTTAGTGCCTGATAAGATTTAAAGTAAATTATTCGAATTTGATTGGATTCATAATAGGGAACAATGTATGCAGTACCATCTATTTCAGTGGTTTATGTATGATATTAGACCATATAATGTTATTCCATGCTATTTATATGAACATCCTTTGCAAGTTTTGATATCACAATTTTTAAGGATCGGGCTAAATTTAATTTTAACAAGAGAAGTGTCTGGCACAAGAACGGGTGAGATTGGAAAGACTATAGATTTTGTCAGGTAGAGATTGAGACGTTGACACATCTGGTAGGAATATGTAAATGTATTTTGCCTTTGAGACTACACCTGTTTGGAAAATGTGTACATTTTAATGAATTTTATTTGATGAATATTTTTGGAATGTTATTATAAATTCTAATAAAATGTCATTATGTATAATTGTTCTACAGTTTTTTAAATTGATTTTAATGTACTAATGAATTCTATGTTTTAAACTGTATTTTAATGTATTGTGTGGATTGCAAATGGTTATCTGTTAACCAATGTGCCATTAAAGTAAATACAATTAAAATAAAATAAAATATGTTATCACTGAGAGCTAGGGCACCTTGTCTAGGACCGAATATGCCCTGTCTGTATGGTTTGGGATGTAAAGAAGATGTAATCCTTTTTCTTTTTTTTTTTACAGTATGCAGGTTTTTAATCAATTTACGGAAAGCAGCAGCTAAAGTCTCACTTTGTCAGGAATAACATAAATACATGTGAGGGGGCTATGACCTTTTTCATATATAATAATGCCAAGCGGAACATTTTCTGAAGAGCAAAAATGTGTTCAGTCGGAGGCTGGGCAGGAAACTTCAATAGTCGTAGTCAAAGTCAAAGTCAAGATGATTGAGAACCACGGTCAAGATGATTGAGAACCACGGTGAGGATGAGAGATTGTGTGGGATGGTAGGTTAGGATAAGGTAGCTCTCTCTGATTTTATACAGGTTGATCCATGCCACAGTGGATGTGGAAGTGATGAAAAGTAGCAGATTTAGATCACTTACAAAGTGACCCTCACATTTTCATGCCTCAGTAGAAGGGGTGAAAATGTCAGGGGAAAAGGAATTGCATAGGGCGGGCAGAGAGGGCATTCAGGACAGAAAACTACTTCAGTCTTAGAGGAGGGGAACATAAGATGGCTATACAGCTATAAGGCAATCAGAGATCATCAAGGACGGCTCTGGGGTTAAGGAAGGAAAGGAGAAATTGCAATCTTCCCATCTCCTCTGCAACTTTTGCCACTGCCACCATGACTGTTGGGCTTCTATGCACAACTGGTCGCTCTACAAGTTTCTAGTGTTTGTCTTTAAATACATTCATGGACTTATCCACCGTCTGGCTTCCTCTAGCTCCTCTAGCTCCTGCAAGTCTGTAGGTCACACCCATCACTCTTGAACTCTTCTCCATTTGTCCAACCCTCACCTGCTCTATGCACCTTCACATTACCACTCCTTCTCCTTCCTCAGCCCCCATTGGAACTCCCTACCCCCTGGCATCAAACACAAAACCAGTCATTCATTTAACCATGACCTGAAGCTCCATCACCTTTACCAGGAAGGCACAGCCACCTTCCCTAATAACATTGGCACCTCTTTATATCACTGTCCCTACCATCACTGTATACAGATCATGCTGACATCTCCCTTTAAATATTCCTTTTTTTCCATCCATGTATTGTTGTGTTCATCCGGGGTTCATGCTATTTTAACCTCCATTCATCAGCTGGTTCTCTGCTCATTGCTCATTGTTCTACAAACTTTTGGAAGGTGCTTGATTGTGAGACAGCATGTTTTTCTGTGTGTTTCTAATTGAAGCACCAGGAACTCCAAAAATATAAAGCAATACAAAATGGTCTGTATTTTCTAATACTAAGCGAAGTAAAATAAATACTAATATAGGAATGGAGCCCCTTCAGTGCAGAGGATCAACCATAGCTCATGATGCTGCTTGCTCCTTATGTTGTAGCTCATGCCCCATCGACTGGCTTCCCAAAATGGTGGTAGAAGATGGAAGTCCAGGGTTGAGATATGTTACAGTTAGTATCTAAGTCCTCAGATTGCCTTTATATCAAATAGCATGAGAGGGGGCAGATGCGTGATTTTAGCAGCTGTGGCTGCTTGTTTATCTATTTAGTTTTCAATTATTGTTGATGTTTAAGGCTCCATCTGTGAGCACAGGCTATTCAAGGCACCACAAGTAGTAAAGGGGAGAGGGAGGAACTGATTTACACAGCCTTGTCACATTATGATCAGGTCAGTGTAGGGGCGTGGCCTGGAGCTCATGGCGAGTGGAAGCTGAGTCGCCGTGCTCAGGCCGAGGCGTCGTATCCTGATCCTTTTGCCTGCCTAAAATTGCACCTGAGACGGAAAGAACTGGTTCCGAGGGAAGGGGAACCGACCCCAGACAGGTCACCGTGGTCTTCCCCTGGACTCGGACCTCCAAACCCACAGATTCTTCCCGATAAAGGTCCCCCCCCCCCGGCGGGACCCAAGATGGTGGCCATCTTTCGAAGCTGATGTCGCAGGTGAACGCTAGCCGCCTTTGCAGCGAAATCGACTTATAAACTGCTGCTGCGACCGAATCGGATGTGGAGAGCCTCCACCCTCACCCTCTGCTGCGGGTAGCCAACCGGGAGCTCCCGACCGGGGAGACCGGGCCTGCGCCCTGGACCACGGCACCGAGTGAGGCCGCACCGACCCCCCGGTGCGGGGAGCCCTGCCATCGACAGCGGTAGAGGGTGGAGGTGAGGAGAGCGCTGGGCGAGGGCATAAACCAATTGAACATGTGCCGCTGTATACTCCTCCGAGAACTTGATCACTGACTCTGCGTAAACCGGACCACCCTGCTACCGGAACCATAAGCTCCCCAATCTCGCCCACCGTCATTCACCTCCACAAGACCGAGTGGCGCCTCTCACCATGGCGGCCAGGAACAAGACAAAGGCAAGCACCATGGACACGTATGTGTCCGCTAAAGTAAAAACCCCTCCGCAGCCATGCACTTCCACCCTCGAACCTCCCCGAGCAAAACCGGCAGACTCTCCCGAAAATCAAGCTCAAGTGCTGGAGGCAATTGCGTCACTGCGCGCATTTATAGATTCCAGAATCGGGGAGTTTAAATCCAAGCTACAACTCATGCGCCAGGATGCCCGCAACCTGACAGAAAGAGTAACCTCCGCCGAATCAACCATAAAGGAGACGTCGGGAGATACAGCGGAGCTGAAAGCTAAGATGCTGGACTTAGAACGGAAGGTGCTCACACTCGAGGCCAGGGCTGAGGAGGCCGAGGGCCGAGCCAGACGCGCCAACATCAGAATACTGGGGGTGCCGGAGGGAAGTGAGGCCCCGAACCTGACGGCCTATATAGAATCCCTGATACAACAGGAGGTGGGCGCTGGAAAGCTGACGCAAGGATTTTCGATTGAAAGGGTGCACAGATCACTACAGAAGAGACCCCCGCCGGGCTCACACCCTCGCCCTATAATTGCTAAAGTTCTCAACTTCCAGGATAGAGAGATCATCCTCCGGCACTCCAGAGAGGAGGGCCCCATTGAACGCGGGAGCTCAAAGATCACGATCTACCCCGATTACACCACGAAAGTCCAACGGGAGAGGAACTCATTTGTGCCAATTAAAACCCGACTCAGGCAACTGAACCTGAAGTACATGTTGCTATACCCCTCCAGACTAAAAGTGATCCACAAGGGCAGGGCGATCTTCTTGGAATCCCCGGCAGCCGCAAATATGTGGCTAGAAGACAACAATCTAGCTGCAGACAAAGACCCTCAACCCACTGAAAATTGAAGAACCCCCCGCGCCTGAGACACCGAAGACGCCGCGACTCATAAACCCAACTCGGACGTATGTCAAATGACCTAAGAGAAGGTAAAATTACCCAACAGTTAGCAATGATGATGCGGCCCTCGTTCGGCCCACGCCAGGCACAGGGCCCCACCCCCCCACGAACAGTACAGGACAGGCCAGTTGCCTGACCGACCTCCCTCACGCCCGACACCCGGATGGGTCCCGACGGTACGAGAGCGCATGAGCACCAGCAAGACCTTGTCGTTGCTGGGCGCACCAGTTACAGTTTTGTTAATTGTTTTAGTTCACACCACAGTCCTCAGAATATCAACGGAGCGGAAACATGGGACCGGAGGCCCTTGGGGGCGGCGGAAGAGAAAACACCAGAACCCAGAGAGAAAGCCGCACCACCTGGAGAAGGGCCGCCCCGTGAAGACAGGGGCGACAGGGAAGCTGAAACCGAGACACAAACCCAATGGCACTCCAACTTAAGGTGATGACGTGGAATGTGAGGGGCATGGGCACGTAGCTGAGAAGGAACCGGATCCACTCCTACTTGCGTAGGAAAAAGGTGTCAGTAGCGATGCTTCAAGAAACCCACCTCACGTAAGAAACCACGGCCAAATTATCCGATAGATGGGGAGGGGCGCCATACTCCAAATTCGCCAGAGGAGTGTTTATGTGGGTGAGCCCGACTGTGCCCTTCCACCTACTGGGCTATGAAGCCGATAAAGAGGGCAGATACCTAATATTATGGGGTACCATTGAATCCACGCTAATCTGCCTGGTGAACTCATACTTCCCGCAACACGGAATACCCTCACACCTCGCAACGCTCAGTGCCAAAATGATTCCTCGGAGAGAGAGTGCTTTCATGTGGGGTGGCGACTTCAACTCCATCAGGGACGGGGCTGTGGACAGATCAGACCCCCCCGTCTCTCAAATAGCCCTGCATCCAACGCGCTAAACACTGCAATAGAACAGCTCGACCTAGTTGACATCTGGAGGGAACAACACCGCACCGAGAGGTGCTACTCCTATTATTCTGCCCCGCACAAGGTCCACACGAGAATAGACTATCTGTTCGTAGATCGTGAGCTGGCTCAACAAGTGGACGACACACTCTACCTAGGCAGAACCATATCCGATCACTCACCGCTGATCATGCAATGGGCCCCCAGAGGACCCAGACCGCCTATCCCGCTATGGAGAATGCCACCCGCAGCACTCACAGACCACACATTTAGGGAGGACCTTGGCACCAAACTTGAGGAATACCTAGTCATTAACACAGGCTCAGTGTCAAGTTGGAGCACACTATGGGAGGCCATGAAAGTTGTAACAAGGGGTGAAGTTATATCAGGTGCCGGTGGTATCCGTAAGCACCTGAGACTGGAACTGGAGGAACTGGAGAACAAGATCACCCACCTGGAATCCGAAATTAACATCATGCCGGACGCCGAAATAGAACTGAAGGGCACCGGGGAGGAGTGCCTTTTGGCCTGGAACAGACTGTCCAAATTTGATTATACAACCTACATAGCCAGAACGCACAAAGAAGCGGATAAGCCTGGTAGAATGTTGGCCTGGCTATGTAAACGCGAGTTCCCAAGACACCTCCCAACTGAAATAACCGATGAAAGGGGGATAACTCACCGGACACAGCGAGACATTAACTCAGCTTTTGCGGCCTTCTACTCCAGATTGTACGCCCACGACACCAAAATACCAGTGGACGACATAAAGGCCACATTGGCCAAGATCGAGCTCCCAAGATTGACGGAGGCCCAAAGAGAGCTACTGGATGCGGAAATCACCACAGAGGATGTGACGGACGCGATTAAATCGCTGACCACCTGCAAAACCCCCGGGAGCGATGGGCTCCCGCCTGAGTTTTACAAAGCGTACGAAGCAACCCTTGCTCCGACACTCCACAAGGTGTATATGGAGGCATACGAAAACGGAAACTTACCCAACTCCATGAAAGAGACAATTATCATCCCTATACTCAAGCCCAACAAACCCGCCAACAACTGCGAATCATACCGCCCAATCGCCATGCTAAACTATGACTGCAAGATCCTGACCACAATCCTGGCTAAGAGGCTGGCGAGGGTGATTGGAACCCTGATTCAGGAGGACCAGAATGGTTTTGTGCCAGGTCGCAACACCACCGCGAACCTGAGGAGGCTGCCGCACATCATGGCAGAGACCTATGATCGAGACGAGGACCTAGCAGTACTCTCCTTAGATGCCATAAAAGCCTTCGATTCCATCTACTGGGAGTGGCTGATCGAAGCGCTAAAAGAATTCGGCTTTGGCGAGAGCTTTGTAAAGTGGGTCGAGGTATTGTATAACACAACGACAGCGAGAGTGAAGACTGGTAGGACGTTGTCCAAAGCCTGGCCGATACAGCGGGGCATGCGGCAAGGATGCCCGCTATCTCCAATGTTATACATACTGGGCCTGGAGCCAGTGGCTGCCTATTTCAGGGTACAACACTTCGACGCGGGCATTGGACTGGGCAGTGATCACGCCATAATATCTATGTATGCGGACGACGTCCTCCTGTACCTGAATAACCCCCAGCTCAACGCACAAGTCGCGTTGGACATCCTCGACAACTATGCCCGATACTCTGGAACAACATTTAGCAAACTAAAGTCGTGTGCGTTCCCACTGGCCAGACTCAGGGGTCTGGATAAGCCCGACCTCCCAGATGTCGGGATACAATGGCAACCAGAGCAGTTTAAATACCTGGGAATCGAGGTGTGTCATACCCCAGCGCTCACGCACGAACACAACACGGAAAAAGCAGTAAGAGCCCTCCGCAAATCTATGAACTTCTGGTCGAAGTTACCACTGGCAGTAATGGGTAGAGTGGCAATAGTCAAGATGATAGTTCTCCCCCGTTTGTTATACCACTTCACGAATGTATGCTTCTACATCAGACCTCCCTTCTTCAAAAAACTAGACTCTCTAATCAAGGACTTCATATGGGGGTCGTCCAGGCACAAGATCTCTCTGCCCACACTCACGCTCCCGTACAAAGAAGGTGGGATACAACTACCTGATCTGCAAAGGTACTACCTAGCCGCGCAGTTCAGCCACACAACGAAATGGCTCTCTGACGACCTGTCAGCAGAAGTAGGGCTCCTGCGACATCCGACTCCCACGCTGTTCCCTAAAGAAATGCTTTGGAACCCGACGAAACAAACTTCTGGAGTCCCCATAATTGTTACCCTGGGCAGGCAGGTATGGGCCAGAATTGGCTTCCTTCGACAACTGAAACACCCCTACAACCCCAATACTCCCATCCTGGCGGATGTGTGCAAAACTCAGGCAGACTTAGCGACAGCTAGGAAATGGGAGAGAGCTGGAATCTATACATGGGGAGATCTGTTTGAAGACGGCACGTTCAGAGAACTCGAATCGCTACAAGCCAATCAAGGCATCTCGAACACCCAGTTCCTGTGGTACCACCGCCTCAAGCGGACAGCAAGGGCACAGTGGCCTGTCTGGCCAGAAGAACCCCCACCGGACCCCCTCCTCCAGGAGATGACGATTTAGCAGACGGTTGGAAACTGGTCTCCCGCTTGTACACCAAACTAAATGATAGACCCAACCCGAAAAGCATGTCCCTGAGACAAAAATGGGAATCCGAATTAGGGACCACGCTAACTGACAGTGAATGGGAGCGAATACTACTATACCCCAAAGAGGTGTCGAGGAACATTAGATTTAAACAAGTTCAATTGAACGTGCCATACAGGACATACATGACCCCACTAAGGGTTGCCACCTTCAACAAACATGCACCGCCGAACTGCCCCTGGTGCGGAAATAACAAAGCGGACATGATCCACATGTTTTGGACGTGCACCAAAATAGCGAATTTTTGGTCCATTGTGGAACGTACCTGCACCGAAGTGGGACTCACGAGATATGAGTGGAACCCAAAGGAATGCCTACTGGGAGGCCATCCCAGATTTAGCAAATACAAACACCTGGTCAAGCTAATGGACCTAGCCTGCATCCTCGCAAAAAGGTCCATAGCAATGGCATGGAAATCCCCAAGGGGCCCGAGGCACGGACGTTGGCTTAAGGACCTGGAAAAGTGGACGTAGGCAGAGACCAGGGCCGGGCAGGATGGTATCTGTTCGAACGATGATGACTCCAACGACACCCTTGACTCATGGAAGGCCCTGGTGCGCGACATCCAATTTCCCTCTGACCACAAACCCCCCTGAGCTTCCACCCCTACTAGAGACTTGCTTGTGACTTACCCCCAAGAATGGTCAACCTGATAATCCAGCTCCCATGACCTTGGGTGTGCCGCACACCAGCCCCTCTCCCAGCCACACTTACGAACAATATATTGAGCTACGAAGACTGTGGTAGTTAATTAGTTAATTTGACTTAGTTTGTTTGTTGTGTTACTGTTTGATGGTTGTGTTGTATTTATATAAATGCCAATAAAATACTTTAAAAAAAAAATGATCAGGTCAGTGTAACAGGGAGGAGCAACAGTGCTCTGGTATACACAGGTGCAGAAGGACATTGAATGAAAAGAGGAAGAGAAAAAGTGGCACATCCATGTTTCCCAATACATGAAATGCAAACAGGAAGGGAAAGCTGGAGAGCTCAATAATGCCTTTCTGGGCAGTGCAACAAGTGGTGTTGAATATTTGGAAACAGTAGATGGACACAAACGCTTTCTGCAACTCCATGCCACAAGGCTAATGGTAAGCCAGGAAGCCCAGTTACTTAAAGAGGCTAAGCACAAGAAGCAAACAAGGGGGGGGCAGAGGGTCCTAGCAGCCATATGCAGAGGATGCCGGTGGCCCTCTTATGGAACATAGGTGCCTTTGAAAAAAGTGTGTTTACATTCTCTTTGGCTCTAATGTCTGTATTGGTCCACACCTTCCTTGCTGCTGGGACTGCTCCAAGTAGGTGTCCCTCTTTCAGAAGATAAATAGGCTCTCATGCCACTCAATGCAAATCAAGCAACCTATATTAGTGCTCAACGTCTCTTTTGCGTCCCCTTCTGAGTTCCAAGTTCCATGTGCTTTGAAGTTTGAATACTGCAGTAGGACTGACCCAGCCATTCATCCTCTCAAGGTTGATACATTGAGTAGCATTACATTATTGAGTAATAACACCTACTAGTACAAGTACTTAGAAGCAAGAGGAATACACATGAAGAGCTATATAAGAACACCAATTATTAATATTAGCAAACTATCCTGTGCTCACAGTGTTACAACATGGTTTGACTTAAGTAGTTGTTCCAAGTGTTACAATAACCTAAATCTGCGTTACCCCAGGGTTTATTGTAAATGCTTGCACCTATATGCCCAATAATGGAACTGTAGAGATACATCTCGTTCTTTGAGCACCCAAAGCTGTTGGGTACAAAGGAGCAGTGCCCAGAGGCACTCGCAGGCAGTGGGGTCATGTTTCAAGCATTGATAGTCCATTTACATGTCTATTTTTGTATTTATTTATTTTTAGAGTGCTCACTGCTTAGCTTAATTGGTTCATGGCACTTTGGCAGATTCCAGAAGTGGTTACTCCTGGGTGTCTTGACTTTTGCCCTGAAAGAAAGAAAGTTTTGGGGCACGTCGTACCTTCTTTAAGGTTATTCCAGAGCTGGGAAGCAGTTGAGTCCAATCGTTTGGACCCTTGGCCTTGGCTCTTAAATGGCTTTTTGGGGATTAGCTGGCAGTTGGCCTATGCGGAGATTAGGGCTTCATTGGCCGGAGAAGCATGCAAGTCCATATAGTATTTCCACCTCAGGTGAACTTGCATGGCAAGAGGTCACAGGCATCCACGCAAAGTACCAACTACAGGCCCGCTGTAATTAGAAATACTGGTTATTACGTTGGCAATGCATGCCTGCATGAAAGGCTTGACATAAACCTCTAGGCTGAGTACCACATAGCTAACATTCCATGCTGTGCGTCTTCTTCAGCTTGATAAGTAGACCAGTGCTATATGATATTCACAGCATGGGCTGCTGCACATGTATGTATGATCGCTTTATCCCGGCTCCACAGCTGTGGAGCCACAATTCAATATGCTGGTACAATTTCAATATGACTCGGGTTTTAATTACAATAATAATATTCACAACATGCACACACGATACACGTTTGTGCGATGGGTGGGGTGACCCTATGTTACTCTGACATCACAGTGAGACGGGAGGACAAAGAGTGAGGTCACACACTTTACGAGTGTGTCC
Source organism: Ambystoma mexicanum (assembly GCF_040938575.1). Lineage (NCBI taxonomy): Eukaryota > Metazoa > Chordata > Amphibia > Caudata > Ambystomatidae > Ambystoma > Ambystoma mexicanum. The sequence goes on from NC_090926.1 coordinate 547,050,663, forward strand.
CTGAGCACTACTGAGAACAACACACACGATAGCACGAGGAACGGTTGTCCAAACACATTTAATAAAGGGTAGGGGGTTATAAATGGGAGTGGAGAGTGTGGGTCAGACGAAGCAGGTGGGGATTGCATGCAGCCTGTAAACTAACATTAAGAAAACTATAAACAAAGGTCTGTACTGCTCATTTAACAATTTGTGATGGCTCGGCTGGCGCCAGTGGTGCTGACAAGTTAAAAGTAGGAAAATACTCGGTGTGGCTTGACTTTTTAGCTAACTGTGGCAGAGACACAATGCACTGTGCACAATTACATATTATGGGGGGCTACATGCCATTATATCCCCCCACTTAAAATTGTGGGGGGGATTTGTCCCCCCTGTCCTCCCCATGTCCTACGCCCATGGCACAGGCATTTCAAGCAATATGTTACCCTCTGTTCTCTTGTCCATTTTCCGTTCCCTTCTCTAGGTCTTTCTGCTTTGGGCTACTTCCTTTTCTTCAGTTCTTTCCTTCCATAGTTGTTTCATCTGAGGTATTTTCTCAAATGCTTACTGGTACATGTCGATGCTTCTTTCTCCTGCCCTTTCCACTCCAAATCATAGTCACCTTATTGGCTTTCTCACTTCTTTTAGTCTGCCCCACATTCTTTGTCACTTCTTCTCTCATCAAGACTTAGATCACTTTCTTGGCCCTTACATCACGGCTCAAGACTTTTCCCCATTTCTGTTCTTTTTTTCCTTTACCCCGTCTCTTTTCTCTGTTGCTCTGGGTAATCTCTGGTTCTACATCTCCCTCCTTGCCACTCCAAAGGCAGCTCTCATCTCTTTTACCATGCTGCATGTATCTCTCCTCCTGCTCTATCACTTTCTAGCAGAATCTCCTGTTCACTCCTCACTCTGCTTGCCTTCTCGCTCTCTTTCCTTGCCCACCACTACAGTCCTTTTTCAAACGCCCATCTCGATTTTATTGTGCCAGAAACTTTTTTTATCATCCTGCATACTCACCCTATCGTTCTGTGAATACCGCAGGCTATCAGCATTGGTACATGGCTCACTCTGTGCGGAGAATGGCTATTGGAATTAAATTTCAAGCTTTATGTCTAGAATCTTTGAATAGTAATGGGCAGTGCAGCTCTATGGGATAAACCATTAAGAAGGGCATCCATCATGCTTCCCTTAGAATGTTTGTATATTTGCAGCCAAGTAGAATTTGCAGCATTTGGGTGCAAATCTTATGAGTAAACTTGTCTTCAAAAGAAAGAGACAAAACAGGCAAGAACATAAGTCACTTGTGGAATGTCATTAGCTAAGTGATGTTTCTAAGATCAAGAGGTTAAGAATTCCACAGTAGTGGTCTGTATATAGAGAAACTCCATTCCTCCCTTTGAATATAACGAGAGGAAAGTATGTTTAGTAGCTGTGTTTCTGCAGAACGAAGCAATCTATTTGTATAATAGAAAGTAAATCTGATAAATATGTGGGGAAAGACCATTTACACATTTACACTCTCCTTAAACCATAACGCTGCCAAGGGGATATCTGTACAGCGACGCTAATTAAAGATTGCACGGACATCCTGGCATCTTTCATCACCTCACTTATAAACAGTTAATTTACCTCCAGCAAAGGAAGCTTGGGTACAGCCTTTGCTGAAAAACCGACCTTAGACCGAAACGTACCAACTAATTACCGGCCCATCACAATGGTACCATTCCTGATAAAAATTCTTGACAGGGTCTCGTATGGCCAAATTCAAAAATATCTAGAAATGCACCATCTGTTGGGCCACCGCCAATCAGGCTTCTGCCAAGGTCATGACACGGAAATGGCCTTAGTAGACCTAAAATCTCAAATGGATCAGATAAGAGACAGGGGCGACCTAGTCATCCTCCTCCTCTTGGACCTCTCGGCGGCATTTGATCTTGTAAATCACAACATCCTGTGCCGTCACCTAGCTAACGATGCCCACTTTTCAATAACGCAATAGCCTGCATCAAATCATTCCTCTCGTACCGGATGATTAGAGTCTTCGCCTCCACGGCGTCTGCTAGCCCTACTTTAGTCACCTGTGGAGTGCCCCAGGGATCATGCATATCCCCCTACCATGTATAACGCATTCACAAAAACCCTCTTTGATAAATTAGACAATTAGGGTGTCACATACACAAACTATGCTGACAACACACAAATACTAATCCATATCACTGGGGACTACAATACCAACGCTAAAGTCCTGAATACTATCTATCACACTATCCAATCCTGGATGGCTCAGAATGAGTATGTCTCATTGACGACAAGACTGAGATCTTGATCTTGGGCAGCCAAGCAAAACTTAAGAGTCTCTCACCATCCTACCAATCAATTGACATAGATGGAAACACTATCATGACCGCCAAAGAAGTTAAGACCTTAGGAGTCTATCTTGACTCTTCACTGACCCTCACTCAGCAAGTCAATGCCATCACTTCGGAATCATCTTATACAGCCAAAATTATCACTGCCTGCAGACCATATCTTACAGAAGAGAATCGTATCACTCTGGTGAGAGCTTTCATCCTCTACAGGATTAACTACTGCTATGCAATCTTTGCAGCCTCCTCGTTTAAGAATATTAAGAAACTCCAAATTGTGCAGAACAACACTATTAGAACAGCACTCAGCATCCCAAAGTCAACACACATTATCACTTTCAAAAGAAACATTCACGGGTTAACAGTGAGAGACCAAATTAAATTTAAAGTACTTGCGCACACGCACAAATGACCATCTAACACCGCTCCACGCTACTTGTCCAGTTTGATAGCCAATTATTGGAACGCCTTGCCTATGGAACTAACAATGGATCCCTCCTTATTATCCTTTCGCAAAAAACGAAATACTTGGCTCTTTATACAGGATACCAAGCTGTCCTCCCTCACTCATAAGTAACCTGACTTGCTTAGAGGACGGACTCACCGACAGACAGACTGCATAACCTGTAACCAAATTCCTAAGCCCGTATGTACTGTAACCACTTTCTTAAGCCTGTATGTACTGTAACCACATTCTTAAGCCTATATGACACGTAACCAAATTCTTAACTTTGTAACCATATTCTAAAGCCAAGCACCCAGATGCCTGAGGGCTAGGTGTGCGATACAAATGCTATACATAAATGAATAAATAAATTGCTTACACAGAGGACCTTAAATTCGATTCCCCAACAGACCAGAAACCATTGTAAAGATGTATGCGAAACACCTAGCTGTCCTGAAAATCAGTCTAATCACCCCACTTTACATTAGTTGTAGACACTGTATTTGTTTTGTTTTTTAGGCTACCTGTCAGAATGACATTGACATAACTCAGTTTTGAAATAACTAACGAGTCATCCACTGCTGTAAGAGCCATAGGAGCAATAAAGGAAAGGGCAGAATGTAACATCCCTGAAGCATGATAGGTTGAACAGTATCCCTAATTGTCTGATCCCACCCCAGATTGGACTGCCGATAGCAAGCACAATTCCTTACCTTAGAGACATAAGAGGAAAGCAGGCTGAGCAGTAATGGGGTGCAGGAAAGGCAGTTGGATCATTTAATGTTTGACCCCAGCAGCATTATTTCAGTTTTAATCGGATTAATTGTAATTTAATTAGCTTCATCCACTGGACAATCTCATCTTTGCAGCAGGTGATATTTGCAAAAGAGGCAGGTGGGTCATTGACGGGCATATAGATCTGTGTTTCATCTGCGTATATGTGATATGCAAGTTTACATTTTGATAAAATTGTCATCAGTGGTTGCAATTATATGTTGACTACAATGGTCCGGGAAGATAGCTCAGGGGCAACGTGCTCGGCTTGGAAACGAGATGACGCGGATCAACAAAGATTCTATCCCCTGGTCTGCGCTTAGAAACCTCTGGGTAGTCAGTGCGTTATAAATACCCAATTACAATTGACAATTACAATGAGGACCCCTGGGCAACTCCTTATTGAACATGAATGGCTTTTGATAAGAAGCTTCCCAGTTTCATGCACTGGCAGCGGTCTTTCAGGGGAAAAAAACGAATGCTTTTTAAGACACTCCTCAGAGAGGTCCAGCATGATTAACAGAGCCAGGGCTCCTTTGGGAGCATTTTCTAATATAGTTGGACTCATCTTGCTACCAGTCCCCTCTCTATTCCATGTAGTGGACACAAGCCAATTAGAAAAATGCCCAATGTCTATATGATCCGGCATCTGGGAGGCCACAACCTTTTCCTTCACTTTTTCCAAGCCAGGATTCTGTGATAAAAAAAGGTTTTATTTTCATTAAAGTTTTAACATAGAAAGAACAATTTCCTGGCTAAGGTCGGAGTTGGCACAGGCTGTCATGAAATCATTCAGACAGAAGACCTTGTTCTGTGCGACATAGGCTAGAATCGTGTCAAGCAGGTGTTTAGTGGGTTTAAGATGTTGAAGATTTTTAAGAATCGAATCTGGGGAAACTTCAGTAAAAAACAAAAGAGTTTAAAGAGCAAGAGATTTAGCTCTACCTTTTTAAAGTGTTAAAGTTGTTAGCCAAAATGGCAGGAGTCAAACTGGACCAAATACATGATGGATTAAGTAATGTCTTTATTGTTGAGAAAGGTTCTCTTGACCTATAAATGGCTGATGCAATATTATTTGAATACATGTAGATTTAACTAGAAAAAATGCTTTCTGGTATGACTTTAAGGCAATTTTTACCAAATCTTGAGACGTAAAATCCCTTTGTTTCCTCGATATTTTCTCTTTTTGCTGATTATCTTTTTAGAAATGCTTCTGTTCCCCAGTGAACCATGCACTGGCAGTTTTTTTGGGAAGTATGGAAGTATCTGGTCACATTTTTCTTCTAGTTTTTTAAAACTGGCCATAAAGGATTCGTCACAGAATAAGTCTCTTTTATCAGAGGCCAGTGCTACTTTCACATCGTCCCGGATAGTTTATCCGGATCTCTAATAGTTTGAATCTGTAAAACAATATTTAACAATACAGGTTATATAGCATTTTAACTGAATCCAAAGTGAAAAAATTCGGACAAAGTTGTCAGACCAAGATACAGGCATAGCATCTAAAATAGACAGCTCGAGTCCTTTAACTAATAAACCGTCAAGACAGTGGGCCTCATTATGAGTTGGCCCGTGTGGTGTTAACGTGCCAGTAATTCTGTTTACTGGCACGTTACCACACCAGCGACCTCTGGGTTTGGTGGTCGGGTGGCTGGAATTACCTCCAGGGGTTGGATTGTGATGTCACATATTTTAATTGTGGCGTTGTGGGCCCAATTACAGAATATAATGTATGTTTTTCCCAGAGGGTCTGATGTGCGAGCACCAACTAGCTCATTGTGGGCAGATTTTTTCATGTTGGAAAGTTACTAATTTTAATCACCTTGATTATTAAAAAAGTTTTAGATTCAGGGGCATTTCTTTGACAGCGCCTTTTCATGCAGTTCTGTTCCGTGATTTGTTTGTATATAGCTGTCAAAGCTGCGTTTGGGCCCTGAATAAACATGCATTACTTCTTGCCTGCTTACACAATTTTTTTTAATACTTTTGTAATTTTTTATTGGTGAGTTCTGAGGCGACGTCCGACACATTTTTGGATGCCCGAGAGAGATATGTCAGCCTTCGACTGTGGTGTGGGAATTTCAGCTGTGCTCCCGAATGAGTGCAGGAAAGCATCCATTGCCCAGTACTGTACTTAGAGCTCGATCCAGAGGAGGTCCGCAATGTCACTTTCTCAAAGGTCCGCCTGGTCCAGCGCTGCCTTCACTCTGACTTTAGTGCAGGCCATCAAAGGGAGACACTGAGCTTGAGAGAAGTGAAGAATCCCCTAAAAGGATACGTGAGTGTACTTGTGCATGAAAAGTACAAGGAGTGGGAGGGACCATTATTTGGTGTATAGTGATGCACCCTCAGAGTGGTGGAGGGCGATTGAACATAGTAGGGTTAGATTTTAGGTCTGTTGATCCAATAGGGAGCACGTAGACAGTGGCACATCTGCTTTAGAGCAGAGGGTTGCGTAGTAAGTGGCAGACCTTGTTAGACAAGAGTTGCGCGTAGTTCAGGCAATTGGTATGTTTGCATAATTTTACTTTCTTGGGGAAGAATTAATTGAGAGACATGCGTGCATGTGTTTTGTGGGGTAGCAGCAGTTTGTTTTTTAGTGTTGTGCAAATTGATCATAGTAGCTATGGAAATGACAGAAGGACCAGAGTTGAAATAACATGTACAACTGTACAGAGCTGCGTAGTGCGAGTTAAAGGTGCAGTCAAGAGGAGGTCACCAGGGGGTGTGCTTATCAACACAGTTTAGCCATGCTGCTCGCACATCACTGGGTCCTAAAGTGGAGAGAGCTCTCACTCATGATCCCCAAGTAGGCGATGGCTGGATCCCATCGTGTCTGAACAGCCTGGGAATACGTGTGGAAAAAATTGAATAAAGCGGTGCAGCTTGAGCAGAGATATTGCTCAGAGGAGATGCCAGTGGGAAAGTGAAAGTGCTTTCACAGGCACAGCGGCACTTGCTCCACGTGTTAGATCCTCAGAGTTGCGCTTGGCCTTGGAGTGAGGCCGGATCCTGGAAGTGGCCCCTCCCATTAGATCGAAGTGCGGAATGGCTTCTAGTATGGCAGAGCGGGGAATGCCTGTGTTGGCAGACCTGGGCTGAACAGGCAATGGTGTGATTGGAGGCGCAGGGGAGAGGGATCTGGCAGTGTCACTAAGACTGAGGTGAGAAGTGGATGTGTCGGATGGGGAGCCGGAGCTGACAACAAGCCTCCCCCTGCTGGGCAACTGAAGGGCAGAAGCAGATCCGTGCTCAGTACCAGAGGGAGGAGGTGAGGGCCCCCGGGCAGTGGACAGGGGTGTGTGCCCGCCTCATGAGACGTTGACTGGGAGGGGGGCCGAGTGCAGCAGTGGGCTCCGCTGAAGGAGTGAAAAAAGGGCATACACTCAGACCCGAGCTAAGAGAGGAGGTGGGGCCCCCAGGCCAGATTTGGGGGGTTTGCCCGCCTCATGGGGCATTGATGTGAAGACTGCGCTGCGAGGCTCAGGCTCTGTGTCATTTGGAGTTGCTGATTGGACATACGGGCCCCCATAGGGATCAAAGGTACCTCCCAGGTACCTGGGAGGGGTACTAACTTGAGCGGTGGGCCCCTGTCGGACAGCTGAAACAGAGGTGTACGTTCAGGCCCAGAGCTGAGGGAGGAGGTGAGGGCCTCCAGGCCAAGGTCAAGTGCGTGTTCCCATCTCATTGGACAGTGGTGTGAGATCAGTACCTTGGATTAGAGGCCCAGTGATAGTTGAGGGTCCGAATTGATCACATGGGACTCCCAACAGAGTCGTATGGGATTGATTGGCCCCTTGCTCTAGTGAGTCGATGCTGGGTGCTGAGAGGTAAGCAGACAGAGATGCAGCCCGCAGAGGAGAGGATTGGCAGTGTTGGGCCTTGTGTGGAGTGCGGACGGTGTGGAGAGGGACTCCTGTTCGGAACTGCGATTGCCTGAGAAATGGGGGACGGATGAACTACGGAGCTGAGCAGCATACATGGTGACTTCGTTGGAGCAGGGACCCATGTTACTTGGTGCCTGTGGGGCCCACTAGAAGGGGTCATCCCTGGAGTGGTGTGGAGAAGGTGTTGGGGTGCTCAGGGGAGATCACTGGCTGCAGTGAAGGGTGAGGCTGCTACCTGGTGGTGATTGCACTTGCCCCGAATAGAACCTCCCTGGTCTCCTATGGACTGGAAAGAAAAATTGGAGCAATTTGAATATTCACAGAGTGTTGGGCAGGCAGGGGCCCACGATCTGTGTTGGCTCGCTTTCATAACTATCCTGATAAGCAGAAGATCCTGGAAAGAGCGAGAGGAGTTGGTACAGCGATGTTGGGCACCGCGAAAGTCACAATCTTTCAAGACTTGTCCTCACTTACGTTGACAAAGAGATGCCTATGCGCACCTCTTATGAAATGGTTACAAATGGTTGTATGAGAAGGGTGCATGATACAGATGAGGCTTCCCCTTCTCCATGCCCTTTGAGGTCGATGGGTACAACTATGGCACTGGAAGGATGGTCAAAGGATCCTGAGTACAGAAGGTGGTGCATAAAAGGTCCAAATAGGCATAAGGTGCCAGGCTCAAGGACATTTAGGAAACGGGAACACCCCCCAGGACGGGGGCACCTGACCCGAGGACTGTGTATATTGTTGGAGGCTGTGACTTGTGAGCTGTTTGTCCCGGAAGTTGTTGACTCATGGGATCATGATGAGGGTATTCTTCTGACTTTTGAGGGGCAGGGTAGTGGAGGGGTGCTCATGAAGATAGAACGTAATGGATCCATAGTTGGGTGCAGTTGAAGTGTTTTGTTACTGACCCTGGTCTTGGAGAGGGGTGTTTATGGATAATGGACGGGTAAGTGTGGAGGTTTTGGGGAGAAATGGTGCAGTGAGGGTTTTTGTTTTGGAGGTGCATAAGTAGGTGACCCGGGGTTTTGGATCCTATTGGTAGTCCGGGACTCATCCAGTGATGGTAACTGGTGGAAACCAGGCACTGCAGGGGAGGGGGCATTGGAGGGAACGGGTGAGAGATCAAGATTCAGTGTGATTATTGTATGCTGTCAGGATCCAAAGTGTAATCGTCCGGTGTTTGAGGTCTGCTGGAAGGGATGTAACCGCGATGGGGCGATGGTGGATTTGAATAGAGGGGAGAGGAATGATCAGCCTGCTGATCTGCACATTGAATGTCAAGGGGCTAAATTCACCGACCAAAAGGTCCCTGGTGGCCACAGAATTTTGGAGATTGTGGATGGACATTCCTTTTCTCTAGGAGACGTGATTCTCCAGAAGAGAGGAAAGGAGGATTCTTTGTGGTCTCTTTTGGGCAGGTGTATTGGGGTTCAGGGGGTACAAGTAAGGGAGGTGTCGGCGTCTTAATGTATAAGAGACAGAAAATAGAGGTGGCAAAAGAGTGGCTTTGCCCAAAAGGGAGGGCAGTCCTGTTTTCGGGTCTCATAAGGGGTGTCAGCTACACTTTTGTGGCATTATACACTCTTAATCAAGGCCAGCTACGCTTATTCCACGCCTCATTGGACCTATATGCAGCTAGACTACCTGTGTGTCTCGAGGGAGCTTCTAGATGCGGTGTTGGGCTCCGGAATCCACCTGATTGCTTGGTCTGACCATGATATGATTTCCTTGGATTTGCCCTGGACGGATCTAAGGCCTGGAAAATCGATTTGGAGGTGTAACGAATCCCTATGGAAGGACTCAGTGTTTAGTGAAGAGTTGGATAAGGCGATACAGGAGTATTTCCTTTTGAATGACACGGGTGAAGTGGAGCAGGGAACGGTTTGGGATGTGGGTAAGGTGAAATGGAGGGGCCTCGTGATTACCGAGGGGGCATGTAGGAAAAAGGAGCTGACCCTCCAGGAAAATGGCTGCGTGCGGAGATAGGGACTCAGGAAGGACGGATACAAGCAACAGAAGAGGGGTCAGGGGACTGAATAGAAGAGGTGAGGGGTAAGAGGGAGGAACTTTGGCTACTGGAGGAAGGAAGTATAATTCGGAAGCTCCAGATTCTGAAGCAAAAGTATTACAAGAAGGAGGACAAGGCAGACGCCCTGTTGGCAGCACAGTTGTGTGGCCAACGGGCTGAGAGATGGATATCAGGGTTGGATGGACCAGGGGGTACCATCGTGACCTCAGCTGGGGGAATAGTAGACGGTTTAGCAGACTTTTATGAAGGATTAAACAAGGGGAGGGTTCAGCCGACTGCGGAAGGTATAGCAACTTGCCTGGAGGACGTGCCGATTCCGGCACTGACCCCGGAGGAGGCTATGTGAATGGATATCCCTATTAGAGGGGATGAGATTTTGCAGGCCATCCCGAAATTGCACTTGGGTAAAGCACCGGGGGAAGACGGGTATATTGCAGGTTTTTATAAGACATTTGCATCTGTCCTGGTCCCGCATCTAGTCAAATTGTTCAACAATCTATTGGAAACAGGACAGTCCCGAGATCGTTTGCTCGAGCGCTCATCTTGGTAATACATAAAGAGGAGAGAGACCCACAGATTTGTAGCATGTATTGTCCGATCTTGCTCCTCAATGTGGATGCAAAGTTGTTTACATGAGTTTTGGTGATGAGACTGGATGCCCACATGCCACTGTTGGTGCACCCTGATCAGGTAGTCTTTATAAGGAGATGACAGGGCGCAGATACAATGTGTAAATCACTACACCTAATCGAAGGGGCCTGAGGCGGAGTAGGTAACCCCACGCTCCTGTTGGTCGATGCAGAGAAGGCATTCAACAGAGTGGATTGGGCCTTCCTGAAGGCAGTCCTTGTTAAGTTTGGAATAGGGGCCACGTTTTTGCGTGGTTCTATGGCACTGTTCTTGGAACCAAAGGCCTGTGTAGCTGCGAATGAGAATTTCTCACAGTGGTTCAGACTGGGACAGCGTACGAGATAAGATTGTCCCTTTTCACTGTTTCTCTAGGCTCTTTCCTTGGAAACTCTGGCTCAGAGGTTACGAGAGGACCCTCGGCTGGAAGGTATTCTTGTGGGGGAAGTGGAATACAAGTGTGGTTTGTATGCCAATAATATTTAGTTGCATATTAGGAACCCAATGTCCTCGGTGCCAACGGTGATGGGAATATTTGAGCAATATGGGGAGTTCTGAGGGTTTAAAATTAACAAAGGGAAATCCATTATCTTCCCGTTGGACCCAAAGCGGGACGATGACAGGTGTGACATAGTCGCGCTGGGAATGAGGATTGAAGAGGATAAATTGCGTTACTTAGGTATAAATGTCATGAGGGATGTGGGAGGACTACACAAAGCGAATTTCCCTCCTCTGTTAGCAAGGCTATTTGATGACTTGTAGAAATGAGTGAAACTAATGATTTCATGGTTGGGTATAGTTGAACACCATAAAGAGGAACTTTCTCCCTAGAATCCTTTACTTATTTCAAATGCTCCCGATTCAAATCCCGGACTCATTCTTTTGGGAGGTTAAAGGCTGTCTCCTGAGGTTCCAGTGACAGGGAATGAAAGCCAGGGTGGTATATGAGGTATTGGTGCTCCCAAAGATCACAGGGGGGAGTTGGCATCCCTGACATGTATCTATATTACAAAGTGGCAAAACTCAGGGTCCGGGTTCCACATCTGAGGTACCAGCGGGACTGTCAATTGGTGGAGCTAGACAATTTCTATCTTAATCCAGGGATGGTAGGTGAGTGGATATGGGTGCCAAGAGACCATATCTCAAGAAGGATTGGGGAACATACCATCCCAGGGGTTATTTGGAACATGTGGAGGAAGAATCCGGAGATGAAGGGGGTGACGACGTAGCCCACACCACTGGGTCATTTGTGGGTGCCGGGGGTGAGGGATCTGATCCCAAACCTGGAGAGGTTCCAGGCCTGGGTCAAGGAGGGGTTTAACAAGGATTGGCCATTTGTGGAGGGATGATCGGTTCATGTCATTGGTGGTTCTGGAGGAGGCGCTGGGAAGAGGGAAACTCTCAGTGTTCTCATACCTACAGCTGAAGGGGGTGATTATGGCTGAATCCTGGAAGGATTTGATACAGAGGGAGCTACCTCCCTTGGAGAAGGTCTTGGACTCGAAAGGAGATATGAGAGGTTTGGTCTCATCTCTATTTGGGGCGCTGGTGGAGGTGAGCAAGTGAAACACTGAGAAACTCTGTAGAAAATGGCAAGGGGAATCGGGTGTGGAAGCGGACGATCAGCTGTGGGGCCAGATGTGTTGTGGGGCATACAGGGTTTCAATTGCTTGTCAGTATAAACTCCATGCAATAAAGCTACTCCATAGGTGGCAATATGACCTGATGCGACTTTTTAGGATGTTTCCGCAGGCATGTCCTCTTTGCTGACATGAATGTGGGGAACTGGCCGCCTATTGGCATATGTGGTGGGGCTGTGAGAGGGTTCAGATATACTGAGAGGAGGTTCTCAGATGGTTTAAGGAGTTGCTGGGGGTTCCCTGAACAAAGAGACCGTTATTGGTTTTATTTGGTGTGAAAGGTAGTGAGGGGGAATACAGAGGCCTCCCACACCTACCACATTTTCTGCTGCTTGTGGCTAGGGGGTGCTTGGCAACATGCTGGAAGATGTTGTTGCTTTCCGAGAAGAAGAAATGGATAAATTCTGGTAAAAGCATACATGTGTTGGAGAGGATCACAGCATCCATACTGTGCAGAGGTGTGAGTGTTGAGATGGAGTGTGGTGAATTCTGGACCAGGTATATGCCCACCAAAGTATGAGCCGGAGTCCAAAGGACCTGTTGGGGGACTGGTGGGTAGGGGACAGGATTGGTGAGAGGGTACATTTCAACGATGTATAAAAGTGGGGGTGGTCGAGGGTGTAGGAGGATGAAATGGCAGATTGACTTGAAAGCTGGGTTGGGCAGACCTTATTAGGGGCAGTTTACTTGGGTCAGGTAGCAGTGACAGCAGAGCTGTGAGGGGGTGATGGGAGCATATATTTGAGGGAGTTCATGGTGGGCCATTGGTAAGTAGATTGTCTTGGGATATTTTTGATATTTGGCTGTATTGTGCTTTGTAATACTGGAAAATGTTAATAAAGTAACATTTAAAAAAAAAGGTGCAGTTGAGTGAAGGGAGGAGTAACTGTCCTTTTAACATACTAACTTAGGGCATTGTATAAGGTGTTGTGCCTGGGGATAAGGCCATTCATGTACTAATATAATGTACTAATATAACCAAACAAGACAGGCCTGTGGAGAAGGCCAGTGTATGCAATTGTGGTGTAGAGAAGGAGCTAGGTACCCCCATCTCAATCACCTCGCCCATCTTGCCTATATGTTGGGATACTGATACCAAGGAGAATCCTGGAAGCAAGGTTCCCATTGAGAAAACCATAACTGCATACAAGACAGTATGATGGCCATTTGAATGAAATCCTGGAAGAAGCAGAGCAAATGAATGGCCAAGATGAATAGTGACATCACACAGACCCAAGCTGGCATACGTAGAAGAGATGCAGATATTCTATAAAGAATTTGAGAAAGTATCCAAGATAAGTGGCATCTTGGGATCAAGATGAAGAAACTTATGCTACAGAAAAGGTGAAGATGTCAAGTTGTTTTACACATGTACATATGCAAAGAAAAGCAAGCAGACAAAGTATTCTTGGGACTAGCTTTATAGTGAATAGATTGTGGCATATATTAAGTAAAAAATAACTTTGTTAAAGGGATGTTATGGTTAAGTTGCCCTACTAAAAACCTGTACAATTCACTAAAACAAAAACTTTGTTAAGGGGACGTTATGGTTAAGTTGTGCTACTAAAAACCTGTGAAATTCCCTAAAAAACATTATGTTTCGAAGTAAAACAGGGGTTTTTCAGTTTTACTTCGAACCATAATGTCACATTTGTAAAGTTTTTTTTAGGGAATTTCACAGGTTTTTAGTAGCGCAACTTAACCATAACATCCCCTTAACAAAGTTTTTTTTTAGTGAATTGTACGGGTTTTTAGTAGGGCAAACTAACCATAACGTCCCATTAACAAAGAATTTCACCGTTTTTTGAAGGGGAACCTAATCATAACATCAGGGGGTATCTGAAATTATACTATTGTCTTACACAAAAAATGCTCAACTTGGAAAAAGGACACATAAAGACATTATAAGTACTAGTAAATAAATAGGGAAAGCTAAACGTCTGAAACAAAAACCATGCATTTAATGACCATATAGAACAAAATGGATTATACCATAACAAAAAAAGTATGCCTCCAAAGTAATTACCTCACAGAAACTCTGCAGCCGGGACCGACAGTAGACACACACACTACAGCGAAGACAAATTACAACAAAATAGTAAGTGAACCTCATTTTTCTTATATGTGTGTGTACTTTTTTTGGTATGAGGGGCAGAAAAAATAATTTCTTTCCGTTGTTTTGACACAGAAATGTACAGTACTTTGGAGTGGCTGGAGGAGAATTATCTGCATGGGGAAATGTCCGAAGATAGCCATAATAATGGTACACAGTGTTCTACATAAGCAAAATAATGGTCAGTATTTTATGGGCATTTAACATATATATATATATATATATATATATATATATATATATATATATATATATATATATATTTTTTTTTTTTTAACAGACCAGGAAAAAAAAAGAAGAAAGGCCAACAAACGACACAGAGGAAGACAGGCTGAAAAGGATAGAACTGAAAATGGACACACTAAATGACAATTTTAACAGTTTAAGTCAATTTGTGGAGGAATTTGTGAGAGGAAAAATATGTTATCACTGCCCCACCTGTACCTGCCCCCCTTCTCCATTTCCTAGTGAACCATCCCCAAACCTTCAAGAAGAAAATAGATGTTTTGATGAAACATCCATCCCTTCTTTTCTTCACAACTCATCTCCTCACAATCAGCCTGTGTTGCACCCTAATTCCCCTATATTCGTGTCGGTATCTGCTTCCCCCTGTATTTCAGTTGAGTAAAGTGTGTGTGTGTGTTTAGAAAGTGTTTGTATATTTGTTGTAGTGCAAGGGTTTGAGGATTTAAAAAAAAAAGACTTAAAATGTTTGCGAACAGCACGCCTGTTTGTGCTAGACGGAAGCAATAGAATGTGGATATTCTAACGGCAATACACCTACTCGTACCAATGTCAACCAAGATGGAATTGATCTTAGAACACACCATCTGTGCAAGTTGTGCGTAAATGAACAGAATGGGGCTTCTTAAGGACATTATACCTCTCCGTACCACTCACAAACGAGATAAAACATGTTCCTAGGACACACCAGGTGTCCGTGATGTCTGTAAATGAGCAAAATGGGAGTGTCCTAAGGACACTATACCTGTCCGTATCGTCCGCAGCCAAGATGGAACCGTCCGTAGAACAGGCTCGGTGGACGTCATGTTCATAGTCAAACAAAATGGAGGTGTCCTAAGGACACTGGACCTGTCCGTACAGTCAACAGATCATGTACGCACATGCACAGTACACCCATAAGTATTGCGAACATTGCGCCTGTCCCTAACTGTCCATTTCACTTGTGTCACACTTTTAATTAGTTTCAGGACCCGAACACTGTCCGTAGAAACTGGTGTGCATGCGCACGTTTGTTAGTCTGCATTTGCTGTCCAGTGGGCACGCTTTTCCCTCGCAGATGTGTTCAGGACGTCTGGACTAATTTGCGCAGTTTGTCTGCTTCCGCAACATTTCTAAAATTTTTTAAACATACATGGTAAATTATTTTACAGTATAAAATCACCATTTCACATGTCCCATACAATGTTTCTACCTGTGAACGTGTCTTTTAGAATTTTGGCAGTGCTTTTTAGTGATCAATATGGTCACGAGGTGCACCCATCCACCACTATAAATGGCCACACCCCCCGAGCTCATATTCATTGTGCTTCTCGCTATAGCAGTTTGAGTTGTGCTGCCTTTACTGCTGTAGCGACCATTAGGAAACTAATCCTTATGGCATCCATTGCTACTGTTGCTTCATTAGCCTCAGCACCACCCCCAAACCCTCCACCACCACCACCTCCCCAAGGGCCTGCAGAGGGATATACGGGTGAGGATGTAGAGATCGAGGAAGAAGAGGAAGAAGAGAATGAGGTGGAGGAACTCCGCACTACAAACACTTGCCGGGAGTCATGGGTGTGGCGGTTGTTTTCCGTTTTAGGGAACATACCGAAAGCATGTGCGAACCTGGTCAAGTGTAACCAGTGCCAGTTGGTGCTCAGTCGCGGGAGACCTGGTGCGTACAGCTTTGGTATGACAACCATGAAGCGACACCTACTTCGTTCCACAGTGCGGACATTCGCAAGGTGGTGCCATGCAAAGAACGTAGTAGATTGAGTTCCTCCACAGCATCCTCTGTGTCTGATCCTCTCACCACAAGAGACACTCCTGTGGGGGGGGCGCATCCCTCCAGCTGCCTCACAAGACTTTCGCAATGCTGTTGACCCTTACCTTTCGAGGGTCACAATATTGTGTGTGTACTGTGATGCAGTACTATGCAGGGAGAGAGTCTTCAAAGTGCTTTTGAGGCTATGGTCACAGAGCACCAGAAGAACTGCTCCCTACCTAAGTAAAGCCCACCCTATATCTTTTTCTCTCCACTTGCCCTTTCTTATCCCCATGGTTGGTGTCCCTTCCTTACCCTCCTTTGCCCTCCTCTCCGAGTGTGTCGTGTCATCAAATGCAGTAAACTTTAAAATAACAAAAATGACAAAAAAGGCTCTTTTCAGAGCCACCTTTCTCAGTTTAACAATAGAACTATCAAGTGACCATTGTAGGCCTACGCGCATTTTTGGAAAAGTCTGCGGACAGTCGTAGGACACACAAAAATGGAGGATGCAAGCGTAGCAAAACTAATGGACTTTTTGCTGGGAGTAATTGGTGGCTCTGAAAAGAGCCTTTTGGTGGTGGTGTGTGTGCTTCAAAAAATGTAGGGTGGAAAAAACGGATTGCCAAATAGGTGACTATGATTTCAAAAAAAGTCGCAATGCATTTTGTACATTGCGAAGAAAAATCTGATTGCCAGCATATGTGAGATGGACTCCATCTCTGCAAAAAATGAAAGAGCTGCGAAACAAAATGTTTTCATTGTGGAATGAGGACAAGCCAACATCTCT
Organism: Ambystoma mexicanum; assembly: GCF_040938575.1. Classification (NCBI taxonomy): domain Eukaryota; kingdom Metazoa; phylum Chordata; class Amphibia; order Caudata; family Ambystomatidae; genus Ambystoma; species Ambystoma mexicanum. The sequence goes on from NC_090926.1 coordinate 547,067,312, forward strand.
TAGAAAGGCACAAACAGCCTTATTCACATTGCGCCTCGCTTTCTCCATTTGTGGACCAAATGCAGAAGAACGCAGCCATATTTGTCTTTGTGCAATACAGGAAAAAACTATTTGGCAATTTGGAAACATGTCCATGTCCTTCCTTCATTGCAAATTGCAAAGAAATTCCAGAGACATGGCCTAAACTGTTTCCTCCGCAATGAATGATACGTATATCAGGATGACGCTCTGTCTGTAAAGTTGCACAGAGAGGTACCAAGTCCAGCCACCTCATTCCACGCACGCCATGCCAGTGCACTTCCACATGAGGAAATCCAAGATCTGCACATATACCGCAACTTTCTAATTGCACCTTCAACCAATGTATCCATGAGTCTCCCAAAAACCAGATAATCTGTTTTCGAGCACACAGAGCCATGGCTGTCTGGTCTCCTGTCAGGGAAAAGATGTTCTCACTAAATTTCTCTGTACAGAACACACGCATTGAACCTTACTGACCAATCCCTACCTTTGCACATTCTCATTTGCATGCGTCTCCACCACAGAATCCCTGTTAGTAATACGCTCTGCCTGCAAACTACCGCCATGTTCGCACACACTTACAGGATCAGAGCTTGTTGAGTGTACATTTAAATATTATTCCCCTTTTCCCCTTTAAGGTGGGCTCTGAAAAGAGCCTTTTTTTTTGGGGGGCAGATGCCTTACAGGCACCTGTTATTTTGTTTTTTTAAAATATTTGTTGTTCTTACTTTACTCCTACAACCAGTACAGAACCTTCTCCAAAGCAAGCCTCACATTTCAAAAGAACATGGCATTTCCCAAAGAAGATAACGCAACACCATCTGCTTCAAAATAAGCCGCATTACTGGGAACAATGTTCTCGTGCTGCAAAAAAACATACCAGCGCCTAACATAAAAGCATGCATGCCGAGATTGATGTTACACCTCCCAATATTTTGATCAGGACAGAAAAGAGAACTGTTGTCCCATTTTCCTCTAGGGAGTAACCCAGAAAAAAATAATTTTGCAGTTGGAAAGATGTTCATGACTGCTTGAACCAACTGTTCCAAATCTTCCAACAAAGTACATGAACTCATGTAGCCCAAATGGCAAGCACCGTAGTGCAAAACTACCACATGAGGAGTGGTCATCGTAGGCATCTTGGTACAAACTTTGAGAATTGCCGCAACATTGTGATCAGTCTCAGCGCTCCACACCACTTCCACTCCTCTCACATCGTAATGGTGTGCCACATGCCTACTTTCGGCATAGTGCTGTAAACCATGGACAGAAATATCTCCAAGGACCAAAACCCTGACCCTCTGCACCTCTGCCATCTTCAGTACACGCCCCGTCTTTCGACACAAAAGAGCAATGTGAACATCTGATTGACTGATGCCTACAGTCCCCTTTCTATGCTGGAGTCGCTGTAGAAACGCGTATGTAACACGCTCTATTCATGGAAAAGCGTTGTCTACATGCGGCACGTAACTCTTAGCCAGTCCTTCTACCGTTTCCACATCACTCGCAAATCCATTCCCTCATTGGACACAGCTAAGCAGTCACACAACCATCCACAAATCACATTCAACATCCCTACATCTAACTCCGTCATCAAAATGTAACACTTCAAATGTATTATTGATCACTCTGAATGCAAGTCCCATATCATTGAAAAGCACCTACTTCAAAAACTATTGTGCAAGTGTCACAGATTTATACGTACAGCTCCATACATGCACACATGCATGCGTATAAAGTACAGGTATGCATATTTTAATCAGAGAACTTGTACAACCCTTATGATTTCATTTAAACAAATGAATGCCACTAAATCTGCATAGCCAATACATACCAATGCTCCCCATTTAAGTGCAAGATGTCCAATTTTTTATTGACAAACCGCACTACTTCTTACTGTATCCTGCATAACCTATACGTACGTTACAACCCTACCTATTTAGCGCGAAACTCAATTTTACATTAGAAAATGGCACCGTTTTTTACTGTGTACCGCTTACATAAATACTACTTCCAATGCGATCGTATGAGAAAAATAAACACTCCCGATTGCTATGGTGACATCTCCCTCTGAGTGTCTTCCGACTTTTCAAAATCGTACTTATAAAATGAAAGTACAGACATTTTTCCCATCTACTATAATGACCTATCGCTTACAAACCGCTCTGCTATAGATAACAAAGCTTAAAAGAAACAAGGCATTTTCATAACCTAAACATTTTACTAATTTCTGAAGCACATACAGCTAACATACTGCAAGTAACATACAAAGGCAGCACATAGTGAAGTGAAATGCACACATGCACTGTGTTCAAATATCAAAGAAGAATACTCCGACAAAAGATACAAAAATAACTTATACAGTAATTTCATTGCTTTAAACAGACAAAGTTACTAACTTCTTCTTTTTATAATCGCAGTGAAGACAACTCTCCTGAAAATCAGCAGCATCTGCACTGCTAATGACATATCGGAGGAAACCTGGTCATTCTGCAAAAAAAAGTAAGTACTGTACGACCTTTATATTCTAACTATTCCTCAAACAGACTGTGTGGGTTATGTATTTATTTAATTTGCGCACCAAAGGAAACAGTGATTTGTGAACCATTCTACCCACAAATACCCATTTGTTAAACAAAGAATAACAGGTAGAATGGCTCACAAATCCCTGTGTGTTTGCAACTCAAATAAAATACAGAAGCCTTAGAATGTTAGTACTAGAATACAAATAGCTGCTTCAATTTTATGCCATTACGATTACTGTTAATGCTTCTCCTCACCACTAGCCCACTTTGTACTCTCATCTGAAGCACATTGTACTAGTATACAAACAGAAAAATAGCCTTCAAAATCATAGTAAGAGGCCAATGCACATTTACACACCACCACAAAGAGCTTCCCCGTCAAACTCAGGCACGCATACACACAGCACACATACATTGTACAACAGACCAAACCATGCCTTCTTTTTTCAACAGACCCCAAAGAATGCCTACCAAAAAGCAAGTCCATAGAAAGGAACACAGAAGTAGAGCAAATAAAAATAAAAGTGTCCAACCTAAGCATCCATCTGTAGCAGAATTTGTAGAGAACGTTGGAACAAAACAGCTAATATAGTCGTTTAACAAAACAAAGGAAGCTTCAACTACCGAAGCTTTACCTCCTCCAACAAAATTTAGCACGAAACACAAAACTCTTCACAAAAAATCGGCTACCAGTACTGCTAACAATGCTCAAATTAATCCTGATATGGTAACAAGAACCTATAGTAAAAAAAGTATGTTAGCAAAAAAGTTTCACCACAGAGTCCTTCAGAATCTAATAAGAAGAGGACCAAAATCATCCTCACCCCTTAAAACCTACCGTAGAAAATGAATCCTACAAGCTCTCGTGGGCAGTGAAATCCTTCTCAAAAGGAAGTTGTTTATATTAGTGTTAAATAGGCTAAAACTACTAACAAAACTAAGTACCAAACTACAAAAGAAACTTATCATTAAATGGAATGTGAACAAAAATTACTTCTTACATATTTGTGGAGGTGAATGGACTCACACAACAACCACAGAACCATATTTTAATGAAGAAGCCTACACACAAAATCAAACAAACACAATTGCCATCCATAGCAGTGGACGAGGGTATGAAATAATCAATAATAGCATCATGGAACAAGAAACACTGCTTAGAAAAGTATCCCCTGAAAACTCAGAATTGCCTCTCGATTCGACTAAACCAGATGGTCCAGTATACAAATGGCTGTGCACGTCAATGTGTGCCATTCCTAACAAATCTTTACGTCAGTTCCTCAATCAGTATGTGAAAGGTAAAGACAAAATTAAAATCAAAGTGCTGCAAAATATGGATATCTGTCCAGTGCGCAAATACACAGGACTACAAGGACATTCATTAGCCTGCATTTCTGGACCTATTTGCAAAAAGCATCTTCCATGATATCAAAAGGATATCAATACATCATTCAAATGTAAGAAATCTAGTGTATAAAATATACTATGCTAAAAGTCCAGCTTTAGAATTAGCCAATTTAAATAACACTCTTCTGCATGGTACACCCAAATATCTACAAGAAGAAATGGACCGTATCCAGAGAAAATATTTTGGAAGTGAAAGCCACTTACAAAATGCAATAGTTGTAGAACAGACTAGCAACAATTCTGCACATAGCAACCTTCTATTACACACATACAAAAAAGAAATACTAAAATGTAAAAGTGTATCGGCTGAAATACCAAACCATGTGTGTGTGTGTTGCCGCAGAACGTTTTACAAAAGGAACACAAAAAATATAGACATAGCATACAAAATAGAAGACAATGAAGATTCCAAATGGTTTGAATTAGCTCTCTACCTTTTACCCGAAAACAAATATAAAATAAGTTAACCCCTAATATGTTGCAGTTACTGCACTACAAAACTAGACAACAACCAAACTCCTTCACGTGCTATCACAAATAATTTGGAATTGTTCCCACTACCAAAAACCCTGCAACAACTGAATTTGTATGAGACCATTATAATTCAAACAGTCCACCCATTTCAGCAATTATACGCCTTCACCCAAAAACAGCAAAATTACCTCCCTCTGAATTGGTGAAAGGCATTTATGGCAAAGTAGTTTATTCGCCATTAGATCTAACAGAAAATGTACAGACTCTAGGAGTGCAACGTTCAATAGAGCATTCTTTAATTGTCTTGGTAAATGGTGTACCAACAAAAGACAAAAGAATTTGGCAACAACTGGTGGACTTACATAAAGTTAGACAAGCCTTGCAATATCTAAAAAGACAATAACAAATACTACAAGGAAATAAATATTGAAGAAAGCTTAAGGGAAACAGCTGAAATAATTGAAGAGTCTTCAGAAACTGGACAATTCGAACTTCTGGATCCTGCTGCAGTATCCACTCTTTTGGACCAGTACACAATTCATCCATTGCATTCCAATGAAAGCATAGATGATGCACTAGAAACTTACCAAATGCGACAAACCAAAGGTTCACCAATGAGCATATGGGAAAAAAGTATAGAAGCATATGCTTTGCCACTGCTATTTCCTACTGGCAAAGGTGGAAGATACGATGATAGACCCACTCAGATTACAGCATTAGAATACCGCTCATTAAGAATGTATTTGCAAGATCCCATGTTTAGACAAAATGTGGAATACATAATCCACCTACTCTTTGAAAGTGAACTAGCAACCCTATGTTACGGAGTTGCACACATTTTGAAATCTGGAACCCACTTTCAAAATATGTCAGCTAGGCAATTAATGCAAAAAGTACAAGAAAAAGATGAGGTTTTACAATCAAGTATAACAAATTTGTTTGCAAACATGCGTGGTACTAAAGAATACTGGTTTCAACGGCACGGAGACGTACGTTGTATGATCAGAAACCTTGGACCACCGATTTGGTTTTTTACACTAAGTTGTGCAGAATATGCATAGGAAGATTTACATGAGTTCCTACGCATATCAAACAACAACAAAACAAACATACATTTATTAACACCTGGAGAACTTTGCGCTCTAGATCCAGTTAATGTATCAAGATATTTCCATCATTGTTTCATTGCTATGCTATACTTTATTTGCAATGGAACTGTTCCTCCCCTCAGAGAAGTGCAACACTTCTTTTGGAGAAAAGAATACCAAACAAGAGGAACACCACATATTCACATGCTTTTATGGATCAAAGGTGCACCTAAATTTGGTCACGACACTGATGTCACTGTTTTGCAGTTCATCCAAAATATGTCACTTGTGAAATCCTTTCCCAACTGACACATAGTGACCTTCATGGGCAGATTTTACAATTTCAAAGACACAAATATGGCAAATATTGTCATCGCAAATACAAAAACAAAGGGAAACACTACACCAAATTCCTGTTTGGTTTCCCTAGACCAGTTACAGAAACAGGTGAAGTGAACAACTTCATGTCTTCAGTTCGACATAGTGTTATAGGTAAATCACCTAAGAACACGTATTACATAAAAAGAACAGAAGAATCAAAATATATCAATGATTACAATGCAATCATTGCCCTCTTATGGAATGCAAACATAGATGTGCAGTACATTGCAGACAATTCCACTGCTGTTGCATGATATGTTACAGCCTACTTAACAAAAGCAGAAAACACAGAGCTTCAAGACCTCTGGGATGACCTATCATCAGACAAAACACTATCTCAGAAATTGTACAGCCTAGATGCCATAAAAATGCTCTCTCATACAGAATGTGGCACCTATGAAGCGGCAGATCATTTAACCGGTACTGCTTTGTACGGAAAATCAGACAACATAGTATGGCTAAGTCTTGGTCCTGCTAAATCTAGAAATAGAGTTCTGAAATCATATGAGGACATAGAAACAATTGCCAGAAATGATCCCAAGATCCAAGACATTTATAAAAAACAATTTACTGGACACATACTATCCGAACAGGAGTAGCACTTTGGAGCGCATGTGTCTATACCACATAGCTCAAAACTTTGCACACAAAAATAATATAAAACCCAATGAAAGCAAAGGCAGATATAGAGTCACAGATTGTGAAGGCAGCTTAGTGAAACGTACCAAACGAAGCTTAATTAATCATGTTAAATTGTCATTAAAAACTCCTCAACAGAAAGAACTATATTAAATGTCTCTGCTACAACTTTTTAAACCATGGAGAAAAGAGGAAGAGATACTAGATAACTATGACTGCTATGAAGATGCTTTCAAAGCAAATGAAAGTGCTATCACCGATGTGAACTTTACGCAGTACAAAACAATGTTGCACAATGAACAACAACACGAAGAAGAACTTCAGGCCCAACTAGATAAGGACTCTTCCAACAGGTAGTCAACCTTCTGTAACAGGAAGCCAAGAACCACCAGGACAGTCACTAATAGCAAATTAGTCAGAATTAGCTATGACAGAAATGGAAAACACCATGTGTCACTATCAAGAAAATATAGAAGACTTAACTGTACAGCAAGCACAACTTATCAAAGATCAGCGCACCATTTTTGAAGACGTAACAAAACAAATTGCACATGTGTACAACACAAAAATAAAGAATGTACCTGCCAACATTACAAACCAATACTGCTGTACATCAGTGGTGAAGCTGTGTCAGGAAAAACATTCTTAATCAAAATCATCAGCAAGTTCCTTCAGCAATTGACAAACAACAAACTGTCAGCTGTTGTAACTGCCCCCACAGGTTTAGCTGCCTACAACATAGGCGGTGTCTCTTTACACCGATTACTACTTCTTCCAGTAGAACACCAAAACAAATTTGACTATTACAAACTTTCTCCAGAAGCTGCAATGGAACTACGCAGAGTATTAAAGCAAATGAAAATGCAACTAATAGATGAAGTGAGCATGGTCTCCAACCTAATGTTGGCTTTGTTTCACCTCAGATTGCAAGAAGTACTTAAAACAAACTACAAAGAACTCTTTGCAGGAAAACACATTATCATTTTTGGAGATCTACAATTGACACCAGCGAAAGGTGAACCTATTTTTAAAACCTTAGGACACAAACTCTGCTGTAAAACTGTTGGCAGTTTAGGAAATGTTAACCTTTGGCAACATTTCCAATACAGAGAATTAACAGAAAACATGTGGCAATCTGCAGATCTCATTTATGCCAACATCTTAAAAAGTATTAGAGTTGGTGTACTATCTCAGGAAGCACAAGCAATATTGAAAAACCGGCACATTCATGCACTTTATGGCGATAATGCATGTGCTACTGATGTTATGGAATAATTAGCGCACAAAAATGTCAATTGTATGCCTTAATGCCAACTCTTGCAAGCTGTTTCAAATTCAATGAAACAATGTAAATAAACAAAAGCAATCAAAAATGGAAATTTACGCCACAGACAAACTAGACGTACTTGGTATGACACTACCCATGTGGGAGCAAGCCACAACAAGAATAGCTTAGAAAATTCAATCTCCAACACAGCTAGGTTGGAAAAAATATTAAAATTATCCCTAAATTGTATAGTAATGCTTAAACGTAACCTTGATGTGGAGTAAGGGCTAGTTAATGGGGCACTGGGTACAGTTGTTGGCTTTCAATCATACCCACGTCACAACAACATTCAGTTTGTCAATATTCGCTTTGACAAACTTTCAGAAGTGAAAAGGATAGGGTGCTCAACTGCTCGATTACTTCTGTTCAAAGACTTGCATGTACGTAGAGAACAATTTTCTCTAACTATTGCATGTGCAGTCACCATTCATAAATCCCAAGGTCTTACCCCAGACAAAGCATTGATAGATATAGGAAGCACAGTCTTTAATGAAGGCATGAGCTACATAGCACTATCACGCTTACGTACACTTGACAGTCTATTTCTAATCAACTTTGATGCAAGTAAAGTGAACGCTGACATTCCTTGTATTTTAGAATACCATAGACTATGTTCACTGTACACCTCCCATCTGAAACAATATCCTGTTCCAGACAAAGTAAAACGTGGTAAAAGAAAACTAATTGAAACAGAAATGCAACAGAATCTGACATCAAATCCTTCAAAGAAAACAAAAGAAGGTAAAGGTTCATCAATTACCACAAGCAAAGAAGAACCTAGTAGGTAAAGTAAACCAGGTACTTCTTCAAAGAAGGAAGAGAAACTCTGAAAAAAAACACTCAGAAACAGAACTAGCTGGTCCATTCAGATTTTCAAATGAAACTGGTGTAAGTTGCTATGCAAATGTAGCAATGAATATTCTATTTCAATTACCACCAATTGTTAACAATATTTACTTACACAGTACAGAACAATTGTGTTTGCAAATGTTAGTCCTTCATAGAGACGCAACAAACAATCCTGAGAACACGTACAGTGTTCACGGAATAAGACAAGAATTGGACTACATGTGCTGGAATAGTGAGATTCATTATAAACTCACAAGAAGATCCACAAGAATGTCTAATGTACTTACTACAAGTACTGGAAAACAAAAGCATACCTATTAATGAAATCTTCCAGATTTCATACATTTGGAAACATACATGCACTCTCTGTAGCAATGTGATACAGGAACAAATCCCAAATGAGCAATTTGTGTATGTATCCATACCTAATTGTGAATTCATTCCATTTCAGCAACCAGTACAGAATGCAAACCATGGGAGATTATGTACTATGTGCAATTCAGACAATCGCTCCACCTTACTGATACAAACACATAGTAAGTACATAATACTTATGCTGCTACGTTATAATGCTGATGGTACCAAAAACAACTGCAAGCTGACTGGATTCACACACGGCCAAGTGTCACTTGGAAAGAAAACCTTTACAACAGTAGGTATAATCTACCATGTAGGAGCTACAACCAATGCAGGTCACTACACTGCATACATTAAAAAGAAATGTGGATGGGTGGAATGTAATGATAGCACCATTATTCTAAAGCAGAGATTGCCAGCTAATCTTACAAATGCATATTTAATCTTCTTAAAGACAAAATTTAAGAACTAATGTGTACTTCAACATTACCCAAAAATGAAGTGAAAGACTACAAACAGTTAGAATACGCCAACATGTATCTAACTGCCCAAGAATGTATAACAACCACACAGATAAATGAATACCACAGAACCTTAACAACAAATGCACAGTTAGAATACGCCAACAGGTATCTAACTGTTGTTAAAAATCGACAACAAGGCAACAAACACATGGACACACTCAAAAAAAGCAAAGAAATAGTTTGTAGCATAGCAAATAAAGTTTTTTTTTTTTAATCTGACAAGGATTTTATTCACCCAGACCCAAGGATTAGAAAAACAAACACAGAAACTGAGCACAATGCACAGAACACTGGTTTGTAAACTAAATATGAGGGTAAACAAAATCTAAACTGTCTATTATACAATGTAATAAATCTTCATAAAATGCAAACACTAACATGCTTTTTTCTTTTATCACAGAAATTAAAAAAGGCTAGTTCCGCCAAGTACTACAGTCATGTAAGACATGTATGCATTCTGAACAAATTAAACAGTAAGTATAATTACATTTCATACATATGCAAATCTACACGGCTAATCTATGGCAGTAATATGGTGCAGTGGCTGTAGGCTGGGCGTAGCATCTTTGATGTGTAACCTACACCCTATGGCCAAGCAAGCAAGACTATAGGCCCTACCCACAACCATCGCTCCAAATCAAAACCATGGTGCTTCTATTTTAGTTTTGGGTGCATGGTCTGCAGCCATGCAGCCAAGACACTAGAACATGCACACAACCACCGCACCACACCACGCCCATGTTCACTTATAACCTCACAGCTTATGACTTCAGTCTTGGGTCCTGGCCAGAACCACCAAAGCATATTGCTTCTAATTCTGGCTTCTAATTTCACTACGTATAAAGTTGGTTTTGGGAGCATGGCCTTTGGCCTTTGGCCATGCTCCCAAAAGGCTACGCCCTCCCCACAACCACCTGAATGATATTTCATAATACAAGTGTACCTATAGCTGTGATATGCTGCAGTAGTTGTTACCACAGGCTACAGACTTGGGTGTAAGGCCATAGATTTTTCAATGTATGGGTATGCAGTATATAAAATCCATAGTGGGTTACAACTGCAGTGCTTATAATTTTGTTCTTGGGTAGTCTACGTCCTGACCACAACTTCCACACCATGTCATAGCCATTGTGGCTTGTAACAACACTACGTATAAATGTGCTGTTGGCAGGCCCTCCCCACAGCCACCTGAGTGATGTTCAATACTACGGGTGTATCTATAGCTGTGATATGCTGCAGTGGTTGTGGCCAGGGCCTAAAGTCTTAGGTGTATGTCCATACATATTTCAATGTATGGGTGTGAAGTGGCTTATAGCTCCAGTGCTTATAACTTTGTTCTTGGGTGCATGGCCTTCGGCCATGCAGCCAAGACTTTACACACTCCCCACAACCATCTGATTGATAACGAATACTACAGGTGTAGCCATTGCTGTGACATGCTGCGGTGGTTGTGGCCAGGGCCTAGATCTTGGAAGTATGGCCTACGGCCTACAGCCTATGGCCATGCACCCAAGAATCTAGGCCCTGGCCACAACCACAACAGCATTTTAAACCCATGGTTGCTTATAAATCAGTAGCACACCCATACAACGAAACATTGCAACTGTAGCATGTATTCAATTTGTAGCCAAGACTCTAGGCCCTGCCCACACCTACCAGATACAGTCGATTGTATGGGTGTGATGTGTGAATATGATATGCTGCAGTGGCTGTGGGCAGCGTGTACATACTAAGGGTGTAAGGCATACAGCCTGCAGCTATGCACCCAAAACTCTATGTCCTGCCCACAACCACTGCACTATGTAAAATCCATGTTGGCTTATAACTGTAGAGTTGACAAGTTTGTTCTCGTGTGCATGGCCTTCGGCCATGCACCGAAGACTACAGGCCCTCCCCACAATCACCTGAGTGATGTGCGGTAGTACGGGTGTATCGATAGGTGTGGTATGCTTTAGTGATTCTGGCCAGAGGCTAGACTCCTAGCTGTATGTCCATAGATATTACAATGTATGAGTGTGCTGTGGCTTATACCTCCAGTGCTTAAAACTTTGTTCTTGGGTACATGGCCTTCGGCCATGCACCCAAGACTGTGCACACTCCCCACGACCATCTAATCGATAATCAATACTACAGGTGTATCCATGGGTGTGACAAGCTGCAGTGGTTGTGGCCAGGGCCTACAGTCTTGGAAGTATGGCCTTCGGCCTACGGCCTACGGCCATGCATCCAGGACTCTAGGCCCTGGCCACTACCACCACAGCATGTCATGGTGGCGTACTAATCAATAGCTCACGCATAGGAAAAAATAATATAATAACGACATGTACTCAATTTCAATGTTCGCTAACACCACACGTGTCCTTAGAATAGTTTCAAGGTGCATGTGCACAGCATGGACTGAAATGCTACCCTTATTAAACCCCTCAATTTCTGTACGCACAAACATTCCGAACAAGGCGGGCATAGACAATACATCATTAAAACCTACCGCCTGAACAAATACACTTTTTCACCCATCTCTTACTGTGTGAACCTCCCCAAGCACTACGACTCAGCAAAATAGTTTTTGAAAATAACATGTTGCCGCTGGTCGCCGGTGCGCTGTCGGCGGATCCAAGATGTCGGGCGCATCCAAACAATCTGACGCAGAACACGTCTCACTGCAGCCAATCGGCAGAGACGTTGTGTGTCCGCGGTCATGACGCCAGCCCCTTAGCCAATCGGTATCTTGTCCCCGGAGCGAACAGGGAAGTGTGACTTCAGTGCGGACATAGATATCACTAATTTTTTTAGACCTACTTTGTGGTCGTTTTCAATAAAAGTATTGCACGGATTGTCACCAAATTTACAAAAGCACACTTTCGGTACCAAGCTCCGGCCCCTGCCTCAAATTTGGTGAAAATCCGTCCAGCGGGTCGGCCTGTAGCCGTGTTCAAAGTTTTTCCCCCATTCAGTCTATGGGAAAAAAGACATTTTGGGACCCCCCTATAACTTTCCCCCCCTAGACGATTCCCCACCAAACTTTACAAAAAAATTCAGAGTGGCCATGTAGTTATGGTTAAGTTGCTGTTTCCATAGGAAGAGCACTTTTTGGGCGGCTTATAACTTCGCTCCCCCTGGACGAATCCTCACCAAACTTTGCAAAAAAAGTATATAGCCCACCCACTCAGAACTTGCAAAGTTTTGTGAGGTTTGGTCCAGGGGGGGCAAAGTTATAGGGGGGTCCCACATTTTTTTTTCGCATAGACTGAATGGGAAAAAAACTTTGCTCATGCCTACAGCTCAAACCGCTGGATGGATTTTCCCAAAATTTGGACCAGGAGCACCGGCTTGGTCCCGAAAGCGTGCAAATGCTGCCAGTGAAAATCCGTCCAGTAGTATTTTTTTAAATGACAAAAAGTAGGTCAGAAAAAATTAGTGATATCTGTGTTCGCTTCGCGGACACACTTCCCTGTTCGCTCCACGGACAGGATGGGGATTGGGCAAGGGGCTTGCGTGATGTCCGCGGACATCTGACATGCTTTTCTATTGGCTGCCGTGAAGCATGCAGTGCGTCTAGTTTCAGAGACGCCCACTATCTTTGTTTATTGCATGAGAGGCTTTGTCAATAGGAGCGGGATCTGCTGCCTGCACAGTGTAGACTTGGGCTGCCTGGCTCTGCATCGGCCACGGGTGTACCTGTAGGCAGTAATGTTTCTTTCAAGGTGGTGAGGCACAGGCCCTCGTGTCTCTCTCCCCTTCCCCCCACCCCCGCTCATGGCCCGTGTCTCCCCTGTTCCCGCCTCCCCCGCTGATGCTCCGTGTGTTTATCCCGTTCCCCCCACCCCCTGCTCATGGCCCATGTCTACCTCCTTTTCCGACCACCCCCCACTCATGCTCCGTTTCTCCTTCCTATTCCCCCCACTCATGTCCCGTGTCTCCCTCCTTCCCCCCACCCCCCGTTCATGACCCGTGTCTCCCCTGTCCCCCCCACCCCCTGCTCATGGCCCGTGTCTCCCTCGTGTTCCCCCCACCCCCACCCGCTCATGCCCCGTGTCTGCCCTGTTCCCCCCGCTCATGCCACATGTCTCCCCTGTTCCCCCACCCCCCGCTCATGCCCCGTGTCTCCCTCTTGTTCCCCCTACCCCAGCTCATGCCCCGTGTCCCCCTACTTTCCCCCCACCCCCCACGCATGCCCCTTGAGTCTCTCACCTTCCCTCCACCCCCGCTCATGACCCGTGTCTCCCATGTCCTCCCCACCCCTCGCTCATGGCCCATGTCTCCCTCGTGTTCCACCCACCCCCCGCTCATGCCCCGTGTCTCCCTTGTGTTACCCCACCCCCTCGCTCATGCCCCGTGTCTCCCCTGTTCTTCCCCACCCCCGCTCATGCCCCGTGTCTCCCTCGTATACCCCCACCCCCGCTAATGCCCCGTGTGCCTCCTGTTGCCCCCACCCTCCGCTCATGCCCCGTGTCTCCCTCCTTTCCCCCCACCCCCCGCTCATGCGCAATGTCTCCCCTGTTCCCCCCACCCCCTGCTCATGCCCTGTGTCTCCCTCCTTTCCCCCAACCCCCCCGCTCATGCCCGTGTCCTTCTCCTGTTCCCCCCACCCCCCGCTCATGCCCCGTGTGTGCCCTGCTCCCCCCCACCCCCCGCTCATACCCTGTCTCCTGTTAACCCCACCCCCGTTTATGCCCCGTGTCTCCCTTGTGTTACCCCCTGCTCATGTCCTGTGTCTCGCTTGTGTTACCCCCCACCCCCCACTCATGCCCTGTGTCTCCCTTGTGTTACCCCCGGCTCATGCCTGTGTCTCCCCTGTTACCCCCCACCCCCGCTCATGCCCCGTGTCTCCCTTATGTTACCCCCACCCCCGAGCATGCCTGTGTCTCCCTTGTGTTACCCCCCACCCCCCGCTCATGCCCCGTGTCTCCCTTGCATTACCCCCCACCCTCCGCACATGCCCCGTGTCTCCCTTGTGTTACCCCCCACCACTCGCTCATGCCCTGTGTCTCCTGTTTTACCCCCCACCTCCCGCTCATGCCCCGTGTCTCCCCTCTTCCCCCACCCTTGCTCATGCCCCGTGTCTCCCTCTTTCCCCCCCACCTCCCGCTCATGCCCCGTGTCTCCCTCCTTCCCCCCACCCCGTTCATGCCCCGTGTCTCCCTTGTGTTACCCCACTCCCTCGCTCATGCCCCGGGTCTCCCTCGTGTACCGCCACCACCCGCTCTGCCCCGTGTGCCTCCTGTTGCCCCCACCCCCGCTCATGCCCTGTGTCTCCCTCCTTCCCCCCCACCCCCGCTCATGCCCCGTGTCTCCCTTGTGTTACCCCACTCCCTCGTTCATGCCCCGGGTCTCCCTCGTGTACCCCCACCCCCCGCTCTGCCCCGTGTGCCTCCTGTTGCCCCCACCCCCCGCTCATGCCCCGTGTTTCCCTACTGTTCCCTCCCTCCCCCGCTCATGCCCCGTGTATCCCTCGTTTTCCCCCCATCCCCCGCTCATGCCCAGTGTCACCCTCCCCTTCCCCACACCCCCCGCTCATGCCCCATGTCTTCCTTGTGTTACCCCCCACCCCCGCTCATGCCCCGTGTCTCCTGTTTTACCCGCCACTCCCCGCTCATGCACCGTGTCTCCCCTGTTCCCGCACCCCCCGCTCATGCCCCTTGTCTCCCTCCTTTCCTGCACCCCCCGCTCATGCCCTGTGTCTCCCTCCTTCCCCACCAGCCCCCGCTCATGCCCCGTGTCTCCCTCCTTCCCCCCCACCCCCCGCTCATACCCCGTGACTCTCTCCCCTTCCCCCCACCCCCTGCTCATGCCCCGTGTGTCTCTCCCCTTCCCCCACCCCCCGCTCATGCCCCTTGTTTACCTTCTGTTCCCTCCCACCCCCTCGCTCATGCCCCGTGTCTCCCTCGTGTTTCCCCCACAACCCGCTCATGCCCTGTGTCTCCCTCCTGTCCCCCTACCCCCCGCTCATGCCCCGTATCTCTCTCCCTGTCCCCCACTTCCCCCTCATGCCCCATGTCTCTCTCCCCTCCCCCCACCCCCACTCATGGCCCGTGTCTCCCCTGTACTCCCCCACCCTCTGCTCATGCCCCTTGTCTCCCCTGTCCCCTCCACCCCCCGCTCATGGCCCGCGTGTCCCTCATGTTCCCACCACCCCCAAGCTCATTCCCCGTGTCTGCCCTGTTCTCCCCACCGCCCGCTCATGCCACATGTCTCCCCTGTTCCCCCCACCCCCCGCTCATGCCATATGTCTCCCCTGTTCCCCCCACCCCCCTGCTCATGTCTCGTGTCTCCCTCCTCCCCCAACCCCCCGCTCATGCCCTGTGTCCCCCTCCTTTCACCCCCACCCCCCGCTCATGCCCCCTGTGTGCCCTGTTACCCCTCACCCTACGCTCATGCCCCGTGTCTCCCTTGTGTTACCCCCCACCCCCGCTCATGCCCCGCGTCTCCCTTGTTAACCCCCACTCCCCCTCATGCCCCATGTCTCCCTTGTGTTACCCCCCACCCCCTGCTCATTCCCCGTGTCTCCCTTGTGTTACCCCCCACCCCAGCTCATGCCCCATGTCTCCCTTGTGTTACCCCCCACCCCCACTCATGCCCCGTGCCTCCCTTGTGTTACCCCCACCCCCTGCTCATGCCCGTGTCTCCCTTGTGTTACTCCCCCACCATCCGCTCATGCCCCATGTCTCCCTTGTGTTACCCCCCACCCCCTGCTCATGCCCCGTGTCTCCCTTGTGTTACCCAACCACCCCCACTCATGCCCCGTGTCTCACTTGTGTTACCCCCACCCCCTGCTCATGCCCCATGTCTCCCTTGTGTTACCCCCACCTCCACTCATGCCCCATGTCTCCCCTGTTCCACCCCACCCCCTGCTCATGCCCCGTGTCTCCCTTGTGTTACTCCCCCACCCCCGCTCATGCCCTGGCTTTCCCCTGTTCCCCCCACCCCCCGCTCATGCCCTGTGTCTCACTTGTGTTACCCCCCACCCCCCACTCATGCCCCGTGTCTCCCCTGTTCCACCCCACCCCCCGCTCATGCCCGTGTCTCCCTCGTGTACCCCCACCCCGCTCATGACCCGTGTGTCTCCTGTTGCTCCCCACCGTCCGCTCATGTCCCATGTCTCCCTCGTGTTCCCCCACCCCCTGCTCATGCCCCGTGTTTCCCTCCTGTTACCCCCCACCCCACGCTCATGCCCCGTGTTACCCCCCACCCCCGCTCATGCCCCGTGTCTCCCTCCTCCCCCCCACCCCCTGCTCATGCCCCGTGTCCCCCTCCTTCTTTCCCCCCACCCCCGCTCATGCGCCATATCTCCCCTGTTCCCCCCACCCCCCACTCATGCCCTGTGTCTCCCTCCTTTCCCCCCCCACCCCCGCTCATGCCCGTGTCCTTCTCCTGTTCTCCCCACCCCCCGCTCATGCCCCGTGTGTGCCCTGTTGCCCCCACTCCCCGCTCATGCCCTGTCTCCCGTTTGCCCCCACGTTCCACTCATGCCCCGTGTCTCCCTCCTTTCCCCTCCACCCCCCGCTCATGCCCTGTGCCCCCTCCTTTCCCCCACCCCCCGCTCATGCCCCGTGTCTCCCTCCTTCCCCCTCTACCCCCCGCTCATGCCCCATGTGTGCCCTGTTCCCACCCACCCCCCGCTCATGCCCTGTGTCTCCCCTGATACCCCCCACCCCCCGCTCACGCCCCATGTCTCACCTGTTCCCCTACCCCCGCTCATGCCCCGTGTCTCCCTCCTTCCCCGCCCACTCCCCGCTCATGCCCCGTATCTCCCTCCTTTCCCCCCCACCCCCGCTCATGCCCCGTGTCTCACTACTTTCCCCCCCACCCCCTGCTTCTCCCCTGTGTCTCTCTCCCCTTCCCACCAACCCCTGCTCACGCCCCGTGTGTCTCTCCCCTTCCCCCCACCCCCGCTCATGCCCGGTGTGTCTCTCCCCTTCCCCCCACCCCCCGATAATGCCCCGTGTTTCCCTACTGTTCCCTCCCTCCCCCCGCTCATGCCCCGTGTCTCCCTCCTTTCCCCCACCCCCGCTCATGCCCCGTGATTCTCTCCCCTTCCCCTCACCCCCCGCTCATGCCCAGTGTCTCTCTCCCCTTCCCCACACACACCGCTCATGCCCTGTGTCTCCTGTTTTACCCCCCACTCTCCGCTCATGCCCCATGTCTCCCCTGTTCCCCCACCCCCCGCTCATGCCCCGTGTCTCCCTCCTTACCCCTCACTCATGCCCCGTGTCTCTCTCCCCTTCCCCCACCCCCCCATCATGCCCAGTGTTTCCCTACTGTTCCCTCCCACCCCCGCTCATGCCCCATGTCTCCCTTGTGATCCCCCACCCCCCGCTCATGACCCATGTCTCACCTGTTCCCCTACCCCCGCTCATGCCCCGTGTCTCCCTCCTTCCCTGCCCACCCCCCGCTCATGCCCCGTATCTCCCTCCTTTCCTCCCCACCCCCCGCTCATGCCCCGTGTCTCACTACTTTCCCCCCACCCCCTGCTTCTCCCCTGTGTCTCTCTCCCCTTCCCACCAACCCCTGCTCACGCCCCGTGTGTCTCTCCCCTTCCCCCCACCCCCGCTCATGCCCGGTGTGTCTCTCCCCTTCCCCCCACCCCCCGCTCATGCCTCGTGTTTCCCTACTGTTCCCTCCCTCCCCCCGCTCATGCCCCGTGTCTCCCTCATGTTCCCCCACCCCCCGCTCATGCCCCGTGTCTCCCTCCTTTCCCCCACCCCCGCTCATGCCCCATGATTCTCTCCCCTTCCCCTCACCCCCCGCTCATGCCCAGTGTCTCTCTCCCCTTCCCCACACACCCCGCTCATGCCCTGTGTCTCCTGTTTTACCCCCCACTCTCTGCTCATGCCCCATGTCTCCCCTGTTCCCCCACCCCCGCTCATGCCCCGTGTCTCCCTCCTTACCCCTCACTCATGCCCCGTGTCTCTCTCCCCTTCCCCCCACCCCCCGCTCATGCCATGTGTGTCTCTCCCCTTCTCCTCACCCCCCGCTCATGCCCCGTGTCTCCCTCGTGTTTCCCCCACCCCCCGCTCATGCCTCGTGTCTCCTTCCTATCCCCCCACCCCCCGCTCATGCCCTGTGTCTCTCTCCCATTCCCCCACTCCCCGCTGATGCCCCGTGTCTCTCACCCCTTCCCCCCACCCCCCACTCATGGCCCGTGTCTCCCCTGTACTGCCCCACCCTCTGCTCATGCCCCTTGTCTCCCCTGTCCCCCCTACCCCCGCTCATGGCCTGTGTCTCCTGTTTTACCCCCCACTCCCCGCTCATGCCCCGTGTCTCCCCTGTACTCCCCCACCCTCTCCTCATACCCCTTGTCTCCCCTGTCCCCCCCACCCCCGCTCATGCCCTGTGTCTCCTGTTTTACCTCCCACTCCCCGCTCATGCCCCGTGTCTCCCCTTCCCCCACCCCCAGCTCATGCCCTGTGTCTCTCTCCCCTTCCCCCACCCCCCATCATGCCCAGTGTTTCCCTACTGTTCCCTCCCACCCCCGCTCATGCCCCGTGTCTCCCTTGTGATCCCCCACCCCTCGCTCATGACCCGTGTCTCCCCTGTCCCCCCCGCCCCCCGCTCATGGGCCGTGTCTCCCTCGTGTTCCCCCCACCCGCTCATGCCCCGTGTCTGCCCTGTTCCTACCTGCTCATGCCACATGTCTCCCCTGTTCCCCCCACCCCCCCGCTCATGCCCCGTGTCTCCCTCGTGTTCCCCCCACCCCAGCTCATGCCCCGTGTCCCCCTCCTTTCCCCCCACCCCCCACGCATGCCCCTTGTGTCTCTAACCTTCCCTCCACCCCCGCTCATGGCCCGTGTCTCCCCTGTCCCCCCACCCCCCGCTCATGGCCCATGTCTCCCTCGTGTTCCACCCACCCCCCCGCTCATGCCCCGTGTCTCCCCTGTTCTTCCCCACCCCCCGCTCATGCCCCGTGTCTCCCTCGTATACCCCCACCCCCGCTAATGCCCCGTGTGCCTCCTGATGCCCCCACCCTCCGCTCATGCCCCGTGTCTCCCTCCTTCCCCCACCCCCCGCTCATGCACCGTGTCTCCCTCCTTTCCCCCCACCCCCCCGCTCATGCGCCATGTCTCCCCTGTTCCCCCAAACCCCTGCTCATGCCCTGTGTCTCCCTCCTTTCCCCCAACCCCCCCGCTCATGCCCGTGTCCTTCTCCTTTTCCCCCCACCCCCCGCTCATGCCCCGTGTGTGCCCTGCTCCCCCCCACCCCCCGCTCATGGCCCATGTCTCCCTCGTGTTCCACCCACCCCCCCCCGCTCATGCCCCGTGTCTCCCTTGTGTTACCCCACCCCCTCGCTCATGCCCCGTGTCTCCCCTGTTCTTCCCCACCCCACGCTCATGCCCCGTGTCTCCCTCGTATACCCCCACCCCCGCTAATGCCCCGTGTGCCTCCTGTTGCCCCCACCCTCCGCTCATGCCCCGTGTCTCCCTCCTTCCCCCACCCCCCGCTCATGCACCGTGTCTCCCTCCTTTCCCCCCACCCCCCCGCTCATGCGCCATGTCTCCCCTGTTCCCCCAACCCCCTGCTCATGCCCTGTGTCTCCCTCCTTTCCCCCAACCCCCCCGCTCATGCCCGTGTCCTTCTCCTTTTCCCCCACCCCCCGCTCATGCCCCGTGTGTGCCCTGCTCCCCCCCACCCCCCGCTCATACCCTGTCTCCTGTTAACCCCACCCCCCGATTATGCCCCGTGTCTCCCTTGTGTTACCCCCTGCTCATGCCCCGTGTCTCGCTTGTGTTACTCCCCACCCCCCACTCATGCCCTGTGTCTCCCTTGTGTTACCCCCGGCTCACGCCTGTGTCTCCCCCGTTACCCCTCACCCCCGCTCATGCCCCGTGTCTCCCTTATGTTACCCCCACCCCCGAGCATGCCTGTGTCTCCCTTGTGTTACCCCCCACCCCCCGCTCATGCCCCGTGTCGTCCTTGTGTTACCCCCCACCCTCCGCACATGCCCCATGTCTCCCTTGTGTTACCCCCCACCACTCGCTCATGCCCTGTGTCTCCTGTTTTACCCCCCACCTCCGCTCATGCCCCGTGTCTCCCCTCTTCCCCCACCCCCGCTCATGCCCCGTGTCTCCCTCTTTCCCCCCCACCTCCCGCTCATGCCCTGTGTCTCCCTCCTTCCCCCCACCCCGCTCATGCCCTGTGTCTCCCTTGTGTTACCCCACTCCCTCTCTCATGCCCCGGGTCTCCCTTGTGTACCCCCACCACCCGCTCTGCCCCGTGTGCCTCCTGGTGCCCCCACCCCCGCTCATGCCCTGTGTCTCCCTCCTTCCCCCCCACCCCAGCTCATGCCCCGTGTCTCCCTTGTGTTACCCCACTCCCTCGCTCATGCCCCGGGTCTCCCTCGTGTACCCCCATCCCCCCCTCTGCCCCGTGTGCCTCCTGTTGCCCCCACCCCCGCTCATGCCCTGTGTTTCCCTACTATTCCCTCTCTCCCCCGCTCATGCCCAGTGTATCCCTCGTTTTCCCCCCATCCCCCGCTCATGCCCAGTGTCTCTCTCCCCTTCCCCACACCCCACGCTCATGCCCCATGTCTTCCTTGTGTTACCCCCCCAACCCCGCTCATGCCCCGTGTCTCCTGTTTTACCCGCCACTCCCCACTCATGCACCGGGTCTCCCCTTTTCCTGCACCCCCCGCTCATGACCCGTGTGTCTCCTGTTGCTCCCCACCGTCCGCTCATGTCCCATGTCTCCCTCGTGTTCCCCCCACCCCCTGCTCATGCCCCGTGTTTCCCTCCTGTTACCCCCCACCCCACGCTCATGCCCCGTGTTAACCCCGACCCCCACTCATGCCCCGTGTCTCCCTCCTCCCCCCCACCCCCTGCTCATGCCCCGTGTCCCCCTCCTTCTTTCCCCCCACCCCCGCTCATGCGCCATATCTCCCCTGTTCCCCCCACCCCCCACTCATGCCCTGTGTCGCCCTCCTTTCCCCCCCACCCCCGCTCATGCCCGTGTCCTTCTCCTGTTCCCCCCACCCCCCGCTCATGCCCCGTGTGTGCCCTGTTGCCCCCACTCCCCGCTCATGCCCTGTCTCCCGTTTGCCCCCACGTTCCACTCATGCCCCGTGTCTCCCTCCTTTCCCCTCCACCCCCCGCTCATGCCCTGTGTCCCCCTCCTTTCCCCGACCCCCCGCTCATGCCCCGTGTCTCCCTCCTTCCCCCTCTACCCCCCGCTCATGCCCCATGTGTGCCCTGTTCCCACCCACCCCCCGCTCATGCCCTGTGTCTCCCCTGATACCCCCCACCCCCCGCTCACGCCCCATGTCTCACCTGTTCCCCTACCCCCGCTCATGCCCCGTGTCTCCCTCCTTCCCCGCCCACCCCCCGCTCATGCCCCGTATCTCCCTCCCACCCCCGCTCATGCCCCGTGTCTCACTACTTTCCCCCCCACCCCCTGCTTCTCCCCTGTGTCTCTCTCCCCTGCCCACCAACCCCTGCTCACGCCCCGTGTGTCTCTCCCCTTCCCCCCACCCCCGCTCATGCCCGGTGTGTCTCTCCCCTTCCCCCCACCCCCCGATAATGCCCCGTGTTTCCCTACTGTTCCCTCCCTCCCCCCGCTCATGCCCCGTGTCTCCCTCCTTTCCCCCACCCCCGCTCATGCCCCGTGATTCTCTCCCCTTCCCCTCACCCCCCGCTCATTCCCAGTGTCTCTCTCCCCTTCCCCACACACACCGCTCATGCCCTGTGTCTCCTGTTTTACCCCCCACTCTCCGCTCATGCCCCATGTCTCCCCTGTTCCCCCACCCCCCGCTCATGCCCCGTGTCTCCCTCCTTACCCCTCACTCATGCCCCGTGTCTCTCTCCCCTTCCCCCACCCCCCCATCATGCCCAGTGTTTCCCTACTGTTCCCTCCCACCCCCGCTCATGCCCCGTGTCTCCCTTGTGATCCCCCACCCCCCGCTCATGACCCATGTCTCACCTGTTCCCCTACCCCCGCTCATGCCCCGTGTCTCCCTCCTTCCCTGCCCACCCCCCGCTCATGCCCTGTATATCCCTCCTTTCCTCCCCACCCCCCGCTCATGCCCCGTGTCTCACTACTTTCCCCCCCACCCCCTGCTTCTCCCCTGTGTCTCTCTCCCTTCCCACCAACCCCTGCTCACGCCCCGTGTGTCTCTCATGTTCCCCCACCCCCCGCTCATGCCCCGTGTCTCCCTCCTTTCCCCCACCCCCGCTCATGCCCCATGATTCTCTCCCCTTCCCCTCACCCCCCGCTCATGCCCAGTGTCTCTCTCCCCTTCCCCACACACCCCGCTCATGCCCTGTGTCTCCTGTTTTATCCCCCACTCTCCGCTCATGCCCCATGTCTCCCCTGTTCCCCCACCCCCGCTCATGCCCCGTGTCTCCCTCCTTACCCCTCACTCATGCCCCGTGTCTCTCTCCCCTTCCCCCCACCCCCCGCTCATGCCATGTGTGTCTCTCCCCTTCTCCTCACCCCCCGCTCATGCCCCGTGTCTCCCTCGTGTTTCCCCCACCCCCCGCTCATGCCTCGTGTCTCCTTCCTATCCCCCCACCCCCCGCTCATGCCCTGTGTCTCTCTCCCATTCCCCCACTCCCCGCTGATGCCCCGTGTCTCTCACCCCTTCCCCCCACCCCCCACTCATGGCCTGTGTCTCCCCTGTACTGCCCCACCCTCTGCTCATGCCCCTTGTCTCCCCTGTCCCCCCTACCCCCGCTCATGGCCCGTGTCTCCTGTTTTACCCCCCACTCCCCGCTCATGCCTCGTGTCTCCCCTGTACTCCCCCACCCTCTCCTCATACCCCTTGTCTCCCCTGTCCCCCCCACCCCCGCTCATGCCCTCTGTCTCCTGTTTTACCTCCCACTCCCCGCTCATGCCCCGTGTCTCCCCTTCCCCCACCCCCAGCTCATGCCCTGTGTCTCTCTCCCCTTCCCCCGACCCCCCCATCATGCCCAGTGTTTCCCTACTGTTCCCTCCCACCCCCGCTCATGCCCCGTGTCTCCCTTGTGATCCCCCACCCCTCGCTCATGACCCGTGTCTCCCCTGTCCCCCCCGCCCCCCGCTCATGGCCCGTGTCTCCCTCGTGTTCCCCCCCACCCGCTCATGCCCCGTGTCTGCCCTGTTCCTCCCCGCTCATGCCACATGTCTCCCCTGTTCCCCCCACCCCCCGCTCATGGCCCATGTCTCCCTCGTGTTCCACCCACCCCCCCGCTCATGCCCCGTGTCTCCCTTGTGTTACCCCACCCCCTCGCTCATGCCCCGTGTCTCCCCTGTTCTTCCCCACCCCCCGCTCATGCCCCGTGTCTCCCTCGTATACCCCCACCCCCGCTAATGCCCCGTGTGCCTCCTGTTGCCCCCACCCTCCGCTCATGCCCCGTGTCTCCCTCCTTCCCCCACCCCCCGCTCATGCACCGTGTCTCCCTCCTTTCCCCCCACCCCCCCGCTCATGCGCCATGTCTCCCCTGTTCCCCCAACCCCCTGCTCATGCCCTGTGTCTCCCTCCTTTCCCCCAACCCCCCCGCTCATGCCCGTGTCCTTCTCCTTTTCCCCCCACCCCCCGCTCATGCCCCGTATGTGCCCTGCTCCCCCCCACCCCCCGCTCATGGCCCATGTCTCCCTCGTGTTCCACCCACCCCCCCCGCTCATGCCCCGTGTCTCCCTTGTGTTACCCCACCCCCTCGCTCATGCCCCGTGTCTCCCCTGTTCTTCCCCACCCCCCGCTCATGCCCCGTGTCTCCCTCGTATACCCCCACCCCCGCTAATGCCCCGTGTGCCTCCTGTTGCCCCCACCCTCCGCTCATGCCCCGTGTCTCCCTCCTTCCCCCACCCCCCGCTCATGCACCGTGTCTCCCTCCTTTCCCCCCACCCCCCGCTCATGCGCCATGTCTCCCCTGTTCCCCCAACCCCCTGCTCATGCCCTGTGTCTCCCTCCTTTCCCCCAACCCCCCCGCTCATGCCCGTGTCCTTCTCCTTTTCCCCCCACCCCCCGCTCATGCCCCGTGTGTGCCCTGCTCCCCCCCACCCCCCGCTCATACCCTGTCTCCTGTTAACCCCACCCCCCGATTATGCCCCGTGTCTCCCTTGTGTTACCCCCTGCTCATGCCCCGTGTCTCGCTTGTGTTACTCCCCACCCCCCACTCATGCCCTGTGTCTCCCTTGTGTTACCCCCGGCTCACGCCTGTGTCTCCCCCGTTACCCCTCACCCCCGCTCATGCCCCGTGTCTCCCTTATGTTACCCCCACCCCCGAGCATGCCTGTGTCTCTCTTGTGTTACCCCCCACCCCCCGCTCATGCCCCGTGTCGTCCTTGTGTTACCCCCCACCCTCCGCACATGCCCCATGTCTCCCTTGTGTTACCCCCCACCACTCGCTCATGCCCTGTGTCTCCTGTTTTACCCCCCACCTCTGCTCATGCCCCGTGTCTCCCCTTTTCCCCCAACCCCGCTCATGCCCCGTGTCTCCCTCTTTCCCCCCCACCTCCCGCTCATGCCCTGTGTCTCCCTCCTTCCCCCCACCCCGCTCATGCCCTGTGTCTCCCTTGTGTTACCCCACTCCCTCTCTCATGCCCCGGGTCTCCCTCGTGTACCCCCACCACCCGCTCTGCCCCGTGTGCCTCCTGTTGCCCCCACCCCCGCTCATGCCCCGTGTCTCCCTCCTTCCCCCCCACCCCCGCTCATGCCCCGTGTCTCCCTTGTGTTACCCCACTCCCTCGCTCATGCCCCGGGTCTCCCTCGTGTACCCCCAGCCCCCCCTCTGCCCCGTGTGCCTCCTGTTGCCCCCACCCCCGCTCATGCCCCGTGTTTCCCTACTGTTCCCTCTCTCCCCCCGCTCATGCCCAGTGTATCCCTCGTTTTCCCCCCATCCCCCGCTCATGCCCAGTGTCTCTCTCCCCTTCCCCACACCCCACGCTCATGCCCCATGTCTTCCTTGTGTTACCCCCCCACCCCCGCTCATGCCCCGTGTCTCCTGTTTTACCCGCCACTCCCCGCTCATGCACCATGTCTCCCCTTTTCCCGCACCCCCCGCTCATGCCCCGTGTCTCCCTCCTTCCCCGCACCCCCCGCTCATGCCCTGTGTCTCCCTCCTTCCCCCCCAGCCCCCGCTCATGCCCCGTGTCTCCCTCCTTTCCCCCCCACCCCCGCTCATACCGCGTGACTCTCTCCCCTTCCCCCCACCCCCTGCTCATACCCCGTGTGTCTCTCCCCTTCCCCCACCCCCCGCTCATGCCCCATGTTTACCTTCTGTTCCCTCCCACCCCCTCGCTCATGCCCCGTGTCTCCCTCGTGTTTCCCCCACAACCCGCTCATGCCCTGTGTCTCCCTCCTGTCCCCCCACCCCCCGCTCATGCCCCGTATCTCTCTCCCCGTCCCCCACTCCCCCCTCATGCCCCATGTCTCTCTCCCTCCCCCCACCCCCACTCATGGCCCGTGTCTCCCCTGTACTCCCCCACCCTCTGCTCATGCCCCTTGTCTCCCCTGTCCCCCCCACCCCCCGCTCATGGCCCGTGTCTCCCTCATGTTCCCCCTACCCCCAAGCTCATGCCCCGTGTCTGCCATGTTCTCCCCACCCCCCGCTCATGGCACATGTCTCCCCTGTTCCCCCCACCCCCTGCTCATGCCACATGTCTCCCCTGTTCCCCCCACCCCCCTGCTCATGTCTCGTGTCTCCCTCCTCCCCCAACCCCCCGCTCATGCCCCGTGTCCCCCTCCTTTCACCCCCACCCCCCGCTCATGCCCCCTGTGTGCCCTGTTACCCCCCACCCTACGCTCATGCCCCGTGTCTCCCTTGTGTTACCCCCCACCCCCGCTCATGCCCCGTGTCTCCCTTGTTACCCACCACTCCCGCTCATGCCCCATGTCTCCCTTGTGCTACCCCCAACCCCCGCTCATGCCCCGTGTCTCCATTGTGTTACCCCCACCCCAGCTCATGCCCCATGTCTCCCTTGTGTTACCCCCCACCCCCACTCATGCCCCGTGTCTCCCTTGTGTTACCCCCACCCCCTGCTCATGCCCGTGTCTCCCTTGTGTTACTCCCCCACCATCCGCTCATGCCCCATGTCTCCCTTGTGTTACCCCCCACCCCCTGCTCATGCCCCGTGTGTCCCTTGTGTTACCCAACCACCCCCACTCATCCCCCGTGTCTCACTTGTTTTACCCCCACCCCCTGCTCATGCCCCATGTCTCCCTTGTGTTACCCCCACCTCCACTCATGCCCCGTGTCGCCCTTGCGTTACCCCCACTCCCGCTCATGCCCCATGTCTCCCCTGTTCCACCCCACCCCCTGCTCATGCCCCATGTCTCCCTTGTGTTACTCCCCCAACCCCACTCATGCCCTGGCTTTCCCCTGTTCCCCCCACCCATCGCTCATGCCCTGTGTCTCACTTGTGTTACCCCCCACCCCCCCGCTCATGCCCCGTGTCTCCCTTGTGTTACCCCCCACCCCCCACTCATGCCCCGTGTCTCCCCTGTTCCACCCCACCCCCCGCTCATGCCCGTGTCTCCCTCGTGTACCCCCACCCCTGCTCATGACCAGTGTGTCTCCTGTTGCTCCCCACCATCCGCTCATGTCCCATGTCTCCCTAGTGTTCCCCCCACCCCCTGCTCATGCCCCGTGTTTCCCTCGTGTTACCCCCCACCCCACGCTCATGCCCCGTGTTACCACCCACCCCCGCTCATGCCCCGTGTCTCCCTCCTTCCCCCCACCCCCTGCTCATGCCCCGTGTCCCCCTCCTTTCCCCCACCCCCGCTCATGCGCCGTATCTCCCCTGTTCCCCCCACCCCCCACTCATGCCCCGTGTCTCCCTCCTTTCCCCCCACCCCCCGCGCATGCCCGTGTCCTTCTCCTGTTCTCCCCACCCCCCGCTCATGCCCCGTGTGTGCCCTGTTGCCCCCACTCCCCGCTCATGCCCTGTCTCCCGTTTGCCCCCACGTCCCACTCATGCCCCGTGTCTCCCTCCTTTCCCCTCCACCCCCCGCTCATGCCCTGTGTCCCCCTCCTTTCTCCCCACCCCCGCTCATGCCCCGTGTCTCCCTCCTCCCCCCTCTAACCCCCGCTCATGCCCCGTGTGTGCCCTGTTCCCACCCACCCCCCGCTCATGCCCTGGGTCTCCCCTGTTACCCCCCCGCTCATGCCCCATGTCTCACCTGTTCCCCTACCCCCGCTCATGCCCCGTGTCTCCCTCCTTCCCCGCCCACCCCCCTCTCATGCCCGGTATCTCCCTCCTTTCCCCCCCACCCCCCGCTCATGCCCCGTGTCTCTCTCCCCTTCCCACCAACCCCTGCTCACGCCCCGGTGTCTCTCCCCTTCCCCCCACCCCCGCTCATGCCCGGTGTGTCTCTCCCCTTCCCCCCACCCCCCGCTCATGCCCCGTGTTTCCCTACTGTTCCCTCCCTCCCCCCGCTCATGCCCCGTGTCTCCCTCATGTTCCCCCACCCCCCGCTCATGCCCCGTGTCTCCCTCATTTCCCCCACCCCCGCTCATGCCCCGTGATTCTCTCCCCTTCCCCTCACCCCCCGCTCATGCCCTGTGTCTCCTGTTTTACCCCCCACTCTCCGCTCATGCCCCATGTCTCCCCTGTTCCCCCACCCCCCTCTCATGCCCCGTGTCTAACTCCTTACCCCTCACTCATGCCCCGTGTCTCTCTCCCCTTCCCCCCACCCCCCGCTCATGCCATGTGTGTCTCTCCCCTTCTCCCCACCCCCCGCTCATGCCCCGTGTCTCCCACGTGTTTCCCCCACCCCCGCTCATGCCTCGTGTCTCCATCCTATCGCCCCACCCCCCGCTCATGCCCTGTGTCTCTCTCCCATTCCCCCACTCCCCGCTGATGCCCCGTGTCTCTCACCCCTTCCCCCCACCCCCCACTCATGGCCCGTGTCTCCCCAGTACTCCCCCACCCTCTGCTCATACCCCTTGTCTCCCCTGTCCCCCCACCCCCGCTCATGCCCTGTGTCTCCTGTTTTACCTCCCACTCCCCGCTCATGCCCCGTGTCTCCCCAGTACTCCCCCACCCTCTGCTCATACCCCTTGTCTCCCCTGTCCCCCCCACCCCCGCTCATGCCCTGTGTCTCCTGTTTTACCTCCCACTCCCCGCTCATGCCCCGTGTCTCCCCTTCCCCCAGCTCATGCCCCGTGTCTCCCCTGTACTCCCCCACCCTCTGCTCATGCCCCTTGTCCCCCTCCTTACCCCCCCACCCCCCGCTCATGCCCATGTGTGCCCTGTTACCCCTACCCTATGCTCATGGCCCGTCTCTCCCTTGTGTTACCCCCCACCCCCGCTCATGCCCCTTGTCTCCCTTGTTACCCCCCACTCCCGCTCATGCCCCATGTCTCCCTTGTGTTACCCCCCACCCCCCGCTCATGCCCCGTGTCTCCCTTGTGTTACCCCCCACCCCAGCTCATGCCCCATGTCTCCCTTATGTTACCCCCCACCCCCACTCATGCCCCGTGTCTCCCTTGTGTTACCCCCACCCCCTGCTCATGCCGTGTCTCCCTTGTGTTACTCCCCCACCATCCGCTCATGCCCCATGTCTCCCTTGTGTTACCCCCCACCCCCTGCTCATGCCCTTTGTCTCCCTTGTGTTACCCCCCACCCCGCTCATGCCCTGTGTCTCCCTTGTGTTACCCCCACCCCCCGCTCAGGCCCTGTGTCTCCCCTGTTCACCCCACCCCCCGCTCATGCCCAGTGTCTCCCTTGTGTACCCCTCACCCCCGCTTATGTCCCGTGTGTCTCCTGTTGCCCCCCACCCTCCGCTCATGTCCCGTGTCTCCCTCGTGTTCCCCCACCCCCTGCTCATGCCCCGTGTCTCCCTTGTGTTACCCCCCACCCCCCGCTCATGCCCCGTGTCTCCCTTGTGTTACCCGCCACCCCCGTGTCTCTCCTGTTTCCCCAGCCCCGCACATGCCCCGTGTCTCCCTCCTTTCCCCCACCCCCCGCTCATGCCTTGTGTCTCCCTCCTTCTTTCCCAGCCCCCGCTCATGCCCGTGTCTCTCTCCCCTTCCCCCACCCCCTGCTCTTGCCCCGTGTGTCTTTCCCCTTCCCCCCACCCCCCGCTAATGCCCCGTGTGTCTCTCCCCTTCCCCCCACCCCCCCCTCAAGCCCCGTGTTTTCCTACTGTTCCCTCCCACCCCCTGCTCATGCCACGTGTCTCACTTGTGTTACTCCCCCACCCCCTGCTCATGCCCTGTGTTTCCCCTGTTCCCCCACCCCCCGCTCATGCCCCGTGTCTCCCTTGTGTTACCACCCACCCCCCGCTCATGCCCGTGTCTCCCTTGTGTTACACCAAACCCCCTGCTCATGCCCGTGTCTCCCTTGTGTTACCCCCCACCCCCCGCTCATGCCCCGTGTCTCCCTTGTGTTACCCGCCACCCCCGTGTCTCTCCTGTTCCCCCAGCCCCCGCTCATGCCCCGAGTCTCCCCCCTTCCCCGCCCACCCCCCGCACATGCCCCGTGTCTCCCTCCTTTCCCCCACCCCCTGCTCATGCCCTGTGTCTCCCTCGTGTTACTCCCCCACCCCCCGCTCATGCCCCATGTTTCCCTCGTGTACCCCCCCACCCCCCGCTCATGCCCCATGTCTCCCTCCTTTCCCCCCACCCAAAGCTCATGTCCCATGTCTCCCTCCTTTCTCCCCCACCCCCCACTCATGCCCCATGTCTCCCGCCTTTCTCCCCACCCCTGCTCATGCCCCATGTCTCCCTCCTTTCCCCCCTCACCCACTGCTCATGCCCGTGTCTCCCTCGTTTCCCCCCACCCCTGTTCATGCCCTGTGTCTCCATCCTTTTCCCCCCACCCCCCACTCATGCCCCGTGTCTGCCCGGGTCCCCCTTCCCCCCACTCATGCCCTGTGTCTCCCTCCCGTTCCCCCCACCCACTGCTCATGCCCCGTGTTTTGCCTGTTCCCCCACCCCCTGCTCAAGCCCTGTGTCTCGCCTGTTCCACCCCACCCCCTGCTCATGCCCCGTGTCTCTCTCCTTTTCCCCCCAACCCCTCGCTCATGCTCCGTGTCTCCCCTGTTCCCCCCACCCCCCGCTCATGCCCTGTGTTTTCACTGTTCTCCCCACCCTCGCTCATGCCCCTTGTCTCCCCTGTTCTACCCCACCCCCTGCTCATGCCCCGTGTCTCCCTCCTTTCCCCCACCCCTCGCTCATGCCCCTTATCTCCCCTGTTCTACCCCACCCCCTGCTCATGCCCCATGTCTCCCTCCTTTCCCCCTCAACCCCCGCTCATGCCCCGTGTCACCCTCCTTCCCCCCACCCCGTTCATGCCCCGTGTCTCCATCCTTTTCCTCCCCACCCCCCACTCATGCCCCGTGTCTGCCCGGGTCCCCCCTCCCCCCACTCATGCCCCGTGTCTCCCTCCCATTCCCCCACCCCCTGCTCATGCCCTGTGATTTGCCTGTTTCCCCCTGCTCAAGCCCTGTGTCTCTCCTGTTCCACCCCAACCCCCGCTCATGCCCCATGACTCTCTGCTTTTCCCCCCACCCCCGCGCTCATGCTCTGTGTCTCCCCTGTCCCCCCCACCCCCTGCTCATGCCCCGTGTTTTCACTGTTCTCCCCACCCCTCGCTCATGCCCCTTGTCTCCCCGGTTCTACCACACCCCCTGCTCATGCCCCGTGTCTCCCTCCTTTCCTACCACACCCGCTCATGCCCCGTGTCTCCCCTGTTGCCCCCACCCCCGCTCATGCCCTGTGTCTCCCCTATTGCCCCCACCCCCCGCTCATGCCCTGTGTCTCCCTCGTGTTCCCCCACCCCCTGCTCATGCCCCGTGTTTCCCTCGTGTTACCCCCCACCCCCCGCTTATGCCCCGTGTCTCCCTCCTTCTCCCCCATCCCCCGCTCATGCCCTGTGTCCCCTGCCTTCCCCCCACTCATGCCCCGTATCCCCCTCCTTTCCCCCCACCCCCCGCTCATGCGCTGTGTCTCCCCTGTCCCCCCCAACCCCCACTCATGCCCCGTGTCTCCCTCCTTTCCCTCCCACAACCCCGCTCTTGCCCTGTGTCCTTCTCCTTTTCCCCCACCCCCGCTCATGCCCCGTGTGTGCCCTATTCCCCCCCACCCCCCGCTCATGCCCTGTCTCCCCTGTTACCCCCATACCCGCTCCTGCCCCGTGTCTCCCTTGTGTTACACCCAACTCCCTGCTCATGCCCGTGTCTCCCTTGCGTTACCCCCCACCCCCCGCTCATGCCCCGTGTCTCCCTTGTGTTACCCGCCACCCCCCGTGTCTCTCCTGTTCCCCCAGCCCCGCTCATGCCCCGAGTCTCCCTCCTTCCCCGCCCACCCCCCGCACATGCCCCGTGTCTCCCTCCTTTCCCCCACCCCCCGCTCATGCCTTGTGTCTCCCTCCCTCTTTCCCAGCCCCCGCTCATGCCCGTGTCTACTCCCCTTCCCCCACCCCCTGCTCTTGCCCCGTGTGTCTTTCCCCTTCCCCCCACCCCCCGCTAATGCCCCGTGTGTCTCTCCCCTTCCCCCCACCCCCCGCTCATGCCCTGTGTTTTCCTACTGTTCCCTCCCACCCCCTGCTCATGCCACGTGTCTCACTTGTGTTACTCCCCCCCCTGCTCATGCCCTGTGTTTCCCCTGTTCCCCCACCCCCCGCTCATGCCCCGTGTCTCCCTTGTGTTACCACCCACCCCCCGCTCATGCCCCGTGTCTCCCTTGTGTTACACCAAACCCCCTGCTCATGCCCGTGTCTCCCTTGTGTTACCCCCCACCCCCCGCTCATGCCCCGTGTCTCCCTTGTGTTACCCGACACCCCGTGTCTCTCCTGTTCCCCCAGCCCCCGCTCATGCCCCGAGTCTCCCCCTTCCCCGCCCACCCCCCGCACATGCCCCGTGTCTCCCTCCTTTCCCCCCACCCCCTGCTCATGCCCTGTGTCTCCCTCGTGTTACTCCCCCACCCCCCGCTCATGCCCCATGTCTCCCTCGTGTACCCCCCCACCCCCCACTCATGCCCCATGTCTCCCTCCTTTCCCCCCCACCCAAAGCTCATGTCCCATGTCTCCCTCCTTTCTCCCCCACCCCCCACTCATGCCCCATGTCTCCCACCTTTCTCCCCACCCCTGCTCATGCCCCATGTCTCCCTCCTTTCCCCCCTCACCCACTGCTCATGCCCGTGTCTCCCTCGTTTCCCCCCACCTCTGTTCATGCCCTGTGTCTCCATCCTTTTCCCCCCACCCCCCACTCATGCCCCGTGTCTGCCCGGGTCGCCCTTCCCCCCACTCATGCCCTGTGTCTCCCTCCCGTTCCCCCCACCCACTGCTCATGCCCCGTGTTTTGCCTGTTCCCCCACCCCCTGCTCAAGCCCTGTGTCTCGCCTGTTCCACCCCACCCCCTGCTCATGCCCCGTGTCTCTCTCCTTTTCCCCCAACCCCCGCTCATGCTCTGTGTCTCCCCTGTTTCCCCCACCCCCCGCTCATGCCCTGTGTTTTAACTGTTCTCCCCAACCCTCGCTCATGCCCCTTGTCTCCCCTGTTCTACCCCACCCCCTGCTCATGCCCCGTGTCTCCCTCCTTTCCCCCACCCTTCGCTCATGCCCCTTGTCTCCCTCCTTTCCCCCTCAACCCCCGCTCATGCCCCGTGTCTCCCTCCTTTCCCCCACCCCGTTCATGCCCCGTGTCTCCATCCTTTTCCTCCCCACCCCCCACTCATGCCCCGTGTCTGCCCGGGTCCCCCCTCCCCCCACTCATGCCCCGTGTCCCCCTCCCATTCCCCCCACCCCCTGCTCATGCCCTGTGTTTTGCCTGTTTCCCCCTGCTCAAGCCCTGTGTCTCTCCTGTTCCACCCCAACCCCCGCTCATGCCCCATGACTCTCTGCTTTTCCCCCACCCCCGCGCTCATGCTCTGTGTTTCCCCTTTCCCCCCCACCCCCTGCTCATGCCCCGTGTTTTCACTGTTCTCCCCACCCCTCGCTCATGCCCCTTGTCTCCCCGGTTCTACCCCACCCCCTGCTCATGCCCCGTGTCTCCCTCCTTTCCCACCACCCCCGCTCATGCCCCGTGTCTCCCCTGTTGCCCCCACCCCCGCTCATGCCCTGTGTCTCCCCTATTGCCCCCACCTCCCCGCTCATGCCCCATGTCTCCCCTGTTCCCCCACCCCCCACTAATGCCCCGTGTCTCCCTCCTTTCCCCCACCCCTGCTCATGCCCTGTGTGTCTCTCCCCTTCCCCCCACCCCTGATCATGCCCCGTGTTTCCCTACTGTTCCCTCCCACCCCCCCGCTCATGCCCCATGTCTCCCTCGTGTTTCCCCACCCCCCGCTCATGCCCGTGTCTCCCTCCTATCCCCCCACCCCTGCTCATGCCCCATGTCTCTCTCCCCTTCCCCCACTCCCTGCTCATGCCCCATGTCTCCCCCCTTACCCCCTACCCCTCGCTCATGCCCCGTGTCTCTCTCCCCTTCCCCCAGCCCCACTCATGCCCTGTGTGTCTCTCCCCTTCCCCCCACCCCCCGCTCATGCCCCGTGTTTCCCTACTGTTCCCTCCCACCCCCCCGCTCATGCCCCGTTTCTCCCTCGTGTTTCCCCCACCCCCTGCTCATGCCCCGTGTCTCCCTCCTATCCCCCACCCCCCGCTCATGCCCTGTGTCTCTCTCCCCTTCCCCCACTCCCCGCTCATGCCCTGTGTCTCTCTCCCCTTCCCCCAGCCCCCGCTCATGCCCCGTGTCTCCCCTGTACTCCCCCACCCTCTGCTCATGCCCCTTGTCTCCCCTGTCCCCCCACCCCCCACTCATGGCCCGTGTCTCCTGTTTTACCCCCCACTCCCTGCTCATGCCCCGTGTCTCCCTGTACTCCCCCACCCTTTGCTCATGCCCCTTATCAACCCTGTCCCCCCCACCCCCCCGCTCATGCCCCGTGTCTCCTGGTTTACCCCCACTCCTCGCTCATGCCCCGTGTCTCCCATTCCCCCCACCCCCCACTCATGCCCCGTGTCTCCCCTGTACTACCCCACCCTCTGCTCATGCCCCTTGTCTCCCCTGTCCCCCCCAGCTCATGCCCCGTGTCTCCTGTTTTACCCCCACTCCCCGCTCATGACCCGTGTCTTCCCTGTGCCCCCACCCCCCGCTCATGCCCCGTGTCTCCCTCCTCCCCCCCACCCCCGCTCATGCCCCGTGTCTCCCTCCTTTCCCCCCACCCCCCGTTCATACCCTGTGACTCTCTCCCCTTCCCCCCACCCCCCGCTCATGCCTTGTGTGTCTCTCCCCTTCCCCCCACCCCCCGCTCATGCCCCGTGTTTCCCTACTGTTCCCTCCCACCCACCCGCTCATGCCCCGTGTCTCCCTCGTGTTTCCCCCACCCCCCGCTCATGCCCTGTGTCTCCTTCCTATCCCCCCACCCCCCGCTCATGCCCCGTGTCTCTCTCCCCTTCCCCCACTCCCCGCTCATGCCCGTGTCTCTCTCCCCTTCCCCACCCACCCCCCGCACATTCCCCGTGTCTCCCTCCGTTCCCTTCCACCCCCCGCTCATGCCCTGTGTCTCCCCTGTACTCCTCCACCCTCTGCTCATGCCCCTTGTCTCTCCTGTCCCCCCCACCCCCGCTCATGGCCCGTGTCTCCCTCGTGTTTCCCCCACCCCCCCGCTCATGCCCTGTGTCTGCCCTGTTCCCCCACCCCCCGCTCATGCCACATGTCTCCGCTGTTCCCCCCAACCCCCGGCTCATGCCACATGTCTCCCTGTTCCCCTCACCCCCCGCTCATGCCCCGTGTCTCCCTCCTCCCCCCACCCCCCGCTCATGCACCGTGTCCCCCTCCTTTCACCCCCACCCCCTGCTCATGCCCCGTGTCCCCCTAATTTCCCCCCCAACCCCCGCTCATGCCCCGTGTGTGCCCTGTTACCCCCACCCCTCGCTCATGCCCCGTGTCTCCCTTGTGTTACCCCCCACCCCTGCTCATGCCCCGTGTCTCCCTTGTTACCCCCCACTCCCGCTCATGCCCCATGTCTCCCTTGTGTTACCCCCCACCCCCTGCTCATGCCCTGTGTCTCCCTTGTGTTACCCCCAACCCCCACTCATGCCCCGTGTCTCCCTTGTGTTACCCCCCACCCCCCGCTCATGCCCCATGACTCCCTTGTGTTACCCCCACCCCCACTCATGCCCCATGTCTCCCTTGTGTTACCCCCCACCCCCGGCTCATGCCCTGTGTCTCCCCTGTTCCACCCCGCCCCATGCTCATGCCCCGTGTCTCCCTTGTGTTACTCCCCCACCCACCGCTCATGCCCCATGTCTCCCTTGTTTAACCCCCCCACTCCCCGCTCATGCCCCATGCCTCCCTTGTGTTACCCCCCACACCCACTCATGCCCCGTGTCTCCCTTCTGTTACCCCCCACCCCCCTCTCATGCCCCATGTCTCCCCTGTTCCACCCCACCCCCTGCTCATGCCCCGTGTCTCCCTTGTGTTACTCCCCCAGCCCCTGCTCATGCCCTGTGTTTCCCCTGTTCTCCCCACCCCCCGCTCATGCCCTGTGTCTCCCTTGTGTTACCACCGACCCCCCCGCTCATGCCCCGTGTCTCCCTTGTGTTACCCCCCACCCCCGCTCATGCCCTGTGTCTCCCCTGTTCAACCCACCCCCGCTCATGCCCCGTGTCTCCCTTGTGTACCCCCCACCCTCGCTCATGCCCCGTGTGTCTCCTGTTGCCCCCCACCCTCCGCTCATGTCCCGTGTCTCCCTTGTGTTCCCCCACCCCCCCGCTCATGCCCCGTGTTTCCCTCGTGTTAACCCCCACCCCAAGCTCATGCCCCGTGTTACCCCTCACCCCCCGCTCATGCCCCGTGTCCCCCTCCTTTCCCCCCACCCCCTGCTCATGTGCTGTGTCTCCCCTGTTCCCCCCACCCCCCGCTCATGCCCCGTGTCTCCCTCCTTTCCCCTCCGACCGCCCGCTCATGCCCCGTGTCCTTCTCCTGTTCCCCCCACCCCCCGCTCATGCCCCATGTGTGCCCTGTTCCCCCCACCCTCCGCTCATGCCCGGTGTCTCCCTTGTGTTACCCCCCACACCCTGCTCCCTGCTCATGCCCCGTGTCTCCCTTGTGTTACCCCCCACACCCAGCTCATGCCCTGTGTCTCCCCTGTTAACCCCCCACCCCCCGCTTATGCCCTGTGTCTCCCCTGTTACCCCCACCCCGCTCATGCCCTGTGTCTCCCTTGTGTTACCCCCACACCTCGCTCATGCCCCGTGTCTCCTGTGTTACCCCTCCACCCCCCACTCATGCCCCGTGTCTCCCCTGTTCCCCCACCCCCCCTCATGGCCCGTGTCTCCCTCCTTCCCCGCCCACCCCCCGCACATGCCCCGTGTCTCTCTCCCCTTCCACCCACCCCCCTCTAATTCCTCATGTGTCTCTCCGCTTCCCCCACCCCCTGCTCATGCCCCGTGTTTCCCTAATGTTCCCTCCCACCCCCTGCTCATGCCCCGTGTCTCACTTGTGTTACTCCCCCACCCCCGCTCATGCCCTGTGTTTCCCCTGTTCCCCCCACCCCCGCTCATGCCCCGTGTCTCTCTTGTGTTAACACCCACCCCGCCGCTCATGCCCCGTGTCTCCCTTGTGTTACCCCCCACCCCCCGCTCATGCTCCGTGTTTCCCCTGTTCACCCCACCCCCGCTCATGCCCCGTGTCTTCCACGTGTTACTCCCCCACCCCCGGCTCATGCCCCATGTCTCCCTCGTGTACCCCCCACCCCCGATCATGCCCCGTGTGTCTCATGCTGCCCCCACCCTCCGCTCATGTCCCGTGTCTCCCTTGTGTTCCCCCACCCCCCGCTCATGCCCGTGTTTCCCTCGTGTTAACGTCCACCCCACGCTCATGCCCCGTGTTACCCCCCACCCCCCGCTCATGCCCCGTGTCTCCCTTCTTCTACCCCCACCCCCTGCTCATGCCCGTGTCCCTCTCCTTCCCCCCACCCCCCACTCATGCCCCGTGTCCTCCTCCTTTCCCCCCACCCCACGCTCATGCGCTGTGTCTCCCCTGTTCCCCCCACCCCCGCTCATGCCCCATGTCTCCCTTGTGTTACCCCCCACCCCCGGCTCATGCCCTGTGTCTCCCCTGTTCCACCCCGCCCCATGCTCATGCCCCGTGTCTCCCTTGTGTTACTCCCCCACCCACCGCTCATGCCCCATGTCTCCCTTGTTTAACCCCCCCACTCCCCGCTCATGCCCCATGCCTCCCTTGTGTTACCCCCCACACCCACTCATGCCCCGTGTCTCCCTTCTGTTACCCCCCACCCCCCTCTCATGCCCCATGTCTCCCCTGTTCCACCCCACCCCCTGCTCATGCCCCGTGTCTCCCTTGTGTTACTCCCCCAGCCCCTGCTCATGCCCTGTGTTTCCCCTGTTCTCCCCACCCCCCGCTCATGCCCTGTGTCTCCCTTGTGTTACCACCGACCCCCCCGCTCATGCCCCGTGTCTCCCTTGTGTTACCCCCCACCCCCGCTCATGCCCTGTCTCTCCCCTGTTCAACCCACCCCCGCTCATGCCCCGTGTCTCCCTTGTGTACCCCCCACCCTCGCTCATGCCCCGTGTGTCTCCTGTTGCCCCCCACCCTCCGCTCATGTCCCGTGTCTCCCATGTGTTCCCCCACCCCCCCGCTCATGCCCCGTGTTTCCCTCGTGTTAACCCCCACCCCAAGCTCATGCCCCGTGTTACCCCTCACCCCCGCTCATGCCCCGTGTCCCCCTCCTTTCCCCCCACCCCCTGCTCATGTGCTGTGTCTCCCCTGTACCCCCCACCCCCCGCTCATGCCCCGTGTCTCCCTCCTTTCCCCTCCGACCGCCCGCTCATGCCCCGTGTCCTTCTCCTGTTCCCCCCACCCCCCGCTCATGCCCCATGTGTGCCCTGTTCCCCCCACCCTCCGCTCATGCCCGGTGTCTCCCTTGTGTTACCCCCCACACCCTGCTCCCTGCTCATGCCCCGTGTCTCCCTTGTGTTACCCCCCACACCCAGCTCATGCCCTGTGTCTCCCCTGTTAGCCCCCCACCCCCCGCTTATGCCCTGTGTCTCCCCTGTCTCCCCTGTTACCCCCACCCCGCTCATGCCCTGTGTCTCCCTTGTGTTACCCCCACACCTCGCTCATGCCCCGTGTCTCCTGTGTTACCCCCCCACCCCCCACTCATGCCCCGTGTCTCCCCTGTTCCCCCACCACCCCTCATGGCCCGTGTCTCCCTCCTTCCCCGCCCACCCCCCGCACATGCCCCGTGTCTCTCTCCCCTTCCACCCACCCCCCTCTAATGCCTCATGTGTCTCTCCCCTTCCCCCCACCCCCTGCTCATGCCCCGTGTTTCCCTAATGTTCCCTCCCACCCCCTGCTCATGCCCCGTGTCTCACTTGTGTTACTCCCCCACCCCCGCTCATGCCCTGTGTTTCCCTGTTCCCCCCACCCCCGCTCATGCCCCGTGTCTCTCTTGTGTTAACACCCACCCCCCCGCTCATGTCCCGTGTCTCCCTTGTGTTACCCCCCACCCCCCGCTCATGCCACGTGTCTCCCCTGTTCACCCCACCCCCCGCTCATGCCCCATGTCTCTCACGTGTTACTCCCCCAACCCCCGCTCATGCCCCATGTCTCCCTTGTGTACCCCCCACCCTCGCTCATGCCCGTGTGTCTCCTGTTGCCCCCCCCTCCGCTCATGTCCCGTGTCTCCCTTGTGTCCCCCCACCCCCTGCTCATGCCCCGTGTTTCCCTACTGTTCCCTCCCACCCCCTGCTCATGCCCCGTGTCTCACTTGTGTTACTCCCCCACCCCCCGCTCATGCCCTGTGTTTCCCCTCTTCCCCCAACCCCCGCTCATGCCCTGTGTCTCTCTTGTGTTACCACCCACCCCCTCGTTCATGCCCCGTGTCTCCCTTGTGTTACCCCCCACCCCCGCTCATGCCCCATGCCTCCCCTGTTCACCCCACCCCCCGCTCATGCCCCATGTCTCCCACGTATTACTCCCCCACCCCCCGTTCATGCCCCATGTCTCCCTCGTGTACCCCCCCCACTCCCATTCATGCCCCATGTCTCCCTCCTTTCCCCCCCACCCAATGCTCATGCCCCATGTCTCCCTCCTTTCCCCCCCACCCCCGCTCATGCCCCATGTCTCCCTCCTTTCCCCCTCACCTCCCGCTCATGCCCCGTGTCTCCCTCGTTTCCCCCCACCCCCGTTCACGCTCTGTGTCTCCATCCTTTTCCCCCCACCCCCCACTCATGCCCCGTGTCTGCCCGGGTCCCCCCTTCCCCCCACTCATGCCCTGTGTCTCCCTCCCGTTCCCCCCACCCCCTGCTCATGCCCCGTGTTTTGCCTGTTCCCCCACCCCCTGCTCAAGCCCTGTGTCTCGCCTGTTCCACCCCACCCCCCGCTCATGCCCCGTGTCTCTCTCCTTTTCCCCCCACCCCCTGCTTATGCTCCGTGTCTCCCCTGTTCCCCCCACCCCCTGCTCATGCCCCGTGTTTTCACTGTTCTCCCCACTGCTCGCTCATGCCCCTTGTCTCCCCTGTTCTACCCCACCCCCTGCTCATGCCCTGTGGCTCCCTCCTTTCCCCCCCACCCCTCGCTCATGCCCCTTGTCTCCCCTGTTCTACCCCACCCCCTGCTCATGCCCCATGTCTCCCTCCTTTCCCCCTCAAACCCCGCTCATTCCCTGTGTTTCCCTCCTTTCCCCCACCCCCGTTCATGCCCCGTGTCTCCATCCTTTTCCCCTCCACCCCCCACTCATGCCCCATGTCTGCCCCGGTCCCCTCTCCCCCACTCAAGCCCCGTGTCTCCCTCCCGTTCCCCCCACCCCCTGCTCATGCCCTGTGTTTTGACTGTTCACCCCACCCCCTGCTCAATCCCTGTGTCTCACCGGTTCCACCCCACGTCCCGCTCATGCCCCGTGTCTCTCTCCTTTCCCCCCACATGCCGCTTATGCTCTGTGTCACCCCTGTTCCCCCCCACCCCCTGCTCATGCCCCGTGTTTTCACTGTTCTCCCCACCCCTCGCTCATGCCCCTTGTCCCCCCTGTTCTAGCCCACCCCCTGCTCATGCCCCGTGTCTCCCTCCTTTCCCCCCACCCCCGCTCATGTCCTGTGTCTCCCTCCTTTCCCCCACCCCTCGCTCATGCCCCTTGTCTCCCCTGTTCTACCCCACCCCCTGCTCATGCCCCATGTCTCCCTCCTTTCCCTCTCAACCCCCGCTCATGCCCTATGTTTCCCTCCTTTCCCCCACCCCCGTTCACGTTCATGCCCCGTGTCTCCATCCTTTTCCCCTCCACCCCCCACTCATGCCCCATGTCTGCCCCGGTCCCCCCTCCCCACTCATGCCGCGTGTCTCCCTCCCGTTCCCCCCACCCCCTGCTCATGCCCTGTGTTTTGCCTGTTCTCCCACCCCCTGCTCAATCCCTGTGTCTCGCCTGTTCCACCCCACCTCCCGCTCATGCCCCGTGTCTCTCTCCTTTCCCCCCACACCCCTCTTATGCTCCGTGTCACCCCTGTTCCCCCTCACCCCCTGCTCATGCCCTGTCTTTTCACTGTTCTCCCCACCCCTCGCTCATGCCCCTTGTCTCCCCTGTTGCCCCCATGCCCCGCTCATGCCCTGTGTCTCCCCTGTTGCCCCCACCCCCCCGCTCATGCCCCGTGTCTCCCCTGTTCCCCCACCCCCGCTCATGGCCCGTGTCTCCCTCTTTTCCCCCCCAACCCCCGCTCATACCCCATGTCTCCATCCTTTTCCCCCCACCCTCCTCTCATGCCCCTTGTCTGCGCTGTTCTCACCCACCCCCCACTCATGCCCCGTTTCTCCCTCCCGTTCCCCCCACCCCCTGCTCATGCCCCATGTTTTGCCTGTTCCCCCCACCCCCGCTCATGCCCAGTGTCTCTCTCCTTTCCCCCCACCCTCCGCTCATGCTCTGTGTCTCCCCTGTTCCCACCACCCCCTGCTCATGCCCCGTGTTTTCCCTGTTCTCCCCACCCCTTGGTCATGCCCCTTGTCTCCCCTGTTTCACCCCAAACCCTGCTCATGCCCCGTGGCTCCCTCATTTCCCCCCACCCCCGCTCATGCCCCTTGTCTCCCCTGTTGCCCCCACCCGCCGCTCATGTCCCGTGTCTCCCCTGTTGCCCCCAACCCCCTGCTCATGCCCCGTGTCTCCCTCCCGTTCCCCCCCACGCCCTGCTCATGCCCCGTGTTTTGCCTGTTCCCCCCACCCCCTGCTCATTCCCTGTGTCTCACCTGTTCCACCCGAACCCCCTGCTCGTGCCCCGTGTCTCTCTCCCTTTCCCCCCTCAGCCCCCCACTCATGCTCCGTGTCTCCCCTGTTCCCCATCCCCTGCTCATGCCCCTTGTTTTCCCTGTTCTCCCCACCCCTCGCTCATGCCTCATGTCTCCCCTGTTACACCCCATCCCCTGCTCATGCCACGTGTCTCCCTCCTTTCCCCCCACCCCCGCTCATGCCCCGTTTCTCCCATGTTGCCCCCACCCCCGCTCATGCCCTGTGTCTCCCCTGTTGCCCCTACCCCCCCGCTCATGCCCTGTGTCTCCCCTGTTCCCCCCACCCCTCACTCATGCCCCGTGTCTCCCTCCTTTCCCCCCCACCCCCTGCTCATACCCCGTGTCTCCATCCTTTAACCCCCCACCCCCCTCTCATGCCCCGTGTCTGCGCTGTTCCCCCCACCCCCCACTCATGCCCTGTGTCTCCCTCCCTTTCCCCCCACCCCCTGCTCATGCCCCTTGTTTTGCCTGTTCCCCCACCCCCTGCTCATGCCCTGTCTCTCCCCTGTTGCACCCCAGCCACCCGCTCATGTCCTTGTCTCTCTCCTTTCCCCCCCACCCTCTGCTCATGCTCCGTGTCTCCCCTGTTCCCCCCCACCCCCTGCCCCGTGTTTTCCCTGTTCTCCCACCCCTCGCTCATGCCCCTTGTCTCCCCTGTTCCACCCCACCCCCTGCTCATGCCCCGTGTCTCCCTCCTTTCCCCCCCACCCCCGCTCATGCCCCGTGCCTCCCCTGTTGCCCCCACCCCCCCGCTCATGCCCCGTGTCTCCCCTATTCCACCCCACCCCCCGCTCATGCCCTGTGTCTCCCTCGTGTTCCTCCCCACCGCCCGCTCATGCCTCGTGTCTCCCCTGTTCCCCCCACCCCCTGCTCATGCCCCGTGTCTCTCTCGTGTTCCCCCCAACCCCGTTCATGCCCTGGGTCTACCTTCGTTCCCCCCCACCCCCTGCTCATGCCCCATGTGCCCTGTTCCCCCACCCCTCGCTCATGCCGATGTGTCTCCCCTCTTCCCCCCCACCCTCCGCTCATGCCCTGTTGTGTTCTCTTTATACACCACGCCTTCCCTTTCCATGGTGGCCATCTTGGTAAAATTTTATTTATTTTTTTTTTACCACCCGGGGTTCCCACTTTGAGGACTTAAGATGCTAGTGGTCTTCATCTATTGAAAAGGATGTTATGGTGACGTTGCACTAATAAAAACCTATGAAATTCAATGAAAAAACGTTGTTAAAGGGACGTTATGGTTAAGTTGCGCTACTAAAAACCTATGAAATTCAGTGAAAAAACTTTGTTAAAGGGAACATTATGGTTCCAAGTAAAACCGAAAAACCCTTGAAATTTGCCAGTTATGGTAAACTAAGCAACCATAACTCGCGCCACCACCGTGCACTGCTAAGACTAACACCCACAACATCAAAGATGACATCACAAATGTCATTGATGACATCACTAATGACATCACATGTCTGGCTCATTCTTTTTTCTTTTGCTGACATATTTAGGCCACATGTTTTCTTCAGTAACAGTCAGAAACTAAAAATGTATTTTATTTGTAGACATATCCTTCAAGTAGGTTCTTACAGTAATTCCCTTAGAGTACAGTCACATCATATGAAACATATACATCCGGGAAGACACAAGCTTGAAAGACAGCAATCCTTTTTGTGCATAAAGATAATCAATAGACTTGTGAGCACTTTCTGACAGTTCTGTTGTTTTTTTATGGCTGTACTTTCCCTGTGTATGGTCATATTTGTATACATTGTACTCTCACTACTTTCCTTAGGATCCAATCACATCAAGTGATACATATACATTGGGTAAACAGCAGCTTTGAAACAGAGCAATCATTTATTTGCATGAAAATAATCAGTTAAGTTAT
Organism: Ambystoma mexicanum; assembly: GCF_040938575.1. Lineage (NCBI taxonomy): Eukaryota > Metazoa > Chordata > Amphibia > Caudata > Ambystomatidae > Ambystoma > Ambystoma mexicanum. The sequence goes on from NC_090926.1 coordinate 547,110,922, forward strand.
GAATTGTTTCTGCTACTACTTGTGCTTTTTTGCTAACTTCACTTTCCCTGCATATACCCATATTGGTATGTGTTCTTGAGTCTTTGTGTTTTGTCTATAGTAATGCAATTATGTAATACATGTGTTTTATTAGCTACTTATTACATATTTCACAGTACATAAAAATCTATTAAGAAAACAATTATCATTTCATTGTTCAACATATTAACATTACGAATATTATACATTCATCTTGTAAGCTGCACACAATGTTATGTTTCTGCATGAGTAGCTTAGTATACTAGATAGAACCCATAATAGAATGCTATTTATATCAATGCATCGTTCAATGCACTAATTAGGGTATGATATTTATTGCAATGATCCTTGACACTTTTTTCGCAACATTATAATAAGAATCCCGTGTGCACATATTTCATGAAAAGTACACATAGATGTGATGTCATCAGTGATGTCATCAATGACATTTGTGATGTCATCTTTGATGTCGTGGGTGTTAGTTTTAGCAGTGCACGGTGGTGACGCGAGTTATGGTTGCTTAGCTTACCATAACTGGCGAATTTCAAGGGTTTTTGGGTTTTACTTGGAACCATAACGTCCCTTTAACAAAGTTTTTTCACTGAATATATATATATATATGCTTCTATTCCAGTGTGTCAATGCTAGAAAACAAGTGAATTACAAAGTGAATCTCAGAAAGGCGAGGCTGGGTGAGACAAGAAGCCAAAGCCGTATCAGGCTGGGGTGAACAGACATTTGATGCAAATCATGTGAAAGAACGAAGCTCCTGCTCAGGAGGCATGAACAAAACAAGGAAGATGTCAGAGGTCTATTAGAAAATAGTATATTGAATACACAAGAGGCTTGATTTTGTGGTCTTCAGTCAGGTGGAAGGATGAAGTTGGACGTAAATAATGGTCACACCTACGCATGAGGACAGAGCGTGCCTTCACACCCCTGAATTCTCCAGAGCTAAGAACACTCCCAAGGACAAGTTCAAAGCCCTAATTGACAGCAGAACAAAGAGGTGATGATGGATGAATATGCTAATTGGTGGGAAGCTATGGTTGAAGACTAGCTCACCAGCACCTGGAAGCCCAGTCTGCGTGCTGCTAACGTAGGTGGAAAAGTACACCCAGCGGTTAGCGTGCCAACCAATGGTAGGGCACCGCATTATTAATGGTCCTATAATTTGTGTAACCAATGGGATGTCGTGTATTTAGTGACGTTCATAGTGACCTGTTTTAGGGGAGGACTTAGTTGCCTCAAATGATGTTAAGAAACCTATCACATTTCTTCACCCTTTTAGACGAGGATGGATCGTATACTTAGATGTTCCCTATCACGTGGATTCTAGAATGGCCACTGAGAGTGTAGCAGTTTAAGAGAGCAGCTCCTGTCCTCCACCCTATCAACCTTTTGCAACCTGGCTGAAATGACAAGCAAAAAGAAAATAGAGACCTTGGATAACCCCCTTTCTAAAAAGCCTAAGCAGATCAATGAAGAACCTGGAGAGGATACACCAAGCTGTGCTGACATCTGTAAACTTCTGAAGCAAGTGACAAGTGATATGAGTTATGTCAAGGCAACTTTAAATGAATTGTCTGGGAAGGTCAGTGGTTTGGAGAGTAGCATGGTGGATATGGAAGGCAGGACATCTGGTTTGGAAAGGGAAGTCTCTGGCAGCTACAGAGCACACCAGGAGCTGCAGGAGGGGATGTCTAGGCTTCAACTGACTAACATAAATTTAGAAATACAGGCTAGGAGCAACAACATTCGCCTGATTGGTCTCCTTGAGAAACCTGAACCCAACCTATTTGCTTTCGTTGTTGGTGTTTTACAAGGAATTTTGGATATGACATTTAGAGCTGGGAAGGAAGAAGCAGGAAAAACAAGGAAAATAATTGTCAAGTTTGTGAAGACCTCCATGAAGGAAAAGGTACTGCACCTTGCAAGACGGCATGGATCATTATCTTGGCAAGGAAACTTATTTCATATCTAGTCTGACTTTCCTAAGGAAGTGGCAATCAAAAGAAAGGCATTTGAAGTGGCAAAACGCCTGGCCAAAGAACGTGGACTAAAAACTTCACTGCTAAAGCCAGCTGTTCTGAAACCTTTTCTGCCTGAAGGGGTGAAACCTATCGATACCCCGGATCAAGCTTGTGTTTGGCTTAGAAATGATCCCTGCAAACATTAGGAGGTTTTATTTGCTCTTTTTACTCTATTCCTTTCCTTTCTTGGTTAGTGTATCTCACCAAAATGTTTATTGTTATTATTGTTTTAATTAATTCATTATTGTTGTTGCCTTTATATGCTTAATTTTACTTTGATTTCGTTATTTGATTGCTTGGGGCTCTTGCCGTTAACGATAGCTGCGCGTGATCCCTTTTAGAGCAATTAGAGATCAAAGTCATACCCTGAAAACACAACAAAATGAGATAAATATGCTGTTCCATGATTTCTATGAAAAACTATACAAATCAGAACTGGCTTGCGAAAATGTTGTGATAGAGAACTTCTTGAATTCATTAGACATCTCTCAACTGTCAAATGACCAAACGGCAAGTCTTGAAGGGAGAATGGAGTGAAGATATTCGTCTGGGTCTGGGCATCTCTAAACTTACTGTGGGTAAATCACCAGGCATGGATCGATTGGCTGTAGAGTTTTATAAGATCCTACCTGATTCTGCTCTACAACTCCTTTGTGATGTCTACAACAATGCTTTTGAGTCTGGCTCCATGCCAGTCATCATGCAGCATGCTTTAATAACGGTCTTGAAAAAGAAAGATAGATCTGTTACAAGGTGTAAGAACTACAGGCCTATGAGTTTGAGTAATACTGACTGTAAAATGCTGGCAAAGTCTTTATCTATGAGATTGGAAACTGTTATACCATTGTTAGTCCATGGGAATCAGTTTGTTTTTTTCAGAGAGAGGGCTGTGGCAGACAATATGAGACTTCTGTTGCTATCACTTGAGCATGGTCATAGGCAATCATTTGCAGTTGCAGTAATCTCGCTGGACGGCGAGAAGGCATTCGCTTGTGTGGAATGGGCCTTCCTGTTCTTGTGCCTAGACAAGATGAAATTTGGTGAGGACTTTAAGCGTTGGATACGGCTATTATACACAAATCCATCTGCAAGTGTACTTACAAATGGCCTCATTTCGAATGCTTTCCAGCTTCATAAGGATACTAGACAGGGCTACCCGCTTTCGTCATTATTATTCATCTTATCGATAGAGCCTTTGGCAGTGTTATTGTGACCTGATGCCAATCTTCAACCAATAATTGGGAATGACCACGAAATCCTGCTTTGGCTCTATGCAGATGATCTTCTGGTGGCCCTACAGGATCCTGCAATCTGCATACCTTACATGATGCGAGATATTCGGCAATTCTCCTTAGTTTCTGGTTATAAAGTGAATTGGAGTAAGTCTGAAATCCTCCCAGTGAATAATATTTGCCTGCGACACACCTGTGCACAGTTTCAGTTCATCTGGTGTCCGGAAAGGATGAAATATCTGGGTATTTGGATTGGTCCTGAGATGGTCATATTGCCAACAATGAATTTAACAATGATCTTGCAAAAACTTAATTCTGACTTAGATAGATGGGGACTTTTGAAACTGTCTACATGGGGGAAGATCAATTGTATGAAAATGAATTTGGCACCACAGATAAATTATGTTTTACCTATGCTTCCCATCAAAATTCCAGGACATCTTTTCAAGGAAATTGACAGAATCATGCAAAAGTTCATTTCGGACGGAAAACCACCAAGACTTGCAATGTGGAAAATGCAGCACCCCTTAAAGCAAGGGGGAATGAATTTACCAAACTTCGCAGATTACCATCTGTCATTTACAACTCACCATTTATGCAAGATCATTGGAACAGGTGACGAACTAACACAAATGTTAACTTGGGAATTCAGTGCTTTGTCGTCGTTGGATCCAAAATCTCTACTGACAACCAAGAAAAAATCATCTAAAGGGATCAATCCACTGACTGAGTTCTTACAGGACTGTTGGTGTGGTATTTCTAAAGGCATGGGTACTGAGCCTTATTTGTTCCCTCATGCCTCCATCTGGTTTAACCAGGCTTTAAAATCACGAGGAAAAGTCCTATTTTGGCCGGGGTGGTTCTTAGCAGGCATGAAATACCTTAAAGATTTGATTGAAGGTGACAAATGGATATCATATGCACAATTAAGCCACTCATTTGACATGTCTGATTGCACATACATTGAATATAGGAGGCTAAAAACATTATTATGGCAGGTTTGGAGGTGTCTCAATTGGCAGCACAGAATGTTGCTTGGTTGTCTTTACTGACCTGCAAAAGTTCATCTCATCTTGCAGCTACTATGTATGGAGTCTTAAAAGCTTGCCGTAAAGGGGACCCAATATTGCCAACCATCTGGGATGAAGAACTAGGCGAGGATGTCGACCTGATTTGTTGGCAACGATGCTGTGGAAATACGTGCCTGATGAGTATGGACTGGGGCTTCAGAACCTCACAGACAAAGCTCCTTTTTAGGCCCTACTGGATGCCTGTTAGGTTATTCAAAAGACACCTTTTGGAGAACGAACTTTGTTGGAAATGTAAAAATGTGAGGGGTACTGCCCGAAGACTAAGACGTTTTGGGAGGGTGTCTGTGAGAGGTTGGGTTTGGTTTTTTTTGTTGTACAATCTCTATGACGGCCTCTCTACTGGTTTTGGGAGATGTGTCGCTAATGGAGGAAATTTCATTCAGCAAAAGGATCTGGCTTCTCCGCGCTTACATGATTGCTAAGAAAATGATATTAAGGTCTTGGAAATCGAGTGGTTCATTTTGTATAGATGACTGGGTGAAGGAGCTGCTCAACGTCTCTACTTTTGAAAAAGTTGTTCATAAGCAAGCGGGAGACATTGATATGTTTTGGGACATATGGGGAATCTTCGTTGATGTTTATGGGTAATGAATGGGTTAAGTTTGTATAATTCTGTTTCCTGTAGATGTCATTGCCATTGTTTTGTGATTTACTATACTTGTTTACTGTGCATACTGTCGATTTTCCATCTTCATTGATGGGTGATGCTTTCCATGATTCATGTGTCTGGCTGTTGAAATTGTTTGAGTTCACTATGTTCTGCATTTCACTGATTTTCCTTTTTCTTCTTTTTCTTTCTACCATTCTTTTCTTCCCTTTGAATTTACTAGTTCAACTTTATTAGCTACTTTATTGTTGTTGTCTAATTGAATGACATGATTCTGATATATTTTGTTGCCGGTCCTTTGCCTGGTTGTTGTTGTATTCTATTTGATTATATTGCAAAATAAAAATGTTATACTTCAGATGTTCCCTATCAAACTTGCCACTAGGTTTTTGTAGTTTGCCACGTAGGATGACATTAGTAATACGTAGGTTAACAATACCTATGATGATTATTTGTTATAAAAGAATGCTTTTTTTCAAGATGCATTTTGAGATCCTATTCTGAGAAATCTGTTGTGTCTGTTGTACTCCCTGTTTTAGATAATTGATATGAAAACAGTTATCCTTTTGCCACCCACTTGAGTCAATTTAATTATTGATGTTTGAGTAACTTCTGCATCCCCATCCATCTCAAGGGTATTGCTACCTCATCTTAAAGACCTGTAATACCCCAGTTCACGTGGTAGCAGAGAGAGAATGGTTAGATACCCATCGAGATAAGTAAGCTTTGGGGTCCTGAAATATCGCACAATCTCTGCCATTTGGCTGTAAGGACATGAAGCTCCCTGTAGATAGCCGTTTTAGTTAAACCAAGTCTTGCAAGCTAGGTTAGATGGGTCCCTTGTTTTCAGGCAGAAACCACTCCCGGCATCTAAAGGAAGCTGAACGGACAGAAAGTTGAAGAGGCTACTGAGGAGGCGTGCGGTCCCGAGAGTCAGAAGTCGAAAACTGAATGGTGAGTAAAACTGAGTGAGGTGGCAAAAGTGCAAATGTGCAGTGGGTGAAAAAAGTGATAAGCGGAAAACGAGTAACGGAGGAAGGCTGGGATAAAGTAACTTGAGAATGATGAGTATTGAATATTAAGTAAATTGACTTGAGGAGAGGCCAAACAATTAAGAGGTATCGTGAGGAGAAGCCACGATAAAGGATACGCCCAGGTTACCTGTGTTTTAAAGAACGGAACAGAAGAAGTCGCACCTAGAGCCCTATTTACGGGTGACGTAGACTACAAACTTGGTTAAAGACGAGTTTAAAGAGGGCAACTTACGTCCCATATCGGGGATATTTTTAGGAGCAAGACAGGTATTAAAGAAAAGACTGAGATATATGTGGTGGTCGAGTATGTCTGTCTGTCTGTTTGTTTTATGTGACTATATATGGTGAAAAAACAATAGAGGAATTGATAGACATGAAAAAGAAAACACGAGAATTGTGAATTAATTATTTATTTGATGGTATTGAACTGATGGTGTTTAGTGAAAACATAGATTAAAGTGAAAATGTGATATAGAGGGTTTGGTGCCTGTGACGATTGGTGCACGCTCATATTGTTTTGTTTTTCTGAAACGTATTTTTGAATTGCAAAGTGTAAAGATGCGTATTGACAGTCAAGAGTGATGTGTCAAAATGGAAGATATTACTCCGCTTATACATCTCTGCAAGCAGTTACCCACGCATGCACCCAAGCTTAGACAGTACATTGCATAGTGGGTTAAGGGTACGGCAGACAAAATGTTCATGCCATGGACACAAGGGAGATCACAATCAAAGGCAGTTCTGCAGTATATGATTACATACATGCATGCTGCATATACAGGAAAAAAGTTAGAAAAGCGACTAGTGAGCTTAGAGCTCTGGAAGATGTATCAGGATGAGAGATAGGAGCAGCCTTCTGTAGACTGCATACATAATGTATGCAAAGAGGGGGTGTGGAGCCTTCTGCTCCACCCGCCACACCTGAAGCAGACAGCGATAGTAAGAAAGATGATGGTCTGTACCCATTAAGGGAGCTCAAGGCAGCAACGGGTTACAGTAACCCGGCATATGAGGCGCCTACGCAAAGCAGCAGCGAGGGCCCAGAGAAAAATACTGAGAGAAATGGTCCCGAGGGACAAGGAGAGATGTGATAAAGAGAGAAGTGATTGACCAAGTACATGCTTAGATATAGGATGAGAAATAAAGAGATGGAAAGGAGAAAAAGAGAAGACTGATGAGTTAGCGCTTACACAGAATGAATAGATGGGTGGTCAGATTTTGCCCAAACTTGATGGTAAGAGCATCGAGGATGTAAGGCAAAGGGAAGATAGAGATGAGCAAGACAAAAAGGATAAAGAAAGAGAGGAAAGATTGAAAGATGATGGGACGAAAAGAAAGGATAGACAAAGATGGGAACAATTGTATCAAGAGGAACAATTGAGAAAGCAGGAAAGAGCAGAGGAGCAGAGCAAATATGACAACAGACAGATGGCAATCGAAAAACGAGAAAGAGTAGAAAGAAAAAGAATGGAGGAAGAGGAACAGAAATTAAGAGATAAAAGAATGGAAAGACGTAGAGATGAGGAAACCCGAAGGGAAAATGAGAAAGAGACATGAAGAGAAAAGAGGAAGAAAAGGTAAGAGAGGAAGCAAGAAAGAGAAGAGGATTTGATGATGAGTTAGAACAAAAGAAAAGGCAGAGAGCATGCGACATTGATTGTATGGAAAACGAGGTAATGGATCCTAATCCAGTAGTGTCATGGGAAGATATAGAAGAATTCTTCCCAGCACATTATCCAATAGCAGGTCCGTCTAGAGCAATCTAGAGGATGGGTTTGACTCAAGAAGCATTGGGGATGCTATTAATAAAGTCTATCATGATATGAAGACTAAGAAAGTGCTGCAAGGGAAGGGTAAAAATGATTGAGTCGACAGTACGCAGCTGTACGACAAAGAGGGAGCCTCATGTAGTTTTGATCCAAAGGAGCTGTCTTTAGATAGACTTACTATGAATAGAGACGAAGAGGAGAGAAGTCACACGGATTGGCGACAGGATATGTCAGATGAGGACAGAGCAACCTTCTGTGGGGAAGAGGAAGCAGGCTCATGTGGCCCTGAAGGGTGTTTTTCAATGGAAAAGGAAGTTATATGGCCAGATTTAGACCTACCCAAATCTCGGGCGTCAGAATCATTGACGCTGCTAGATCAACCTAAAGAGCGATCCCATTGTCAGAGGGGGTACTCGCCACCTTATGTAAGCACACTGAAGTCGCTGTCAGGTAGAAGACAGAGTGGAAACATTGTCCCTGCTAAGGATAGACAGACGATGGCTGACAAATGTGAGTTTGGGATTTCAGTTTCCTTTGTTAAAAAAGGGAGGAGCAAGGCCACAGTATATACCTTGGCCACAGATGGATAAGGATAATTTAAGGTGCAAACTCACGAGTTTAACCTCTGGCACTGGGAAATGGATACATGATTTACAGAGAATGACAGGAGGATATACATTAGCTATAGGGGACATTAAAGGTCTCCTGATTGCTATCCTTGGGGAGAGGGCTGATGACGTTTGGTCAAGAGCATGGTATTCTAGTGTTGCCACAATGAATACTGCTCACCATGGAGCACCATTCAATAACAGTAGGCTGGCGGTCTGCAAAGAGCTTAGAGTACTGTATCCGGACACGTCAGATACAGGAGCAATAATGGCGAAAAAGATGCAGGGAGGATCCTCTTGTTTACATTCAGAATTTCCAAGAGCAGTGGACCTTGGAGACACGGGAGGCTTGGGGAAAATGTATACCTGTATTTTCTCATATATTGTGCCATGGGCTGCCAGACGCAGTGCAGAAGCAGCTCATGAAATTGTTGGGCATGGAAACGAAGCCATGGTCAGAAATACAGCTGACCATTGTGCATTATTGCAGGCTTTTGTAAGAGAAGAATCAAACGAAAGACAATGTTAGGAAAGGTGAAGAGGCAAAATTAGTGCAGAAAAAACTATCCAAGTACGCCATTGAAGTGTCAATGTTGACTAGTGGAGACGGGTCGGGTTCACAGCATGCAGCAAGCATGCCGCAGGTGAACAACCAAGGCAGTTTGATAAAAATAATAGTGGACTTGCACCATGGGCAAGGGTAGGTTTCCGAGGTAGGGGCTTCCAGAATAATCAGGGAGACTACCAGAATAATCAAAGTGGGTTTCAAAACATGCAGAACAATAATCAAGCCATGCAGGAGGGGCAAATTAGGAGACCTCCTGCTGTATGCTGGACGTGTGTTATATGCGGGCACCTTTCTTGCATGTGTAGAAATCAAGGATGTGTGCAGAATGGGCAATTCTCAAGAGGGGGGAATATAAACCCGCCAGCATATTTGCAGCAGAGTGGAGATGGGTTTGCTCAGAATCAAACAGTGCAACAGACATAAGCAGTGAGATTGCAGCAAGACTTTCAAACATAGCAGGCACAATGAATCCACCACAAGGGCAGTCACATCAGTCACCCAGGCAGATACAGCAGAGCACAAGTACGGGTCAATTAATGTCTCCTAGAATAGGGGGTGTCACTGTTGATGGAGAAAATCCTTTCACAGGAACGGAGATGAGAATGTTCCCACAATAGGAGAGCTCACTGGGAGAATGGTCATTTAAAAAAAAAAAAAACTTTTGGACGGATTTATACCAAATTAACAAAAGCCCACTTTCGGGACCAATCCACCACTCCTGCCGCAAATTAGCTGAAAATCTTTCAGCGTTTTGGGCTGTAGGCGTGTGCAAAGTTTTATTCCCATTATGACTATGGGAAAAAAAATGTTGGGACCCCCCCTATAATTTTGCCCCCCCTTGACCAAACCTCACCAAACTCTGCAAAAGAATTCAGAGTAGGCCATATATTCTTTTTGCAAACGTTGGTGAGGATTCGTCCAGTGGAAGTGAAGTTATAAGCCGCCCAAAAACGGCTCTTTCTATGGGTTTATCAACTTAACCATAACTATATGGCCGCTACCGCAGGCCATGTAATATATATATACTATATGCATGTAAAGAATGGATGTTTCCACTAAGTGTTATAGCAGAGCTGGGCTAAAGAAGGAAGGCCTCTATTCCAGTACGTCACAGTTAGAAAACAAGTGAATTACAAAGTGTGAATCTCAGAAAGGCAAGGCTGGATGAGCCAAGAAGCCAAGGCGTATCAGGCTGGGGTGAACAGACATTGAATTCAAATCATGTGAAAAAGCAAAGCTCCTGTTCAGGAGGCATGAAAAAAACAAGGAAGACCTCAGAAGTATATTAGAAAATAGTATTTTTAATACACAAAAGCTCAATGTTGTGGTCTTCAGTCACGCGAAAGGATGAAGTTGAACAAACATGATGGTCACACCTACGCATGAGGACAGAGAGTGCGTTCACTCCCCTGAATTATCCAGAGCTAGGAACACTCCAAAGGACAAGTTCAAAGCCCTAATTGACAGCAGACCACTGAGGTGATGATGGATGAATATGCTAATTGGTGGGAAGCTATGGTTAACGACTAGCTCACCAGCACCTGGAAGCCCAGTCTGCGTGCTGCTAACGTAGATGAAAAATTACTGAGGTTAGAGTGCCAACCAATATTAGGGGCCACATGATTAAGGGTCCTATAGTTGGTGTAGCCAATGGGTTGTCGTGTATTTAGTGACGTTCATAGTGACCTGTTTTAGGGGAGGGCTTAGTTGCCCCACCTAATGCTTAGAAACCTAGCACATTTCTTCAACCTTTTAGACGTGTATGGATCATATACTTAGATGTTCCCTTTGACCCTAACACACTTTCCACTAGGTTTTTGTAGTTTGCCACATAGGATGACGTTAGTAATACGTAGGTTAACGTCACCTATGATGATTTTTTGTTATAAAAGAATGATTTTTTTCAAGATGCATTGAGAGATCTTACACTGAGATGTCTGTTGATGTCTGTTGTACTCCCTGTTTTAGATAATTGATATTAAAACAGTTATCCTTTTGCCAACTACCTGAGTCATTTCGATTATTGATGTTTGAGTAACTTCTGCATCCCCATCCATCTCAAGGGTATTGCTACCTCATCTTAAAGGGCTGGAAGACCCAAGTTCAGTGGAGTGCAAGGTATGAAAGGGCGGGCCTGTGGAGAGGGCCAGAGTGAACAAAAATAGGGCAAACGGGTAAGCGGTAAGTATACAATTGAGTGAGTTGGATTGATTGAATAAGGGTTTGAGAGACTAAAGGTTTAAATTATAAAGGAGAAGAGGAAGAAGGAAAGAGTATTGCAACAATAAAGGTTAAGGTGCAATAATGACGTCCTATTGGATGGACACACCACTTAATCACATGTGTTGGAAACTGACCCAATATCATGAAAAAATAACAAAGTACCATTTTGAGTGGGTACATGACACAGTGGGTAAATGTTACAAGGAGTGGCCTGGAGAGGGAACGTTCAACAAAAATATAATCGACTGTATGTATTCATATTTGTCAGCTACCCACAAAGGTGCAAAGCTTAAAAAGAGGCAGGACATTTTAGGACTCCAGAAGTTGTACGAAGAACAGGTTTAAGATACAGAGGTGGGGAAAGAGGAGGAGGAGCAGGGTATTGCCCCGCCCCCTCCATATACGATCTACTAAAATCAGCTGCAGGAAATACGAATCCTAAATGAGTATCTCAAAATAAGAAAGGACCACATACAAGGAAAGGTGACTGTGAAGTGAGTGCCAGTAGGAAGGATGAGAAGAGAAGGTAGAAATATTTAATGGACATTAAAAAGAGCACTTGACTCTCTGTTCAAGGAAGCTGAGAAAAACATGGAAAAGGAGATTGAGAAAAACAAAAAAGAACAGTGAAACGAAGCTGACAAACAGGGGTGGACAGTGGGATGCATACAATTTAGAATCGACAGCTGGGGCAGTACTGGGACAATAGAGAAGATGGCATGACAGAAGGTGTGCACACCTCATCTGATTGGGAGGACAGTGGTGACAGCGATCATGGGAATGACGAGTTAGAGACATGCAATTTGATGAACGTGCGCAGGGGGAGAGAGAAGAAGAGGAAAGAGAGGAGACATTGGAAGATTGGGGAAATAGGCTTCTGAGAAGAAAACAAGAGTATCTGTAGTGACAAGACCGCAACATGGCAATAAACGGAGAACTTGCACACAGATGCCCCTTTTGTTGAAAGCGAGGGGCAAAGTTCAATACATACCATGGCAGTCAATGGATAGGGATAACTCGGTTTACAGTCTGCCTTCATTAATGGTGGGGGCGAGCAAGTGGATTTGTGTTTTTTGAAAAGAGACAATGGGAATCCCCTTGTCTATAGGATATATACAAAGTTTATTGGCAATGTCGGTTGGGGAAGAGTGACAAAATATGGTAACAGACTGGATACACTGGGGTGAAATTAAGCTCTAACATACATGATGGAGCACCCTTTAATAACTATGGAAGGCTCTAAGTGAGCTGTCTCCAGATACGTGAGACATGGGTTCTATATTGGCTCATTAAATGAAGCCTGATGAGGACACTGTGGAATATATACAATCCATACAAGAAATGTGGATTCAGGAAAATAAACAGTCGTGGGATGACAACATACCTTTGTTTTACCACATCTTAATGAGGGGCTCTCCGCAGGTGTGCAGACATCTTTAGAGAAGATAGTGGGAATTGAGGCAAGAGGGAGGCCTGAGATACAGGTGACATACATTATTGCAAAAGAAAGCAAGAGAAGGATAAGGAGACAGCTGACAATGAAACAAAAGCTGAAAACAAATATATTCAGAAAAAAAAAAACTGGCTAAAATAAACATGGATGGAGCAGGGCTGACAGGGCCAGTTATCGTTCTACAGACACAGCAGGGGTGGTACCCAGTGTCAACGGTAATTCAACCAGGAGGGTACATTCAGGTACCACCCACTCAGCAGTGGGAAACGGTGCAGATGCAGCAACAACCTGCATTTATAAACATGCAGCAACAGCCAGGGGTTGTCCAGACAGGTGGAGTAAACAGTTTCATGGGACTGTATCAAACAGGGAGATGATATTACACATGAGGATAGGGAATGGGGTATAGGAGCATGGGGCCACGGTTTGGAGGACAGTGTTTTGCATGTCAACATGTTGGTCATTTTGCATGGACATGCCCACTAATAGCACAATCAGAGCAACAACAGCAACCTTATACACCAGCACCACAGCAAGTACAGGTGATGCCACAGCAGCAATTACAGATGCAGCCCACACAACCACAGGGTATATTCACCCAGGGACAAGTACAAATGCAAGGAGGGGCAGTGGCAGTAACCCAAGGTACGTTAAGCATACTACAGGCACCAGCACAGACACAATTGCAAGAAGGGGTCACACTATTGGGACATAACAATGTGCCCCAATACACTAGGTTGACAGTGTGGGTAGTAATCCATTTACATTATCCGTCAATACATGTTCCCAAAAGGGGTGCCCACGGGAAGTGTGAGTGTGTCCTCTTCTATCAGTAACTGAGGACCCCGAGGAGGAATCGGAGTTAGCAGTTCAGATAGGACATAGGGGTTTTCCTTTCTCTAGATACTGGAGCAACCCGATCATGCATAAATGGATTTCCATTATCTAACAAAGGTTTGGACACATAAGGCTTTTCGGGGACAAATTTTGAAAGTTCCTCTGACAAAATATTTACCCTTGATAACAGGGACAAAAAATATTCTAGCACCAATATTGCATTCTAAAAATACTCCCATCGACATTCTTGGAAGGGGCCTACTCAGCACATTGAATGCCACAATTTCATTTTCTGAGAAAAGGATGGTGTGCTCCACTCCCGGAATGTATCCAGCTACATTGGCAGTGTTGATTCAGGCATACTATGCACACATCACAATGAGAGGGATACCCACGCTTATGGAGGTGTTTTTATATGGAGCGCACATGTTGTTGGGATGGTTACCAGGAATTGGCAAAAGAGTGTTTTGGCTGTACAACTAGATTTCGTTCAGGCCATGGTGTCCCTCCTCGGAACACACACACACACAAACACACACAGCTCTTCCTAGAGGAAGTAGTGGTATGGAAAGATATAATGATAGTGGTTTCCACTGATGAAGACAAAATGGAATGGCGTTCAATATTATGTATTGAGCTCACATTGAAATAAAAGGAGTAAGTGACATAGAATAGTTTGCAACAAAAGACAATGAGGAAGGAGAGGTAGTGTTTGAACTGGGCATACCTTGTCTATTGTACATAAACGAAAGGGCAGTTTCCCAGATGACTCAGATAACAAAAAAGAATGCAAAATATATGCAGGAAAATTTTGAAAAAGTGCCAAAAAGCATATGGACAACAGGACCCCGTGATGTAGGGATACTAAAAGGGACCGGGGCACTACACACCAAATTAAAAGAAGGAGCACTATTGCCACGAGTAACAAAGTACCCCCTTTCTCGAGAAGCAGATGAAGGAATTTATGAGACACTGCATCCCTTATAGCAGCAAGGCATAATACAGGAAAGCACATCACCTTGCAACATGGCTATCTATCCAATCAAGAAAGCAAAAGGAAAGGTGTGGTGTTTTATACAGGATTTATGCCCTCTTAACAATATTATTGAGGCACAGTATCCATTGGTCCCAAATCCAGTGACATTGTTTTGTAGCATTCCAGTATTGGCACACATTTTTACCGTGGTTGATTTGAAGAACACATTTTTTTCCATTGCACCACACCCAGACTCCAGCTATATAACTGCATTTACTTATCCCGGGACCAGATTCCAACACTGCAGAATGCCACAAGGTTACTGTGAGAGACCTAGCATCTTTAACAGAGTTATACAAATGGATTTGAGCAACTTACAGGTTGAAAGCGCTGTGATACAGTATGTCAATGACTTATTGGCATGTAGCATACCAGAAGAGGAGTGTAGAAAGGACTCAGTGACACTATGGACTTTACTAGCTGACAAAGGATACAAAGGGGACAAATAGAAATTAAAGTACTATTAAAAAAAAGTGGTATACCTGGGCCAGATTGTGTCAGCAGATGGGAGAAAAATAACACCAGAAAGAGTAGAGGCCATATATAAAACTCCACGACCAAGAACAGTGAAAGAGATGCAGCATTTCTTAGGCCTATGCAACTATTGCAGGGCATAGGCTTTTAATTACTCCACTTACACCAGGCCTTGCTGCAGGCATTAAAAGAAACTCAGAAGCAAAAAAACACATAAAATGGACAGCTGAAATGGGCGAGGCTTTGATGAACTAAAACATAAGTTAGCACATGCATCACTACTGGCTACACCCAATTACAAAGAGAAGTTTAATCTATGTTCCCATTCAGATGGAAAAGTAATGACAGCTGTGCTGACACTGAAAAAAAGGCCATGGATGCAAACCACTTGCATATTGCAGTGGGTCCCTATAAGCATTGATTTAGGGACACTTCCCAAGTGAGCAGGCACTTGCTTCTGCTGCATTTGAAATTGAGATGCCTTCCACAATAACTATAGGGTGCCCCATAATTTGATATGTGGAGCATGCACTATTCACAATACTGGAAAAACCAAAATCAACATTGTCAACTCAGTGATCTTCAGGGTATCAGGTAATACTGACAAACCCAGCAATCGAAGTGGTAAGATGTAGGACTATAAATCCAGCATAATTCATTGCAGAATACATTTAGGAGGGAAATTACATACATGACTGTGTAGCATGCATAGACAGGAGGAAAGCCCCTAGTTAAAGAAGAGGCGATCGGGGGGGCATTATTTTCATTGATAGAAGCTCTAGTATTAGCCAGACCATGGGACAAAGGAATTCAGAGTCATGGAGAACACAAGGGGGAGAAGTTGATAGTGTACTCACAGACACAACTACCAGAACACTACTCTGCACAGGTAGCCTTGATTGAAGCACTGAATATGTCAGAGAGCCAGGTAGCAAACAGTTTCTCTGATTCAGCCTATGTTACTCCCATGGTGCAAGATGGGAGAGAAGATACTTAAAGGTGATGGCACATCAGTTCAGCATGCAGGATTACTTGGTAAATTATTAGAAATGTTAACACTCCTAGTAGAAATAGCTTTAATTAAAATGCAAAGCCCACACAGTAGGAACTGAAAGAGCAGACAGAACATCAAAACAAGCAGCACATATACCAGAAAGAACACATGTGATGTTCCCTGGCAAAAAGGATACCCCTACTAGAAATATTATAAGTGAGCAAATAAAAGATGCATTACCAGAAAATGTTAAAGCAACCCTAGTCATGCAGCTAATAGAGTTGTAGGGAGAAGCATCAGATGGGGAGAAAGAAATGTGAAAGAGGAGAGGATGCTCTTAATCCCCAACTAATTTGGTATGGTGGCATTACAGCACAGGACAAGGGATCATGCCAAATAAATGATTGCAGGTGACATTGGAACAGCTTCACTACCCAGCCCATGTATTGAAAGAGCATTTGGCTGCGAGGATAAGTGAAGACTGGTTCATACCAAATTTGCATTAAAGTTTTGTGGAGTTTGTAACTAATTGCATGATATGTCAAAACTATTTTCCAGGTCACAAAATGATAGTTATGCAGGGAACATTGCCATGATCAGAAGGCCCCCTCCAGTACTTGCATATGGACTAAGCAAAAGAGAGATATACCTTGAAACTAATTGTACTGGTGTGTCCATTCTCGCATTGCAATGAGACTGGCCCCTGTGCCCATAATGACTCCTGCTAAGTGGCCAAATTCCAAGTGAGGGAGGTGTTCCCAAGATGGGGGATTCCAGATGAAATTTGTGCTGACAACAGCAGCATTTTATAGTGATTTAATAAAGGTGGTAACAACACTGCTGGGGATAAAGCATAAACTATGCACAGTTTATCATCCACAAGCCAACGGTTTGGTAGAGAAAATGAATGGACTGCTTAAAATGTGCTTAGCAAAGCTTATGCAAACGCTCAGAAAATCCTGGGGCAACTTCTTGCCTCTTGCTTTGTTTGCACTGCCGCAAAACACCTGGAAGAGATCACCACTTGACTTGTCATGAGATTGTTACAGGGTGGAGAATGCAGGCACCTATTTCGCCATCGTGTACAATCTCTGATGCGCTTTCCTCTTCTTGCATTTTGGGGTGGGGAATGTGATACGTATCTCAAAGAACTCACAAAATCCCTTTGTTTAATATCCTTGCAGACAAGGCCAAAAACACAAAGCAGATAATGAGGTCAATTCCCACAAGCAGCACCTCTTTACCTGGGGAGAAGATATTTGTCAAAAATCACGTCCGTAGATGGAAGCAGGAGTGCTTAACTGGCCCACATACCATGATCTATTTGACACAGACAGCCGTGAAGATATAAGGGTGGGGGGATGGGTCTACATCAATGATGTACACAAAGACAAGAGCTCCGTCTCCCCAAGCACACCATGACTGGAAGTATATGGGATATTACTTTGTTTGTTTGTTTGTTTGTTTGTTTGTTTTTATTACTTATATTGCGCACCAGACCCAAGGGTAACCGGGCGCATTTTATAAGACAGCTCAAAACTTTGTTACAAGATCACAAGGCAAAAATAGCGAAAATAGAGCCACAAGAATAATATACAACAAAATATACAGGAATATACACAAAATATACAGGAATATACAGCATGTAAAGTGTAAAAACATGTATTTATGGTCCTAAGCAGAAATTCCTAGGCTTGAATAAGTCCAGGCAGTAGATGATCTAAAGTGTGTCTGCATTTTTGATCCACGTTATAAGGTTGTGCCGGAATGTGGGGTAGGGTTGGTCAGTCTTCAAGGTGGATGGTAGGGCGTTCCAGAGTTGAGCTGCTTTCACCTGAAAGCTGCAGCCACCGACTTTAGTCAGTTTGACTCTAGGTATGGATAGGTTATTGGAGTTAGCAGATCTAGTAAGTCTTGTTGGTTTTAGTTAGGTGAATCTGGCAGAGAGGTACTGCGGTGCAGCGTTGTTAAGGCATTTGTGGACCAAAGAGGCAACTTTTAGTTGGATTTTCTCCTGAGTAGAGAGCCAGTTGTTAGCTCGTCTGAGTGTGGTGATGTGGGCTCTCCTGGGAATGCAAAGTGCTGCTCTAAGCGTGTTGTTCTGCAGAGTTTGAATTCTTTTGATAATTTCCTTGTTAGCCCCGATATAGAGCGAATTTCAGTAGTCCAGTTTTGATAACACGAGCGCTCTCGCGAGTGTGATGCAGCTATCGTTTGATAGGAAGGGTTTGCCTGCTCTTATCAATTTGCAGGTGTAGACGGTTGCTGAAGCCATCGCATTGACCTGCTTGTTGAAAGAAAGGGTGGAGTCCAGGTAGAAACCCAGAGTTTTGACCGCGTGGGCGGTTGTGATTTGGTTGTTGTCGATATTGAAGGAGGAGTAGTTGGGGCCCAGTTTTTTTAGGGTGGGGGTGTGCCCAGGATGATGATTTCAGTTTTGTCATCATTCAGGCATAGACCGTGTATGGCCATCCATGCCTGGATGATGAGATACACTCTGTTCACCAAGGCCAAATCCTTGTCGTAATCACCGGTAAGTGGTAGGAGAATCTGGGTATCATCTGCATAATTAGTGTAGGTGATACCAAAAAGGTCCAGATTATCGAAAAGGGGCTTAGTAAAGATGTTGTAGAGTATAGGCGAAACACAGGATCCTTGGGGCACACCACATGTAATGGGGATGGAGTCTGCTGCCGCTGTCATGGAGAAGACTCTCATTGTCCTGTTATTGAGGAAGGATTGGATCCATTTTGTAGCTTCTTCTGACAAGTGCGCGGCTATATCCAGGTGCCTGCAAAGGACCTTGTGGTCAACAAGGTCAAATGCGGCTGTTAAATCCAGGAGGAGGAGTAAGGCTGGTTTGCCTTGATTCCTTAGCTCATCAATTTGCGCCTTTAGGTCTAAGAGGGCAGTTTCGGTTCCATGCTGGGGACGGAAGCCAGACTGCCGTACTCCTAGTAGATTGTTGTTTTCAAGGTGTTTCTGTATTTGTGAGTATGCCACTTTATCTATGATTTTTAAAAGGAATGGCACAGTGGCGATTGGGCGGTAGTTCGTGGGTATGGCAGGATCTAGTGTGTGTTTTTTAAGCAAAGGGAGTACCCAAGATTCTTTTAGGTTCCTTGGTATGGACCCTGTACCGAACGAGGCGTTAATGAGTTTTGAGATAAAGGGAGCCAGGTCTCTAGCTGCATCCTTTATCAGTTGAGGTGGACATTGATCCTCCTGGCAATTAGATGGTTTGAGTGACAGTATGATTTTTTCTGTCTCAATAGTAGATACTTTTGAGAATTTGAAGCAAGGGTAGTTGGTGCTGTTTTTAGGAGGGGGGATGTCTGTTTTGGGCTTAGTGTCGAGACTGAGCGAGGATTTTTTCGTGGCAATTTTAGATTGGAGAGATGTTACTTTATTAGCTAGGGCTTGCTGAATGTTGGTGCACCATGTTTTATCTTTGACACAGTTGTCAGGCACTGGGATGGGGGATTGTATTTCCTTTAGGATAATGAAGAGTTCTTTCATGCTAGAGTTGGCTTGGGCTATTCTAGTGTTGTAGGTTTCCCGTTTGGCTGCTAGAATTTCCTTTTTGTAGAGGGTAGATATATCTCTCAGGGTGTTTTTATTTTCTTCCGATGGTTGTAATTTCCATGCGACCTCGCATTGTCTTTTTTTGGTACGAAGAGTTTTTAGGTGGGCGGTGTACCAGGAGTTGAGGTGGGCTTTAGGTTTGCTGCGTCTCACTTTGAGTGGTGCAATTATGTCCAAGGCAGAGGACATGACTTTGTTGTACTCGTTCACTGGTGTTTCAGGGTCCAGGTTGTCTGTAAGTGAATTAAGTGTGGGGAGGATGAGCGGGAGTAGGTTGTCCGGGGTGATGTTTTTCTTGTTTCTGGTTGGGATGGATGGTGCTGGCTGGACTGAGGCGGTAGTGGGTCTGATTGTTTCTAGAGCAAAAGTTATAAGGAGATGGTCTGTCCAAATCAGTGGGGAAATCGATAGGATGGAGGCATTGCAGTTGTGAACTTTACATTGTTCATCTGCTTTCTGACTATATCAAAAACCAGCAAAGGAAAATGATGAAAATGTCTTTAAAGAACATCTCTTAATGAAGAAGGAACAGAGGTTTTCAGTGTTTTGGAGTGTGATAATATTAACATGTTTTAGTATAGGATTAATGCTTCTGATATATGTAGTTTTAAGTGAAAAAAGTGGAACACGATTAAATGAAAAAATAAATAGGGAATAAACGAGTTCAATGATTAAGGAAGGTTTTGTTGGGAAGAACTCCAAAGTATACCAGAGGGACACTGGAAGTCCTCAGACTTGGAGAGCCCAACTCCCTCCTTCCCAGACATACGGAGGACTCAGTCAATGGTAAGTTCAAACGGTGGTTTATTACAGACAAACCAACAGGGATCAGCACAGGGACAAAGGAAATCCATTCACAGCTCGTTGTTTCTCAGCTTGCAGGATGTTTTTACACTATAATTACGTCAGAGTGACGTCAGAACCTGGGCCTTTCTCCAGAAAACCTATTGGGCTCCATGATTGGGTATTGAGTACTTTACCACCTATAATGGACACTATAAAAGTTATTCTACTGGCTCTCACATGTCAGGTGGCTGGCCTGGTCCATCCCGGAGTTACTATCTATAACAATGTTGCAGTGTGGTGGACTACCATTGGTTCTGGCCCATTGCTACCCACCCCTGGAATACTAAGCTGTGATTGGCTACAGCTGACATTCCCAAGCCTGGGATCTGCAAAGAGTCTCAGCTCTCGGATGACCTTTTCAAGGTAATAAGAATGACTATGTGTCTGCATTGTAATCTGTGTGTACCACCTTAGTCTATGAGTGTGCTCTCCTGCTCGGTGCAACACTTGTCTCACATTGTGGCATATTTGTTGCGGTTTTATGTCTGGTAGACTGAGACCAGCTCTCTTTCCCACCACTGGCTGCTGTCCATTGTCTGCTTCGGCCGTGTCACGTGTTCAGAGACTACAGATTTGAGCTAAGCAGCTCTGAATTATGAAGAATTATTTGCATTTAATGCAGCTGGTGCCTTTTTTGTCTCTGGATTAGAATGGCATCCGTATCTCATGGACTTGGTGTGTGTTCCTGTCTCACACATCTTGCTCCCTGTCCAGCCTGAATCAGCTCAGCTCATCTCTTTCTGAGAGGCCTGTGGACTGCTGTAATTTTCCTAAACCATTATAATGTGGTTTATACAGTGTCCATGCTATACTACATTTTCATAGGTTAGTCACACTTGGTTCTGTCAGGTCCTATAGGTGTTCCTGAAGTTCCATGCGGTTATTTGCATATAAGCATCTGATTTTCTCAGGATCTCTTGCTTCTTGCGGTTTCTGCATGGCTGTGTTTGGCTAACAGCAAAATAATAGAAGCAATGACAGCATGTATATGTGTCTGTCCTCTATCTGTAGAAAAGCACGCACGTGTTCTTCATGTATTCGAGTGCATGTTTGTGTCCCGAAGTGTGGATGACATGTGTGCTTCATGTCTAATGCTGCTATGTTGTGGTGTCTCTAACGACAGCAGCAACATGGATTCTTGGTGCTTAGTCCAAGCTGTCAATAGAGGTGTCGTTGATCATGGTCTGAGGCTCTTCCTCCACATGGGGGTAGATTCGAACTGCTCCTGGTCTGTAGGGCTGGTTGAGGGGGTATGGCTGGCTGAGGCGATATCTCTCGACATACTTGTTAATAATGTGACCACTGTGAATTGGTCTGAAATAGAATGGGTGATTGCAGTGCTTCCTGGCATTCTTCCTCATCATGAATTTCGTAGGAGGCGGAGGAGGGTGTACGCTTCCTCATCCATCTTCAGTCCCCCCTCTGGTCGACCTGTCGACCATATCCTTATATGATAGCCCTTTTGCTCTGGGCTGCAATATCTTTGTTATTCCTCCAAGGTGCCCATGGTAGTTTGTGTGGTCATCGAATGACCAGTGCATGTAGCAGCACGCTCCTTCTGGGTTGCACCGGACCCACTTCCCTTCATAATACTTTGGATCAAATGGGTTGTCCAGCTTCATGGATTCTGTTGGGAATAGTTGGCATTGTGCAATTCTTTCTCTGAGCGTGTCTCCTTATGCAACAATCTTGTCCTTTGCTCCCCCTATGTTTACATTCATGAGGATCTGCATTTCAATAGCCTCTTCAGCCGTTTTCTTGCATTTGGCCATGTAGATTTTGATCCCACACATTGATGCTGCTGCCATCACGAGATTATCACCTTTAGTCCATCTGCCAGCCATGATGGAATCCATGGCCATAGGTACGCTAGTCAGCTCTTGTCCTTCCCTGTTCCCCTTGATTCATCTTGCATCTTGGCATGCATCCGGGCAAGTTGTGCCACTGCATCTGATAGGGTCCGTTATCTTCATCGTTGGCAGGTGTGAATGTGCAACAGGAACTCCCTATTTTTGCGTAAACTCCTCCTTCCATAGCTGTGAGGAGATCCAGAACATACCTATTCTGGAGTGCCACCAACTGTATTGCCCTGAGCTCTTCCTTTATCGCTTTGAACCCATTCACAGTTGAATGAATCATTACTATCAGTTCCCAGCGAGTGATCTGTAACCACTTGGTGTTTGCATACGTCTGCACGAAGGGTATTATCGATGCAAATGACATTTGTGTCCTGCTGAACAGCCTGTGTTCTGCTGGAATCTTATCTAGTGCTGCTTTTGATGTTCCCAAGAAGTAGTTTCCTCCTCTCTTTACACTGCTCAATCTTGCTGGCTTATCTGCCTCTTCTCTCTTGGGTGTCGGTGCCACCTCGATCAACCTCTTTTTCCTTTTGTTGTTGTCCATTTTTGGAAACTCATCGAGCATTACATCCTTTCTCGCAATGACCAGCGAAAGGCATGTAGATGTGTATCAATGAGTAAACTCCTCCCCTGTCCGGTGGCAGCTTCTCGTATGCCTTCCATCAGCAAGCCCAATAGTGAACCATCAGCACTGGTGTTCACGTCTTCATAGCTGCAAGTTGTTCAATTGTTTTGCGCCCAACGTTCTTGCCAACTTCACCTCCGCCATTGCTCTGATGGCACAGTGTTGGTGTCTTTAGAGGTATTATTGGCATCGGGCCAGCTTCGTTCTCTACTCATGTCAGCAACTTTTCACTTGCTTCCCATTCCTTCAGACACTTGTTATTTTCTTCCTGTACTTTGTTCACTGATGACTGTGCTAGTGTCAATGTTTTGCTCCCCACCACTCCATCCTGCCAGCTATAGTTTGTGTATACTTGACCATACACTAGTATCTGCGGTCTATGCCAACATCCGGGTTGTCCTCCTGTCTCCCTTACTCTCGTCCAGGGACATGGAAATTCCTTTAAGGTGATAGTCTTCGTTTCTCCCTTCTCAGGCCCATCAATTATGTACTGTAACCCTTCATCTAACTGCCAATAATTGTTCATTATGTCCAATGTTATTAGGCAATTATTTTCATGTGGGACCATTCCCTTGAAATCTTCCTCGAGTTTGCACCATCGAGAGATACATCAGGCATTGTGTTCTTGTTCCGGGTATTTCTGTTGCTATGAACATTCTGGAGGCTCTCATTATGTAGGGGATTAAAGAGCAGACACAACAGCTCTCCCCGGTGGTTTCCTTACCTACTTTTGCCATGTGTTTGTACCACATGTTATTAGACACCCAAGTCGTCTCGGTGAGATACATGTCAACTCCCTACATGTTTGTGTCAACACTGCAATTACCTCTCCTTACCTTATCAGCAGTGTTCTCTCATCCACCTGACATGGTCGGTCCATCTGCTTGGGTCGGGGAAATGTTAGTAGAGGATACAGAAGTAGATGTAACAACAATACATAATTGAAAGAATACGAATCCCATCAATCCACTGCAAAGTAATAAACACAACATAATGATAAAGTTCTTTATTTTTCCAATCCCTGTATCAATCACAATAATGCCTCTGGGCTCAAGTCGAATTTCTTCCAACGCATGAAAATCCACCCCAGCAGACTCAGGGGTGGCTCGATAAGGAGGTAAAGCCTGAGGAGACATTTCCCAGTACAACAAAGTTTCCATGGCTCTGTTTGCTTTACATTGTAAGGATGTCAGTAACATGCGCATTAAAGGAGTTCCACAATTAGCAATGGGGTGGTTGTTCAGGATTTGAACCACAACTAACACAAGCTCTCGCCACCCTTTCAGAGTGCCTTCACCAGTTTTGCGCAACTGTTCTTTCAATAATCCATTCATTCTCTCATTGAACCCTGAAGCCTCAGGATGATATGGGACATGAAACATCCATTCAATGCCTTTCTCCTGAAAATAATCTAGAACCAATTTTCCCTTGAAATGGGACCCATTGTCAATCTGAATATGTAAGGGTACTCCATAATACACAGCCACTTGATCCAACAATGTAATCATATTCAATTGTGTGGCTCTTTTGCATGGCAACACCATCAGGTAAACTGAGTACGTGTCCACAATGGTGCACGTATATTGACATCCTTGGCTAATGGGTAGTGGGCCAATATAATCAACTTGCCAAGTCTGTCCGGGCAATTTACCCCATTATAATGTGCCTTGAATTACATGCAGAATAAATCTTTGCTTCTGATGCTGACACACAGGGCATTGTAAAATCACGGTTTTCACAACTTCCAATGGAATGCTAATTCCCCTAGCTTGTGCCCACCTGATATTAGCCTTTTCTCCGAGATGCCCACTTTTCGGTGTGCCCACTTAGCAATCCCCTCCCAATCATCTTACTCAAACTTCTTGTCCATGACCGAAATCTTGGCATGTTCATCTGTAACAGAATTGAACCATTGTTCCAATGAATCTGTTGCACGATGGGCGTCTACATGATACACAGTTACTGCGGTATGCTTCAGCATCTCAGCAATATCTTGCTACAGTTCCTTTCCCCATACTTCTTTAGCATGAATCTTCCATCCATTCTTCTGACATGTAGGCAGCCAAACAGCCAGACCATTCGCAATGGACCATGAGTCCGTATAGATACAGCAACAACCAGGCACCTCTTGCTTCAAAGTCTGATACATAGCATATAATTCTGTGAATTGGTTCCTTTTCCCTTTTCCAGAGGTGGTTAACACTTTCTTTAATTTAGGATTATACGCCACTGCTTTCGATTGTCACTCATTCCCCACATATTTGGCTGAACCATGAGTAAACCAGGCATGTTCAACTTGTTCACTTGCTTATTCTCTGTGCGGGATCCCCATTTTACCGGAGATTCACCAATTTCACTCCCCTCCATGAGTTCCCGATCTACTAACGGACCCCCCGCCATTTGCTCATGTAACTTCGCAACTCCACACGTCCCAGTCTTGGCACGATCTTGAATGTACCATTTCCATTTGATGATACTGGCCTCTTGTGCATGTATTGTATGTTAATTTATAAAGCATGGCACAGACCCAAAGGAATAAGGGCGCTGAAGGAGAAAACCACCAGAGAGGATAGGGAACGTCCCAAGTTAGAACAAATACATTTTAAGCTGCTTACGAAAAGTAGAGAGGGCCTGGATGCTCCTGACATGCAGGGGCAGGGCATAACACAAAATTCGAGCCAGCACAGAAAAGGATCTGCCTCCCGCATGGGAGCGTTGGAACTGCAGAACAGTCAGCAGAAACTGGCTAGCTGGGCAAAGATCTCAATTTGGTTGATAGAGAGATAACTTCGACTGAAGAAACTAAACGCCTGTGAAGTGGATAGCACAGTGAACTGTACAAAGGATCTTAAACCTCACCTGAGTTCTAATGGGCATCCAACGAAGGTGCTGGAGTAGGTCCTGAGAGTGAGATAATCTAGGGGCACTGAGAGCCAATCTAGCCGCTGCGTTCTGGAGGATCTGAAGTCATTGAAACAGTACATCTGGCTGGCCCAGATAGATGCCATTACAGTAGTCAATTGTGCCCATAATGGTAGCCGTGACAATTTTACTTATAGCCTCATTGGGGAGGAAGGGGAGCACCTTCTTCAGGACCTTAAGTTTAGCAAATCAACTCCGGCAAACCACAGAGATTTGCGCCTCTCTAGAGCCTGATGTCATGGTCTTAATTCCAAGGCTTTTAAATACAGTAGTGGGTTTGGGACAGCATCCCAGGCAAGAGGGCCAGTAGCCAGAGGTCCAGCTAGTGGGTACCTGACCAATCACTAATATCTCAGTCTTTCTCCAATTCAGTTTAAGGCAGTTTTCAGACATCCAATGAGACCCTTCTGAGAGACAAGCTCTCAGAAGTTCAAAAGTGCTTTCCTTGGGGGAGTTGAGGTGGAAACATATATTTGTGTATCAACCGCCACATGATAAAGTGGACACCAAAGCTGGCAATTAGCCTAGCCAGGGCAACCATGTATAAGTTAAAAAGCAGTGGCAAGAGTGCTGATCCCTGAGGGACACCACAGTCAACCACCATGAAGGGAGAAGTGAAGGGAGGGAAGGAGACTGCTTTGGTGGGACCAGATAGAAAAGAAGAGAACCACTTCAGGGGCAATCCTGAAACACCAGCATCCGATAGGCATTGCAACAGCCACTGATGGTCTATGGTATCAAAGGCTGCAGAAAGATCGAGTGACATAAGAACACTTGTCTCTCCGCGGTCTTGCAATGTCATCATGGAGTGCAATCATAACTGATTCTGTGCCCATCCCAGGTCGAAAACCCTTTTGAAAAGAGTGAAGGATGTTATTAACCTCTAAATAAGCTGAAATCTGAGGGGTAATAATCAATTCCAACAATTTACTCAAGGCAGAGAGAAGCAAGATGGGTCGGTAGTTTTCTGCCCAATCCGATGTGTCTTAGGGGAACTCAGTACCCACTGCATGATCGGAATTTCCAATTGGATCAATACATCATGACCCACTGTCATTTGTTTGGTATCCACGAGTGGCCAATAACAGACTAACAGCTGCTTTTCAAAGGGTCACCAGCCACAAACTTCAGTTGGCCTAATTATCCTGTACGGACACATTCAACTCCAACCCCCCTTCCCTAAGGGGCCATAAATCAAGCACTATCTATATAGTATCTTTCACTAGCTGGAACGCTTTCTCTTGCTCTTCACCCCATTCAAAACAGAATTTTGTGCGTGTCACTCTGTAAAGGGGCACCAAAATCTGCCCCAAATGTGGTATATGCTGTTTTCAAAACTTCTGGGCTTGCTTCTTGTTCATGGGAGTGGACAACTCACAGATCTTTTGCTTAGCTTTTGGCACCATCTCACGATGCCCGTTATGCCACTGAATTCCCAGAAAGATCACAGTCTTTGCTGGACTTTGAGTTTTTTCCTCATTAATTTCCCATCCTTCTTTGCTTAATTCTTCCATGATCATCCATTCCCTGTATTAATATGTCATCAATGTAATTCACAATTTGCACATCTGGCTTGCACAGAATTTTGTGTAAATGTTCTGCCACCAGCCGGTGACAGATGGTCGGACTATGTATGTATCCCATTGGCAGACGTTGGAACGTATACTGCCTCCCATTCCAGGAAAATGCAATCTGCTCCTGAAACTCTTTGGCAATCGGCACGGTGAAGAAGGCATTGGCCAAATCCAACACTGCATAACAAGTTCCCTCAAACGTCTGCACATTCTCGATGAGAGTAGCTGCATAAAAGACTACAGGTATTTATGGAGGAGTGTACTTATTTAAGTCACAGTAATCTACAGTCACCAGTAACTCCCATCTGTTTTTTTTAACAGGCCAGACCGGGTTGATCCAAGCCGTGGTTATGGGGCACAATACACCGGCTTCAACAAATCCTTTAATCATGTCTATAATCTCTTCCCCCCCCCCCCTATTGTTTCAGAGATACTCGTTTTGTAGCTAACGGAATCTGCTGCAGGGGCATCTTCAATTTCCCTACGATAACAGGGGTACAGGTCAAAGCACTCACCCCAAACTGATACAGTTTATTTCCCAATCCGAGAGTCAAGCCCTCCAAAATGTAAAATCCAATAATGTATTCAGGTATCAGAACATCTAACAGTTGACTAGTATCCCTTTTTAAATTGCCAATTTTTATATTGATTTTTGTCTGGACTGCAGGGGTCTCATTTCCCCCCAATCCTGTAATCATAAAATGCCATCCATTAAACCTCAAAGGATTCCTATGTATAAATAAGGTCTCTGCCCCGGAATCAATTAAGGCTTGGAACTCTTTTATATTTCCTGATTGCCAAAATAATTTCACATTCACATGAGGCCATCTGTCTACCTTAATTCGGCCAGTTGTCACCGGAGTTTGACCACAGTCCTATTCGTACTAATGTATCTTATCCCTACCTCCTGCCATTTCACTTGCTTGTACCGCTCCTTAGCTTCCAGCTCTCACTTTCTGATACATGTACCAGGTCTCAATCCCATCAATGTCTTCACGTGGCACCCCATCTTTTAGTAGCACCAACACATATCCTTCTGGTATACCTGAGAGTCCTGGCTGTCAAACCTCTTCCCGGGGGTCCGTATTTCACTTTGCCCCTTTTGCTCTTGTTCTCAGGGTCTTTCCTCAGCCTTTTCCCATTCCCCTAGGTCAGCCAATTGTCTGATTGCATCCACCACCTCATCTGTCATTCTACGAGTCATTCCTACCAACAGGGTCATGATGACATTCTTATATCCAGGAGGAGTGGTTCGAATTATGTCATTTCTAGCTGAGACCGATAACGCTACCACTCACATAGGTTGGGGGGTATCTAAATGAATCGCTTCTTTCATGACATGTTCCCTCACTCTTTTTATGGCCTCTCTCAAGGTGTACCATTTCTTCTCCTTGTTAGGCCAGTCTGATGAGATCGGGTACTTGCGGTTACACCCTTGGCCCGCTAGCTGTAATAAAAGAATTTGCACCTCTCCCCCGTCGCCCTGACGAGGAGGACCAACTCGTAACATCTCTTGAATATGTGTTCCTGCGACAATGGCAGAAACCTGGTGGCGTCTGTGGTGTCTACCCGGAGACCTGCCGCCCCTTAAATAATCTAACCATCCAAGTTAACAGAGACTCAGCAGCCTGGTGTTTTGATTGTCTAATGATTTCCCCAACCTCTTGCTGAGAATAATTCTCTAACGTGTCAAATCCACCCACCCCCCTCTGGGATTATGGGAATTGGGACCACCTCACCTGCGCATCACTGGTTTAGCTGCTACCTCTGTCCGAACAGACTCTGGCCTGGTTCATACCTCTTGCTCTGAACCACTCTCTGTGCGGGTACTTTTAAATACATCCCCATCATATTGGTTGGGGTACTAATTAACCCCCGCGAAGACAATCATGGTTGTTACCTTTCGGAATTTCACCCTGCCTTTTGTCTTTCGATATTTGTATCGAGCAACCCTTACAGCAGCTTGCTCGGCTACCACTTGATTTTTGTCTGCCTTATCATGATATAACTTCATTTGGAGCTGCTGCAGTAACTCACTCTATTTCTCAGCCACCAGCTCCTTTCCAATATCACCTGCAATTCTACAGTCTGTTGATGTACCTTTCAGAATGCATGCAACAGAATACAACCTCTTCTGCCTAAAGCCTAACACTCTTTCCCTTTTCCCACAGGCACCTGTTGCGGGCAGCCCATCACTTCGGCCAGGCACGCCTCTCCTGTGCTAGTATCCCAGTTCTCCCTCAGACCTGCACCACATGCCTAGGTTTGCACCACTTTATCATACAGGTCCCCCTGGAATGGTCACTTCACAGGACAGTCTCCACCTGCAGAGCTTCCTTTTTTCCCAAATAGGGAACTCATGGTATCAAATGGATGTTTCACGTCCCTATCGCCAATACCTTACAACACACCTACTTTCTTCTTCAAATAGCCACAAAACCAAAATTGCCTCTTGGAGTCCAACACTTCAACTTTATTAAATTGGCAGGGCTCTTTGGCATCAATGTCAGCACAAAGACCCTGCTAACAGTGCCAAATGTTTTGCTTTGTCCGCTCCGTATAGGGACCTCAGACTCTTGCACCCTATTACATTGACCCAGAAAAGTTCTTGGAATCAGAGAGGCAATAAATCACACTTAGACCAATAGTTGGAAATAAAAATGGCTCATTACAGGCACTTTATTCACACACTATATACCTG
Source organism: Ambystoma mexicanum (assembly GCF_040938575.1). Classification (NCBI taxonomy): domain Eukaryota; kingdom Metazoa; phylum Chordata; class Amphibia; order Caudata; family Ambystomatidae; genus Ambystoma; species Ambystoma mexicanum. The sequence continues at coordinate 547,141,011 of NC_090926.1, forward strand.
CACACACAACTAAAATCTACCAAATAATATTTTATATATAAACATAGAAAAAGAGCATCACTGTTAGTATGGTCACAGAAGACATCTTCATCTCAGCCACCACAACACTGCTTAGTTCCAGAGCAGGTAGGCAGAAAGATCACTCATCCTAAGGGGGTCTGGAGCGGAGTGTCCTCCCTCTCAGTGAGACTGCATCACCCGTGGTCCAATTCTCTCTGTCTTTCCAGGAGAAAAATCTCTTCTTTTTATATGGAAATCCATATCCCTTCATGGTTACCTGACTGCCCTCGGCCTAAGAGCAGACAGCAAGCAGCATTGGGAGCAAAGAGTAGAAGTGGAAAACCCCATATTCTCTCCCTCGCCTTCGTTCCCAGCACCCCTCATCACTGCACCTGCAAAGCTTTTTGGATCGTCCTTCAGCAGACAATGCAACAACTATCCTCCAGAGTTAGCTCATCTGACACCATTATGTGACCTTGCAACCATTGTAGAATTTACATTTGCTTACTGAGCCCACAAAAAAGTAGGCTTTCATTGCGGTAATGGGAGTGAATGTCCAAAATGGCCGTGCACTGACACCATGTTATTTAACTAATTTTCGCACAAGAACTACACCAAGCCAGGCCATTGCTTGTAGGGCTGGATGTCTTGCAAGTGGTTCCAGACTGTTTTACCTACTAACTTGACAGCTCGGTCTGCCACCTTTCAACCACGTGTGAGCCGGCGAACCGAGACACATTCCAGCACCTAATAAAATTATGCAAGAGGACAATGTCCCCAACCTTCACAGTGTTTTGGAGTTCACAATCTTGTGGTGTGTTGTCACAGTCAATCTTCTCGCTGTCTTCTTGACCCCACTGGACCCGCTGTATCTGGCAAGAGCAAAAAGAAGTGCGAGCCACCAGAGAAGTGATGTATTTATACATTTCCTGTCCTAACACATCTGCACTACTCTCACAGTATTTCAGTGCCCTTGTGGGAGGAGCCAGAGGAATATGCATGCGCTGTCCTCTCGCCACCTCATGGGGAGTTAAATGGTGGTCCTACCATGGCTTATTGTGCAATGCAAACCGTGCAAGAGGCAAACAGAGCAACCAATTCTTCTTGGTTATTTGCTGTGTTTTGGCTATGCACTCCTTTAGGAGTCCATTAAGGTGTTCACACAGGCCATTTTCTTGTGGGTGGTACGCACAGGCAAACTTATGCTGTATGCCAACAATGCTGTGATGTGCTGAAACATTTTGTTGGTGAAGTGAGGGGAGTTGTTAGACCGCAGGACATCACTCATGCCCCATCTCAGGAATAGTTCACTGACCAATAATTTAGCTGCTCTAAGGGCATCATCATATGAACAGGGACCTGCCTCAATCCACCTAGAGAGTGGGCAGACAGCCACTATCATGTAGCAGTATCCTTGGCAGATTTTGATCATATCCACATAATCCAAATGTAAATGCAGAAATGGGCCTACTGGTCTTGGTATGACTCCTCTCACAACTCTCAGAGTATGACCTGCTGTAAACTACTGGCAAGCCAAGCAATTAGTCACAAAATCGGCCACGTGTTCTGTGAAATCAGGACATAGCCATGTTTCTCCACGTGTGCAGCAATGTCCTCCTTCCCTCTGTGCGTTGGCTAGTGCAATTGTGCTAATGCTGTCTTCAATAGTGCTAGTGGCATGACCACATTTCCTGTGTTATTCTGTCACCATAAGTCATCTGTCGGAGATATTGAGCACCCCCTCCTCACCCATAGCTCCTTCTCCTCCCTGGCTGCAGCTCCCTGCAACTCCATGATCTGCGTCTCTGGTAATACACTGTAACCCTCGTTTAGTACCGTGGTTTCTGCGCCTCCTTGTGCACTGTATCACTCTTTTAGTTCCCATAGTTCTCCAAAATATGCTGCACATTTTGCCTCAAAATCTGCTGCTTCATTCCCTCTCGAGACAGGATCTTCCCCTTTTGTGTGGGCTTGGCACTTCACTATTGCTACCTGTGTTGGATAAGCAATTACCTTGACCAATCTGTCCAGTAATAGCGTATGCTGCACTGGAGTCCCATCTGCCCTCCTGAAGCCCCTCCTGAGCCATCATGCCAGTCCTGAGTATACTGTTGACGTCACATAGGCGGAGGCAGAATAGATCATCATTTCCCTCTCTGCGCTGTTTTCCAGTGCAAGTATAAGAGCAACTAGTTCTGCTGCTTGTGTCAATATTTGGATGGTAGTCGTGCACTTGTGACCACCTCACTTGTCCCATCTCCCTTCAGTCTTACCACTGCAGGCCCAGTATGTCTGACCCCATCAGTTTGATCAATTGGCGGATGAGTACGGGGAACTGATGAGCGCGGGAAGCAGATGAGTGAAGCAAGCGAATGAGTGCGGGGAGCGGATGAGTTGAATGCTTGGAAAGCACGAGTACATAGAACCGATGAGTACATAGAGCAGATGAAGGCATAGAGCGGAGAAATGAGGAGAGCTGATGAGTGCGGGGAGCGGGTGAGTGCAGGGAGCGGGTGAGTGCAGGGAGCGGGTGAGTGCGGGGAGCGGGTGAGTGGGGGGAGCGGGTGAGTGCAGGGAGCGGGTGAGTGCGGGGAGCTGGTGAGTGTGGGGAGCTGGTGAGTGCGGGGAGCAGGTGCATACGGGGAGCGGGTGATTGCATAGGGTGGGTGAATGCGAAATACAGGGGCAGTCAGGAGTCCATGCATGGGGCAGACAGACGTGCATGCGTGGGACAGACAGGAGCGCGCGGGCCGGCCTTGAGCGCGCGGGGTGGAGTGAAGTGCATGGATGCGTCGAGCAGACCGGAGTGTGTAGCACAGATCGGGGACGCATGGAATGAATAAAAGTCAGTAGAACGGACTGGAGCGCATAGAACTGCGTGACATACATAGTATGGTCTGGAATGCAGGGAATGCTCGAAAGAGCATGTACCCCATCATATCACACCCCATGCTTACTCTCTTCTTTACACCACCACTCAACTAGAACACAGAGATACTATGACACCATTCAGTATAACTGTTCTCATACCAACATCTCCCGCTCACTCACCATCACTCTAAGTAAACAAGTAAACACTGCGGGTTACACCCCCCCAGCCAGGCGTTCTCCTCAGGCCTAACGCAGCCACAGTCGGTCTGGATAAATCCTGCCAGAACGAACACATACCCCTGATCTCAACCACCACACCTACCGCTAAGAAGCAGCTATTTCACGAATACCGCACCAGCTGCACACATATCCGGTGCACACACGTGCCGTTGACTCTCCCTACCCCCTCTACTGACCTGAACTTCGGTTCCCAAGGGCGTTCAACCTAGCAGCTCCTTCAGACCATACCAATGGTATATAAGGCGCTATATAAATGCAAAATAACATAACATAACATTACATGACAATTGTCAAAGCACGTCTCCCCCTCAAGAGTGTCTTCCTCTACCTTGCATGTCTCACTGAACATTTCTATGTTCTTTGTGCAGTTGTGTGCATTGTCTCCTACCTGGGGAATATCTGCCAAAAATGTTGCTGGGTTTATAGTGTTGCATCTCACTATCTTCAAACCTACATTTGATAGTATCCCATCATACCCCAGTGCTCTCTGCATGGTCAGTGTGCTCTTTGGCTTATTCACTATCACAAAGAGGGCATGCTCCATGTAAAGAGTGGTAGTGCAGCCCATCGTTATTGCTGCTGACCTCTCCACTGCAAATGTGGCAGCTGCCAAATCTTGTTCACATGGATAATGTCCTCTCATTACTGGGTTGAGTTTCCCACTTCGTAAGCTATCGGATTATGGCCCATGCTGCCCTTGAGTCAGTACTGCCTTTCTCACTACACCATCAGAGTGGGAAAGATTCCTTCTTGTAGTCAGGGATCCCTAGCACTGGTGCTAAGCTTATGGCCTTCAGTTCCTCAAAGGGCTCAGTCATCTCTGTGGTCCACGTCAGTGTCTTTTTTTCTTCCAGTGTGCCTAATAGTGGCCCCGCGTATGTGCTGTAGTCAAAGGCCCATGCTCTGCAATAGTTGCACAACCCTAGGAACGGTTGCATCTCCCTCATTGTTGTGGGCTTGGGTGTCTTGCGTATTGTCTCTGCTCTCTGTGCAGTGATCCCTCAGCCATTTTGGTATATCGTCTGTCCAATGTATAGAACCTCCTTCTGACAGTACTGTAACTTGACCTTGTCCACTTTGTATCCTTTGTCAGCTAGCACAGTCAGCATGTGAACTGAGTCCTTCTGACACTGCTCCTCGGTCGTGCTGCAAATCACAAAGTCATCTACCTATTGAAAAACTGTGCTTTCCATCTGTATATTGCTCAAGTCCATCTGTATCACTCTGTTAACGATAGATATTGACTTGCAGTACCCCTGTGGTTAACAATTGTGTTTCCAGTCCTGATTTCTAAACATAAAGCTGGTGAAGTCTTGTGAGTCTGGGTGTAGTGGCACTGAGAAGAATGCATTCTTCAAATCAATGACCATGAAGCAGGCAGCTTCTGCCAGGATGCTGCACAAATTGTCAGTTGGATTTGCAACTAAAGGATACTCTGCTTCTACAATGTGGTTAAGAGGCCTTAAATCCTGTATGAAATGCCATGACCCTCCCTTGGCCTTACACACTGGGTACACTGCTGTGTTACATGGGGATTCTGAGAATGTCCTTTTCAATCAGAGCTTTAATGGTCTCATAGATCCCCTCATCTGCCTCCTTGGTTAGGGGATACTGCTTTACTCTTGGTAAAACTGGTCCTGGCTTCAGCTTGATCTTCACTCCGCCTATGCTCTTTATGCAACCCACGTCATACGAATTTGTTGTCCATAGAGTGCTGGGTACCATGGCAAGGTTCTCCTCACTGAATGCTGGTGGCGCCTCCAGCGCCAGTACCATTCTCTGTGGCAGTTCTCTGTAGTGAATATGTAACCAGTATGTCACACTCATTTTGAACACCTTTTCTATTTCCAGCCTCTCTTCCCTGAACGGTTCTTTGTCTGTCACTGTTGTCAACCTATGTCCCTCTGACACAGCGATCACGCCTCTCCATGCCTGTCCTGTGTCTTCCATCTCATGCACTGCAATCCAATTCTCTCTTGCAACTACTGCCTCTATTTGCATTGGCACTATTGTTCCCTCTGGCTCATCCATGGGTGTTTCTGGCCTGAATAGGTACTCATTTAGAACTCACCCCATTTCCCCTGCAATGCCTGGAAGCCATGCAATGGCAATGTTGGTTCCATACTGGAAAATCTATGGGTCCACTGGCACCCCCCCTCTGTACCGTGCATCCACAAAATGCTTGGACAATCTGTCTTACATTTAACATGGGAATTCCTGGTGTGGAGCATATTATTACCTTGTCTGTGAATGAGATTGTCATGTTCAGTCTGCTCATAATGTCTTGTCCCAGAATGTTTACAGGTGTCTGTCGAGAGTAAAGCAAAGGTAGTGATAGATGGTGATCTCCGATAGAAAGTGAGATATTGTCTGTAAAAGGAACCACTTCTCAAGCCCCAGAGAATCCTTGAGTGTTCATGGTATCACCTGACAATGTAAATTCTCCTTCCCTAATGTAGGACCTAGTCACCCCGGTGTCAACGAGAGAGGAAAAAGTCTTGACACCTATCACCACCCCTAGGCAATGTTCCTCTGCAGGGTTGAGTGTATATTTTACAACACTACCAAGCCACTAGCCATGGCCTTTCGGCCATGATCAGTGGCCCTAGTCCTTGACCATGTCCCTGTAAATGTTACCTTAATATGTTTCTTTTGCACGCACTAGGTGGCCACGGCATGCTCTTTAGACCTTCTAGTGAGGCTCTTCATATTCTTCTGCTGTGCCCACTGTATATTTTAAAACATTCCCGGGCCATTAGCCATGCCTTCAGCCTTTAGGTGTGGCCACTACACATGTTCCCCTCTCTTTGGGCCCAATCTCTCTCTTTGTTCTACTTTTTAGCATAACTGCGGTTATAATAGCAGGGTTATCTGTAATTGTTTGATAGCTGCGGTAATAGACATGCTCCCCCACTCTACTAATCTCATTTGTACCTCAATAGCCCTCTGCCATGCCCCCAACCCTTGTTGTTCCATGTGATGCACATTCATTATCAAGCCATGGTTATCCTGCCAAATAACCGCGGCCATGAGAAAACATTTGTGCTGTTAACTTGGTCCCTAGCCCCACTCCAATTCTGTAATTTTACATGGTGTCATCTCCCCACCACACCTTCAGCCTGATGCATTGCATCATTTTTCTTTCTCCAAATGGCATTTTGGGTAGCTGCAGGTACAGCCGCGGTTCTCACTTACATCAAAAAAAAGAAAAGCCTTTTTTATTTCTGAGTAGCCTCTCTGCTGCAAAGCACTATGGGAAATATTATTATTTTGTCAGCAGGGGACAGGAGGGGAGGGGAGTTCTGTTCTATTGTTCCTTTCTGCTTTTCTTTTTGTTTAAACACTCTATCCAGCCCCATGGTGGGCTAGAAGGTTTAATCCAACACAAACCCAGGGAACTCACGAACACATAAATACATAAACCACACACTACACATTTAATTTAAAAAAATGTTATTACCCTTTATTTCTAGGTGTTCCCTTAGGGGAAAAGCACATAGCCCCACCAGGTGGGCCCTGTAGGGCCACAGGCTACAACCTTTCTCAACATCAGTATGATATACAAGCCCCATGTGACACTGGCCATTTTATTGAGAAATTGACTAATTTCAAGGCCAATATACAATCCTTATCCAAACTCTTAATGGTTGTAGGTGAATTCAACACCTGGTTGGACTCTCCAGCTAATGGATCACAACCTCCTGTCCCACACCAGCTCACAGGAGCCACACTCTTGATGTACACTCACAAACATTTTCCCCACAGACCTTCCGTGGGCTGAGAATTCCAAGACGTGTAAGCTTCTGCCGCTTGCGCCTGTGGAGGCAGATGCCCTTCATCATAGGCCTGTGAAAAGAGTGACAATGACTGCCTTAGGATCCAAGCCAACTTGCCTGTGCAATGATTACCTGTGCCCCAAACCTGATGGCCTTCTTGCTAAGCTCCAATGCCCCACAAAGTCTGTGTCACCTCAGTAAATATCATGGCACCTGTTGTAATAAAAAAAAGCAGATCAATTGTTCAGAAACAGAATAACTGGTACAATTGTGAGCTAGCCAACATGAAGAATGAACAGAAAACTAGAAAGATGCTGAAAAAAGAGAATTTGGCCTGCTACCATAAATGGAAGGGTTATTATTCTGTCAATCAGCAGAGAAAAATAACTCTCTTCATGAACATATAGACAAAGCTACTAAGAAACCTGTTTAACTCTTTGAAATTCACTGGGAAATTAGTAGCCCTGAGACAATCACCTCCTGGCTTATAGCCTCTTAATGTTTTACAAATAGCCTACCTGCCTTCTTCACAAATAAACCGAAAACATACATATCACTAGCACTTCTCATGCAACAACTTTCTCTTCTCCCTGTGCCCTGCACTACCGGGCCCTCACCCAGGTTCATTGTCCATTGTGCCTGTGGAACCTGTCTATGGTCTGAGAGTCATTTAAGTGGCTTCCTGCCCTCCCATTCCACTTCCCACCTTCTCTAATTGTAGGGTTGTTCAAGGCAAACATCATTTATTTTTGGCTCTTCAATACCTACATGGCCCTTCACCTAGATCCCATCTCCTCCTTTTCTTGCTTCTTTCAGTCCTATGCTGATGAAACACAAATTGCCTTCAGGCTAGAGGGTGACTTTCCAGTTGCCTTTAAACTGGTTGTCTTCTGCCTATCGCATGTTCAGAGGTGGATTTACTTCTATCCCCCTAAATTACCTTTTCCGAGACCTGCATCAATTTTGGTTGCCTCTGCAAGGAACCTTGGTGCTATCTTTGACAGCTCTCATACCTTTAAAAATCTAATTCTAAAACTTTCCACAAAAGAACAATCTATAACCTCTTCTCCCTACGTGTTCTTGCCTTTTTTATCAATTTCATTCACACGGTGGAGTTACAAGCACCCTTGTACACTTGAGGCAAAAATACTGTGCTGTGCTATGCTTGGGTCCCTCAAAACACTTTTGCTGCATCGTAATAATCGAAATCAAGGCTTGTTCAAGTTCTCAGGCACCAAGATTGCAATCATCCTGCTCTGAAATATCTTCCTGACTCTCACATGAGGCTGAGATCACCTTTAAAACACTTTGCATCACTCACTGGGCCTACTGATGGCTTGGCCTCAGGCCCCTCCAGAGAATAGTGCCTAAATACCACGCATCTAGGTTGCTTAGTTCCCCTCATCCAAATTGCTCATGGTCCAAAGCACCAGGAAAAGTACACATGGTGGCAGAACTCTGAGCACTGCAAGGGTCCCTTTCTTGAAAATGTTGAGACCCGATAGAAAAACCCCTCCATTTCAAAGCAGGGATGTAGGAGACACATACAATCTGGGGGGGACAGGGGACACATTGGGGACTTATGCAGACCTAAATCACCAATACTGGTATGGGGCAGCATGATAGGGATCCATTGTCGACTTCGCCTGAGCTCCGATTTACCACCCCCTCATTAGATGGATGGACTCGACACTGCGATTAGCAGCCAAATGGTCTGAGAGGATAGCTGAGGTGCAGCACATTTGTTTTGGAAGCAAGATAATGCAGAACAACACAGGTTTGAATCCTGGTCCCACGCTAAGAGACTGGTCTCCGGTATTGAGCATATATTTATTGGATATTTATATGGTGCTTATATACAACAACAAAAAGTGTTATAAAGTGGCACAAGGTAAAAGGGAAGGGAGCAAGGGAACACATAAACAATGGAAAGGCAATGAATAAATAATAAACCAAACAGAGGTCCTAATAGGCTTTGGGATATTCGGAATGTGCAAGTGCAATGACAAAGAAAAGGGGGGGGCAGAGGGATAAGTGCTACAGGGTCCCCCAGCATGTAATAAAAGATTAATTCATTAATCTCACCTAAGGCCTGGGTAATTACTGTTCTAGACTCAGAGGAGGATGAAAAGCGCTCACTTTGTTTGGATGGGCTTTCTTGGTACCAGAGACATGCCTCCAAGACCTGAAACCACACATTCTGTACTCAATTAGTTGAGCCACTTGTTTATCACCAGAAATGCATCGGGATCCAACAGCATCGGGTACATTATTTAGTTAGTGTGCCATCCACATTTATCATGCATTTTCCATGTCCCCACACAGCCTTTGCCGGGCACACTTGAGAAACACTTCACACACCAATTTAGAGATAGTGCCCATAAAGTTCAAAGACAGCCAACGCCCACAATGTCTGCACGGGTCCCAGCCTACTGGCCAAGGACAAATGCACCCCGAGTTCACTCCAGAATGCCCACTTTTCCTCTAATGTCTGTATTGGTCCACACCTTCCTTGCTGCTGGGACTGCTCCAAGTAGGTGTCACTCTTTCAGAAGATAAATAGGCTCTCATGCCACTCAATGCAAATCAAGCAACCTATATTAGTGCTCAACGTCTCTTTCGCGTCCCCTTCTGAGTTCCAAGTTCCATGTGCTTTGAAGTTTGAATACTGCAGTAGGACTGTCCCAGCCATTCATCCTCTCAAGGTTGATACATTGAGTAGCATTAAATTATTGAGTAAAAACACCTACTAGTACAAGTGCTTAGAAGCAAGAGGAATCGTGAAGAGCTATATAAGAACACCAATTATTAATATTAGCAAACTATCCTGTGCTCACAGTGTTACAACATGGTTTGACTTACGTAGTTGTTCCAAGTGTTGCAATAGCCTGTGTTGTGCAAAATATACAATCTCAGATCTAAAGCTCTTTTTTAAAAATTCAACCAAATCATACCAAAAAGAAGTATTCTCCGAATTTAAGTTTTACAGCACTGTTTATCAGAATCCTTCATCCAGCTCATCCTTTTAGACAGAAGAAAAGAATTTAAATGTGCCAAAATCAGCCTGTTGGTGAATTTATGTTAGTAACGGGGGCTGGACCCAACTTAAACATTTTCAAATCAGAACAACAGGACAAGGACAGTAAGGATTTGGAGTCTGCCACCTCTGAGTCGAGACCCTTTTCCTTTGACCAGGAAAGAATACTTCTTTTAGCTTGTTTTAATGTGCCTACCTCAAGGTTTTCCCCAGATCCTGAAAGGAACTTCTGCCAGAGCTGTGCCCAGTTGTGAACCACTCATGTTCAGAGGCCTCCAACTCTAGAAATCCGGCAAACGCACTAGTATAAGAGCAAAGCCTATTTGGAGCCTTGCTCAAGCATGAAAGGTGTCTGGATTGTGCTAAAAAGTTGATACCCTGAATTCCTAACTGTACCATCAATGTGCCACTTGAACAACCAGGTGGCAGCCCAAGCAGCTGTCTCACAAAACAGTTCTGAACAACCTCCAGGGATATGCGTTCCTGGTGCCCCCAGACTTTGCTTCCATACAGCATTAGGGAGGCAACCTTCAGCTTACAGACCTCCAGACAAGTATCCAATTGCTGAGTCCCATACAGGTGGTAAAATCACAATAGTCTCTTTAACCTGAGGGCGGCTCTTACTGTTTGTGGCTAGACCAACTGCCAGTTCTAGAGAACAATCAGCTTAAACACAGATATGTATCTACTTCTTCCAATTGTTCCCCATTTATATTGCAGCTACAAGGTTTGGATCGCTTCCCATGAAATCATAATTTTTTATTTCTATTTATTTAATTTTAGTCTGTTATTCTCAAAATTTGTGTTAGCATATACTAAACCCAATTTGAGGGAGGTTGGAGTAAGACCTAGTAACACAGTGTCATCCGCATACAACAATGTGCTATACTCCACCCTCAGCAGGTTGGGGAGAAGATTTTACAATTGACTTTGCCTGGGTTAAAATCAGCCCTAAACACTGTGACCAGCAATGGGGCTAGTGTGCAATCTTGTTTTATCCACTTTATTGGTGTTAAAAGAGGGTACTTCTCCCTGGTCTTGTACAACTGGACTGCCATCTTTGTATCCCTGTAACAGGCCTGAATGAATGTCAACAACCCTACTGGGAGTCCGATTCTGTCAAACGTGTACCATAGTGCCTCCCTGTCAAGGTCCATGAAGGCCGCATACAGGCCCCACCCCCCCAACCTTGCAGAATTTACTAATAATTGAACTCAAGACAAAGCATTTATCAAGTTGAAATATCCTGTTTGAAACCTGTCTGGAAGAATTGCAAAATATTATTGTCAGCAACCCAATCCAATTTTTAGGGAAATGCCCAGTTGGAAAGTGGGTATATTGCAATGTGGGTCATCAAACGTACCCTTTTTAAAAATCACGACATTTATCCTGCACCTCCAGAGGGCCAGCACCTCAGCACACTCTGACACAGTATCAAATAAACTGTCAAAAATCAGCACCCGCCAATTTGGGAAAGAAACCCAAATAAAATGTCTGAGGTCAGCCCATCTGGGCCTGCAGGTTTGCCGCATTTCATTTGGCCAATAGCCCCTGAGATTTCTGCATTTGAAAACTTTGTTTGTACGTCAAAGTCATCCACTCTACCCTGAGGGTCACTTTGAGACTTGACTTGAAAATGTTGAATCCAGGTATCCATGGAGATTGCCTCTCCATCAGATTTGTGACCCATATCACTACCTATCGCCACCAGTTTCCAAAATAATGTATGATCATTATTAGAGACCACTGTTGCCCGGAGGTGCTACTGTGTCTCTGTATAGCCCTGCCCTTTATTTTTTAATACATTTCTTATAAACACTTTTCAACTGGTGGATTTTGCCTGCCAGAAGTTTCCCACACCTGATTGAGTTTTTCAGGATGTCCTTCTGTTTCCTGCAATCAGCATCAAACCATGGACAATATGTGTGAGAGGAGGGAAAAGTCTTTGAATTTCCCTTATGTCCTCCACATAGTTAACCAGAGATCCTCTCAAGAAAGTTGTGCCAACTCCTCTCCCTTAACCTCGTTGGAGAGTATTAAATCCCGAATAGCTAATATGTCCGATGCTAGACACTTTCCCACTTACATGCTAGTTGGATGACCAATAAATTGACTACTCTCTCTATCCCCCGTTCCATTAATCAGAGGCTGGACTTTAAATAGATCAACAGATAGTATCAGTGGGAAACCTATCTCCAACTTGTCATCCACCCTAAGATCTCTAACCTGTTTAAATAGGAAACAATCAGCCAAAATATAGTCTAGAATTGAGAAGTAGGTCCTACTTCCAAATGTAGACTTAGGCGGAGTATCACCCATTAGTTGTCAATTTAGTTCCTCCAGGAGATACTCAGCCATCAAGTCGACCAGGAGCCTACTCCCTCAGTCCAGAGTATTGAAAACAGCACTTCTCTCAGGAACACCACATGAATCTTCCACGAAGCATGCTTCATTATGTCTCATATGCATGACTTGACCATGTTCAAGTCGGATGATGAAAAAACTACAAGTCTCCTACTCAGCAGAGACCTGGGCTAATAAATCTCTCAGTTCCCTCAACATAATAACATTGTGTTTTGGTGGTGAATAAATGTTTACCACAAATATCTTAGAGACCGACTTCAGACCAAACTCGAGAAGTACTATAACTATAGATAGCAAATTGGAGTAGCACCTGCTTATTCGTAACTCATTCTGTGAATGGACCAAGGTAGTTAGACCTCCCTTGTTTAAACCTCTCACCCTTCAATGCATACCCCTGGAGCCAGGGGAGGAGAAATGCATCTGTTAGCCAGGTTTCCTGTAGGTAGACAATGTCAAATTTCATTAAGTAATCTACCCAATCTGTATCATATAGTTTATTGGCTACTGCTGCTAAATTCCATAAGACTACCCCTAGTGCACCAATGTTTTTGGGGCGTGTTGACCACCTAGGACTATCTAAAAGCCTGCACGTTAGAGGTGGGCTGGCCTTTGTATCAGGTTACCATCAGAAGCCCTATCAGTCGCACGTTTAGACAAGACCACTTTAGGTCTGAGCTCACACTTTCTTATATCTAGGTTAGTTAAATCAATAACAACAACCTCATCTACAACCGTGGGTGCAGAAACACCTAACGGTTCATTCCAACACTCACGGACAATCTGGGGGTGGCTAATTGAGGGTGCAATTATTTGCTTAAACCATGACTCATGAATAGAACAGCACTTAGCCTTTACATCAAGAAAAATGTCATTTCATTTCTCTGCCAGAACATCTCTACACTGAATTAGGCAGGCTCCAAAGTGTGCATTGTTAAAACCAAAACTGACATTACACCCCCCACAGTTCATGCAATCAGACAAAATACAAACATGGGAAACATTTTTAAAGCAATGTCAGTTAGTCCTAATGTCTCTTGGATTGCTGCTACCAAAGCCCATTTATAGGAGTTTTTAGTCCATGGTTGTGGCCTTTGAATGCCACAAGTTATGCTTCCTCCAGTCCGAGAGCTGGTTGGGCCCCCTCATTTGATACCAAAATTGGGCTCTTGCTTCTCACTGGGGGCTCAAAAGTCTCTACCCTCCGGGAGCTATTTAGGCCTATCCAGAAGTGGTCTGTCACAACATCTTTAAGTTCTCAATAGTTCCCAAAGTCAGCTGATTGACTTACTCATTTGAACTGACAATAGGACATATTGAACAACCGGGTCCATTACTCCATCAGCATTGACAATTGCTGGTTCTTATATCGAACCAGTAGCACAGTTTGTGAAAGACGTCTTTAGTTCAGCATTCCATAGTTCATTGTGCATGAAGGCAGGAGCTTCCATATGGCTTTGTTGGGATTTATTAAGGCAGCTTCCCAGCCAGTCAGATAGATGCCCTATCCACACACTCCACACCTCTGCCTATAGATAGTTTGTTTGGGGGGATTGCCAGATGCAAGGACTTAAGCAGAGACTGCCTATCCACAACTGTTTGTTTTCTTTGAGAAGATATCAGCTGTTTAAGCTTCCCCAAGGCAGAATCCATCCTCTGCACGTGTTGCCATAATCTGTCCAGCATGGCTCTCTTAAAACTGAATGAACTATTGTGGGAGGACTGTGGGAATGTTGACTCTAAACTCAAGACCTCCAACACCTCCTCCTTTTGATCTAGCAAACTCATTGGTGGAACCTCACCATGTGCCATGTAAGGTCCCTCCAATTTACACAAGTATTTCTAGGCGCGGCAAGACAAGGGATGGAAGACAGAGGGAGGACAAGACAAACCATCTTATTAGGCCTTGTGTCATTTAGATCGTGCAAGTGTGAGAACGAGAAGTGCAAGGGTAAAGGGAGGGGGAGTGCAAAGGAAAGAGGGGAAAACAGGGCAGCAATGCTCTGAGTACATGCAACCAGGGCAGCACGGCTCTGGGTAGTGCTAGGAGAACAAGGGACTGTAGGGTTACAGTTACAGCCCCTACATGCATGGTAGTCCTGGAGGCAGTGCAATGGTGACTGATCAAGAAAGAGCCTGGTACCCAGTGAGACTCTGAGGGTAGCCAAGCAACCAGTCAGTACAGCAGACAGGTAGAGGAGGTAGTTCAGCAGGTGAGGGATAGAGACAAAGCAGAGAAGAGGAAGGTTTTGAGCTGCTTCCACAACTTCAGGTGGTCAGCCTCAAGTTTGAGAGGGGCAGGGAGGCCATTCCGGAGGGAGGCACCGACAGAGAAGAGAGATCTACCCTCCACTTTCTTCCTGGAGAAGTGTCTAACCCTTAGAGATTTGGAGGTAGCTGAGGGCTCAAGAAGGAAGGTATTTTGGAAGATAATGTTGGATGTAGTTTGGGCCCGAGCCCCAGAAAGCCTTGTGGACAAAGGAAAGGGTCTTGAGCTTGATCCTTGCAGCCACCGGGAGCCAGTGGAGAGATTTCAAGTCTGGAGGGATACGGTCCCTGGGCTTGAGGGCAAGGATAAGACTTGCAGTCCTGTTGTGGATTAGTTGCAGAGAGTGGAGAGTAGAGCAAGGCAGATTGTGAAAGAGGCTGTTGCAGTAGTCCAGCCTAGAGGGAACCAGGGCTCTGGAGACAGTAAGTGTCTGGGGGAAACTGAGAAAGGGAAGATTCCCTTTGAGGAGGTGCATCTGGTAGTGGGACTTCTTGGTGACGTCCGAGAAGTGAGGAGAGAAAGGAAGAGTGGAGTCGAAGATGACACCAATGTTTTTTGCCGCGCAGGAAGGTGAAGGGAGAGGCCCCAAGGCAGGCAGCCAGAGTGAGTGAAGAAAGCAGGGCAGGGGTCCCAATGAGAAGGATCTCCATGTTACTGGCATTAAGGCAGCGATCGTTGGAGGCGCAACAATCAGAATCACAGATACACAGTTAGGAATGAGCAAGAGAGGAGAGGAGGCTAAGGGGAGCCTGAAGAAAAGCTGTGTGTCATCCGCATAACACTGAAAGTTAGAGGAGAAGGAAGAGATCAGGTGGGCCAAAGGGGCCAAGTAGAGGTAGAGGTTACATTATACCAGGGGTCTAGAGTAAACATTTTTTTAAAGAGTGACTCTGGAATATCTCTTAGCTCCACTGCATGAGGATCCGGGAACTGGTCCCACAGCTTCACTGGCTCCACTAATATCACTGGGTTCAATGTGTCCATATTATCTGTGGCTTTCTTTGGCTCTAAGCTAAGACAGCTTTCTTCATAAAGCCATCAATTGATATCTTGAGGGACCTTAAAATCGACCTATCTAATATATGAGGTACCTCTAGGGGAAGCAAGGGGACTCGTAGGTGTTCTAACTGAGATATAAGAGGCGGGCCATGTACCAAGTCCGAGACCTGGTCTGAACCAACTGTATGTACGATTTCATGCCCAGTGGGGGGGGCATATCTCCTTGCCTCCACTATCAGACTCCCTCACTCCCCCCACTGGATATCCTATTAATGTCTGATTGCTGTGAAGAGAAGCCAGGAACTCAAAATTGGATGCTCCCGCCCCTAAAACCTCAAAACCTATCATAGGCCTGGGGGTGCCTGGAGCTGGCATTTCACTGGCAGCAAGGCTTTAGCCTGCTTCGGAGCATCCCAAAACCAAAATACCGCCTAGAAGGGAAAAAAAAAACATATCTTTTTTTGTTAAAGTGTAATGAAATGTAAACACGAATGTCGTGTTACTTGTATACCCTCTACACAAGAATATCAGGAGTAGTATGGCAGTTTGCTTTCAATTGCCAATTGGCAAGTCATAAGAATGCAAAGCAATGGGCCACATGAAAGTAGAATTGTACTGAATCTAGATCAGGGATGGCTGCTTCATGCCCTACATGATCTTCAGCAGCAAACGTTCATGTGCTAAGAATAAAAAAGGGTCATTGATAGCAGGCATCTTTGGCGTGTACCAGGAGGGAGTTTAAAGGGATTGGAAATTATGCCGTTGACGGTAATCGATGATCAAGTGATACTATTGTTCTAAAATAAAGTATGAAACGAGCACAGAAAATGTGGTCATTTAATTTGCTGTGCTTCAGAAATGTGTAGGTGATGTTAATCTGAAAAGGGACCTGGGCACTTCAAGAGGGGATGGCAAATGGTGCAAAGATGTGCTGTCTAACCCTCTGCTTTTGAATTGTTTTCCAACCTCTAGCACTGTCTATGACTGTGATGACTGAGTTTGAAATTGACAAATACTATGCACTAGAGGGACAGAATTAATGTGGAGTCTTGATATTGGTGTAGGGGCCGGTATGACTACGTTTCCCTGTTTGGTAAAATGTATTGTTTCCTTTTCTTCCCACCCCTCGACTTGCTGTTACCAATTGACTCCTGCCAAGCACGAGTAGAGGCTAAAGCACCCACTCAGGCCTCGTACTTCTACAGATTAACTAGTAAATATGCACATGCAACAGCAGCCCGGTCACCTGATCAGCCCCCACATTGAATAACACTCTCCACCAGGGATGTTGCTAGGTGTGGAAAATATCCGGGGCTACACTAATGTCGGGATTGTCAGGACTCTGCTCTATCTAGCCTTTTGGTTGCAGACCCTAAGGTTCTATCCCGGGCTACAACCAAAAGACCTGGGGCTATAGCACCCTAATCCCCCCCAGCAACGGCTCTCTCAGCAAACGCCACACTTCGCCAACCATCCCTACGCGGTACAGCCCTACACACGACCACCCAGGTTTGAACAGAGGACCTTGTTGGCAAGCAACAAAACAGAGCAACATCTGGGCTTCCCTATGGAAACACAAACTGCACACACCCTAAGCCATCTCACCTAGAATCTTACCAGCTCAGAGAGAATGGGTACCTGCAATCTGCATGCATCAACACCCGAGGCTTTTCATGTTGCCTCTGCCTCCTCTTTCCCCGCTTAATCTACTGCTTGTGAGTGCAGTTTTCGAGTTAGTAGGTGTCCTATCCAATGATAAAGGAAACTGATTCCAGTTGTTGATGTATGGGCAATAGAAATGTCACAAGTATATAAGTCCATGGGATGAATGAGGGCCAATGGAAGAACAGAAATAAGACGTGTGAGACATATTTGTGGAGGAAGCTATCATTTTGAGCTGGTTAAATGGCTACTTCTTGGTTGCTTCAGGTTGCTGTGGCCACAGTTGAGAAGGTTTAGCCACCCAATGGGAAGTGAGTTCACTGAGCACGAACACGTGGCACTGTTTCTTCAGATGAAACAACATCGTTCCGTGAAACCTGGGAGTGTAGAGTATTTAAACAACTACGAGCTGAATATTGTAGAGATTTCAAAGCCAGCATAATAACAGCAGTTGCATACACAAGAAATTAATTTACAGAAGGGATCATGGAAAAAACATATTTTTTTTTGTTAAAGTGTAATGAAATATAAAAACAAATAATGTTTTGTTGCGTGTATACCCTCTACACAAGAAGATCAGGAGTAGTATGGCAGTTTGGTTGCCATCTGCCAATTGACAAGTCATAAGAATGCAAATCAATGGGCACCATGAAAGTAGAATTGTTTCTGAATGTAGATCAGGGATGGTTG
Source organism: Ambystoma mexicanum (assembly GCF_040938575.1). Lineage (NCBI taxonomy): Eukaryota > Metazoa > Chordata > Amphibia > Caudata > Ambystomatidae > Ambystoma > Ambystoma mexicanum. The sequence continues at coordinate 547,158,916 of NC_090926.1, forward strand.
CTCTGGCTTGGGCATTTTGAGAAAAGTTTGGAGGGACAATATGGCAAGTGGTTGTCGTACTGGAATTTCTCAAGATGACAACATCAAATCGGAGATGGCCATTGTGATTGACAGGTTTGAACTCACAGCTGCCATACAGAAAGTGATGTGAGCGGGTCCCGACCATCTCACCATCCAAACACTTCGAGAGGTAACCAGGTGCACCTGGAAGGCAAGTGGAGAAGGAACTTCAGGTCAGGTTAGGAGTGGCATCGTCCCTCTAGAAAACATCTGGCATGGCAGAGAAGTGAAGGCAGTCAGGGATAGCTCAACAGTGGAAAAAGAAACATGAAGGAAACAGCACAAGAGTTTTGCCAGAGCCCACTCTTCACTGGCACTCAGACTCCTATTTAGGCTCAGGCTTACCAGGTTCTACAATGCAGTGAATCGCACATCTGGAAGGGGGCAGTGCTGGAGACATGAGAAGGAGGGTGAGCCTCTCACGACTGAGACTCAATAGCAAAGTGATGACTGATTGGCTGAAAGTCAAAGGAATGAGTTCGAACAGGAGAATCTGTAACAGGCGAGGAGAAGGAGCCTTTTGTAGGATCTGTACAGGCCCTCTGGATATCAAATCATGGTGCAAGGCAAATGGTATGAGTGAAAGCAGAGTTGGCAGACGTTCTTTTGCACCGCTGCTAAGTGATAAGATCTTGGCACATTGAAAAAGTCTCAGGGCCCGATTCTCATCATAGCGCAGTGAGGGTGCTAAATAGCACGACTCACTACACCATTTCTTGATTCCCAGGCACCACTGCTATTCTCATGTGGGCCTGGGTGGTCTTCGCAAAGCACAACAGTGCTTTCCCTGTAATCCACCTGTTTCTAATGGAAACAGGCGGATTGTAGAATCTCGGCAGCATTTTCGTTAAATAACAAGGGAATCGTTATTTAACGAAAATGCTGCCGAGATGAAAACAAAAAAGCACGTGCTGTTTGGGTGTGCAGATCGTGACAGGTGGGTATTTATCTTTGTTTGCAGACGTGTGCATACTGCCATCCATAGTAGAACCATGGATGGCTGTATGCACTCTTCTGCAAACTAAGATGCAGTGCAGGACCCACCTGTCACCATCTGCACACCCAAACAGTTGTGTGCTTCTTGTGGCACTACTCCTGTACGACACCTATTTGGTACTGTACTTCAATGCCAATTTCAGGCAGTTCCGAAATTGGAGGAGTGCCACAAGAATACCCATGCAAAAGGAGAGATAATGAAAGTGCCGGTTGCTGGGTCGGTTTTCCGCCCTTCCTAGAAACCGGCACCCGTATTCCGAAAGTCGCGCAATCAGTCCGACTTCAGAAGATTGTGCTACCTTTAGAATAGGTCGTAATTACCGTAAATGTTGTTAGCACTTTTAACGACATTTTCAGTAATTAACACTAACGTGAGAATCAGCCCCTCAGGCTTAATCCTTCTGTTGCCCCCAGGAGCACCGCACTCTGTGTACTCATAGGCCCATGCGTGGGTTTGAGCTAATTACTGACATTAATTGATGGCAGCACTTTGCCTTCCAAAACCTAGTCAAGGTTGCTCATCAGTACCTATTATTTTATTCATTAGGTGCCCAAGACTGTTAACCCCCAATTATACAGAAGAATTCAGCTAAAGTTCGTCGTTTGTATGACCCACACCTTGTCATCTGTATTCTTCTTTTCTGTAAGGATATGTGACTGCATTGGGTTTTGATGGCAATGTTTTATATTTGTTCTGTATCCTTAGTATGCAAAGTGGGGTTTTCCTTATTAGTCTTGCTTTTGTTATATGTACAGCACAATTAAACTGGTCCTCTTTTAAATGTTGCGCTTAATACATGTGTTTGACTACTACTGCTGCTACTAAAATTCACACTGGGATGTGAGCAGGGTAGATCACTTGGTACCTGTCTGTGCCATAAAGTGCTGACTAACAAACATTTTTTGAATCATACAAATATGCTGGAAATTAATTTCTATACGCCGCGCCCCGACTTTTGTGATGATTAGACTATAATAATTGAGTTTAATGGTTTGTGTATTAGGTGTTAGTTACCTGAACTCTGCCAAAATTGTAGAACCACAGACCTCCTGGAAGGACTATTTGGGGCCATTACAAAAAAGTAATCATCAGATCCTTATAGCATCCTTATAGAGCTTATTCACCTACTCCCTGGTTATGCTGAAAATGTGACTTGAGGCAACCGCAAAGCTCACCCACTGAGTATCAACAAAACAACCTCATTTGAAGGGCAGGGAAAAGGACAGTCCTTACTCTTTTTCCGGTTATCGCCTGACAAAAAAGATGATTCCTGGAAGGCCAACTGCCTGACTCCTTGTACCTTCCTGGGGTAACAGATGCAAACATGAGTGGCTGTTTTGTTTCCCTGAATCTTACATTATAAGAGCTCGCCTAACGTCAGTCAGCATAGACGCAAAGGCAAGTAAAGGCAACTCTATCATTACATAATTATCAATAACAGAGATGTGAACTTCTTCAGAAGGATGCCAGGCTAAGCCACGCCTTCTAGAACTCAGATTGTGCAGATCGCAGTCCTGATTGGCAACCTTGGGGTAGCTCTCTCTCTCGAATTCCATTAACATGAGCATTCCTCAAGGAGAAAGAATTTTAGAACACATTAGTTTATGAAAGACCAGAAAGTAAGCTCTCCCCAAATAAACACCTTCGTCGGGGTCTCAGAGGGAGCCCTTTAATAAATCCCACAAAAGCCTATATTTCACGAGCAAATATCTGACTACACCAATGAATGGGCAAGTGCATTTTCACAGTCAACCATTGTCCTGTCAAGATTGCAATCAATATGAAGTTGAGCGCCATAAAATAGAGTTACTGGAACATTTCATTTCGGAAATTGAAAAATACAGTGTATTAGACAAAATACCTGTTTCTCCCGAGCAACATTCCCTATAAGTACAGGGCATTTACCTTCTTCGAACAACGCCAGGAATTCAATTAATAAACTGAAAATAATGTGTATATAATTCGAGCTGAGAAAAAAAAACGCTTTGTGAAGCAGGGGGTGACTTCTGAGGCAGGACTCAGGCGAAACTGTACTACTGCTATTCGATGAAGACTTGAGTACGAGGTTACACTTGTTACCAAAATAAATGTATATATATTCACTAATAAAAACATTATGGTTAAGTTGCACTAGCAAAAACCTATGAAATTCTATGGGAAAACATTGTTACAGGGACGTTATGGTTACAGGTAAAACCGAAAACCCCCGAAATTCAACAGTTATGATAAGCTAAGCAACCATAACTCGTGCCACCACTGTGCAGACTAACACACATAACATCAAAGATGACATCACAAATGTCATTGATGACATCACTGATGACATCACATATGTGGCCCACTTATTTTTGGTCACTGAAATATCTAGGCCTGGTGGTTTTGGTTACTGAGAGTCAGAATATTAATAAATCTAGACTTTAACCTTTTCAAATGTTCTTAAAGTACTTTCCTTAGGTTTTGGTCTCAGCTCATGGTGTACATACATGGGGAAATAGGCAGGCCTCAAACACACAATTCATTTGTATACATGAAAATAAACTTTAATGCTATTAACATGTTCTAATAATGCTGTTTCTTTCTACCTGTATGTGCATCTGATGTGTATGCATTGTGGGTCTTCATATATATTCTTTGTACTAGCACAAGTGTGTAGTAAGTCTTGAATTGTTAGCTAGTTATTACATCTTTAACATAATACAATCCCCCCTGACATCATGTTACCAACATTATAAACACAAACCCTTGTAGGGACTTTACATCAAAATTAATTTCACACGTGATGTCATCAATGACATTTGTGATGTCATCTTTGATGTTATGGGTTTTAGTCTGAGCACTGCACAGTGGTGGCGCGAGTTATGGTTGCAGAGCTTACCATAACTGTCGATTTTTTTTTTCTCGGTTTTACATGTAACCATAATGTCCCTGTAACAATGTTTTTCCATAGAATTTCATAGATTTTTGCTAGTGCAACTTAACCATAACGTTCCTTTAACAATGTTTTTAAGGCACTGTGCGCAGAACGTTGCTTTAGCATAGCGTTTTCTGTAAAGAGGATAGGTATTTTGTACAGCAACATAACCATAACGTCTTATTAACAATGGTTTGCTACTAATTCCTTGGCTGCCCTAATGATAAATGTGTGGAAAGAGCAAAGTATCTGGTGTAAGTATCCATTTGGGCTACACCTTACTTTTCCGAATAGTGCTGGTGTATCGTACCGATTATAGATGTACATAGATGTACATAGTAAATGTGTAGTGTGGCAGTAGGCTCTCTTTTTGTGTTAACATGGCATGATACATCTGTGCCATGCAGTACTGGCCGAGACGACTACAAATGAGCAATATGGACGTTTCCTAGGGACACTGCACCTGGTTGGTGTATGTGCAATCACACTGCAAGCATCCGTCAGACTCCATTAGTTGCTGCATGGCCGTATCTTCGAATGCACTTTTAAGTAGTTGTGGAAGCGCACGTGTTTCCGTTCCACACCTAGACCCATGCATAAGTCATCCACTGTGTGCTGGTAACATCGCCCCTGTCACCAGCCCTACGGATTTATGAAGAAGGCTACCGCATTTAAAGTACTGCTGCCTACTTCATGGGTGGCTCTGCAAACCTACCAATGTGTGGCTACAGTACTCCTAACTGTAAAACGGCCACTGTTAAACAAGGAACAGCAACCTGCATTGTCACGTGGCCGTGTTAAATGTTGCATTACTTTCATTTATCTGCTGCTTGTCTTTCAATGACCCATGAAACAAATAAATTTTGTCTGCACTCAGTGGTGTGACGGAAAGTAACAAGAGGTTGCCTGCCGGTCGTACATTTGAAGAAAACATGTAATAGCAGGTGGGACAGTTTGTACCTTCCTCATGCACATACTAGTGCATGTAAAGGCAAGTAAGGAAACAGCAAAATATGCAGAGCACAAACAACCTTAGTGCGGGTTAGAAAAGCGCCGTAGCTGAATGGCTCGCACAGAATCAATGGCTTCCTGCTGCACGTAATGAAGCTGTGTTTCCCGTCCTTGTAAACATTCTTGTATTCCCTGTGAATGCTACCCCTACACTAATGGCATAGCATAAAGTGTTTCTACTGTATGTGACGACAACTGAAATTAAAGCACAAGGGACCAGTAGGCAGGCTACCGCCCTTCCAGCAATTACCTATGGTACTTTGATGTACAGCATTTTGCACATCTGCTGGGGGCAACAAGAGGGACACTCCTGTAGGGAAGCAGAGCTGTAAAACAACCGTTGTAAACCATACGCCGCGCTACAGACCCGTACCCGGCAAATGTCATTGTATTGTGCGTGTACTGCAAAGCGCTATGTAGAGAGGGAAGGTACTTTGAAGGGTGTGGGAACGGTCCTTAGGGTAGCATTACAATGACTAGCGCCTATGGGTTCCATGTGTTAGAATCGTGGCAAAAATGGCAGTTTATATAAACAAATCACAGCAAAAAGGCTGTGGTTTTGCTGCCACAATCCATGTAAAGGTTGCGGGGGACACCCCTGCAACCCCTAGACCCATTTTACCATTTACGGGGAGCGGGAGGTCACAGGCGTCATTCTTGCCGCGATTCTATTACTGCATACCCGCCTATGTAGGTGAGGACCACCCAATAATTCCGTCTCCCGGCACGTCCCCTATAGTATCGAGGCAGGTGCTGCCCCTTCCGTACTGGACCTTTCCTGCCGTTCCTTCTGTGGCGTGTGTGAGAACACCATGATAAATGAAAATGAACTGTGAAAGGGAAAAGGTAAATAAAGAAAGCACCGTTCACAGATCAACAACAGAATTGCCAATGCACGCATGCAGGGTGGGAGGAGTGGCCATGGGGTAAACACTGTAGTTCAATCGGTTACAAAGGGGGTTGCTCTGTACGAAGAGATTTTTTAGGTGTTCAAGAGAGTCACAGTGCAACACTAAATACAAAAAAATGTCAGTACTTTCAAGAAGGGCAACAAGCCAATTTAGATGGGGGGTGGAAAAGTCCGGATGGCTGGCATAGTAAGAAAAACGTTATAGCTGAGAAAAAATATTTGCGCTGTGAAACGTCATAGTCCCATGGGCAAAGGTTGCCATTGGCACATGTCGAACAAAGCCACAAATACTCTTCTTTGCAATGTACCGCACTGGCTGCATTAACAGACCAAAAAGAAAATGACGCTGCCCCATCGGTGGCTGCATAATGCAATAGAAACGTATGAAAGAGATCTGAAACAAATGCATGAACTGGGCAAGTGCCTCCTTCATCACAAACGGCACTTAAGGTTGTGTAACATGGTGAAGAGGAAGTGCCAAGCACGCTTTGCACTCCAGCCGCACCTTTCAAAGTACAAGGAACGTTCAGGCCGAAATATGTGACATATGATGAGCAAATAAAGCAGCAGAGAGCCGCAGTTGGGCACTGTCCAGTACCTATCAGAATAACAGCACCTATTGAAGTACCAACACCTAAGAAAACCTGGACAGTAAGGTACCCATTGAGAAAACCATATCGACAAATGAGACAGAATGACGATTGTCAGAATGTAATACCGAAGAAGCTAAGAAGATACTGAAGGAAGACGAATCGTGACGTCATAAGAACCCGGACTGAAATACCATGGATAAGCGACATCCTGAGCCTAAAGTGAAACAGTTGATATCAAGATGTCAGAAACTTATGCCATATGCGCGATGAAGATATTCATTTAGTTTAAACATGTACAGATGAAAGAAACCGCAAGAAGCAAACAAATTGTGAGGCTTGCTTATGCTTAGTAGCAAAATAGATTGCGGCAAGCACCACCTATACATGTCTACCTCAAAGAAGCACTTTATATAAGTATACTTCCACTACGCACAAGAGCAGGATTAACAAAAGGTTACTAAAGGTCTCAAGAGGAGCGTTTCGCAGCAAACGAATCGAGAATTAAAGACGGAGAGAAACTCAACCGAAGGTAACCATGCCAAGAAGCCAAGGTCATATCAGCTGGAATAGGCCAACAGTGGATACAATTAAAAATAAAAGACACACAGTATCTTGTTCAGAAAGGTCAATCTAAGCCACAGATGGCAGACACCTGGCAGAATTAAATCAAATACACAAAATTGCCTGAACAAGAGGCCGATTTCACGGTGTCTGAATCATGTGACCAGGCAGGCTGAAGGGGATGAGACTTTCACACCTATGCATGGATCCTTGCCATACCCAAACGCCTTAACTTTCCCAGACCAAGAAGCAGACTCGAGGCCAACTACAAAGAACTAATTGACACATGACCACTGAGATGATGATTGATTGCAGCAATAATTGGAAGGAAGCTGGGGTGCAGACAAACTCCCTGCACCTCTCCGGCTATTCTGCATGCTGCTAAGCGCAAGTGGAAAGTATGAGTGGGGTTGATGCCAACCCAATCATAGTGGACCGTGTAATCTAGGGTCCTATAGTTAGTAGAGCCAATGAGACGTCATAATTTTAGTGACATTTACAGTGGCCATTTTGACGGAAGGGCTTAGTTGCTCCACCTGACGTTGTTTATCCAATGCCCTCTCCCTGTTACCATATACAGATACAGTACCTATATTAATGTTACCTTCCTGGAACGAATCAAGTTGCATGCAACATTTTAAGAAATGTACGTCAATGATGACGAGTTTTTAGTATAAATGTTATGTTTTTTCTGAAATTAATTGGAGTTGAAGCGAGAATTAAGATCGAGCGATTGCTGATATTCATTGAACTCCCCGTTTTTTGTACTTGTCATTAAACAGACTCCCTTTGCCGAACTATTGAGTTGTCATTATTAATTTGGTGCAAGAGTACGAAGCTGCATCCCCATCTATCTCAAGAGTGCTGCTGCTCATTTTAAAGTGCTGTTTGGAAACCCCCAGTCCTATGGGCCGGCTGGGGTCCATCCTGCACAATGCTGCACCATTTTCCCTGAACAATGAACAGCAATAATATCGGCATGATTGCGTGTCACCAAAGTGACACACAGAGAAACCAAAATCTGGCACTTCCTTGTGGCTACACCATAGCACCACACATGCGCATGATAAATTGCAAACGGAGTAGCCTCTGCACAGTGTTTTCCATTCACTTTCATTCAATGTATGTCAGAATCCCTTAAAACCTGCATGCTGTGCGTCGTGAAACACACAGCCATAACCACACCCTCTGTATTTCTGTCGACAAATACACTGTGCACCACAGTCTGTCTGAACAAACCACACCCACAAACTTTATTGCCCATTTCTATGATTGTCATCTGCAAAAGGGGAGTATGTAATACGTGCCACCCTGCAACTATCATGATATTCGCAGACTTTTTCTCCTAGGCACGCGCGGGAGTGGGGGAAAACTTTCAACCAGGGGAGCAGACGTCGTTAGGTGTGGTGGCTTTTAAAATAACCTTTTTTTTGTTGGTAAAGGTGCTTCCATAGAAACACTTTTTTTGCAGTCTTCATACGTAAATGTGTGTTTTCAACATCAGCTCACATTCTTATAAGAGGGTCTACACTGCAGTCTGTAGATTGGGAAACAACAATTAATTGCCACTGTGTGACAAAGACATGCCATTTGCCTTGAAAAGGTGTATGCATCACGAACCAATGTTCTCATTCTCACAAGAGAACATCCCAGCAGCACTCAAGTAGTCACACATGCTTCTGTTGATGAGACCCCTTTCTGACCTCTGGCTGGTGACAGTAATCATTGAATACTTCCACACTATTCTCGGGGTATATACATGAGAAAATCGCCTTGGCAGTAGGAAAAAATGCACTGCACTGCTTTCATCATAATCTTCAGTTGACTAAACACATGGGAACAAAGCATGTAACCCAAAAAGAAGGTTGCAAATGGCACAATAACAAAATGTACATTTGCTGAAGAGGCCACGCATCGACATTCTAGAAGCAGTCCACTGAATCAGCACGATTCGACAATACATCACAAAGCGTCCACTCCCTCCAAACCGAAATTGCCAGACAAGTCTTCTTGGAGGGAATACACACACAGATCTTCCACAAAGCCATCACCCACAACGAAAACTGTGCGTCTTGCCATGTTTGCCAGCTGCAGTACACAAAGTAATGGGGAAACTGAATGCCGCCCTTTCCTGTGACGCACACACAGGGCACCTGATTGGACAAAATCCATAGTCTAATTTCCATTGGCCACCATGGTTAGAAGCGCAAAAAGTGCCATGTGCCTTTCCCCAAAGAGCGCAAGGTCCGTGCCCTGGTGAGGCAGGGGGATTCCTTCTCTCTTTTGGAGCTCTTTCCTGGACGTACACCCTGTGCACCTGATTGGCCAAAGGACATAGTCCCATTTCCATTGGCCAGCATGCTGAGATGCGCAGAATGTGGCACATGCCTTTTACCAAGTACTGCACGGGCCGCTCCCCAGTACAGCCTGAGGAGTCCTTCTTCGTATTGGTGCGCTTTCTTGTGGAACACACCCTGAGCACCACCTGATAGGACAATCGCTGCAGTCCCATTTCGATAGGCCAGCATGGTGAGAAGCACCGAATGTGGCACGTGCGGGTCCCCAAGTACATCGAGGGGTGGGCCCGAGTGAAGCAGGAGTCACTCTTCCTATTGGCGCACACCATAAGCATGTGATTGAACAATCCCCACAGTTCAATTTTCGTGGCCGGCACTCGCAAAATCCCTGGATGTAGCTTTCGCACTGCGTGCAGGCGTGGGGGAATAACTTGCAACCAGGGTAGAGGTAGTTTGTGGTAAGGGGCAACTCTTCAGAGAGCTGGTTGTTTTGTTTTTGTTTAGATGCTTCAATGGAAACACCTTTTTTTCAGTTTGTATTAGCTTTTGTGAGTTCTCCTGCATCCTCATGACATTCAGCAATCTCCTCAGTCTATGGAACAAATCTAAGTAAGGCAGGTAACCCATATGCATGCCACCGTAATGGATGACGATGACATCTACTACTCGAAAAGTGGCGAGGTCTTTAAAAAGTGCAGGCATATCGGCAAACTTGCACTCATGCACAGAACTTCACACTGCGTCTACTCCTTCCAAAGCAAAATTGCTGTCAAAGTGTCTTTGCAGGGTATAGCTGTACAAATCTATGACACTATGTGTTTTGTCATGTCAGCCACCCTCAGTACGCAGAATAAAATGTACAACATTTACACCTCCCCTTCCTGTTAACCACACCCACACTACCTGATTAGCTAACCCCCACACTACAATGGCAATTGGGCAAGGTGGTGTCAAGGGCAGATTTTGGCACGTGCACCTCCCAAATAGCATGAGGGCCGCACCCCTGTAAAGCTGGAGCAGTCCTTCTTCCCTTTGCAATATGTTCTCTGCAGCTTTACTGCATTGGGTTACGCGTAAATAGGCACACACGCATTCACTAGTCGCATCGAAGCTGCCATCATCCAACACTGTCACTCTTGTACAACACTTGAAATGTAACATTACACATTTACAGTACAAATCTCGTGCCATTCTAAAGCACGTCCACTACAAGGTTCAATGAAAGTATGCACAATTTCTCCATCCGCATACATCCACAAAGCCACCCTGGATGTGGCACGTGTAATACTGAAAGTACCGCGTAATGTACTACCGTTTTGTGATAGTGTGCGGATGAGGGGGGTAAACAATATCAAACTGGGTAGGGGATTCAGTCTTTCATCGTAGATGTATTAAGGTGTTTATTTTTTTTTTTACGTGCGTGCCCACAACTTTTTCTTTATATGAATTTCTGTTTGCCTCTCGTCACATTTTTGCCACATTCTGGTCAATGCTTCTTGCACAGTGTAAAAGAAAACGGCATTGCCAATGGTGCTCAAATAAATGCCATTTCTATGGAACCACTGTGTATTTTGCGACCTCATGATCTCATAGTGGGTGGAGAACATGCCATCAGTCTGCATAAACTCACACAGAATTCTGTTTATAGTACACCTTCTGACTCCTGGCTGCGGACAAATTACACTGTTGTGGACCCAAACTCCTCTTGGTGTTATTCATGAGTAAACGACCTTCGCAGTAGGAAAAATACACATCACTGCGGTCAGCAACCTCTTCAGGTGATGGATTAATCGTCCACACGACATGTAACCCAAATGCAGACTTCCAAAGTGCAGCACAACAAAGTCAACGTTTGCGACGGATGCCACATATCTGCAAAGGCGACCCATCCCGCCGAAACTGCAGTCTCCCTGACAGGCCCAGAGAGCGTCCACTCCTTCCAACCCGAAAATACCACCAACGTCTCTTTGAACACAACACCTGTGCAGTTGGCGCACAAAGGTATCACCAACAATAAGCACTGTGGCTCTCTCCATCTCGACCAACCCTCACAATACAGTTTTGGGAGAAAATGGCACCACCCCTTCCTGTGAACCACGCCCTAAACTCCTACTTGCCTATTCCCCACAATTCCATAATTATTTGCTCATAATGGCAGGATGTGCACGTGCGCTTTTCCATCTGCAGTGAGAGCCACAGCCCAGTAAATCTGAGACTATACTTCTTCCCTATGCACGGTCACTTTTTGCAGCACACCCCCATTGGGTGCGGTCACATTTTCAAACACGCATGCAGCAATTAAATACACAACCTCTGCATTGCACACTGTCATTTCTATTCAGCACTCCATATTTACTGTTGAACACTCTCAGTACATGCTCTGTTTCATTGCAAAGCCCCTCCACCAGAAACTTCTGGTAAATAATGCATGATTGCAGCATCCACAAAGATCCTAAGATGCACCCAGCACACCTTTGGCCATACACACAAGATTGCAGCCCTTTCCACACCCACCACAACATTATACATCCAAGCAAGTGACCAAGTGGGCACCTAACATTATGCACAAACGTAAAATATGTAACGGCACTTCTACCCAACTCCCCCACACCATAAAACACCCAATCATGAAAACATGTCACACTTAGCAGAATCCACAAACATACCACAGCCTACATCACACCTACACACTGCCATTCACAAAGTATTGTGTCACTGGCAACGTATGCGCAACAGCTGCACAATATTAGGCCTACTACAATAAATCTGCACACAGCGCAGTAACCAACCACATATGTACTGCACTTCAACCATACCCAGTTCCATTTGTATTTGTATTTAGTTTATTTATATTGCGCGCCTGGCCCAGGGGCATCTGGGCACATTTCTTACAAAGTTACAGATAACATTACATATAGCATCATGATGCAGATAATGGAGGTGCGTAGAGGTACAAATATTACATTACATATATTCTGCAGATCCATTTGTCAATGGTGTTTTACAGAAAACATTCAGCGTGTGTGGTAATTACAGAGAAATACGTTGCCAAAATAGAACAGAGATTATTACATCGTAATCAATTTGCAGAGAGATTTACCAGGATTTAAGGAGTCTTTACATCAAGCAGTGGAGGAGGCTAGGTCCTGTTCAGTGACCCATAGTTTGGCTTTATTCTTAAAAGCAAGGTAAGGGAGTTCAGTTCTGAGTGTGTTAGGTAGTGTGTTCCATAGTTTGGAAGCTAGGACTGGGAAACAGGACACCCCAGCTTTCAGCAGTTTGAATCTGGGTATGGTCAGTAAGTGGGCTTGTGCCGATCTGAGTGGTTGGATGGAAGTGTGTGCTGTGAGGCGGTTGGCTAGGTAATCAGGAGCCTGGTTGGCTAAGCACTTATGAGTAAGTGCAAGAGTTATTAACGACATTCTGAGTGCAATCGGGAGCCAGTGAAGACTCTGTCTTGTGTCGGAAATGTGAGATTTTCTGGGAATATTAAGGGCTGCTCTAATAGCGTTATTCTGAGTTACTTTTAGCTTATCGATATTTTTAAGACTGGTCCCTAAGTAAGGCTGCGGAGCTGTCTAGTAGAAGTAATAAGGCTAGCTTGCCCTTGTCTTTAAGGTCCTCAATTTGTGTTTTTAGGTCAATGAGGGCAGTCTCTTTTCTGTGTCTGGGGTGGAAGCCTGATTACCAGAGGCCAAGGAGTTTGTTAGATTCGAGGTAGTCTTGGATTTGTATATATGCTGCCCGGTCTTAGATTTTCAAGAGAAAAGGCACCATGGTAATGGGTCTGTAGTTTGAGGGGTTGCTTGGATCAAGGGTAGGTTTTTTGATGAGAGGGATGACCCACACATCTTTGAGATTATCTGGGACTATAGCTGCTTTGAAGGAAGCAGTGATGATGGAGGTAATGAATGGAGCTAGGTTGTGGGCAGCTTCCTTGATGACCGTTGCAGGGCAGGAGTCGCCTTGAAAGTTGGTAGGTTTGAGCTTTTTGATGATGTTTTCCACCTCCCAGCTAGACAGAGGTTAGAAGCTGAACGGTTTGCTAGGGTGGGAGGGTGGGAGGTGTTTAGGATTGGGTGTGGTGGAGAGTGGGTCTTCAGGCAAGTTCCTTTTTTTGTAACTGGATTTAACCTTCAATGTGGTTATTTTATCGAGAAACACTTTTTGGATGTTGAAGTACCATAACTTGTCTGTGGTGCACTTGTCAATGGGGTTATAGGAGATTCAATTTCTTTGAGAATTCTTAAGAGCTTTTTGGTGTTAGATTCAGCATGAAGGGTGTGTTTATTGAAAATATCCTTCTTTGCTGTGAGTATCGCTTCCTTATAGTTGGCAGAGGCGGTTATTAGTGTACTTTTATTGGCATCAGTTTGGTGACTTTTCCAGTGTGATTCTGCATTTCTTTTTGCTTTGCGTAGATCTCTTAGCTGTGGTGTAAACCACGAGTTAAGGTGGGCATGTGGTTTTGATTTACGCAGTTTTAGGGGGGCTATGGAATTTAGTGCTTTTAGGATTGTATGGTTGTACATATCAATTAATGCTGTTGGGTCAGAGCAGGAAACAGCAGCGTTGTTGAGAAGGGGAAGGATTAGCGGTAGTGTAATATCCTTCTTGTTGCATACTCACATTACGTACACACTGCACCCTGTGGTCCCACTGCACAACTTCTCAATGCACCTTCTCCTGCTGCACACCAAATACTGTAATTTCTTCAGGTTCTTCTGTTTGGAAGCTGATCCTTGGACATCTGCTATTAAGCATTCATGACTTTATTCAGATAACGGAATTGTAATTTCGATATTACACCTTCTAAGGTGAGATTTCTCTACGTCATCTGTTATCATGGTGTCAGACACTCGAGTGTGCTATGAATATTTGCAGGGAGTTGTCTAATGAGGACTCTCATATATTTTATTATATACCAGGAATGGAAAACCTATGATTGATAGATTTCTCATTTGAAATTGCATGGTACTCGGATATCACGAAGAGCCAATACTTAATCCAGAGACAGGAACTGTAGATATTTTATATTGGGTATTATCTGATACCCCATATACTTACCTTGTCCAAAGTCACACTCTATATGATACGACTATTTTGGGTACAATCGGTGAGCATTACTAATATATATATTACCTCCAATGAGACTGTGGAACTGAAGTCTCTAACATTACTGTACTCAAAATCCTATGACAAGAATACTGAGGTATACAAGTGGTTATCATTGGGCCAGGCATAATGGTTTCACCAGTCCTCTTTATTAAGTAATGCATGTATTTTTGGCACACATTAGAAATGGGGTGTTCAAATGGAATTGTTTCACTAGTTTGCATATCAGCAACCAGCATATAATGGCCATTTTAATTAACTTGTGGAGTTTCCACTATGTTTTTCTGTTAATTTGCTATCCAAACAATGTGCATCCACCTTAATCCACACCTCTGTCTGTGACCTGACCTATGACATTGTATGGTATGGTTTTTAACTTTTCAGATTTTGACACACTTTTGTTTGAATGACATATACTATAACGGCATGTCATTGTAAGTGATGACTGTATAATTTAAATTTTCGGCTGAAAACTTGTCATTGATTCATTATGTGTGATGTGAACCATGTTTGGATATTAATACTATGATGATTATTTGTTGCTTGTGCATGAATAACAGCCTTCAGAATGACCTCGGGGGTCTTAACACGTGTCGGCTGTCGGCTATCCACAATTTGAAGAATAAATACTTATCTCTTGATACAACTGATTGACTGTAGTGATATATGCCTTATACCAGTGAACTCTGTTAATCACAGGGGTGTTTTGAGCGCGTGCATCTTTTCCATACTTAATACATTTGTTCAAATACTGTAGCATGTTGTAGCTATCACCACAACCATGGAATGCACAATACACACTTTTGCAACCAACTTTTAGTGCTATAGTACGTGATATTGTGCCCCACACCCATTCACCAAAGATCACCACCCTGTGCCTCATGCACTATCAAACCTGCATTTCTCCAGTGACTGTGCTCCTTGCACACATTCCCTGCACTGTAATGCAATCATGCATGTCAGTATGTCACCAACTACCACTATGCACATATGCACCACTGGCACCAGCACTCCTAACCAACCCCCACACTGCAATGGACATGCATAGCGTTACATGCAACAGTTACCATAATGTATAAACATTACACTGTTTCCGGCACCCCTACGCCCTTTCATTCACATACTATTGTCTTACTGAATTCCACTCAGAAGGTTTTGTGTCACTGCCAACATAACCACAAAATGTTTACAACATTGCTGATACTGCAGGCATTGTGCACACAACACACTATCCAAGCACATATAAGCTGCCCTTCACCCATACCCTCTACCATACTGACACTATGCAAACACTGCACCCAGAGCCCACACTAAGTGCCTTTTCACTGCAGTATCTCCAAACACAGTGCACCGCCATAGAGGTATGCGGCAACACATTGCAACAGTTACCATAATGTAAAAACAAAACAATCTCTCCTGCATCCTGTGTACTTTCAATCACATACTATGGACGTACCCACTTCCATTCACAAAGTATTGTGCCACTTCAAACCTACCCACAATCTGTTTGCAACTGGCCTATAACGGCTGAAATGTGCTCCACAACCATTCCTTACATATCACCACCCTCTAAGTGATGCACATTCAAAAATGTATTACTGCCATGGGTGTCCTCAAGGCCTAAGCTCTTGAGTGCATGACCTACGGCTTACGGCCTTCGGCCATGCACCCAATAGTCCATGCCTTGAACACACGCACAGCAATGTAATGCCACCATGCATGTCACCATGACAGCAAGTACGACAATCCACATACAGACCACTGCCACCAGCACTCTTAGCCAACCTGTATAGCGCCATGGCGCTATGCAACAACAAATTGCACCAGTTAACATGGGCGTTATTATGGGGGGGACAGGGGGTTTTGTACTCCCCAACTTCTTTGACATGCCTTTTTGTCCCCCCCAACTTTTGGAGGGAGGGAAGCGGGGGCCACAATGATCAATTATGCAATTGGAAAGCGCGAGCCCGGCTGGTGTGCTCAGCGAGGCTTGCGCTGTCTCATTACATAATGCAGAGATGGCTGGCAGCCGCGCTGCAACACATTTAGGGCTGGGATGCCCTGCGTGGCTCAGTCCCTCACCCTAGCTGGCCTGACTCAAAGTCAGCAGCCAGGGTGCTGAACTCGGTGTTGCAGGGCCTGGCACCTGTGCTGTCACACAAGCAGCAGCACTTCCGGGGGCCTGCGGCACAGAGCATCGCTTTCGGGCTTCGTGTTCGTGCGACACACGGACAGGAACTAGGAAGCTCATTCAGCTTCCTTGTTTCTATCTGGAGGCGCGTGAGCGCGAAGAGGTTAGGTCGGTGTAACATGAGATGTGGCCCGGGCGGCATTTGAAAGCAGAGTAGAGGTACTTAAAAAAAAAAATGTATTGTGTTTGTTTGTCGAGGAGTTCTGTCCAAGCCCTCTGAGGCAAAATACATGCAAACTTCCTAATTAGCACAACGATTGTACCAACAGAAGTGACTTCACAGAAAAGGAAATTGCAAGGCGCATCATCAGTCTTTGATACTTGGAGGCACCATGGAAGTGACTTTAGAATAAGTTGCCATAAATAAGCCAAATGACAAATAACTTTGTGGTGCGAAATACCTAAATTGCACTGTTGTTATATATGGAGCAACTCTATAGTCATTAGGCTCTTCCATTATAATAGCATGATACATTAACATAAGCTTTGAAGTGAATCAATCACTTACAGAGCTTCAGATAAGGCACAATGTGATTAAATGATTTGCTCAGGATCACACACTTGGTTAAATGGTGAAACTGGGATTTGGATAATTTACGCGACCATGCACATCTTTGCAGGATTAGTTGATATAGATATTTATTAAGGTTTTGCTTTACATTTCATGTGCTTGTTAATTATATAATACATATAAAATATAATTATTTATAGCAATGCATTGGAAGCAAACCACATTACATAATAAACTAGCCTTTCATAGTAAACTAACCATACACTATATACATTGTCATAGACATATCTTGAGCAATGGGATTATGGCTTTAGTTTAATTCTCCCCATTCTGCACGCAAAGTCACAATAGCATCATGCAGATTAATGTTAGCCTAAAAGTCCTCCCTGGGTTTTAAAGCCATAGTCATTATTTCATAAAACATCCAACATTATGCACCCTTCTCACTTCTGATCACTCCCACCCATCCACATTTCTAAAGGGACAAAAGTCCCTGCTAATAGTACCCCCTCCCTCCCATCAGTGCCTAATGGCTCACATTGTAATACTCTGATACAGAGCAACGTGAGGACCCTCTGCTGCCCGGAGCTCCTTGCGACATTGTCCTGGCAGCGGGACACCTGTACCATTCGGACAGGTAAGATGTTCTGCTGCCAGGACAATGTCATGCTGAGCAGAAATCGCTCAGCACACATTGTCCTGCCAGCGGGACATGTTTGGCGTTGAGCACCCTCTTTGAGGTGCCGAATGGGAGAGGTGTCCCAATGACAAATGTCCCAGGGCCTCATTACGAGTCAGGCGTTAAGGGGTTAACAGCGCCGTAAACGGCGCCGACCCTGAACGCCTGATTACAAGGTCCCTTAGCGCCATGGTGATTTTAACGCCTGCTTTTTGCAGCAGTTAAAATCCATGGCGCTAAGGGACCATGGTGCTAATTACGCCACTGTAATTGACGGTGGCGTAATTAGCGCCTTCCCCTCTCCCATTATGCCCTATGGGGCAAAAATGGGAATGGGGAAGGGTAAAATGGGAAATGGGGATTTACCGCCCCACTCACCTTGGAATGGGGCGGTAAATCCGCCATCCACCATGGTGTAAACGTAGTTTACACCATGGTGGTAAGGGTACCACCCAGGCGGTAACTTACCGCCTGGGTCGTAATGAGGCCCCCAGTCTGGCTCTTAAAAGAGCTACAGGGGGGCAGCTTGACCACCCCCTTGCGACTCCCCCGCTTGCTACTCCACTGTTTGGAGCCATTTGAACACAGGAAAACATACCTTAATTTTAATCAGTCAGAATCTTGTAGAAAAAATCTATCAGCACGTATACATATAAGGTGCTGTGCAGAACCCACGTTTGGATATAAATGGAATTTAAACATCTATACCAATTATACTTGGTCACCCACTGCACTGCATTAACCAATGGTTTCTGTTAGGTAGAAACCTGTGCTGTTACCTCTGGGACCACTGCAAAAGATTTAAGACTACAGGTGGTTGGCAGTAAACCCACTTGGTAGCAGTCTGTACCACAAAGATTCACTTGGTAGCTGTGGCTGAGCAGTCAGACTTCCCTCAAGAAGAGTTAGGCAGTATACAGAGTATTCACAATAGGTCAAGAGAACACAATAGAACAAGTAAACACTGACCAGGGCTTGGTGTAAAAGAGATATAATTATTTATTTAAAAACCACATCTAGAAAAACACACAGGCACCAATAGTAAGCAATTCAAAAACACGGTCACTAAAAGATATACACTCCCTTAAAAGAATATTAGAAAAGTCTTAAGTAAAGCCCCACTTATTTTCAGACAGCGGTGAGCGCTTAACGTAGATGGCACTCTAATGGTTCGTTTTTAAAAGGGAGAGAAAAGCAGAGAACAAGTTGAAACAGATCCCAACACTTTTACAAGAACATAACAAGAGAGGAAGGCAAAGTAAAACCATGAAGTTAGAGTTCAAGAGGCCGGATCCACTTTCAGAGGATCAAAACGAAATGTGTCCAAGGTCACACGGTTGCAGTGCACAAAAGTCTTGTAATGGTTCAAAAAGGAGTTGGACCACGGAAAGAGACCAGTTAGAGGGTCAAGGCGGCCAGCCCAGTCCAGAAGGTTAAGGAGTTATTATTACCTTGTAGCAATCTTTTGAAAGGGAGGCCTGGTGGACACGGTACCTTAAAGTGGTGAGAAGGCTCCAGCGTGGGCAGTTGTTCCTGGCAGCGAGTGCAAGTCGGTGCTTCGTCCGGGGGAAGAGAGGATCTCGTCGTGGAGGAAGACAGGAGTCTGTTACACTGCCAGGGAAGAAACCAGCCGC